>NC_072000.2:34783920-35423920 GCF_028885655.2 Pongo abelii | reverse complement strand
AAATGCCACAATAAAAATCTGAATAATAAAAAGATTTTTACTTTAGTTGATGGCCTACAGACTTGTGGAAATAAATGATACAACAATATATAATAAACATCCTTGAGATGTTATATACCTGAACCTTGAGAGTTCAGGTAAGAGCTGACCCAGTTATAAAATGAAAACATATTATTCAAGTTATAATAATTATATAAATGTTCTTCCCTAATCTTTTCATTTTCTTCCCAAATGATAAAAAGTTCTCTAATCCTTTTTACAATGTCTTTCTTTCTAAAGCAAAAAGGGGTGTGGGAGAGGAGGCTGTTTATCTAAATAAACCCCTCTAAAGTCACTATGAGTCCAAAAAGTAACAGCAGACAATTTTAAGAGATAAAAGAAGAAAACTTACTCCTTTTCTTTCCCTTTATCACCTCCCTTTTTCTTAGTTGTCCTCCTTGCAGAGGTACACAACAGGCTGGCCCTGACAACCTGGAGACACCATCACTCACAGAGGTCTTGTTATCCAAAAGTTGATACATGGGTCAATCTTTGGTAATTCTGAATCTATTTTCTGAACTAATATTTAAAACATTATCAGTTCCCCAGCTAGCCCACAGATGACTATGTAAATCCACAGTACAGTTGAAATAGTAAAGCTTCAAATATAAAAATAATGATACTATCACAAAAGTAACAGTATTTCAGTTAATTATAGAAACACCTCTCTAAGTTCTCTAAAGTCCTGCTTTAGGCCAAGTGCTTATATATACAGATGTTCATAACCTAGGAAGGTGATGTTATTGAAGGACAGGACTGCTACCAAAAAGGCCTAATATATTACAAACCTGCTTAAGAATCAAGATATTTTAAAGAAATTGTCAAAATAAATTTTATCAAAATCTTCTCTACCTCAAAGGCTGAAATTTCAAATTTTTTCCAGTAGGAGTAATCAATCACTGTATTAACCTAATTTGGAATAGCTTATAAAATACATTTAGGTATGTAGCACTCCAATAAAGAAAAATATAAAGCTACAATACACTTTCACTGAAGGTCTTAAGAAAATTTTAAGAAAATCTTTAGAAAAAATACTTGTATTTGGGAAGATTCAAGGTCCTAAAGGGACAGGAGTATAGCTGTCATAGAAGCGGCTTTCTGAAGCCCCCTAAGAGTATCTACAGCCACTGTTCAGTGGTTAAGGTATTAGAGCACTTGAAGGACATTACTGCTTCAGACCAATGTACTGCATGCTAGGGATGATCTGAAACTATCCCAACCAAGTTTATTCCTTAGTTCCAGCTACCTGCTATCTGGGGTCACATCCTAATTTTGAGCCTTAGGGTCCCTCAGGTGGAAATGGGCTGGTAAATGGAAGAAGTGGGGTAATAGGTAAAGGAGAGCACAAGGAAATTAATAGTTATTGGGAGCCTATTATAAGGCTGACATTAGATATACTGTATATACATAATTGTACAACACTGTAAATCAGCATTATAATATCTCTATTTTACAGACAAAAATATTGAGGATTAGAGAAGTTACAAGAGTTGTCCAAGGTTAGGCTGTTGGTGAGTGATTAGGAAGGGGATTTAGATCCTGGTCTGTGTGACTCAAGTCATGTTCCTAGTCTCGCACAGAATGGAGCACAGCATCACTGTTCTTCAAATCCCTGAAGAGTTCTGCTAACACATCCTCATAACCTCAAGAACATAGGAGCTTTATTATATTACTTCTTCAGTGTATGATAAAATATATATATAAAATAAAACTTATATACCCATAGAAAATTATTACACAATTTAAGTTAGAAATAGAAGAATTATTCATTTGCTTTCCTTTTTTTTTTTTTCCTATTCTGGTTCATTATAAGAACATTTATTTCTGCATATGTTTTTAATGGTAGGTAAGTATTCTTTCCTTACATGATCCTTTGAGAGTCTTTTGTATTGTAAAGCAAGTATCCTAGTTACCATGGAAATCTAGAGTGTAAATTTCCTGACTTTGTGAGGTTGAAGAATATTTTAGCTTTTAATAATCTACCATTAAATTCAGGTTTTGTTTTAAATCAGTATAATTCTACCAACCATCTATACAAGAAAATTACATGGAGTAATCATTTAAATCAAAGTAAATAACCTATAAAGACTAAGAAAAGATATAATACTTTAAAATATTTTTACACACCCACAGCTTTTTGAACATATTTTTGAAACTGACTCAATAGATATTATTTTTAAATGTAAAGATTAAATCATAGCAAATAAGAAATCAACTCAGAGAAATTGTAGCTCTATATGCAGTTTTATTTTAAGTACTGAAACCGCCTTGGCAAAAATTATAACAGTGAGAAAATTACAGCAGTGAACAAGATCTGACCTAACCAGTTCTATCTTGCCTTTAACCTCCAAACTGCCCTTGGTCTTTCCAGGGCATGGGCCAAGCTAACTTTAGGAGAAATTTAGTTTCTAGTTTAATCTTACAATAAAGATGATATAAGCCTTCCCAAAGCTTAATCACCTTTGTAAAACTAATGAAAGGCTACAAGGTTAGAATAATGAAAGGGGTAGAATTCAGCTAAGCTGAAGGCGTAAATGATAAGCAGTCATCATTCTAGAAGTCACAAGTTTTGTAACTTCCTCAATTACTCCTGTAAATAACATTGCTATTGTAGAACCTAAGATTGACCTTTTGAGATGTCTTTTCAGACTTTGGCATTTCTGACAACCAGATGACTTCACTCAGACCAAAGACTCATGATTCAACTGTTCCTGTAGTCCCCACCCAGAAGTAGACTCAGCACACAAGGACCATTTTCCACGCCCCAATGATTGCATCCCCAACTAAATCAGTGGCACCCATTCCCTAGCACCCTGCCTGCCAAACTATCTTGAAAAATTCTAGCCTCCAAATTTTGGGGAAGGCTGATATGAGTAATAACAAAACTCTGATCTCCCATTTAGCCAGCTCTATGTGTATTAAACTCTCTCTCTATTGCAATTCCCCTGCATAGATACATCATCTCTGTCTGGGCAGTGGGCAAGATGAACCCACCAGGCAATTACAGGATGAACTATTAAAATGAAGTTTTGAGACTTAACATTCTGATTCAGATATTAATTACTATTTAAAAAAAAGCACTGAAATGGGAAGTTTGGCAAAAATCAAGACAATAAATCTAGCTAGGGACAGACAAGAATCCAGATATCTATTCATCAAATAAAGGAGTAAGTTCAGTTTAGGGAGACTGGCATACCTAAATTCTAATCATTCTTGTCACAAACTAGCTGTGTGACCATAGGACAGCCAATTAACCTCTCGGGACCCTAGTTTTCTCATCTGTAAAATAAACTATTTTAGATTAGGTAAGCACTAAGTTTCCTTCCAACTACTGAAAAAAATACCATGACTATGACCTGTTTGTGTAAACTGAAAAATATTTGTGAGGGATTTGTTTAAGGAAAAGGTGAGCAAAAGGAATTTTTATCCAAAAGCACCAAAATAACAAAGAAGCTCTTTTTTAAAAAAGGAGAGGGTTACCTTATATAAGAACAAGAAAGCTCCAAACTACCTGGTATATTTAACAAACTGTTTTTTTAATGGAATGATCATATTTCCTTTGGAAAACTTAGCTGAATTTTGTAAAAACTCATTTAAATTTATACTGAACCACAATATACACTGAGTGCCATCCAACACATCTCATTCTAGTGTATGTAAGAATGAGTTATACCAATAAAGAACAAATTTACAAAGTTAATGCATTCCTGAAACGTTGTTGAGAAGATTGTCCCCCCGACCTCTAGGTAAGGGGCAGGGAGGGGATTCAATCACAACTCCTTGAAGGTTGAGAAAATAACTTTTATCTGAGGAATGTGACTCTTTAAAAATTATCAAGTCCAGAGAGACATTAAAAGGAGACTGTAATCACATCCTACTTCTCCTATGAGCTACGTATTCATCTCCTGAAATTGCTTGCTATTGTCACAAAGTAGCTATAAACTGACATAATATGTTGCGCCGGACACTGTAGCCCATACCCTATAGCTTAACAATGTATTACCATCACTAATCAATGTTATTTGTGTAAACCAATGAGAATTCCTAACAACTCTGTATCAGCCCACTGCCTGCCCTCTTTTTTGCCTTTATAAACATCCACTTGTAACTGCAGCTGATCAAAGTGTATATTCAGGGCAACTTGGATCTGTGCTCCTGGGTTACAATCCTCAAGCTTGGCCCAAATAAACTCTCTACTTATATTAGTTTTACCTAGTTTCTTCCTTTTAGATTGACATACATGGCATAAGTCGGCAGGACTTGGAGTGAACCTTCCCTTTTGCACGGCCCCCACCCCAACCACCTGGTGTTTCTCTGAAAGCAATGCTTGGTACCAGGATGAACTCTTCATCTTCAGAAGTCTCACTGGGTGTTTTGGGTAAGTTCTTCTGAATTCATATCTCTCACTCTTTGGTTGAAGGTCTACATTTAGACTGTTTTTCAAACCTTCTTTTTCCTTTAAGAGTTAGGGTTTCGGTCTCTGTCTTTGGACAGGAGATTCAGCTAAAGAGCTCTGCAGAGAAATGCCTTTGCTTCCATCTGTCTCAGTACTGGGGGTTTAGGTCCAAGTTTTTCCATCCCTGTTTCACAACAGAGTTTCAGGTCAAAGGACTGGTAGTTAAGCACCAGCGGTTTTCTTCTAAATGGCATACTTTTAAGGCAGTGAAATGTTCCAAATAATGCTGCACTTTAAGAAAATACATTTCAAAATGAGAGCTCTTGCATTAGTCTCATCCAAGGATGCTTACTGATGTGCAGAAGCTTCCAAAAAGATTTCAACATTTTGTTGCCTCTTTTAAAAAACCCTTTACAAAAGGCTAAAAGAAAGCTATCCTGGATAAAGTGTTTATTAAAGCCTCAGGTAAAGTAGGCTCACTTTTGTCTTCAGAGCTATCTAAGATGAGAATATTTTCTTTGCCCTATTGCTTGATAGGCTCCTGCCAAACTCAGGAATTTTAGCTAAGAAACAGAAGCTAAGTTAAAAACACCACCCATTGAAAAGATGGGTCTCCAAAATACATCTTTGTTGCCTAGCCAACAATTGCTTAGGGCAATGAAACAGGTAATTGGAAGACTGATCGTCTAAAAGGTAGAAATAAATGAAAATAAAATTACTAAGATTATAAAAATGCAGATCCAACGAACTTTTTCTAAACCAAGACTAATGACTAACACTGTTGAAACATGAATATTCAGGGAATTAGCTAAGCAGTATGCCAGGTGAGATCAGATCTGGAACATGTATGTAAAGGCACGTATGTATGTATGTAGACATGTTCTCACTCTTGCCCAGGCTGGAGTGCAGTGGCACCATCATGGCTCACTACAGCCTCCATCTCCTGGGCTCAAGCCATTCTCCCACCTAAGCCTTCCAAAAATCCTTTAAATGATCAAACTGCCTGCTTTGGCTTCCCTGCAAGATTTACAAAAAAACACAAAACAAAATAAAAAAACACATCCACCCTGTGGTCTAGTGGCTAAGACTTTGTGCTTTCATTGCTGCATCCTAGGTTCAATTCCCAGTCAAGGAAGCAGTCCCTGTTGGTTTGATATTTGTGTGAATTTCAACTTGTGGGGATACTGCTTTGCTAGTTGGTAAGTTACCTTTGGTTAAAACAGCCAGAAATAAGCCGGGCGTGGTGGCTCACGCCTGTAATCCCAGCACTTCGGGAGGCTGAGGCGGGCGGATCAGGAGGTCAGGAGATAGAGACCATCCTAGCTAACACGGTGATGGTGTTTAGTAGCCTGTCTCTACTAAAAATACAAAAAAATTAGCCAGGCATGGTGGCGGGCGCCTGTAGTCCTAGCTACTCGGGAGGCTGAGGCAGGAGAATGGCTTGAACCCAGGAGGCAGAGCTTGCAGTGAGCCGAGATCGTGCCACTGCACTCCAGCCAAGAGCTGAAAGAGCGAAACTCCGTCTCAAAAAATAAATAAAATAAATAAATAAATAAATAAATAAATAAATAAGCCAGAAATAGCAGCTGTTTGTCCTGGCTAAAATCTAATAACAAGAGATTTGAATGGATTTTTTAAAAAGAGCTCTATGATCAGAAGTCAGCTTAATTAAAGCTGATATTTAAGCTGTATATATATATGTGGGGCTTTGAAGGGGGCACTTCTATCTTCTTCTCTTTGGATTTTGCCGTTAGAAAATTTTTTTTCAGTAGATTAAAATCTTTTTTTTTTTTTTAATTATGTCTTTGTTCCCTCTGCTTCCTTTTTTAGGAACTATTCTCCCATCTACTTCTCCCTACTCTTTCTTCCTCTTTGCCATCTTCAGTACCACATAAAAGAATCTCGGAGGAACTTCTAATGAATCAGACTCCATAAGGAACACAGGAAAAGGTGCCAACAACCCCTTTTGGGGGTCTTCGGTCTTCCTGTGGAATTTAAAGAATTGTAGGCAGATTCTTCTCAATTCTAAAACTCTACTCTCTTTTGTATTTGTGTTACTCGATCTCACTGGCTTTTAGGGTACCAGAGATTACTTTCAGACTTTACAGTTGTGAGAGAGAAACTTGACTTTGTTGTGTGTGATGGCTGATAAGTCAATGGCGATAACTGCAGTTTTGGAGGTGGCTGACAGCAGTTGCTTATAGTAAATGGGTATTACTATAATGGGGCTACTTGTTTCTTTGCGCATTTAGATAAGAAAGGTGAAGTTTAAACACTCAGAGAAATTTCTTTGGAGCAAAGTACCCTGTGGAAACAGTGTGCAGCTGTGGGTCCCATGGTGTTTTCCTCTTTTAGGACACTGGGGGTTCAAAGTAAAAGCAGAATCCTTTATTTTAAAAAATCTAAATGCTCTGCCTTCCAACCGGAGGCTGCTTTTCACATAATTAAATGACTAGGCCCTAAAAACTGCAAATGCTTTGTTGACAGTGCTCCATTTAATGGGCTCTACCCTGTGCTCAGTGGTCCAGTTGGAAAACAGACTAAGTTAAAAACTATCATTCTAAATAAAATTGGTCTCCTCATAAAATCCTGTGGTAAATCCCTATGATTTTGTGTTACTTTGGCATCCATTTCCTCTAACAAACACAACCAAACTCCTTTAAAACTTAAATTCTATTTGTGTGTGCTTTGAGATATAAATTTGCTACCCTGTTTTTTTCTAAAACTCACATGGCTTGGGCCATGTGAGACATATAAATTTCAGCCTGTTCCATTTACAAGAGTGACAACTGTCCTTTTAAACTAGTGAGTTTTACCTAACTCATGGCTAAAGTTTTAAAACTAAAGCTGTGAGATCCTTATTTCTGTCTGTCTGTATTTTTGTGTATACATATGTGTACATGTCTGTTTATATATTCTTTATGGTACCAAACTGGCTTGTAAATAAAGAGGTACTCAAAATTAATGAGCCCAAATGCTTTTCAAGTTCACATGACTTTAGTAATCTTTGGTAAACAAAGATAGCTTTAAAATCATTGGTAAAATAAAAGAGAAACATTTTCAAAATTTAATTTAGATATTTTTGTCTGAGTCTATTGATCAGGCAGATTTATGTTGTCTCTGCTAGATGTTTTAAGGCAAAAAAAAACCTGCTGCTTTTATGAATTAAGTACTTGATTAATTTGTCTGTGAGCTTATGTCTTTGGATTTGAACATGTAAATTTGGGATGTGGACAGGTGGCCATGGTGGGCCTGGGGACAAGTCCTCAGCACCTAGAACACCAGCTAAAAGGCAGAGTCAAGCCTAATATGGCCCCATCCTCCTTGGTCCAGGTTATCATATCTTATAAGTCAAAATTAAAATTTTTCTCAATGAGTGTAGCATGTTTACTCTTACAACGAAATTCTAAGAACATATTTGTATATTTGTGAGGTAATCACATTCCAAAATGATCTGAATGTGTAATTTTAAAAATATCTTTTCCATGTGCCTAGATGACTTAAGTGGAGTTCAATGGCTTTTTTAAAATTTAAGGGAAAGTTCTCAAGATTAAAACGAAGTGTGAAAACATTTGGCCAAAATACAATTTTAAAATACACAAAGGACTAAAAATGGAAGCTGAGAAGTGAGCAGAAGTCAGATCTTTTTTTTTTAATATATTAATTAAATTCCTACATTTTAGTGACCTATGTCTTTCCCGTGTTAAATAGACTTGCCACTTACAAAGCTGAAGAGAAAACAATAAATTTAATGTAATAATGTAGGTGTCCTAGTAAGAACTAAACAATGCAGCAGCCCTTACCTATAACACAGAAGATTTTGAGAAAGATTAAGGAATACATGTATGAGAATTGCAATGCAGATGATAAAGGTATCGGTGAGAAATAGGATTAAGAACTGGAGAAAGAAATGAACACATAAAACAACCTAGTTCCCATGTTACAAACTTCAGCACTTTGCAACTTGCTAAGCTACAAAATTACTTCGGAAATACCTAAAGGACATCTAAGAAACCTAAGATCACTAAATTGTAAAGAAATAAGAAAATGGACCAAATTTTATGCATCTCATTAAAAGACCATTAAGTGAACAGCTGTTCCTTCATTCTCATTTAAGTACATTGGTCATTATATCTAGACTTGCTCATAATAATCTTCTGCCCTGATGAGCAAGTGAATGTTGCAATGTATCTAGAGGTTGTTCTTGCCTAAATAGGTATCTGCTGTCTTCATATTTATGTTATATTACAGATCACATATTAATATGCATATGTAAAGTCTGAATATAAATAATGGGATAATCATTATGGAGTTTAGTCATGACTCAGAAATTAATACAAACATTTACATGTGTCAAGCACTGTTGTAGACACTGGGGACACAGCAATGAACAAGATCCCTGAAGTCCCTACCCTCATGAAGTGGAGATAGGAATACAATAAACAAACCAATTAGTACATCCCTTGTAATCTTGGTGAAAATCATCTCAGTTTGCTCTCTATAAAACTGAAACTAATATTACTTACATAAGTATCATTATATCCTACCCAAATAAAAATTATGACAAAGACCTATAAACCAGTAAAGCTTGTACTCTAATTTTCTCTCATCTATCCCTGTCTCCAGTGGCACATACATAACAGAATGCATGCCAGAGTTTGAGGTGTAAGCCATGCCATGAAATAGAAGAAAAAATAATTGGATCATGATAGGGCTCAATACAGGCCTGTGTTCTATATCAAAACTAACTAACTCAATCATCTACGGTTTCTTAAGTAAGATTATCGTGACAAATATGTGCGATTTGGAGCATATTTTGTCTGCCTTAGTTTCAGTACCAGTGTCCAGATAAGTCACTTTTATTTCAAATATCATGACTATCAGTTTAAAAACCTTTATTATCAATTGGACTGTTAATTAGATTATAAATTGTAAGTCACATTTTAACATAATTCTTTTTTTCTCTTCTATAGTTGAAATAATTTTTGACATGATGAATGCATACTTTTGCAAAACTGCATCAAACAGGCATAATTTAATGTTAGATTCTTGTATTTAACACAACAAACTAGTTATGAATGAGCAAATAAAATTAAAGTTCTGACCAAGCTACTTTACATCAGAAAACAAGACATACTCTCAGTAATTCTGAAATATTAATGTATAGGACAATAAATCAAAACAAAAAATATATTCAGATTGCCAACATAAAATGTAAGTTAGCTAATGGTCTGAATAAATCAATCACCTCAATCTCTCCCTCAGTGTTTCCCTTTCTTTCAATCTGTCTCCTCCCTAATCAAGGACATATGAACACATAAGGGGAAAAAAAGACCTACATTGATAAAACTAAAGCTAAAACTTGGGCACAAACCAAAAAATTGGAAGAAGTGTATATTAACAACACAGCCATACTTCTCTGTTCTTATTAGATAGTGAACTCTCTCTTTTAAGGACAAAGGACAAGTTTTATTTACTTTAGTACCTTCAGGCTAAGCATAGTGCCAGGCATACATGGATGCAATAAAGATGTTATTTTCTTGATAAACATAGAGGCAATCAAAAGAGACCTTCCACACCCTCCAACCACCGAAGCTACTGACCTCTGGCATCAAAGCCTATATTCTTTCTAGAAAATGTACACCCTTTCAAGAACAGTAACCTTCATCCCCACTGTTCCCCTTCCACTCCCATCATCCTCCAAAAGAAATAGAGGCATAGACGTTTCTTACATAGACCCATGATGAAGCTCAGAGCATAACTAATATTTTCATGGTTTTATGAAGACTATTCAATAAGCTACATGAGGGATCTATGAAGAAAACTCAGGAATTATTGGTTAGTCTTTCTTGGCTAGGTCCTCTCAATCAGCAATCTCACGCTTGTGACAGAAATTATTTGGCCAAACATTATAAGCTAAGCTCAGCAGCAATTATCTATGAATCTGAAAGTCATGTGCTCCAAAATCAGATGTGCGAACGTAAAAATGTTTTTTCATTAAGAAAAAAAAAAGACTAACTGGTATTCTTGCCTTCATGGAAGCCTATGCCACACCCATTAGCAGTGTGGGCCACAGAAGTCTCAATGTGCAGGAGCAACAATTTCTCAAAAACTGGATCTGGATGCATTTAAATTGCCAAACAATGGCAACAAAGTTCTGTACATGAAGCTTTCATGAATACTCCTAAATTTGTCTTTTTGTAACAACTGAATCATTTAATATGTCATCTAACATAGTGATTCACATAAATATGAAGCATCCAAGATCAATACTAACACTTACTGGGTGGTTTGAAGGCCTTGGGTTCTATACTAGAGTATGCTTTAGGCATGATTTCCATATAAGAGGAAGATTTGTCTAGTGATGACCATCAAAGTGAAGTAAAGCCAAATACCCATGAAGCTACAAGTAAGGTATTTGATCTCCTTCAAAAACTACTCATCCTAAGCTTTTCTTTCCTAATCAATTTTATAGGTGCTATCACATGTTAAAAGCTATTCTAGTTTAGTGAAGTAAGAAAGTTCCTGAATATGATTTCAACTTCCCAAATGATTCAGCAGTATTATCCTTGCCTAAAGGCCTATCCACAATACTCAAGTTACAATATAGTTAGTACAATGTAAAGGCACCTAGGAAAACATCAAATTCATAAAGGCAATAATTTGTCTTACTTAGCTCATGTACATACATGTACACTCATAATCCATGCTTTATTAGATTCTTTGATGAACACAGAAACTATATATCCAAAATCAGTGCTATCCCATACAAGGATGCTGAATGCAGTATTATTTTTAATAATGAAAACTAGGATCAAATATCAGTGTCGCTTAATAAGATAACAATTAAGTAAATTACTGTCACTCAATACTATGAAATACTAGTAAGCCAATAAACAGAATGAGATATATTTATATGTACTGATCACAATATATTATTAAGTGAAAAAAGGCAGGTTGCTAAACTATATGACTACTATCACTTCACTACTAAGGGAAAAACCTATACTGGGGTAAACACACATACATGTATGTAGCTAGGAAAAGTCTGAGGAAATGCTTACTAAGCAATTATGAGTTATTACTCCAAATGGTGAGAGTGGGCAAGGCCAGGGGTGGGACACCTTCACTCTGTTACTTTATATATTTCTGTATTGATGCTGCTTGAGTCTATACAGGATATATATTTTCTTTGTAATTAAAAAATTGAAAAGCATTGACCTCATCTACCAAAAAAATTTAGAAAATTAGCCGGGCATGGTGGCACGCACCTACTTGGGAGGCTGAGGTGGGAGAATCACTTGGGCCCAGGAGTTGGAGAGTTGGAGGCTGCAGTGAGCTATGATTGTGCCACTGCACTCCAGAATGGGCAACAGAGTGAGACTGATCTCTTAAAAAAAATTCAGAAGTGTTATCTTCTTAAACATTGTAAGCTTGAAAGGCTATATACATCATTTAATGGTGGTGTGACTGCTGAAAACATTTTTCACACACCTCTTTTAAAACTACTTACAAAGTGTAATATTTCAAATATCTTGGTAACAAACCTTTTTCCTATGAGAATGGATTTGAATTTTAAAATGTAAAAAGTAAGATGGGTATGGTGGTTCATGCCTGTAATCCCAGCTACTCAGCAGGCTGCGGTGGGAGGACGACTTGAGCCAAGGAGCTTGAGTGTGCCATAACTACACCACTGCACTCCAGCCTGGGCAACAGAGTAAGACCCTAGCTCTAAATAAATAAATAAATAAAGTAAAATGTAAAAAGTAGATGGAGTCAGATCTGGTAAATAGGCAATACTGTAAATTGTAATACTTTGAATCAATATATGATACAATATCCAAGATATAGAATCAGCCTAAGTGTCTATCAATGGATAACAAAAATGTGCTACATATACACAATGGAATACTAATCAGCCTGAAAAAGGGAAGGAAATCCTGTCATTTGTGACAGCGTGGATGAATCTAGAAGTTATTTTGTTAAGTGAAATAAGCCAGACACAAAAAGACAAACACTGTATGATCTCACTTATATGTGGAATCTAAAAAGTAGAACTCATAGAAGGAATAGAATGGTGGATACAGGGGCTAAGGGGGTTGAGTGGAAGAATGGGGGGGTGTTGGTCAAAGTACACAAAATTGCAGTAAGGCCAGGTGCAGTGGCTCATGCCTGTAATCCAAACACTTTGGGAGGCTGAGGTGGGTGGACTGCTTCAGCCCAGGAGTTTGACACCAGACTGGCAATGCAGCAAAACCCCATCTCTATAAAAAATACAAAAATTATCCAGGTGTGGTGGTACACACCTGTAGCCCCAGCTACTCAGGAGGTTAAGGTGGGAGGAAGCTCAGGGAAGTCATGGCTGCAGTGAGCCATGACTGTGCCACTGCACTCCAGCCTGGGTGCAAAGTGACACCCTGTCTCTCTCTCTTTCTCTCTCTCACACACACACACACACACACACACACACACACACAAAAGTTAGAAGTAATAGAGTAATAGAAGTAATAGAGTCCAGGAACTCTACTGTACAACTGTAGTGGTGACTACAGTTAATAACAATATACTGTTTAGAGATGCTTCTCAACTTGCAGTGGGGTTATGTCCCAAAAAACCCATACTAAGTTGAAAATAATGTGAGTCAAAATGCATTCAATACAACTAATCTACCAAACATCATAGCTTAGCCTTCCCTTCCTTAAACATGCTCAGAACACTTACATTGGCCTACAGTTGTGCAAAATCATCTAACACAAATCCTATTATATAACAAAGTGTTGAACATCTCATGTAATATACCGAATACCATACTGAAAGAGAGTAACAGAATGGCTTGCTGCTTTTGCCAGCATACAAGATACAAGAGAATATTTATTATTCCACATATCATTACCCCAGGAAAGTATCAAAATTCAAAGTACAGTTTCTACTAGATGAACACTGCTTTCACACCATGGTAAAGTTGAAAAATCATAAGTCAAATCATTGTAAGTTGGACACCATATGTAGTTAAAAATTACTGTGAGAATAGATTTGAAATGTTCTCTCCACAAAAAAATGTTAAGTATATGAGGTAATTAATTAGCTTTATATAGCTATTCCGCAATGTCTACATATATTAAAACATCATGTTCTATACCAAAAATACATACAATATTTGTCAAGTAAAAATAAATTAATTTTAAAATTAATAAATATAAAAATTTTATCTTCCATTAGAAAAAAAACATACAACTATGTGCGGCATATATGTAACTGACTCACTCTAAAGGCAATTACAAAAGAGAAGTTCCAAAAATAAAATTATCAAAGGCAACTCCATATTATCCCCTATAATCTCATAGTGTTTTCTACATGACAAGCCACAATAAAGCTGTATTAAATAAAGAAAAAAAACAAAGAAATTTTAAAAAGAATAAACAAATTACAAAATCTTCTCAGAATAAAAACTGTCCTGGCAAGGAGCCAAATTTGAAGAATTTTCTAGATCTATAGCACTTTGGACTTAGGAGGCTGTTTAAAAAAAAAAAAAAAAAAAAGTAGATAGTGGGATGTTTCTGGTGGAAAGGGTATGTTCTAAGACTCCTACGTGCCATACATGGAGGATGGTAAGAGGAACTGCCCGCCTGGCTATGGTAAAATGAGCCTAAGTCTTCATCCCCTGTTGTGCCATGGAGGAAAAGCTTGTCTTCTTTAACACTCAGGAGAAGGGAACCCACGAGTTTTTGCATCCTACATGAATCTTCAATACTAAACAGTAGAATGAAAAATTACTTCATTAGTAAAACAGATCATTTTATTCAATAACCATTACGAACAACTTCCCTCAGTAGTTATTTTGAATGACAAAATAGTATTTCATGTATTTTTTCAAAAAAAGAGTAGGTCTCATAATATTATGGTCTCATCTCTTCTATGCATTTATTTCTAAGGTGTTTCTCAGTTCCTTTTTGATGGGAGATATAATTGAAAATATTTCATAATTATTAACAAGCCAAGAACTATTAGCCAATTTTCATATCACACATAAACACACAAAAAACTTAACCTCTGCTTTTCTGGATATAAAAAACAGCCTTAAACAAGACATGACATTAATTACCAAAAATGCAGGTATTTTAAAATAAATGCTAAGAGAAAATTTGACATTTTGTGAATTTTCTAAATTTTTCTGAAGCTTTGCTAAGAGCTAATTTTCCCACACATGAGCCTTTGAAAACATTAATAATGAAAATGCCAACTGAATTTTAAATACTTTTGCTAGGCAATTGTACTATATATTGCTGATATTATATATCAAAAGATTAATCATGTCTTATAATTAAACAGCTTTATGAACTTTTAATTGATTCACTCAATAAACATTGAGTACCATATTTGCCAAGTATTTGTTTGAAGTGCTGCAAAGTTAACAGTGAACAAGATAGTCAAGAAGACAGCATCACCACCATGGAACTTACATTCTAATGGGTGGAAACTATCAATAAATATAAAAGGAGACATCAAATCATGACGAGCGTTTTGAAGAAAATAAGATAAGATGATAGTGATGGTGACAGCCAGCTCTTCTGAGATGACATTTAAGATAAGACCTGTATATCAAGAGATAAACACTAATGATCTAAAAGGTAAAGTTTCCAGATAGAGAGAACAGCCATAAGTTCAAGGGCCCTAAAGTGTTAGTGAAATTGGTATATCTGAAAAAAAGGGAAGAAAATAAATGTATTCTGAACATGGGTAAGCATGGTAGAGATGTGGTAAGTAGAGGTCAGACTAGGTTGAACCTCAAGGCTAAAAAAGGGTTTGAGTTATGATCTAAGCACATGGCTTCTGTTTTGTTTTACATTTAATTACAGGAAATATAAACACATGAAAGAAAAAAAGCAAAAAGCATAAACAGTATATGAACCCCCATGTACTAGTTATCACTTAGTTTCAACAATTATCAGTTCACGGCCAGTCTTATTTAATCTATACCTTTACTCATTCCACATTTACCCTTCAGATATCATATCGTTTCATCTACATGTATTTTAGCAATATAACTCTAAAATATAGGTACTCTTCTTGTAAAGAGAAAACTCTCTTTACATAATCAATTTAAAACCCACAATCTTCTAAATCTATAGATTATCTTTAATTTTTTCTTACAACTTATTTGTTGAAAAACTGGGTTGTGTCTCCTATAGGATTTTCCATACTCTACATTTACTTATTGCATTCTCATAGTTTCACTTACCATGTTTCTCTGTTTCATGTATTTCCTACAAATTAGTAGTTAGATCTGGAGACTTAATCAGATTCTGGTCTGAATATCTGGCATGACTACTCCATAATTTATGCTGCCTACTTAGATTATTTTCTCTCTGTGTGTGATATTAGAAGTCAGTGATAATTGCTGCCTAGATCTGATCATTTTTCATTAAGGGTTAAAGAATGATGATACAATAATTCTATTACTGATTCTTGTCAGTTCAAATACTTCTATTGTGAAAAATTCCTTTCACCAACTATTTAGGTAAGAGGATAGGGGTCATCAAGATGGTGGACTAGACGTGCCCAATATTCATCTCCCTTATGAAGAAGAAGAGGGAGTACAACATGATATTTTAATATATGCAGACATTGTGGAATGGCTATATCAAGCTAATTAATATATCTATTATCTCTCATACTTACCATTTTGTGTAGAGAGAACATTTAAAATCTACTGTCTTAGCATTTTTCAAGTATATATGGTCTCTGACTTATAATGATTTAACTTATGATTTTTCAGCTTTACCATGGTGTGAAGGCAAAAACAAATAAATGACTGCACTTCAAGTAGAGAGTCTAAAGAAGAACACTGAAATTCAGCAAGGAAGTGACAAAAACCCTGTGAAGCACAGAAACTCAGGATAGCAGCCCCACAGTTGTCACAGGCCCTGAGCCCGGGATAGGAAGCTGCCTTTAGTCCACACAGCTGCTCTGCTCCAGATAAAAAATGCACACTGGCAACCCCCACTCCCCAGGACCCAAGGTATACTAGCACAGCACCATTTTGGAAATAGTGCCACTTCTAGACTTCATCCTGACCTGGGACCAAGAGTCCCTGCATTGCCACATCCATGGGGCTCCACTGTCATTTCACTATGCCCATATACTTGTAATGCTATGACTTCAGCTAGACCCATGGGACAGCCATGATCCTGGGACCAGGTACCACACTGTGTACTATACTCCCGGTGGTCTAGCACAGAAAGCAGGCTAGGGGAGCCAACACACATGCCTCCCAGGGTGTGAGAAATGGTGGCCCAGCACCCACTGCCACCAGCAACCCTACGTCTTTCATCAGCAGGGCCACCACAGGCTGCATATACCTCCCAGATGTGAGACCTGGCCCACCTGTCACCTTCTGCCACTGGCAACCATGGCCCTGTGACCAGTAGAGCCACTGGACACTACATGTACCTACTCAGGGCCTGAGAACAAGCCCACTCAGTTGGCTTCACAGTGAGAAAAGCCACACCGCTCCTTCCATAAACCACTAGGCTACTGAGTCATTTGCAGACATCACTGACGCTGTGATATGGTTTGGTTCTGTGTCACTACCCAAATCTCATCTCAAAATGTAATCCCCACCCACTGGGAGATGATTGTACCATGGGGTCAGTTCCCTCATGCTGTTCTCGTGATAGTGAGTGAGTTCTCACGAGATCTGATGGTTAAAAAGTGGCACTTCCCCCTTCTCTCTCTCTGTTTACTGCCACCACATGAAGACAGGCCCTGCTTCCACTTCTGCCATGATTGTAAGTTTCCTGAGGCCTCCCCAGCCATGTGGAACTGTGAGTTCATTAAACCTTTTTTCTTCATTAATTATCCAGTCTTAGGTAGTTCTTTTTAGCAGTATGAAAACAGACTAATACAGGAAATTGGTACCAGGATACTGGGGTACTGCTATAAAGATAACCTGACAATGTGGGAGCAACTTTGGAACTGGGTAACAGGCAGAGGCTGGAACAGTTTGGAGGGTGCAGAAGAAGACAGGAAGATGTGGAAAAGTTTGGAACATCCTAGAGACTTTGTTGAATGATTTTGACCAAAATGCTGATAGCAATATGGACAATGAAGTCCAGGCTAAGGTGGTCTCAGATGGAGATGAAGAACTTCTTGGGAACTGGAGTAAAGGTCACTCTTGCTATGCTTGAGTGAAGAGACTGGTGGCAATTTGCCTCTGCCTCAGATATCTGTGGAACTCTAAACTTGAGAGAGATGACTTAGGGTATCTGGCAGAATAAATTTCTAAGCAGCAAAGCATTCAAGATGCAACCTGGCTTTTTCTGAAAGTATATAGTCATATGTGTTCACAAAGAGATGATCTGAAACAGGGAAGCAGGGCACAAGAGTTTAGAAAATTTGCAGTCTGATGATGTGACAGAAAAGAAAAACCCATTTTTTAGGGAAAAATTCAAGCAGGCTGCAGAAATTTGCATAAGTAATGAGGAGCAAAATGTTAATCACCAAGACAATGGGGAGAATGTCTCCAGGGCATTTCAGAGAACTTCATGACAGCCCCTCCCATCACAGGCCAGAGGCCTACGAGGGAAAAATGGTTTTGTGGGCAGGGCCTTGGGACATGGCACCCTGTGTCCCAGCTGCTCCAGGCTAGAGGCATGGCTAAAAGAGGCCAAGGTACAATTCAGGCCATTACTTCAGAGAATGCAAGCCTCAAGCCTTGGTGGCCTCCATGTGGTGTTGGGCCTGCAGGTGCACAGAAGGCAAGAGTTGAGCTTTGGGAACCTCCTCCTAAGTTTCAGAGGATGTACGGAAGTCTACTGTCAGGGTGGAGCCCTCATGGAAAACCTCTACTAGGGCAATGCAGAGGGAAAATGTGGGGTTGAAACCCCCACACAGAGTCCCCACTGGGACACTGCCTAGTGGAGTTGGGAGAAGAGGGCCACTATTCTCCAGACCCCAGCATGGTAGATCCACCAACAGCTTGCACTGTGCACTTGGAAAAGCCACAGGCACTCAATGCCAGCTTGTGAAAGCAGTCACAGAGGCTGTACCTGCAAAGCCACAGGGGCAGAGCTGGCCAAGCCTTTGAAGCCCACCCCTTGCATCAGCACGCCCTAAATGTGAGACATGGAGTCAAAGGAGATTATTTTGGAGCTTTAAGATTTAATGGGTGCCCTACCAGGTTTCAGACTTGCATGGGGCCCGTGGCCCCTTTGTTTTGGTCAATTTCTCCCATTTCAAACAGAAACATTTACCCAATGCCTATACTCCCATTGTATCTTGGAAGTAACTAACTTGTTTTTCATTTTATAAGCTCATAGGCGGAAGGGACTTGCCTTGTCTCAGATGAGACTTTGGACTTGGACTTTTGAGTTGATGCTGGAATGAGTTAAGATTCTGGGGAACTGTTGGGAGTGCATGATTGCATTTCAAAATGTGAAAAGGACATGCGATTTGGGAGGGACCAGGGGCCAAATGATATAGTTTGGTTCTGTGTCCCCATCCAAATCTCATCTTGAATTGTAATCCCCACCTGTCAAGGGAGGGACCTGGTGGGAGGTGATTGAATCATGCAGGTGGTTTCCCTCATGCTGTTCTCATGATAATGAGTGAGTTCTCATGAAATCTGATGGTTTAAAAGTAGCACTTACCCCTTCACTCTCTCTCTCTCTCTCCTGCCACCATGTGAAGAAGTTCTATGCTTCCCTGTTGCCTTCCACTATGATTATAAGTTTCCTGAGGCCTCCCAAACCATGTGGAACTGTAAATCAATTAAACCTTTTTTCTTCATAAATTACCCAGTCTCAGGTAGTTCTTTATAGCAGTATGAGAATGGACTAATACATGCTGATTACAGCCAAAAATATCATACAGAGACCACATTACTACATACAACCAGAACTAAAGCCAAATTACCCTACACACCCAACATGACAGGAAACAACTACAAGAAAAAGTCTTTCCCTACAAAGCTACTACATAAAATTGGTAGAGGTGACTGTTCCACTAGTTGTGCAGATATTAATATGGGGACAAAAGAAGAATGATAAAGCAAAGAAACATGACACCTCCAAAGGAACATGATAATTATCCCATAAGAGACTTCAAAGAAAAGGAAATCTATAAAATGCATGAAAAATAATTAAAAATAATGATTGTAAGAAAATTCACTGAAATACAAAAGAATAAAGACATAATAAAAAGAAATCAGGAAAAAAAATTGTTATCTGAGTGAAAACCCAACAAAGAGATAGATATCATAGAAGAGGTCGAAACAGAAATCTTGGAGCTGAAGAATTCAATAAATGAAATGATAAATAAAATCAATAGCTTCAACAATAGAATAGATCATCAGAAGAAAGAATTTCTGAACTTGAAAACAGGTCTTTTGAAATAACTCAGTAGGAGGAACAAAAAAGGAGAATAAAAAAGAATGAAGAACACCTACAGGACTTATGAGACACCACTAAGCAAACAAATTTTTGCATTATGGGAATACTGGAGGGAGAAGAGATGAAAAAAGGCACCAAAAACATATTTAATGAAACTACAGCTGTAAGTTTCCCAAGTCATGGGAGAGTTATAAACATTCAAATGAAGAAACTCAAAAGTCCCCAAATAGAATCAAGCCAAAAAGGTAGTCTCCAAGTCACATTATAATCAAAATATCAAAAACGAAAGAAAAAAAGAGAATTCAAAAAGCAGAGGGAAAAGAAACTGTCAAGTCACATATAAGGAAATTGCCATTAAACCACCAGAAGATTTCTCAGAAGAAAGCTCACCCACCAGAAGAGAATAGGATGATACATCTAAACTGCAAAAACAAAATAAACTGCCAAACAAAAATACTATACCCAGCAAAAATCAGAAATGAAGATGAAATAAAGTATTTCCCAGGCAAGCAAAAACTGAGGGAATTCATCACCATGAGACCAGCTTTACAACAAATGCTTAAAGGCATCCTTCATTTGGAAGCAAAAGGTCAATAACTGCCTCATGAAAACAATATAAAGTATAAAATTCAGGTAGAACAGATACACAGCTGAAAAAGAGAGAGAAATCAAACCTTATCACTACAGACATCCACCGAACTGCAAAGATAAACAAAAGAGTAAAAAAGAGAACAAAGGAAATTCAAAACAATGAACAATATAACAAGAGTAAGTCCTCAATGTATCACCAATGATCTTGACTGTTATTAAATTCCCAAATTAAAGATATAGAGTGATTGAACAGATTTCTTTTTTAAAGTCCCAACTATATTTTGCCTAGAAAAAACTCACTTTACATGTAAAGACAGACAGACTGAAAGGTATAGGATGAAAAAGATTCGAAGACAGACTTAAAGGTATGGGATGCAAAAAAGATTCCATGCAAACGGAAACAAAAACAAAGCAGGGGTGGGGTGCGGTGGCTCATACCTGTAATCCTAGCACTTTGGGAGCCCGGGTAGGTAGATCACCTGAGGTCAAGAGTTCAAGACCAGCCTAGCCATCATGGTGAAACCCCCATCTCTACTAAAAATACAAAAATTAGCCAGGTGTGGTGGTGCATACCTGTAATCCCAGCTACTCATGAGGCTGAGACAGAGGAATCGCTTGAACCCAGGAGGCAAAGGTTGCAGTGAGCCGAGATCGCTCCACTGCACACCAACCTAGGCAACAAAGAAAGACTCTGTCTCAAATAAATAAATAAATAAATAAATAAATAAATAACAAAGCAGGAAGAACTATACTTATATAAGATTAAATGGACTTTTAAAAAAAGACCAAAAAGGTCATTATATAATCATGAAGGAATCAATGCAGGAAGAGGATATAACAATTGTAAATATCTACACACCTACAACAAAGCATCCAAATGTACAAAGCAAATATTCAGTCTAAGGGAAGAGACTGAGTCCAATACAATAACAGTTGAGGATTTCAACACCCAATTCTCAGCAATGAACAAACAATCTCAACAAAAAAACAACAGAGAAACATCACACTTAAACTATACTATAGACCAAATGGACCTAACAAACATTAACAGAACATTTCATTCAACAGCTGCAAAATACACATTCTTCTCATCAGCACATGGACCATTCTCCAGGATAGGGCATATGTTAGGCCACAAAACAAATCTCAACAAATTTTTAAAAACTGAAAAAAGATATACTATCTCCTATGATCACAATGGAATAAATCTAAAAATCAATACCAAGAGGAACTTTGGAAATAGTGCAAATACAGGGAAATTAAACAACATGCCCCTGAATGACCAACGGGACCAGGAAAAAATTAAAAAGGAAATTTTAAAATTTCATGAAACAAATACAAAAAAATACAACCTATCGAAACCTGTAAAATACAGCAAAAGCAGTTCTAAGGGGAAAGTTTACCATCAAGAAACACCTGTATAAAAAAAGTAGAAAGATTTCAAATACGTAACATATTGATGCACCTCAAGGAACTAAAAAGGAACAAATCAAAACCAAAATTACTAGAAGGAAAGAAAGAATAAAGATTAGAGTGAAAGTAAATGGAATGGAGACTTTAAAAAATACAAAAGATCAATGAAACAAAAAGTGTTTTTTAAAGATAAGCAAATTTGACAAACCATTAGCTATACTAGGAAAAATGAGAGAAGACCCAGATAAATAAAATCAGAAGTGAAAATAGAGGAATTACAACAGAGACCACATAAATACAAAGGATCATTAAAGACTACTATAAGCAAATATATGCCAAAAAATTGGAAAACCAAGAAAAAATGGATAAATTCCTGGAAAAATACAACCTACCAAGATTGAACCAAAAAGAAACAGCAAACCTGAGTAGGCCAATAATGAGTAATAAGATGGGATCAGTAATAAAAAGTTTCACATCAAAGAAAAGCCCAGGACAGGCCAGACGCAGTAGCTCACACCTCTAATCCCAGCACTTTGGGAGGCTGAGGCAGGCGGATCACAAGGTCAGGAGATCAAGACCATCCTGGGTAAAATGGTGCAACCGTGTCTATACTAAAAATACAAAAAATATTAGCCGGGCGTGGTGGCAGGCACCTGTAGTCCCAGCTACTCAGGAGGCTGAGGCAGGAGAATGGCATGAACCCGGGAGGCAGAGTTTGCAGTGAGCCGAGATTGTGCCACTGCACTCCAGCCTGGGCAACACATTGAGACTCCGCCCCAGAAAAAAAAAAAAAAAGAAAAGCCCAGGACTGAATCACTTTACTGCTGAATTCTATCAAACTCTTTTTTTTTTTTTTTTTTTTTTTTTTTTTTTGATACAGGTTCTCTCTCTCTATCACCCAGGCTGAAGTACAGGGGCACAATCTCAGCTCACTGCAATCTTTGCCTCCTAAGCTCAGGTGATCCTCTGGCCTCAGCCCCCAAGTAGCTGGAACCACAGGCACAAGCCACCACATCTGGCTAATTTTTATATTTTTTGTAGAGACAGTGTTTCACCATATTGCCCAGGCTAGTGTCAAGCTCCTGAGATCAAACAATCCACCCACCTCGGCTTCCCAAAGTGCTAGGATTACAGGTGTTAGCCACTATGCTCGGCCTCAAACTCTTAAAGAAGAACTAACACCAATTCTTCTCAAAGTATTTCAAAAAATTGAAGTGGAAGAATGCTTCTAAACTCATTCTATGAGTCTGGTGTCAGCACTACTGTGATACCAAAACCAAACAAGAACACAACAAAAAAGTAAAACTACAGGCCAATATCCCTGATGAGCATAGATGTAAAAATTGTCAACAAAATTTTAGAAAACCAAATCTAACAGTGCATTCAAAAGATGATACACCATGATCAAGTAGGATTCATCCCAGGAATGCAAGGATGGTTTACCACATGTATCAAATTGTGACACATCACATTGACAGAAACAACATAAACTATAGTCCTTTGGGTATATACCCAGTAATGGGATGGCTATAAATCATGCTGCTATAAAGACACATGCACATGTATGTTGACTGTGGCACTATTCACAATAGCAAAGACTTGGAACCAACCCAAATGTCCAACAATGATAGACCGGATTAAGAAAATGTGGCACATATACACCATGGAATACTATGCAGCCATAAAAAATGATGAGTTCATGTCCTTTGTAGGGACATGGATGAAATTGGAAACCATCATTCTCAGCAAACTATCGCAAGGACAAAAAACCAAACACCGCATGTTCTCACTCATAGGTGGGAATTGAACAATGAGAACACATGGACACAGGAAGGGGAACATCACACTCTGGGGACTGTTGTGGGGTGGGGGGAGGGGGGAGGGATAGCATTAGGAGATATACCTAATGCTAAATGACGAATTAATGGGTGCAGCACACCAGCATGGCACATGTATACATATGTAACAAACCTGCCCATTGTGCACATGTACCCTAAAACTTAAAGTATAATAATAATAAAATAAAAATAAAAAAAAAAAAATAAAATAAAATAAAAATAAAAATTTTAAAAAAGAACATAAACTATATGGTCATCTCAAGAAATACAGAAAAAGCATTTAACAAAATTTGCCAGCCGTTCATGATAAAAATTCTCAATAAATTAGGTACAGAAAGTATGTATCTAAACACGATAAAGGCAATAAATGACAAAACCACAGCTAACATCTTATCGAACAAGGAAAAGTTGAAATCTTTTCCTCTAAGAACTGGAACAAGACAAGGATGCCCACTCTCGCCACTCTTATTCCACACAGTACTGGAAGTCCTAGCCAGAGCAATTAGGCAAGATAAATAAAATAAATAAAAGGAATCCAAATTGGGAGAGAAGAAATCAAATTGTCCCTGTTTGCAGATGATATGACTTTCTATATAGGAAACCCTTAATTCTGCAGAGCTTATAGCTTGCAGTGAATGCCAAGGAGTTTTTAGACAATTTCAGCTGAGTGGGGTCGGGGGCAGCTTTTCTAAGAGAGTCCGCCCCAGCATCCATCCACCAAGTATTTATTGAAAGGGCTTGTTAAATTTATTGAAAGTGGCTCGTGAGACACCTGTGGCCTTGTAAAAACACTTAAACTGCATTATTAGGAGGCTGTTTTCAGCACTCCTTATCATACCACACACTCAACTTCCCATCCTGTTTTCAGGGTCAAGGAGTTTTATTCTCATGCACAAATAACATACACACAGTGCCTCAGTATTTTTCCATGCCCTGACCTCAAATGCCTTGTACATAAGCCTGAATATGTTGCCGTGCACCCCCACGAACTCCACCAAAAAACTCTTATGATTACTAAACAAACTCAGTAAAGTAACAGGATACAAAATCAACATACAAAAATCAGTAGCTTTTACATACAGCACTAACAAACTAGCTGAAAAAGAAATCAAGACCGGCACTTTAGGATGCCAAGGAGGGTGGATCACGAGGTCAGGAGATCAAGACCACCCTGGCTAACATGGGGAAACCCCGTCTCTACTAAAAAAAATACAAACACTCAGCCGGGCGTGGTGACGGGTGCCTGTAGTCCCAGCTACTCGGGAGGCTGAGGCAGGAGAATGGCATGAACCTGGGAGGCAGAACTTGCAGTGAGCCAAGATCACACCACTGCACTCCAGGCTGGGCGACAGAACAAGACTCCATCTCAAAAAACAAACAAACAAACAAAAAACAAGACAAAAAAAGAAATCAAGAAAGCAATCTCATTTACAATAGTCACCAAAAAAATAAAATACCTAGGAATAAATTTCACCAAGGAGGTAAAATATCTTGACAATGAAAACTACAAAACACTGGTGAAAGAAATTGAAGAGGACACAACACAGAAAATGTAAAGATAGTGCATGTTCATGGATTGGAAGTATTAATATTGTCAAAATAATATTGATACTAGGTCAAAATGACCATAGTATCCACTGCAATCCCTATCAAAATACCAATAATATTCTACACAGAAACAGAAATATAGAACCTTAAAAAAATTATATGGAACCATAAAAAACACCTGAATAGCCAAAGCAATCCTGAGCAAAAAGAACAAGGCAAAGGCATCACACTACCTGACTTCAAAATATACCACAAAGCTATAGTAAACAGAACTGTATGGTAGTGGCATAAAAACACACACATAGACCAATGGAACAGAACAGAGAACCCAGAAATAAATCCATACATTTACAGCCAACTTATTTTAAACAACAGCATCAAGAACACAACACTAGGGAAAGAACAACCTCTTCAATAATTGGTGCTAGAAAAACTGTACATCTACATGCAGAACAATGAAACTAGACTCCTATCTCTCACCATATGCCAAAAAAAAAAAAAAAAAATTCAGAATGAATTAAAGAGTTTAATGTAAGACCCAAAACTATGAAACTACTAAAAGACAACATTGGTGAAATGCCCCATGGCATTATACTGGGCAAAGATTTTATGAATAAATCCTCAAAAGCATATACCACAACAGCAAAAAACAGACAAACAAGATTACATCAAAATAAAAATCTTATGCACGGCAAAGGAGACAAACAACAGACTGAAGAGAAAACTCCTAGAATGGGAGAAATACTTGCAAATTATTCATCCAATAAAGCATTAATATCCAGAATATATAAAGAACTCAACTCAAGAGTAAAAAAATTAAATTACAAATCTGATTTTTTATAAATGGGCAAGGAACCTGAACAAACATTTTGCAAAAGACACACAAATGGATGAGTAGATGAAAAAATGTTCATCATCATTAATCATCAGGGAAATTCAAATCAAAACCACAATGACACATCACCTCACCTTGGTTAGAAAGTCTATTATCAAAAAGACAAAAACAAACAAATGCTGGTGAAGATGTAAAGAAAGGGGAACTATTATACACTATTGGTGGGAATGTAAATTAGTATAACCATGATGGAAAACTGTATGGATGTTCCTCAAAAAACTAAAAATAGAACTACCATATGATCCAGCAATCCCACTATTGGGTATATATTTAAAAAAAAAAGAAAAAAGAAAATCAGTGTGTCAAAGAGATATCTGTACTTTTAGGTTTATTGTAGCACTATTCACAATAACAAAGATATGGAATCAACCTATATTTCCATCAACAGGTGAATGAAAAAAGAAAATGTGGTAAATATATTTTTTTATATATATATTTATATATTATGTACATATTTATATATAAAAATATATATTTTTTCATATATAAATATTTATGAATACTATTCAGTCATAAAAAAGAATGAAATCCTGTAATTCATGGCAACATGGGTGAACCTGGAGGACATTATGTTAAGTGAAATAAGCCAGGCAGAAAGACAAATATGGCACTCACATGTTCTCACTCATATGTGGATGCTTAAAAAGTCCATCTCATAGAAGCAGAGAGTAGAATGGTAGTTATTAGCAGCTGAGAAGGGTGGTGAGTGAAGGGAATATGAAGAGGTTGGTTAATGGATACAAAATTACAGCTAGCAAGGAGGTATTAATTTCTAGTGTTCTACAACTCTGTACGGTGCTAACAGTTAACAACAATTTATTGGGTATTTTAAATAGCTAGAAGAGAGGATCTTGAATGTTCCCAAAAAGAAATATTTGAGGCGATGGACATGCTAACTACCCTCATTTGATCATTACACATTGCATACATGTATTGAAATACCACACTGTACCCAATAAATACATATAATTATTATGGTTAATTAAAATAATAATTTTTTAAAGAGTAGAGAAAAAGCAGAATACATACTTAATTCTATTTTCTTTTTTTTTAATTTTATTATTATTATACTTTAAGTTTTAGGGTACATGTGCACAATGTGCAGGTTTGTTACATATGTATACATGTGCCACGTTGGTGTGCTGCACCCATTAACTCGTCATTTAGCATTAGGTATATCCAGGAGCTGATTTTTTTTAAAAGATCAACAAAATTGATAGACCTCCAGCAAGACTAATAAAGAAGAAAAGAGAGACGGCACCTGGAAAATCGGGTCACTCCTACCCTAATACTGCGCTTTTCCAATGCTCTTAGCAAATGGCACACCAGGAGATTATATCCCACGCCTGGCTTGGAGAATCCCATGCCCACAGAGCCTTGCTCATTGCTAGCACAGCAGTCTGAGATCGAACTGCAAGGCGGCAGCAAGGCTGGGGGAGGGGTGCTCGCCATTGCTGAGGCTTGAGTAGGTAAACAAAGCGGCTGGGAAGCTCAAACTGGGTGGAGCACACCACAGTTCAAGGAGTCCTGCCTGCCTCTGTAGACTCCACCTCTAGGGGCAGGGCATAGCCAAACACAAGGCAGCAGAAACCTCTGCAGACTTAAATGTCCCTGTCTGACAGCTTTGAAAAGAGTAGTGGTTCTCCCAGCACGGAGTCTGAGATCTGAGAATGGACAGACTGCCTCCTCAAGTGGGTCCCCGATCCCCGAGTAGCCTAACTGGGAGGCACACTCCAGGAGGGGCAGAATGACACCTCACATGGCCGGGTACCCCTCTGAGATGAAGCTTCCAGAGGAAGGATCAGGCAGCAACATTTGCTGTTCAGCAATATTCGCTGTTCTGCAGCCTCCACTACTGATACCCAGGCAAACAGGGTCTGGAGTGGACCTCCAGCAAACTCCAACAGACTTGCAGCTGAGGGTCCTGACTGTTAGAAGGAAAACTAACAAGCAGAAAGGACATCCACACCAAAACCCATCTGTACATCAACATCATCAAAGACCAAAGGTAGACAAAACCACAAAGATGGGGAAAAAACAGAGCAGAAAAGCTGAAAATTCTAAAAGTCAGAGCACCTCTCCCATACAAAGGAATGCAGTTCCTTGCCAGCAATGGAACAAAGCTGGACAGAGAATGACTTTGATGAGTTGAGAAAAGAAGGCTTCAGACGATCAAACTTCTCCGACCTAAAGGAGGAAGTTCTAACCTATCGCAAAGAAGCTAAAAAACCTTGAAAAAAGATTAGACGAATGGCTAACTAGAATAACCAGTGTAGAGAACTCCTTAAATGGTCTGATGGAGCTGAAAACCATGGCACCAGAACTACGTGATGAATGCACAAGCTTCAGTAGCCGATTCAATCAACTGGAAGAAAGGGTATCAGTGATGGAAGATGAAATGAATGAAATGAAGCGAGAAGAGAAGTTTAGAGAAAAAATAGTGAAAAGAAACGAACAAAGCCTCTAAGAAATATGGGACTATGTGAAAAAACCAAATCTACGTCTGATTGGTGTACCTGAAAGTGACGGGGAGAATGGAACCAAGTTGGAAAACACTCTGCAGGATATTATCCAGGAGAACTTCCCCAATCTAGCAAGGCAGGCCAACATTCAAATTCAGGGAGTACAGAGAACGCCACAAAGATACTCCTCAAGAAGAGCAACTCCAAGACACATAATTGTCAGATTCACCAAAGTTGAAATGAAGGAAAAAATGTTAAGGGCAGCCAGAGAGAAAGGTTGGGTTACCCACAAAGGGAAGCCCATCAGACTAACAGTGGATCTCTCGGCAGAAACTCTACAAGCCAGAAGAGAGTGGGGACCAGTATTCAACATTCTTAAAGAAAAGAATTTTCAACCCAGAATTTCATATCCAGCCAAACTAAGCTCCATAAGTGAAGGAGAAATAAAATCCTTTACAGACAAGCAAATGCTGAGAGATTTTGTCACCACCAGGCCTGCCCTACAAAAGCTCCTGAAGGAAGCAGTAAACAGGGAAAGGAACAACCAGTACCAGCCACTGCAAACACATGCCAAATTGTAAAGACCATCAATGCTAGGAAGAAACTGCATCAAATAATGAGCAAAATAATCAGCTAACATCATAATGACAGGATCAAATTCACAAATACAAATATTAACCTTAAGTGTAAACGGGCTAAATGCTCCAATTAAAAGACACAGACTGGCAAATTGCTTAAAGAGTCAAGACCCATCAGTGTGCTGTATTCAGGAAACCCATCTCACATGCAGAGACACACATAGGCTCAAAATAAAGGGATGGAGGAAGATCTACCAAGCAAATGGAAAACAAAAAAAGGCAGGGGTTGCAATCCTAGTCTCTGATAAAACAGACTTTAAACCAACAAAGATCAAAAGAGACAAAGAAGGCCATTACATAACGGTAAAGGGATCAGTTCCACAAGAAGAGCTAACAATCCTAAAGATATATGCACCCAATACAGGAGCACCCAGATTCATAAAGCAAGTCCTTAGAGACCTACAAAGAGACTTAGACTCCCACACAAGAATAATGGGAGACTTTAACACCCCACTGTCAACATTAGACAGATCAACGACACAGAAAGTTAACAAGGATACCCAGGAATTGAACTCAGCTCTGCACCAAGCAGACCTAACAGACATCGATAGAACTCTCCACCCCAAATCAACAGAATATACATTCTTCTTAGAACCACATCACACTTATGCCAAAATTGACCACATAGTTGGAAGTAAAGCACTCCTCAGCAAATGTAGAAGAACAGAAATTATAACAAACTGTCTCTCAGACCACAGTGCAATCAAGTTAGAACTCAGGATTAAGAAACTCACTCAAAACCGCTCAACTACGTGGAAACTGAACAACCTGCTCCTGAATGACTACTGGGTACATAACGAAATGAAGGCAGAAATAAAGATGTTCTTTGAAACCAACGAGAACAAAGACACAACATACCAGAATCTCTGGGACACATTCAAGGCAGTGTGTAGAGGGAAATTTATAGCACTAAATGCCCACAAGAGAAAGCAGGAAAGATCTAAAATTGACACCCTAACATCACGATTAAAACAACTAGAGAAGCAAGAGCAAACACATTCAAAAGCTAGCAGAAGGCAAGAAATAACTAAGATCAGAGCAGAACTGAAGGAAATAGAGACACAAAAAAAACCGTCAAAAAACCAATAAATCCAGAAGCTGATTTTTTTAAAAGATCAACAAAATTGATAGACCGCCAGCAAGACTAATAAAGAAGAAAAGAGAGAAGAATCAAATAGATGCAATAAAAAATGATAAAGGGGCTATCACCACCGATCCCACAGAAATACAAACTACCATCACAGAATACTATAAACACCTCTATGCAAATAAACTAGAAAATCTAGAATAAATGGATAAATTCCTCGACACATACACCCTCCCAAGACTAAACCAGATAGAAGTTGAATCCCTGAATAGACCAATAACAGGCTCTGAAATTGAGGCAATAATTAATAGCTTACCAACCAAAAAAATTCCAGGATCAGATGGATTCACAGCCAAGTTCTACCAGAGGTACAAAGAGGAGCTGGTAGCATTCCTTCTGAAACTATTCCAATCAATAGAAAAAGAGGGAATCCTCCCTAACTCATTTTATGAGGCCAGCATTATCCTGATACCAACGCCTAACGGAGACACAACAAAAAAAAGAGACTTTTAGACCAATATCCCTGATGAACATCGATGCAAAAATCCTTAATAAAATCCTGGCAAACCGAATCCAGCAGTACATCAAAAAGCTTATCCACCATGATCAAGTGGGCTTCAGACCTGGGATGCAAGGCTGGTTCAACATATGCAAATCAATAAACGTAATCCAGCATAGAAACAGAACAAAAGACAAAAACCACATGATTATCTCAATAGATGTAGAAAAGGCCTTTGATGAAATTCAGCAGCACTTCATGCTAAAAACTCTCAATAAATTAGGTATTGATGGGATGTATCTCAAAATAATAAGAGCTATTTATGACAAACCCACAGTCAATATCATACTGAATGGGCAAAAACTGGAAGCATTCCCTTTGAAAACTGGCACAAGACAGGGATGCCCTCTCTCACCACTCCTATTCAACATAGTGTTGGAAGTTCTGGCCAGGGCAATCAGGCAGGAGAAAGAAATAAAAGGTATTCTATTAGGAAGAGAGGAAGTCAAATTGTCCCTGTTTGCAGATGACATGCTTGTATATTTAGAAAACCCCATCATCTCAGCCCAAAATCTCCTTAAGCTGATAAACAACTTCAGCAAAGTCTCAGGATACAAAATTAATGTGCAAAAATCACAAGCATTTGTATACACCAATAACAGACAAATCGTGAGTGAACTCCCATTCACAATTGCTTCAAAGAGAATAAAATACCTAGGAATCCAATTTACAGGGGATGTGAAGGAACTCTTCAAGGAGAACTACAAACCACTGCTCAATGAAATAAAAGAGGACACAAACAAATGGAAGAACATTCCATGCTCATGGATAGGAAGAATCAATATCATGAAAATGGCCATACTGTCCAAGGTAATTTATAGATTCAATGCCATCCCCATCAAGCTACCAATGACTTTCTTCACAGAACTGGAAAAAACTACTTTAAAGTTCATATGGAACCAAAAAAGGGCCCGCATTGCCAAGACAATCCTAAGCCAAAAGAACAAAGCCGGAGGCATCATGCTACCTGAGTTCAAACTATACTACAAGGCCATAGTAACCAAAACAGCATGGTACTGGTACCAAAACAGAGATATAGATCAATGGAACAGAACAGAGCCCTCAGAAATAATACCACACATCTACAACCATCTGATCTTTGACAAACCTGACAAAAACAAGAAATGGGGAAAGGAGTCCCTATTTAATAAATGGTGCTGGGAAAACTGGCTAGCCATATGTAGAAAGCTGAAACTGGATCCCTTCCTTACACCTTATACAAAAATTAATTCAAGATGGATTAAAGACTTACATGTTAGACCTAAAACCATAAAAACCTTAGAAGAAAACCTAGGCAATGCCATTGAGGACACAGGCACAGGCAAGGACTTCATGACTAAAACACCAAAAACAATGGCAACAAAAGCCAAAATTGACAAATGGGATCTAATTAAACTAAAGAGCTTCTGCATAGTAAAAGAAACTACCATCAGAGTGAACAGGCAACATACAGAATGGGAGAAAATTTTTGCAATCTACTTATCTGACAAAGGACTAATATCCAGAATCTTCAAAGAACTCAAACAAATTTACAAGAAAAAAACAAACAACCCCATCAAAAAGTGGGCAAAGGATATGAACAGACACTTCTCAAAAGAAGACATTTATGCAGCCAAAAGACACATGAAAAAATGCTCATCATCACTGGCCATCAGAGAAATGCAAATCAAAACCACAGTGAGATACCATCTCACACCAGTTAGAATGGCGATCATTAAAAAGTCAGGAAACAACAGGTGCTGGAGAGGATGTGGAGAAATGGGAACACTTTCACACTGCTGGTGGGACTGTAAACTAGTTCAACCATTGTGGAAGACAGTGTGACGATTCATCAAGAATCTAGAACTAGAAATACCATTTGACCCAGCCATCCCATTACTGGGTATATACCCAAAGGATTATAAATCATGCTGCTATAAAGACACATGCACACATATGTTTACTGTGACACTATTCACAACAGCAAAGACTTGGAACCAACCCAAATGTCCAACAATGATAGACCGGATTAAGAAAATGTGGCACACATACACCATGGAATACTATGCAGCCATAAAAAATGATGAGTTCATGTCCTTTGTAGGGACATGGATGAAGCTGGAAACCATCATTCTCAGCAAACTATCACAAGGACAAAAAACCAAACACCACATGTTCTCACTCATAGGTGGGAACTGAACATCGAGAACAGTTGGACACAGGAAGGGGAATATCACATACCAGGGCCTGTCGTGGGGTGGGCGGAGGGGGGAGGGATACCATTAGGAGACATACCTAATGTAAATGACGAGTTAATGGGTGCAGCACACCAACATGACGCATGTATACATATGTAACAAACCTGCACATTGTGCACATGTACCCTAGAACTTAAAGTAAAATAATAATAAAAATAAAGGAAATATCTTAGACCTAAAGGGAACTTTGAAAGAAAGGAGACTGAGTTCATTTACAAAGGGTTAAAAGTAAGAGTGATATTTAAGCTGTGTCTGAAGATTTTTTTTAAAGATTCTACAATATCTTGGCTAGGTGCAGTGGCTCACGCTTGTAATCCCAGCATTTTGAGAGGATGAGGCGGGCGGAACACAAGGTCAGGAGTTCAAGACCAGCCTGGCCAACATGGTGAAACCCCGTCTCTACTAAAAATAGAAAAATTAGCTGGGCGTGGTGGTGCATGCCTGTAGTCCCAGCTACTTGGGAGGCTGAGGCAGGAGAATTGCTTGAACCTGGGAGGTGGAGGTTGCAGTGAGCTGAGATTGTGCCACTGCACTCCAGCCTGGGTGACAGAGTGAGACTCCATCTCAAAAAAAAAAAAAAAAAAAAAGATTCTACAAGATCTTTCAATATAATGTATACATTAAAATACATATTCTATTATCCTGTATACAGTTACAAAATAATTTAAATTCTGAGATATAGTTGTTCTCTACATACTATATTTTATCTTATTTTTAAATGCTTTTCATGGCGTTTATTTTTAAAGAAACATAATTAAGTGCTTTGTTCTTCTGTGTATTTTTCCTACTCAGAATCATCATGAATGTTTAAATGCAAATTCATTTCATCAAATATCTTCATAGATGAGAAATGGTATTCTGAATATCAATTATTCAAAAATGCATAGTCAGAAGATTTCCAAACTGCCTGTTTAAATACAAAATGTAAAAATCCATGATATATCTATTAACAGTATTTGTAATACAAAATAGGTTCTTTATATTCACGTCTACGACATAAGGCTGAGTGACTTAGCCTCAAATTCATTTGTTAATCTACCTTCTCTCACCTAAGAGATCATATTTTTCCCCCATTTTCACTTCATTCCTATTATCTCTCTCGGTAAAAACTGTCCTTATATCTCTTTTTCCTCATCCTTTCCCTATCTACATGCTAAGCCTTCCCCTAGACAAATAACTAACACTTTCTTCAGCATTCATCTAATATATTATCCTTAACCTGCGTAAGATGAGAAACAGAGAGTTATGGCTTAACCTGACAATAGCAAGAGACATAGCAAGAGCCACTTGAAGAGCTGGGCTCTTTCATTTGTTAACTGCTATGAAACACTAAACAATATTTTCTATTCTCCAGAATACTTCGTCCTTATTTCTACATGGGCACTCACACACACATACAATATCTCCTTTAGTTCCTCAAAAGTGTTTTCTCTCTAGTGGTAAACTTTCCAGATGCATGCAAAAGAATGCCTTCTTCATCCAGGAAAGTTTGGGGTCAAAAAACAGCAGCATTAAGAGCCCAACTGGCTAAGTGCAGTAGCTCACTCCTTTAATCTCAGCACTTTCGGAGGCCAACGCGGGCGGACCACCTGACTTCAGGAGTTCGAGACCAGCCTGGCCAACATGGTGAAATCCCATTTCTACTAAAAATATAAAAATTAGCTGGGTGTGGTGGCACGTGCCTATAATCCCAGCTACTTGAGAGGCTGAGGCAAGAGAATTGCTTGAACCCAGGAGGTGGAGGTTGCAGTGAGCTGAGATTGAGCCACTGCACTCCAGCATGGGCAACAGAGCAAGACTCAATTTAAAACAAAACAAAACAAAAAAACAAGAGCCCAACCGAGAATGAATACCATAAATTTGTGATGACACCAACCTGGAGAATATAATTTTCTGTCACATATATTCAGCAACCTAGCTAAAGAAATGGAGAAGCTGAACTGCAATTCTGATACAGGGATGGGTATGCAAAAGACAAGAAAGATGAAGGTATGAAAGACATTTAAAGGGTGAAGGTGAACTTCAGGTTCAGCAAAGAATATACTGTAAGAAGGAGCCAGTTAGGCTCAGGTAAAATAATGATGTCAGGGTCTGGAAATCTCACTGAGGTTAGAGACCCAGCTCCCTATAAGTAAGGTAGTAAGACAGCTAGAAGATTAAAATCAAAGTAGTACCCTGAAATACAGGATTTAGAGGTAGGAGAGTTCTAATGATAAAATCTAGGTAAGATTATGGCTGAAAAATGTAGTGAAAATAAAATTTATATTAGTTGAAATGAAATAATTAAAAGAGATGGCAGGCACGGTGGCTCACGCCTGTAATCCCAGCACTTTGGGAGGCTGAGGCAGGCATATTACTTGAGGTCAGGAGTTCAACAGAAGCCTGGCCAATATGGTGAAACCCCATCTCTACCAAAAATTTTAAAAAAATCGGTTGGGTTGGTGGCACACACCTGTAATCCCAGCTACTCGGAGGGCTGAGGCAGGAGGATCACCCAGGAAGTGGAGGTTGCAGTGAGCTGAGATCATGTCACTGCACTCTAGCCTGGGTGAGAGTGAGTAAGACTCCATCTCAAAAAAATAAATAAAAGAGATAACCTAGGATTATGGCACAGGTCAATGTGAAAAGACTACAGGCCAGCTGGTAAAGTTCTTAGTAAATATTGGTAGCTGCTTTAGAACCTTCATGGTAGTTGCAGTGTGGTCCAATAGCATCATCTAGAAGCTTGTTAATAATACAAAATCTAAGACCCCACTTTGGGCCTGCTGAATCAGAATCTGCATCTTAACAGGAATCCCAGGTAATTCATGCATACAGTCAAGTTTGAAAGTCACTGGCATACAACTTAACAGATAATATAAAAGACAAAGATAAGTGGATGTCCTAATGGCATGAACCTGGGAAAGGAAGATGTGTGTGTGTGCATGTGTGTGTGTGTGTGTGTATACACAATAGTTAAAATTGGTTTCATAGTGCCAGTGGAGAATTAGGCAAATTCTAACAGTATCTCTGTCTGCCATGATCTCTGGAGCTTGAGAATCCTGGGTAGATTAGGGTCATATCTATTGTCTGGATATTTTAATATGGGTTTCCTATCCCCTTCCTCTGCATTTATTGAAGTGTATCTTCTGTCTTAGGCTTTTTTAGTGGGAGGGAGAGGATTTTATATTTTTATTTTAGGTTGCCTCCTATTACTTTTATAAAGATATGGGATATTTAAAAAATCAATTTGGGGATGGTTTCATGTCTGGCATGGAAGGAGCTTATAAGTTGCAACTCTGTCCTAACAAGTAAAAAACTGAACAAACTGAAAAACCAACAACTTTTCTTAGATCTGTAAGACAGGTGAGGTCACAGGGCAAACCAGTGCCCCAAAAATTAGACAAGTAGACAGACAGGCAGATATGAAGAACCACAATTTATCCATATAGAAACCTACAAGCAGAAATGAGTGCCATGGGAGAAAAACTTCAACTGTAAATGACAAATTGATGGAGGTTCAGTGTTGACAAGTCTGAGGGTCAAAAACTCCCGGAGGACTCAGTAACATGGGGGTCCCCACACTGTTGCAAGTTTTACCTGCATGAACTCAACCAGGTTCTCACAGTGAATGTCAGAGAAAAAGCTGGTGCTTCTGGCAGGAGGAGGGGGGACGTAGCTATTTTGAAATATGCAGGAGTACTCTACCCTTACAAAGATCTACTCTCAGAAGCAACTAGTTTACCAGAACCCAGCCTGCTGGGTTTATATCAGAGCTGAACATACCAGAGGGAAGGGAAATACCTAACTCCAGCCCCCTCTAGTCATTCTGTCCCACCTAAAGAGGGAGGAGGGCAGTGAGCAGGGGTCTGAGAAGCACTGGTGAACTTCGCATTCCAGAGGCAAAGGCTCATTAAGAAACTGAGATGTACTCATAGGACTACAGAATATTTCCCCTGCCCCCCACACTTGCCCATATATTACTAAAAACCTATTTAAAGCAATTCCTTTTACGCATACCTGGCTAGGAAGAAAAAAGTACAGGGAATCCTAAGAGGTGAAAAACATAGTTTGAAGATACAGGGTAAGTATCAGAACCAGACTCTGACATGGCAATAATACTGGAATTATCAGACCAGACATTTTTTTAAACTATGATTAATATGCTAAGGGCTCTAATGGATAAAGTAAACAGTGTGCAAAAACCAACAGATAATGTAAACAGATGGAAATTCTAAGAAATAATCAAAAAGAAATGCTGGAGAAGAAAAATGCTTCAATGGAAATAAACAGTGCCTTTGATGGACATATTAGTAGACAGGAAACGGCTGAAGAAAGAGTTTCTGAGTTTGAGTATATCTCAGTCGAAAGTTGCAAAACTGAAAGCAAAGAGAAAAAAGACTGGGGGGATGAGGGGAACCAGAACAGAATCTCCAAGAATTGTGGTACAACTACAAAAGATGAAACCTGGGAGAAAATCTAGATGACTGTGGGGTTTGGCAATGACTTTTTAGATACAACATCAAATGAGAGAACATATTGATAAGTTAGACCTCATTAAAAATAAAATTTGTGCTCTGCAGAAGACACTGTCAAAAGAACGAGAAGACAAGCCAAAAACCGGGAGAAAATACTTCCAAAAGACACATTTGATAAAGAATTGTTATCCAAAATATACAAAGAACTCTTAAAACTCAACAACAAGAAAACAAACAACCCAATTTAAAAATTGGCCAAAGACCTTAAATACACCTCACCAAATAAGACATATGGATGGCAAGTAAGCATATGAAAAGATGTTTCATATTATATGTCATCATGGAAATGCAAATTAAAACAACAATAAGATACCACTACATATCTATTAGAATGACCAAAATCCAGAATACTGACACCACCAAACGATGGTGAGGATGTGGAGCAAAAGAAATGCTCATTTCTTGCCGGTGGGGATGCAAATTGGTACAGCCACTTTGGAAGACAGGCGGTTTCTTACAAAATTAAACATACTCTTACCATATGATCCAGTAATCATGTTTCTTGGTATTTACCCAAAATAGATGAAAACTTATATCCACACAGAAACCTACACACAAATGTTTATGGCAGTTTTATTCATAACTGCCAAAACTTGTAAGAAACCAAGACTTTTTCAGTGGGTGGCTAGATAAACGGTGATATACACCAACAATGAAATATTATTCAGCACTGAAAAGCAGTAAGCCATAAGGTCATAAAAAGACATGAAGGAAACTTAAATGCTACTACTAAGTGAAAGAAGCCAATCAGAAAAGGCTACATACTGAAGGACCTCTTCAAGGAGAATTATAAACCACTGCTCAATGAAATAAAAGAGGATAGAAACAAATGGAAGAACATTCCATGCTCATGGGTAGGAAGAATTAATATCGTGAAAATGGCCACACTGCCCAAGGTAATTTATAGATTCAATGCCATCCCCATCAAGCTACCAATGACTTTCTTCACAGAACTGGAAAAAACTACTTTAAAGTTCATATGGAACCAAAAAAGAGCCCGCATCGCCAAGTCAATCCTAAGCCAAAAGAACAAAGCTGGAGGCATCACACTACCTGACTTCAAACTATACTACAAGGCTACAGTAACCAAAACAGCATGGTACTGGTACCAAAACAGAAATAAAGATCAATGGAACAGAACGGAGCCCTCAGAAATAATGCCGCATATCGACAACTATCTGATCTTTGACAAACCTGAGAAAAACAAGAAATGGGGAAAGGATTCCCTATTTAATAAATGGTGCTGGGAAAACTGGCTAGCCATATGTAGAAAGCTGAAACTGGATCCCTTCCTTACACCTTATACAAAAATTAATTCAAGATGGATTAAAGACCTAAACGTTAGACCTAAAACCATAAAAACCCTAGAAGAAAACCTAGGCATTACCATTCAGGACATAGGCATGGGCAAGGACTTCATGTCTAAAACACCAAAAGCAATGGCAACAAAAGCCAAAATTGACAAATGGGATCTAATTAAACTCAAGAGCTTCTGCACAGCAAAAGAAACTACCATCAGAGTGAACAGGCAACCTACAAAATGGGAGAAAATTTTCGCAACCTACTCATCTGACAAAGGGCTAATATCCAGAATCTACAATGAACTCAAACAAATTTACAAGATAAAAACAAACAACCCCATCAAAAAGTGGGCGAAGGACATGAACAGACACTTCTCAAAAGAAGACATTTATGCAGCCAAAAAACACATGAAAAAATGCTCACCATCACTGGCCATCAGAGAAATGTAAATCAAAACCACAATGAGATACCATCTCACACCAGTTAGAATGGCAATCATTAAAAAGTCAGGAAACAACAGGTGCTGGAGAGGATGTGGAGAATTGGGAACATTTTTACACTGTTGGTGGGACTCTAAACTAGTTCAACCATTGTGGAAGACAGTGTGGCGATTCCTCAGGGATCTAGAACTAGAAATACCATTTGACCCAGCCATCCCATTACTGGGTATATACCCAAAGGACTATAAATCATGCTGCTATAAAGACACATGCACACGTATGTTTACTGCGGCACTTTCACAATAGCAAAGACTTGGAACCAACCCAAATGTCCAACAATGATAGACCGGATTAAGAAAATGTGGCACATATACACCATGGAATACTATGCAGCCATAAAAAATGATGAGTTCATGTCCTTTGTAGGGACATGGATGAAATTGGAAATCATCATTCTCAGTAAACTATCGCAAAGACAAAAAACCAAACACCGCATGTTCTCACTCATAGATGGGAATTGAACAATGAGAACACATGGACACAGGAAGGGGAACATCACACTCTGGGGACTGTTGTGGGGTGGGAGGAGCGGGGAGGGATAGCATTAGGAGATATACCTAATGCTAAATGGCAAGTTAATGGGTGCAGCACACCAGCATGGCACATGTATACATATGTAACTAACCTGCCCATTGTGCACATGTACCCTAAAACTTAAAGTATAATAATAGTAATAATAATAATAAAAAGAAAAGGCTACATACTGTATGAATCCAACTATGACTTTCTGGAGAAGGCAAAACTGTGGGGGAATAAAAAGATTAGCCCATATCAGGGGTCACAGGGAGAGAAGGATCAATAGGCAGGACACAGGATTTTTAGGATAGTGAAACTATTCTGTATGATACGATTACAGTTGATATATGTCATTATATATTGTCAAAACCAATAAAATGTAACCAAAAGTGAACTCTAATGTGAACTACAGATTCAGGGTGATAAAGATGTGTCAATGTGGGTTCATCAAGTATAACAAATAGACCACTCTGGTGGAGGATGCTGATCGTAGGAAGGGCTATGCATGTGTTGGGGCATGGGATATATAGACAATCTGTATACCTTCTGCTCAGTTTTGCTGTGAAACTAAAACTGCTCTAAACAGTCTATTAAAAATCAATTTTAGAAGTATTTCTATATGCATATACACATATACCTATACTCACATGCATTCTATTTTCTAGCCTAATCAACTGACCAACATATTTTCAAAAACTCTACACTTGGCCAGGCGCGGTGGCTCACGCCTGTAATCCCAGCACTCTGGGAGGCCAAGGCGGACGGATCATCCGAGGTCAGGAGTTTGAGACCAGCCTGGCCAACATGGTGAAACCCCATCTCTACTAAAAATATATATATATATGTATATATATATATATATTAGCCAGGTGTAGTGGTGGGCATCTGTAATCCCAGCTACTCGGGAGGCTGAGGCAGGAGAATTGCTTGAACCCAGGAGGCGGAGGTTGCAGTGAGCTGAGATTGCACCACTGCACTCCAGCCTGGGTGACAAGAATGAGACTCCATCTCAAAACAAACAAACAAACAAATAAAAAACTCTACACTCTACATATGTCTATTATATTTAACATATCAGTTTCATATATAACAGACATATTCTTCAAGCCTCTAAAATTTTGAAGCTGACTATAAATGATCAGATACTATATAACAGACTTTTCCCCTATTTTCTCCCTGAAACTTGATGAAACAGGGAATGGATATACCTATTCAATAAAAAGTAATTTTTAAAAATACCAATTTGTAAATCACTACTAGAAGAAGAACTCTAAGGAAACAGAAAAATCATAAAGTTTAGTACATTTTAGAAACAGTTTTTCATGTGGGAAAATTTTTAAATTATCATTCCTAATCAATTAAAAAACACAGTAGTTGCTACCAGAGATGTCAAAACCTTCTGTTTTATGTTGGAATTTAAAGTTAATTCTTCTCCTTGAGCATTAGGTAACATATTCCTGCCTTGGGCTGCCCAGATAATCATTGTCTTTTGGTATAAAAAATTTATAGAGAGATAATATTTAAATCTATTTCTCAAAGTACCTGGGAGCGTACCAAATAATAAAGCATAAAACAGCTGGAAGAAAAGGACCTGTCAAGAGTCCCCAGTCATATGTATCTGAGATCCAGGTTCACAAAGTTTAGTTTGGAAACAGGAAAAATTCACGTGACATAATCACTGATCACAGCTCTGTAAGGTTGTAGCCTCTGGTGAAGAGAATCCTAATAAAACCCATATAACTGGCAACCTCTTATCTCTACCCTCCAAACAGCTTGACTTTCAAATTATTCTCTTTCCTGAGTGATTTCCAGAGCTCCCACTATATTTCTGATATGACCTGAAGGTAAAACAAGTTGAAGTAATGTAAGCAAAACTAAACATACTAAATACTTTGTGCAGAATATGTTGAGTTATAATATAGGCAGTGACAACCACTATTTTAAAAGTTTATTATTGAAAATGTAAAAGCTTTTAAATTCTCAAGTGTTACATATAAATATGAAGGTTATCATGCAAAACTTGTAAAAGGCCAGCACTGAGCCATTACTTTTATTTCTTAAGTGAAAAGTGTGCTTACAAATAAAAAATGAAAACCATTTCCAAAGAAAGAATAAATAAAACAAAAAAAATCAGAAATAGAAGAATTATTGGTTCAAATTGTCTATACTCTTAAACATGGAAAGGAAGGAGACATTCATCTGTTAAGTAAGTGCAACTACCATGAACAGAATTAATTTATTATTATGATGAGACAGAGTCTTGCTCTGCCACCCAGGCTAGAGCGAAGTGGCATGATCGCAGCTCACTACAACCCCTGCCTCCCAGGTGCAATTGATTCTTGTGCCTCAGCCTCCCGAGTAGATGGAACAATAGGCACCTGCCACCATGCCCAGCTAATTTTTTGTATCTTTAATAGATGGGGTTTTACCATGTTGGCCAGGGTGGTCTCTAGCCCCTGACCTCAGGTGATCTGCCCACCTTGGCCTCCCAAAGTGCTGGGATTACAGGTGTGAGCCACTGTGTCGAACCAGAATTATTTAAACATTGTTATAATAAGTATATACAAGTAGGATGCTTAGGGACAGCTATCAAAGGTTACAGTGGTGATCACCACTGTGACATATGGTCACTTGATTTATAACCAAGGTACCATTGTAATTAAGTGCTGGAACAACTAGACATCCATATGGAAAATATAATTAACCTTGACCCTCATTTCACACTATTCAAAAAGTTAATTTGAGTGAGATCATAGACCTAAATGTAAAAGCTGACATAATCAAGCTTCTAGAACAAAACAGAATTTTTCATAAGGTAGAAAAGACTTCTTAAATAAAATACACATAAATCTGAATAGAAAAATTTGATAACCTGAGCTAAATTAGAAGAACATTTTACAGCAAAGACTCCATTAAGCAAGTGAAATTACAAGCCATGGATTGAAATAAGATATCTGCAACACATCTGACAAAGGCTCATATCCAAAATATATCATGAATTCGTATAAATCAATAAGAAAAAAACAAACAATGGAATTTTAAATGAACAAAAAACATGAACCACCATTTCACAAAGATGGAATGAAGTAAGATGCTTATTGAAGCATCACAAAGATGCTTATTGAAGTAGACAATAAGCAGTACTCAACAGGGAAATGCATTTTTAAAACACAAAGAGATACCAAAACACACCTGCAAGAATCACAGAAACAGGCAAACCAAGTGTTAATAAGGTTGTAGAACAACTGGAATTCTCATATGAATGGTTAGAGATTAAATCGGTACAATTACCTTACAAAACTGCTTGACAGAACCAACTAAAACTAAACATATCCTTAAGCTAAAATCCAGCAGTCACATTTCTAGGTATATACACAAAAGAAATTAGTGCATCTGAATCCCATAAAACATACACGTGGATGTTTATGGCAGCTTATTCATAATAGCCCCAAGTTAGAATAACTCAGATATCGACAGGAGAATGGACATTTTGTAGTACATAATATAGTGTAATACTATATAACAACAAAAAAGAATACACCGAGGATTCATGCAAAAACATGGATGGATCTCAGCATTATACTGCAAGAGAGAAGACATTAAAAGATTTTATCTACATGAAGTTCAAGGGCAGGCAAAACTAATAAATATTTAAAGAAGTCATATACTGGTTACCACTGAGAGTGAGTATTGAGTATAAAGACACAAGAGGAAACCTCCTACATATTAAAAATGTTCTAGATCTTGATCTTGAGAGTAGTTATTCAGGTGTGCATAATATTTTAAGATTAGTATACCTTACACATTTTAATGTTAAATAAATGATTTAAGTGTTTTCTTAAGTTAGGGTGGCAAGGAAAAAACAATGTCAAGAAAACTTTGGAGGCTGCCTAATCCTTTTGGGAAGCAATTTGGCTTTATATATTTAAAAAATTCTATGCACAAAATACTTTTCAGACAAACATTTATTTATAATGGAGAGGAAAATGGCCAAAAAGAAAACTCCACTGTATTTCTAACAATGAGGAAAAGTTAGGAAGACTGAGTAATATATACTCCCTCTGAAATATATAGCTATTGTAACAAGTTACCATTTATTTATAATGTTTTATGGGTCACCACCATAGCAGTTTGTGAAGCATACTTCAGACATTTATCATACGAATGATAAACAAGTAATACGTCTTTCTGTCCAAGATTATGAATTTATATTCACTCTGATTTTTTTTTTTTAAGACAGAGTCTCGCTCTGTCACCTAGGCTGAAATGCAGTGGCGCAATCTCGACTCACTGAAACTTTCGCCTGCCAGGTTCAAGCAATTCTCCTGTCTCAGCCTCCCAAGTAGCTGGGATTACAGGCATGCGCGACGACGCCCGGCTAATTTTTATATTTTTAGTAGAGAAAGGGTTTCACCATGTTGGCCAGGCTGGTCTCGAACTCCTGACCTTGTGACCCGCCTGCCTCAGCCTCCCAAAGTGCTGGGATTACAGGCGTGAGCCACCATGCCTGGCCATTCACTCTGATTTTTAAAATTTTTTAAATGTATTTCACCCTGATTAATAAAAGAGTTGGTGAGAAACATCTAAGAAGCAGACACAAAATAGACATACACCAATCCCCTATACTTTTCAGTTATTTGAACCATATAGTGTTTGGTTCCACATATGTTTAGTCCACATATGTTTAGTCCTTGGTTCAGATACTACTTGTGATACCAAATAAGGTAGAAGTGACAATATCCAATCTATAACTTTCCTACTGTTTGAAGCAGCTAACAGTTGACTTTGTCATGTTCTTCCTGGTTTGCTATTAATTGAAAAGGTAATTTAATATATATACAAATTACATAGAAATCTACTAGGTCTACATAAATGACAAAAAGAAATCAACCTAGAGCAGTGGTTGCCATCTAGGTTGCAATTCTGGCCTCACCCTACTCCAGGACATTTGGTAACATCTACAGACATTTTAAATTGTCACAAGTAAGGCTGCTATGGACAGCTAGAAGACAGAAGCCAAAGATGCTACTAAACACCTTCTAGTACACAGGACAATCTTCTTTCCCTCCCAATACAGGATTATCTGGTCCAAAATGTCAGTAGTAAAGTCAACAAATTTGGCCCTAGAGTTAGCATGGTAGGGACTATAAAACTTAATGTCATCTGATCATCACTGACTTGTCTTCTTGGTTATAACCTGGAGGTTAAACGCCAGATCTACAAAGACCATACAGGATTCACAGAAGAGGAATGGCTAGCAGAAACCCTGAATATCTACAGACCCATTACTGCAACCTTATCTGTGACTGAGGTATATAGTATTCTTGCTACAACATTTCATGTCTTTGATTATAAATACTATACAGTATTTACTTATTTATGTAGGGGAAAACTCATAGACAAGTATATTTATAATTCAAAAAATTCAACTAAAAAGCAGAAAATAACTATAATAAACCTTGAGAAAGTAAAATAAACTTAAAATGAAGAAATTAATGAAATATGAAACTAAAAAGCTAGAGTCTTAAATTTAACAATAAACTGTTATGAAGATACTATGTGAAGAAAAAAATTTTTTGAGAAATACTCTTTTATTTTGAAATTTGGTTTTTGAAGCTTTCTCATTTCTCATTTCATTTCCATAACCACTGTGTGCACCGGTCTAGGCAGAGATTGTTCTCTATGTTAGATTGGAGATACTAAGGTGAAACAGCTATCAAATGTCCTGACTCTAATTTGACACTTTCTTTCATTTGATAGCCAATGTCATCCTTAGGGTGAATGAAGGACAAGAGACAGAAGTGCTCATGCTTAAAAGTACATTATTATACGGCAGACAATCTTTATGAAGGGATATTTGGATTCTGAAGCCTTTTATGTGAAGAAAATTATAGAACAACATCACCCATGAACATAGAAAATCCTTAAAATAGAAAAATGATTTTAGCGAAATATAAAAATAATAATACATCATGACAAAATCATTTAATTTCAGGAATACAGGTTTGATTTAATGTAATTTATCACATTAGTAGAATAAAGGAGAAAAGCTAGATGATCACTTCAACAAATGCAGAAAAATCATTAGACAAAATTCAATAGCCATTAATAATAACAACTCTCAGCAAACTAGGAACAGAACTCTCTGAAGCTGATGGATGATATCCATGCAATAACTACAGCTAACATTATTTACTTAGTAATGGAACATTAAATGCTTTTCCTAAGAGATCAATACAAGACGAGTAAATACATTCTCACCACTTCTACTCTACATTGTACTGAAAATCCTAGTCAGTGCACTAAGGCAAGAAAAGGAAAAGTCATAAATACTGAAAAGTGAAAGCTCTCCTATTTCTAGATGACATGATTACATACACAGAAAATCCTATGGAATTTACAGAAATTACTAGAATAAGTGATTTCAGAAATGTACTATGACAGGTCAATATACTAAACTCAATTATGTTTCTTTGTACTAGAAATGCATAGCTAAAAATAAAATTAAAAAAACAGAAATAAAACCAACAAAATATGTACCTTTATTAACCTATAAAATACTACTGAGAGAATTTTTTAAATACCTAAATAAATGACAAGATATATAATGTTCATGGATCAGAAGACTCGATACTGTTAGGACGGCAATTCTCTCAAAATTGAGCAATAGAGTCAATATTATCCCTAGCAAAATCCTAGCAGAAATTAACAGGCTAATTCTAAAATTGCTATGGAAATACACACGATCTAAAATGCCCAAAATAATCTTTACAAACAAATCCAGAAGCCTTACTCTACAGCAATCAAGAACATGTAGTATGAGGCAGGCAACAGCATACAGAATTCAAAAGCAGCCACTCCATACGAGGGATATCTACCTACCTACCTACTTACCTATCTATATATATAAACTTTTTTTTTCAACCAAGGCTTTAAGTCAATTAAATGGGGGAAAATATCTTTACATTTGGTTCTGGAAAACTGGACATCTGTATAGGAAAAAGTGAACCTCACACCATACACAAAAATTAATTTGAGATGAATCATAGGCTTAGACCAGAATCAAAAAGCTTCTAGATGAAAACATAGAATTTCCTCATGCTTGGGATAGGCAGAGTTGTCTTAGGACCCAAAAAAAGTACTAACCATAAAAGAACAGGCCGGGCATGGTGACACACACCTGTAATCCCCAGCACTTTGGGAGGCCGAGGTGGGAGGATCATCTGAGGTCAGGAGTTCGAGACCAGCCTGGCCAACATGGTGAAACTCTGTCTCTACTAAAAATACAAAAATTAGCTGGGTGTGGTGACGCACACCTGTAGTCCCAGCTACTTGGGAGGCTGAGGCAAAAGAATTGCTTGGACCTGGGAGGTGGTGGTTGCAGTGAGCCGAGATCGTGCCACTGTACCCCAGCCTGGCCTACTGAGTGAGACTCCATCTCAAAAAAAAAAAAAAAAGAAGAACAAATTGATAAGCTGGACTTACAAAGTTAAGAACAATCTACCCATGAAATGACACAATTTTAAAAACAAATAGGCAAGCCAGAAATGAGAAAATCTATCTCTCATACACAGAATATAAAGAACTCCCACAAATCAACAATTTTTAAAACTCATTTCTGATTTTTTAGAATTCAGAATATATTTTAATTCACATTTTTAAACACAATAAATCTTTGACAGTGTATTAAAAAAGTGTTTTTTAAAAAAGATTCTGAAATATAGACTAGCTAAATGATTTGCCTAGAGTCTGATCTAACTAATTACTTTTGAAATTGCCAAAGTTAAAGGAGTGAAGGACAGTGAGTTCAGCATAAGTAGTAGCAGATCTAGAACCTGGGTCTTCCAGTTTCCTTTTCTTTCTTTCTTTTCTTTTTTTTTTTTCTTTTTTTTTTTTTTTGAGACAGAGTCTTGCTCCGTTACCCAGGCTGGAGTACAGTGGCACGATCTCGACTCACTGCAAGCTCTGCCTCCCAGGTTCACACCATTCTCCTGCCTCAGCCTTGCGAGTAGCTGGGATTACAGGCACACCATGCCCAGCTTTTTTGTATTTTTAGTAGAGACGGGATTTCACCGTTTTAGCCAGGATGGTCTCGATCTCCTGACCTCGTGATGCACCCACCTCGGCCTCTCAAAGTCCTGGGATTACAGATATGAGCCGACCACATCCGGCCTCCAGTTCCCTTTTCGAAGCAAGGAACTAGAAATCTAGAGAGCTAGCTTGAATTCCAAATTCCATCCTTCCTTTATGTTATACATTTGACCAAGTTGAGAGTTTCAGAGTATCTTCTGGTGATACTCTTTTCTGAGGAAGGCTAGAAAAGGAGGTCGTGTTATTCCTAAATGTAAGTCATAAAAATGGATAGTTCTCAAAATGCTATTTGACTCTAGGCTTTCAGAATACAGGGCATTTCCAGGAATTCAGCCTCAGCTGTCCAACTATATAAGCTGACACACGACAGCAGTATTTGAGTTTCAAATGAACAAACTGTTCTTTGTATCCATTCCTGGCATCTATCTTAGGATCTGGCAAATATTACATACTTAGTAAATGTTTTCATTAAATGGTTAAATGGAAAAAATGAGAAGTTATAGCAGAAAACTTAAGCAATCTTTGGACTATGCTACATAAGTAAAAACTGCATTAACAGCAGTGCCCACTAAGAAGTGATGATGAAACTCAGAGGCATAAAAAAGTTATGTGTGTCAAATGTATTATATAAGCTAATGATGGAATTTGGAATTCAAGCTGGCTCTCTGGATTTCTGGTTCTTTGCACTGAATATCTATATTTCTTACCATCTTCTTTGGAGTTCCCCTTTTTATCGTTGCACATTGCATTGTGAACTGTTTATTCTGACCTATCTCCCAGTTCACTAATTCGCTTTACACCTATATCTAATCTCATGTACAACCTAATGATTAAGTTTTAAATAGTGTGTTTTTCAGTTTTGCTATTATCTTACTGCTTTCACATCTGCTGGATAATTTTTAGTTTCCAGTTTGTTGTTAAATTTTTATTTTTGGCCTTATTTATTTGAACATAGCAAATTTAGTTGCTTGATAGTCTAACAATTCCAGTATATCATTTTCACTGAGTCTATTTCTATTGTCTGTTGTATCTACTAGGTTTTACTCAAAGTGTCTTTTATCCTTCCATACCTGATTATCTTTGCCTGTGCACTGAAGAATGTATTTAAAAAATAAATAAACTGACACATTGGCTGACAACGTCCTCTTCCAAAGAGAACTTTCTTTTGTCTCTGCTACGGCTTGGAAAAACTACAATCCAGGACCATCTTAATCTAAATTCTAGATTTAAGATTACCTGATCCAGGCTGGGTGCAGTGGCTCACACCTGTAATCCCAGCACTTTGGGAGGCCAAGGTGGATGGATCATGAGGTCAGGAGATCGAGACCATCCTGGCTAACATGGTGAAACCCAGTCTCTAGTACAAATACAAAAAAAAAATTAGCCAGGCATGGTGGAAGGCACCTGTAATCCCAGCTACTTGGGAGACTGAGGCAGGAGAATGGTGTGAACCCGGGAGGCAGAGCTTGCAGTGAGCCGAGATTGTGCCACTGCACTACAGCCTGGGCGACAGTACGAGACTCCATCTCAAAAAAAAAAAAAAGATTACCTGATCCAACAGATGATGATGAAAGTTGTCTTGCAAGTTTTTGGGAGAGCCAAGTTACCATTAGTTCACTGCTACCCTGAAAGCTCAGCCTTTTGTGGTTCAAGCAAACTACAGGGCAGAATTCTCAACCTTGGCCGACTCCAGATTTTGACTTACACCCCTCAGTCTTGTGAAGCATATGAAGGCAGAACTTAGCTTCAAAACTGGTAGGCTATGATCAACAAACATCCTTAAAACAAAAGTGATTTTGAGAGAATATGCTTATTCCTATGGGTTTTCATCTTCTCCCAAATAATTGTAAAAATCTATTTTTCATATTTTATCCACTTTTTAAATTGTCCTTAGCATGAATATTGGTCCAAATTGCCGTAACTGCCATGATATAAACAGAACCTTACTTGTTCTAACCATTAAACCTCTGTAAACTGGGAATAAAGGAAACACCCTTAACTTGATAGAAAGGATCTACTAGAAACCTACAGCATACATTACTCTTAATAGTGAAAGAGGAGAAACACTGCCATCAATATCATATATGAGACAAGGATGACCACTATCACTGTTATTATTCAAAATTCAACTGATGATGCTAGATAATGCAATAAGAAAAGGAAAACAATTAAGGAAAACATTGTCAAAGAGAACACCACCTACTTAGGAATTCTATTTAAAAGTTACTTGGCTGGTGCAAAAGTAACTGTAGTTTTGCCATTTAAAAAAAAATGGCAAAAACTGCAATTACTTTTACACCAACCTAATATTAGAATAAATAACACTGTTAAGATGGCTGAATACAAGAAAAATACATAAAAATCAAGTTCCTAGGCAAAAGCAATAACAAAATACATATAAAGGCAAAAAGATTCTATTAATGTGAAAATAAGAGTTTACATATGACTAAAGTAATATGTTTTAATCTTTACATTCCAATAAACATTAAAAATTTGTACATTCAAATGTAGGTTTCTGCATTGTGGATTATTTATAAAAGGGTAAGCCTTTGGAATACTACTAAACTTGACCAAAATAAATAAGAACTATTTATTCTATGTTTGTTTACTTATATGTCATCTATAAGGCTAAGGGCCACGCCCATTTTGTTCAACATATATTCTGCATATGGTGTCTGGGGTAAGATATACATATTTGTTGAATGACTTTTTTTTGGGGGGGGATGGAATGTCGCTCTGTCACCCAGGCTGGAGTGCAGTGGTGCAATCTTGGCTCATTGCAACCTCTGCCTCCCAGGTTCAAGTGATTCTCTTGCCTCAGCCTCCCAAGTATTGAAATTACAGGCGCCTGCCACATGTCCAGCTAATTTTTGTATTTTTAGTAGAGAGGGGGTTTCTCCATGTTGGCCAGGCTGGTCTCAAACTCCTGAACTCAAGTGATCTGCCCACCTCGGCCTCCCAAAGCACTGGGATTACAGGTGTGAGCCACCATGCCCAGCCATACTTGTTAAATAATTATAAATGAGTAAACTTTCAATTTCAGGTGCGTAAACTCCTTAATTATTTCAATTTTGTTTGAAGTTCTATAGTAACTAATGTTAACCTTCTATATAAATAATCAGTTTCATAAGAAGATCCCCAATCTCAGGTTCAAAATTAGATAATAACTTTTGCTTTCAAGAGTTTTTAAAAGCAATTTGAAAGAATCACCTACTACAGTAACAGCAATGACATCTCACAAAAAAGTGGAAGGGATAGCAATCAACCAGGTTAGTGACTTGCAAAAGTATCGGCTATAATGAGATTGCAGAGACAGGTCTTATGGTTGAGAAAGTGAACAGTTGTCTAGTGCTCAATAGTAGGGGTTCTTATTTCTCTTTGACCCTTCTAAAGTGATATTACTTTGCAGTCATTAACTGAGTTTCTCTGCTCACACTAAGTCTGGATCTAGCTAACTACAGGCTTTATACAGACACCATCATGTTACAAGGTGGTTCTAACAAAATACTTAATGCGTCTACTTGGTAAATACTTTTCAAATAAATCTATCAAAAATTTTACATGGCCAGGTGCAGTAGCTCACGCCTGTAATCCCAGCACTTTGGGAAGCTGAGGTAGGAGGATGGAGACCAGCTTGGGAAATGTAGCAAGATCCTGTCTCTATTTTAACAATAATAATAATAATAAATAAATTTATAATACAACACAGGAAAATAAATCAGCACATTTGAGTGGCTCTCAGTTTCCATTTCCTCACTTGGGTTTATGGGAAATAAATAAATATCAAGTAAAAAGCACCTGAATCTATGAAAAAATATGAATGTTTTTAATGTAGTGATAAAAAGTAGTAAAAAAAAACTAGCTTCAATTTTGCCTTCTATAAATAACAAAATTTAGATTTCAGTTGACAGCTTCTATACAGGTTTTATCCCAAAGCAATTTAGAAACAGACAAGTCAGAAACTCCTTAAAATTTTTTGATTTTATAATAGAAATGCTGACAGATGCTTCTTTTATAATAATGCCTGGTAAGACTACTATATTTTATAAATGACTACATCATAATATATATGCAAATGTCATATATTAAAATGCAACAGTTCCCAGCTCATACTTAAATCAGGACCATGAATAGTTCAGTAAAATACGTTACAAACAAAGTGTGATGTGACAAGAAAACATACTGAATTAAAATGTAATGCAAGCAGGGATTTATTAGAACTTGCTATTTGGATTTAAACAAAAGGAAATATCAATGTAAATAATAGGAAGGGGAGTCAAGACGTACAAACTAAGTGTGGCCAAAAAATAATTTATTTCCAATGCGCCTAGCATATACCATAACTGCTTATGAAACCATATCCATCATGAGATGATCATACTTCTACACTAAGACCAAAATATAAATTTTAAAATATATATAACTTTAAAAAAATCCTTAGGTCTCCTGCTTCTAGAATCTTTGATCACCTGCTCAGCTTTCTGCTGCTGCTGTCCTTTTCTGCTATTATACCTCATGCGATCTTTGTCTTTGACAGTTACAAACCACTAATTCCACCAACCCCTCCTTTTGAACTCTCCACATCTGTATTTCAACATATAATGGTTGTCAAGGCAATTTGGGGCTGAAAAAACAATATAAGAGAAATATGGTAAGCCTTCATTACTGAGGACCTAAAGCTAAATAATCAACTTGAATTCATCATATTTCAAAACAAATAAGAAATACATAAAAGCATTCTACAATTTCTTCATTATAAAGCTACAGGCATGCCTCAACACACAGTTCATACTAGTGCACAGTTCATCTTAAATAATTTACAATGAGCTTTCTTTAAATGACACCATTTTCTTTAATTTTATCTAATGAAAATATTGGATTCATCTATTAGCATGGGTGTGTTCTGGTGGGTTATTCGCTAACTCAACAAGAGGTGATTTGCCCCTAAAGGAACATTTGGTGATGTCTGAAGATGTTTTTTATTGCTGTGACTGGTAAGTGGGGGTGGGGGTTGCTACTGATATCTGTTGAGTATTTAGCAGCCAGAGATGCTGCTAAAATCCTACAATGCACAGGACAGCCCCCTCAAAACAAAGCATCATCAGCTCAAAACATTGATAGTGCCACTGTTGAGAAGTCCTGCACTGATGCCTTTGACTTCCTAGAAAGCAATACGCAATAGTTTCCCTCATTTTTAACCCAGGATAAACACTCAAGTCATCAATCAAAAATCAGAACCGAACTTTAGGCAAAGAGAAGGAATGAAGTATCCAGATGACCTGTGAGAATAATTAACTCATTCATTCATTTAGTCAACAAGTGTATCAAGCATGGTGATCTCTAGACATTGAGGATACCGTGGTCCACCAGACAGACAAGATCTCTGCTTTCACATAGCTTATATTTTAGTGAATCTCAGGTTGAAGAAATCTGCAAACTAAACAAAAAACCCTGAATGCCTGACACATTCCAGAAAAATGATACAGCAACATGCAAACAGTGCCACTGATAGAGCATTCATTCTATTTTTGAAATATGTTTATTTTTATGAGCCAAAATAACCTTCCCAGTAGTTTTCACTCTTGGATCAGATTTCTGCTCTCTTGGGTCATAAAAAACAAATCCCTGTTTCACATGACAGCCCTTTATACTTTAAGACAGCTATATCAAATATCTCTGAATTTTGTCTCCTAAAGGCTAAAATAATTCTATCAGTGCTGGACAAATCTTTATAAGACATAATCCTTAAGACTGGAAGGAAAGGCGTACAAATACCAAGGTTCTATATGACTTTAGGCCATTAATTAGTAATTGCTACATAAATTTTCTTGAACTATCCTTGTCAAACTTGCAATATTTATTTTTATGAGAAAGGCTGTAACATTTACCAACTCCTATGTACAAAGCAATGTTTGACACTTCTAGATAAAATACATCTTTAATTCAAAAATCTGAAATTGGACCAGGCACGGTGGCTCACCCTGTAATCCCAGGACTTTGGGAGGCTGAGGCAGACAGATCTTTTGAGGTCAGGAGTTCGAGACCATCCTGGCCAACATGATGAAACCCCGTCTCTACTAAAAATACAAAAATTATCTGGGTGTGGTGGCAGGCGCCTGTAATCCCAGCTACTTGGGAGGCTGAGGCAGGAAAATCGTTTAAACCCGGGAGGTGGAGATTGTAGTGAGCCAAGATTGCACCACTCCACTCCAGCCTGGGCAACAGAGTGAGACTCAAGTCAAAAAAAAAAAAAAAAAGCTGAAATCTAAAATGTTCCAAAATCTGAAATTTTTTGAGCAGTGACATCACCCCACAAGTGGAAAATTCCACACCTGACTTCATGTGATGGGTTGCAGTCAATACAGTCAAAGATTTGTTTCATGCACCAAATTATTTAAAATGTATAAAATTGACTTCAGGCTATATGTATAAAGTGTATATGAAACATAAGTAAATTTCATGTTTAGACTTGGATCCCATCCTCAAGGTATCTCATTATGTATATGAAAGTATTCCAAAATCCAAAAAAAATCTGATATCCAAAACACTTCTGTTACACAGCATTTTAGATAAAAGATACGCAGCCTGTATCTCATTTAGTTATCACAACAATCCCATGAAGTAATGGATAGCAATTAACAAAACAAACTAGATTTGTAGCACTGAATGAGCCTGTTGATCTCTCTGTCTCTGGGTTCTAACCAAAAAATGGAGACAATAATAGAACCTATCTCACAGGGTTGTTTGAGTACTCTTAATTGGTCTACCTACTTTCATTCTTCTCCTACCCTCTACCTTTCAATCCCACTCAGTTCAATTCTCTACACAAGCCACCAAAGTGATCCTTTTAAAACAAAACCAAATCGTGTCACTTCTACTACCCCAAACTTCCAATTGCTTTTATCATATTTGGAATAAAGTTCAAAATCTTTACTATAAGATACTAGATGACATAACCCCGGCTTGCTCACTTGACACTTGTGCACTTGTTCCCTTCATTTTGTATGTTCTTCCTCCAAATACCTGGATGGCTCACTCCCTTTCCTTCCATTCAAGTCTCTGCTTAAATGTCACCTTCTCAGATAAGCCTTCCGTGATCATTCGCAATTGTCTTTTTTTCCAAAGCATTGATCACTAATCAATGTTATATTATACGGTTTTCATTTATCTGTTTGTTTCTGTCTCTACCACCAAAATGTATGATCCACAAGACAAAGGTCTTTGTTTCATCACTGTATCTCCAGCCCTAGCATGGTAACTAACACATTATAGGTGTTCAATAAATTGTCAATTAGTGAGAGAAATGAAATAATTCAAGTAAAAAGCAGAGCAAAATTCTTGGCAAACAGAACACATTCAAACAATGCTAGCTATTATAACTACCAAGAGCAGTGTCTCTTATTTTTCAAAAATTCATTAAACAAACCATTACTGAATACTACCTCCATGCTGGGCACTGTACAGTGGAACTTTATAATACTGACGCTAGGTTTTAGGACGTTTTAAAAAACCTGCTAAAAAGCCAGTGGCATGAGATTATAATTATAATCAATAAAATGCCTTAAAAAGGCTTTGAGAATTCCACTCCTCATAGAACTTACGGTTTTTCCTTTAAAGTGATTTTATTAGATCTCATTAGCCCAACCAAGCACAGTACCAGGCCTTAGCAGTTGATCACAAAATGTTAACAGTGAGGCATTATAATTTCCTTCTTCAAATTTTTTTCAGGCTGTTGGTTTCTCTCAAATCCAAAAGCCAAGACATACACTAGCCATGAACAATCGAAGAATATCACTAAAGATACCAAGTGGCATTAAATGTATTAAACAATTCAAATAAGGTTATATAGAGCTCAAAATAATAAAAGCCATTTGTGAGAAACCCCTAGACAACCTCATATTGAATGGGCAAAAGCTGGAAGCATTCCCCTTGAAAACTGGCACAAGGATACCCTCTCTCACCACTCCTATTCAACTTAGTATTGGAAGTCCTGACCAGAGCTATCAGGAATGAGAAAGAAACAAAGGGCATCCCAATGGAACAAGAGGTAGTCAAACTATCCCTGTTTGCAGACCACATGATTCTACATCTAGAAAACCCTATAGTCTCGGTCTAAAAGTTCTTACGCTGATAAACAACTTCAGCAACATTTCAGGATACAAAACCAATGTACAGAAATTGCTAGCATTCCTATACACCAACAACAGTCAAACCGAGAGCCAAATCAGGAACACAATCTCATTCATAACTGACACAAAAAGAATAAAGCCTACAAGTATAGCAAACCAGGGAGGTGAAAGATCTCTACAATGAAAACTACAAAACACCGCTCAAAGAAATCAGAGATGACACAAACAAATGGAAAAACGTTCCATGCTTATGGATGGATAGGAAGAATCAACATCATTTAAATGGTCATACTGCTCAAAGCAATTTACAGATTCAATGGCAGTCTTATCAAACTACCAATTACATTGTTCACAGAACTAGAAAAAAACTATTTTAAAATTCATGTGGAACCAAAAAAGAACCTGAATAGCCAAGGCAATCCTAAGCAAAAAGAACAAATCCAGAGGCTTCACGCTACCTGACTTCATACTATACTATAGGGCTACAGTAACCAAAACAACATGGTACTGGTACAAAAACAGGTGCATAGACCAATGGAACGGAATAAGTAACCCAGAAATAAGGCCACACACCAACAACCATCTGGTCTTTGACAAGCTGACAAAAACAAGCAATGAGGAAAAGACTCCCTATTCAATAAATAGTGCTGGGATAACTGGCTGGCCATATGCAGAAGATTCACACTGGACCCCTTCCTTACATCATATACAAAAATCAATTCAAGATGGATTAAAGAATTAAATGTAATACCAAAATCTATAAAAATCCTGGAAGACAACCTAGGCAATACCATTCTGGATACAGGAACAAGTAAAGATTTCATGACAAAGACACCAACAGCAATTGCAACAAAAGCAAAAATTGACAAATGGATGTAATTAAAAGCTTCTGCACAGCAAAAAAACAACAAAAAAAAACTATCTTCAGAGTAAACAGTCAACCTACAGAAAGAGAAAATATTCACAAACTCTGCATGTGACAAAGATCTAATTCCAGCATATATAAGAAACTTAAACAAATTTACAAGAAAAAAAACCAACCCCATTGAAAGGTGGGCAAAGGACATGAACAGAGACTTTTCAAAAGAAGACATATGTGCAGCCAACAAACATATGAAAACAAGCTCAGCATCACTGATCGTTAGAGAAATGCAAATCAAAACCACAATGAGATACCATCTCACACCAATCAGAATGGCATTAAAATGTCAAAAAATAACAGATACTGGCGAAGCAGCGGAGAAAAGGGAACAGTTATACACTGTTGATGGGAGTGTAAATTTGCTCAACCACTGAGGAAAGCAGTGTGGTGATTCCTCAAAGAACTAAACACAGAAGCACCATTTGACCCAGCAATCCCATTACTGGGTATATACCCAAAGTAATATCAATCTTTCTACCATAAAGACACATGCACACATGTGTTCATTACAATACTATTCACAATAGCAAAGACATGGAATCAACCTAAATGCGCATCAATGACAGATTGAATAAATAAAATCTGGTACATGGCCGGGCGTGGTGGCTTATGCCTGTAATCCCAGCACTTTGGGAGGCCAAGGCGGGTGTATCACAAGGTCAGGAGATTGAGACCATCCTGGCAAACACAGTGAAACCCCATCTCTACTAAAAAAAAAAAAAAAAAAAAAAAACACAAAAATATTAGCTGGGCATGGTGGCGGGCACCTGTAGTCCCAGCTACTCGGGAGGCTGAGGCAGAAGAATGGTGTGAACCCGGGAGGCGGAGCTTGCAGTGAGCCAAGATTGCACCACTGCACTCCAGCCTGGGCGACAGAACGAGACTCTGTCTCAAAAGAAAAAAAAGAAAATGTGGTACATATACACCATGGAATACTATGCATCCATAAAAAAGAATGAGGTCATGTATTTTGCAGGAACATGGATGGAGCTAGAGGCCATTATCCTTAGCAAGCTAACACAAGAACAGAAAACCAAATACCACATTTTCTTACTTATAAGTGAGGGAGCTAAGAGATGAGAACACATGAATACAAAGAGGGGAACGACAGACACTGGGGTCTACTTAAAGGTGGAGAATGGGGGGGAGGGAGAGAAAAAAAACTATTGGGTACTGGGCTTAGTACCTGTGTGACAAAATAATCTGTACAACAAACCCCTGTGACATGAGTTCACCTATATAACAAACCTGCACATGTACCACAGAACCTAAAATAAAAGTTTAAAAAAAAAAAGTTACTAGAGATGCACCTCAGGTGTAATAGAGTCCCTTCCCAGCTATATGTGACCTTATGAAAGCTACTTAGCTTTTCTATGCTTCTGTTTCCTCATCTGAAAAACAGAAAAAAAAATTACCCTACATAATAAAATTATTATGAAAATGAAATAAAAGCAGTGAAAATTTCAGCCATATACTAAGCCAGCTCAATATTTGCTCTCTCCATTCATGGAATATAAACTCTGGCAATAGCATGGAATCTACTGGAAATGCTTTATACTTTTGTGAAATGTCTAAAATATCTGGCACACACTCAGTAAATGTTGGCCTTATGTTAAATTCTATAAGGCAAACATACTTAATTCCCCAGTATTTAGATATTTAGATATCTAATATTTAGATAGTAAAATCATCAGAGAAACAGGGCAATTTGCCTAAGACTTTGTACTAATGAAGTAGAACTAATAGTTACACACTTTACAAAAGGGGATTAGCATTACTTTAGAATTGAAAGCCTCTGAACATTGCCATTATCCCATATGACTCCCCAAACTTTGAGTCATTTTTTACTTATTTGTTCATCAGCCAACAAACACATCTTGAAATAGAACTACATGCCACATACTATTCTAGGTGCTGGTGATAAAAAGAAAAAGCCTTGGTGTCTCTCACTTACTATGAAGGAATTCAAGGGCTCTTTAAATGGTTCATTGTAAGGGTTATGGAAACTTTAAGGAGGAAACTAATTATTTGATAAAAGACTTTATAGCAGTGCTGTCCAATAGAAGTTTCTGCAGTGATGAAAGTTTTCTTTAATCTGTACTGTCCAACACAATAGCCAGTAGCCACATGTGACTACTGAGCATGCGAAATATACTTACGACTGATGAACTGAATTTTTTTACTTTATTTTAGTTTAATTTAAAAGCCACATATAGCTAGTAGTTACTGTATTGGACAGCACAGCTTTAAAGGATAAGTAATATTTGAGCTGAAGCATTGAAGAAGAAAGTAAGAAGCTAATGAGGTGAGAGGTAGTACGTTCTAAGCAATGAAAAAGAAACAAAGTACACAAAGGACTCTGAGAACACCTCAGTGTTTTCAGGGAAGGCTACCTATGTGGAATGTGGAAAGAGGAGAATAATGAGGCTAAAAGGGACAGATAGGACCAAAATATGAATGTCCTTGAAAACCAGGCAAACGCTTTATGCCACAGACAATGAAAAAATATCAAAGACTTTAAAACCAGAGGATATATGACTATCGACTATATCCATGTTTTAGAAAGATAATTTTTAACCATAAGATGAGTATACATTTAAAGAATCCAGAGGTAAGAAGACCAGCTATGCATGTTATTATTGCAGTACTCCAAGTTAGATGACAAAGACTTGAACTACTGCAATTATAGCGAGAATGCAGATGAAGGAACAAATTTAAGAGTGATTTCAAAGATAAAATTAGTGGGACTTACAGAACTATGAGAAGTGGGCGATGAGAATAAATCAAAGTAAAAGTAATAAGGTACTAGCCTGGAAAATCATATAATCTAGGCACTTTCCACATTGGCTAAAGGGATTAAAGAAAGTTTATAGGCTCCTGCTCAATGTTGTATGTAAGTAAACAATCTAAATATCCAATAAGCTCTTAAGAGTTAAATAAATTATAAAATCAGTCAAGATGGCATACTATATCATTATTTAAATCATTTTTAAAAGAATATTAATAGCAGGGTAAAATGTTCATGATATGGCATAATGAAGTAAGTTGGCGAAAAAGCAGCATGTATAGCATTATCATGATCTCATTGTATGCACTGGTAGATATTTTTAATTGAAAGAATATGCCAAAAAATTAATAGTGGCTTACTTTGATCATGGGGTAATGGGCCATTATAATTTCTTTCTTGAATATTTTTTTCTTATTGTCTAATTATACCACAAGTATAAGACTTTTTATTTACAAAAATAAACTTTTGCTTTAACGCAATGCACCTAAAAGCACTGGGGCCTATGGTGACTCTACTGATGCCTGCAACTGTCTCACAAACTGTGGGAAGTGACAGGACCAGACTCCAAGTCTAGTGCAGTTCTTTATGGGAGACTAAATTCACAGCAAATTAAATAAGGTAGTTTTTTTTTTCCTTTAGGAATGTCTACCTCAATTATAAAGTATAAAATGGAATATTTCCCATTTAATTTATTTATAATGTCTTAACCTGTATGACTTATGTCTATATACTTGCAATTGTAAGTGAGAGTTCAGTATAAACCTATACAGAGTGTCCCACACATACAATGGCTCAACTTATGATTTTTTGGCTTTATGATGGTATGAAAGCAATACGTATTCAGTAGAAATTATACTTCAAATTTTGAATCTTTATCTTTTCCTGGACTGGTGACATGCATGCAGTATGACACTCTCTGGCGCTGCAGGGCGGCAGCAACAAGCCAGTTCCCAGCTATTCAGTCATGAGGGTAAACAGCACATATTCTTTAGTGTACTGTGTTGCCAGCACTTTTTGGATATGATTTTGCCCAAATGTAGGCTAATGTATGTGTTCAGACCATGTTTAATGTAGGCCAGGCTAAGCTGTGATTTTTGGTAGGTTAGGTGTATTAAATGCATTTTTTGACTTACGATATTTTCAACTTACGATGGGTTAATCGAGATATAACTTCATCATAAATTGAGATGCATCTGTATTTTATTCTGTGTAGTCATGCAAAAAAGAGATTTATTCTGTTCATACTCAATTTCAATTACTCAGGTTCATTTGATATACAGCAGACACTACGTGCTGAAGAAGCAGCTCAGCAAACACTAATCTTTTTTATATGTACATGCCAGTCCCTTTTTGCACTTAACAAAACCTGGCTTTCCAAGTTCTAAATTTAGATATATGAAGAAATCCTGACCTAAGCCTAACACGAAAGTATATGACTGTGGCAAATCCTCATACATCCTGGATGTGAATAAAATACAAATTATATAAGTAATGTAATAACTCCCCTTACTAAACAGAAAATTAATGGAATTTTTTGACTACAATTTTAATCACTTTGCTGTTAGGCTGTACTTGTCTTAAGAAACCACATGTATATTAAAAATATAATCTTACACCAACATTTCTGGCCATATGACAGAATCTTATTCTGATCATTTTCCAGAAGGCAAAAATAAAGGCCTGAGATTAAAAGCATTTTTCCATTTAGATGTTTAGAAACTTGGTTTGATTTTCTTAACTAAAACTAGTTATATATTTTATTTCTATCTTTTCTATTAAAGCACACTGGCAGAAAGACAGTCTTTTCCCTGGGACACTTGTAAACAGCCCCAAGTCTAAGTAGCAGCAATTGTTCATTCAATAAATATAACAAAATTGACAGAGGTCAAACAGTGAGATAGCAGCAGATCTGGGACTAGGGCCGGATCTCCTGGCTTGAAATCTAATGTTCTTCTCTGACAAGATTACAGCTCTTAAAATATGTTTCCGTGAAAGATAAAAAAAGAGAATATATTTTAGGATACCAGTTAGTGACTCTTGGAAAGCATCTTCTAGCTCTCAAACCCATAAATTGCCTTAGATGTTTTGGCTAACTACCACATACTATACAGTGGGTAAGAGTCACCAAAATAATCACTCCACAAACAAAAAGAATTTTGAATTCTGCAACAGCAATTAGCCACTAGTATCTTACTATGTTTCTGTGATCTGATGTCCATTTCCATGGAAACAGAAAAAAAAGTGAGAGGCAGCCAAGAGAAGAGATGTCAGAACTTGTCAGGTTCAGTAGTCGGGGCCAAAAGCTGAAAATACCTTTTTTTTTTTTTAAACAAACACCATCAGCTGACTTCTGACACATAATCGATTCTTGAGTTAGGCAATGTCAGCTTGCTTGGAGAAGCATAAAGCTGAAGAATAGGCTTGGGGTTGTTTTGGTAGTGGTGTTTCTTTTTAAGGCTTAGATTAAGAGTGAAGGAGCCACAAATTAAAAGCAAGCTTCAAAATTCAAAATTTCTAAAACACAGGAACGCAATAAAAACTGTCTGAAATGCCACAAAGTGAAGAGAAGAATTTCTTGCTATGATAGGGGAAAATGTGGGTCTACCACAGAGCACTGTCTGGAATGAGTAGCAACCAGGTAGAGGTAGGGAAAAGAAGGCACAGGAAGCAGCATGTATAAAGGCCCTGAGACAAGAGAATGTGTGGCCCTTTAACATGCTGCAGAACAGAAGAGCACTTAATATGAAGTGAGAGGTTACCACACAAGGCTTTCCCAAAGGAGTAACATCTAAGAGTTTCATGCAAAGAGTGAAAGAACAAAGCTTCCACAGTGTGGAAGGGGACCCGAGCAGGTTGCCACTGCTGGCTCGGGCAGCCTGCTTTTATTCTCTTATCTGGCCCCACCCACATCCTGCTGATTGGTAGAGCCGAGTGGTCTGTTTTGACAGGGTGCTGATTGGTGCGTTTACAATCCCTGAGCTAGATACAAAGGTTCTCCACCTCCCCATCAGATTAGTTAGATACAGAGTATGGACACAAAGGTTCTCCAAGGCCCCACCAGAGCAGCTAGATACAGAGTGTCGATTGGTGCACTCACAAACATTGAGCTAAACACAGGGTGCTGATTGGTGTGTTTACAAACCTTGAGCTAGATACAGAGTGCCGATTGGTGTATTTACAATCCCTGAGCTAAACATAAAGGTTCTCCAAGGCCCCACCAGAGCAGCTAGATACAGAGTGTCCATTGGTGCACTCACAAACCCTGAGCTAGACACAGGGTGCTGATTGGTATGTTTACAATCCTTGAGCTAGATACAGAGTGCTGATTGGTGTATTTACAATCCCTGAGCTAGACACAGGGTGCTCCAAGGCCCCACCAGAGCAGCTAGATACAGAGCGTCGATTGGTGCACTCACAAACCCTGAGCTAGACACAGGGTGCTGATTCGTGTGTTTACAATCCCTGAGCTAGACATAAAGACTCTCCACGTCCCCACCAGACTCAGGAGCCCAGCTGGCTTCACCCAGTGGATCCCGCACGGGGGCTGCAGGTGGAGCTGCCTGCCAGTCCTGCGCCATGTGCTCACACTCCTCAGCCCTTGGGCAGTCGATGGGACTGGGCACCGTGGAGCAGGGGGCGGCATTCGTCAGGGAGGCTCGGGCTGCACAGGAACCCACGGAGGCGGAGGAAGGCTCAGGCATGGCGGGCTGCAGTCCCGAGGCCTGCCCCGCAGGAAGGCAGCTAAGGCCTGGCGAGAAATCGAGTGCAGCGCCGGTGGGCTGGCACTGCTGGGGGACCCAGTACACCCTCCACAGCCGCTAGCCCGGGTGCTAAGTCCCTCATTGCCCTGGGCCAGCAGGGCTGGCCGGCTGCTCCGAGTGCGGGGCCGCCAAGCCCATGCCCACCTGGAACTCCAGTTGGCCCGCAAGCGCCGCGTGCAGCCCCAGTTCCCACTCATGCCTCTCCCTCCACACCCCCCTGCAAGCTGAGGGAGCAGCCTTGGCCAGCCCAGAAAGGGGCTCCCACAGTGCAGCGGTGGGCTGAAGGGCTCAAGTGCCGCCAAAGTGGGAGCTCAGGCAGAGGAGGCGCCGAGAGCGAGCAAGGGCTGTGAGGACTGCCAGCACATTGTCACCTCTCACTAGGAGCAATAGGCTATGCCATATAGAGCCTGGGTGTGTGGTAGGCTATACTATCTAGGTTTGTGTAAGTACGCTCTATGATGTTCGCACAATGACAAAATTGCCTATGGACAAATTTCTCAGAAAATATCCATGTTGTTAAGCAAAGCATGACTGTACATGACCTTAGGTTATTTAGTTTCTAAGCCTGTAAAAGTGGAATAATTATACCCATGTTAAGGACTGATATTTAAGAAATGAGCAGAGAAAAGGGAAACCATAAAGCAGAATGAGAAAGAGAGGATAAAAGGTAGATGCCACAAGAGAATGTAGTATTGGAAACTTTAAGATCAGTAGATCAAATAGTACAAAGAGATCAATTAAAATAAGAATTGAAAAGTATATACAGGAATTTTTAAAGGCATCTCTGGTGACCCAACCCTGACTAAAGCATGGTAGAGCTGAATATAAACAGAAATAGATGGTAGATGAGGGAGTGAGAGACTGATTTAGTAAATTCTTTTGAAGAGTTTGGCTTAAGTGAGAAGAAAGTTTAGACTGGTGTTTAGTGGAAGTCATAGAGTCAAGGCAGTGTTACTTATTTCTGGTTTGTTGTTTTTTAAAACTGGGAAAAACTTATACATCATAAGTTAAGATGACTTCAGCTGCAAGTAACAGAAAACCTAACAATGCTTAAACTATTAGGGCATTTATTGTTTACTTTTTAAAAAAGTATGAAAGTAGACAACTTTCGGACTTTTTATTTGTGGTATGGTGTGGATGTTTATCCCCTCCAAATCGCATGCTGAAACGTGATTCCCAATGTTGGAAGTGAGGCCTAATGGGAAGTGAATGGATCACGCCAGCAGTTCCCTCATGAATGGCTCAGCACCATCCTCTTGGTGATAAGTGAGTTCTCGCTCGGTTAGTTCATGCGAGATCTGGTTGTTTAGAAGAATCTGGGGTCTCCCGCCTGTCTCTCTTCCTTCTGCTCTCACCATGTGCTGCGCCTGCTCCCCACCTTTGCCTTCTGCCACGATTGTAAGCTTCCTGAGGCCCTCACCAGAAACAGATGCTGGCACCATGCTTCTTTGTATGCCCTGCAGAACCATCAGCCAGTTAAACCTCTTTGCTTAAGAAATTACCCAGTTTCAGGTATTCCTTCACAGCGATGCAAAAAGACTAAGTTGTTGTTTTTTTTCCCAAAGTCTCAGAGATATCATCAAAGACCAAAGCTTTGGTCTTTCTATCTTCTTGCTCTGCCACAAAATGGCTACCACTGCCAGGTTGATCATGTCTTTATATTCCCTACAAAGAAAGAGGAAGAACAAAACCTGCCTATTAGGAAGCAAAACATCTTACATAGAGGCTATCTCCACAGACTGTTCCTTGTGTCTCATTGGTTAGAACTGGTTCACATGGCCACACTTAGCTCTAAGAGCAACTAGATTATCTTTTGACTTTCTAGACCTGCTTTTAAGCAGTAAAGAGAGAGGGGCTGGGAATAATTTCTACACAGCCAATCAGTACTGTCTTCCACATGCATGTTTAAATGCTGATGGAAAAGAGTTAGTAAAGACTAAGAACCAGATACAGAAGGGAAGAGGGCAAGAATGAATTCAGATACAGATACGTATTTAAGGAGGCTGGCTGGTAATTGAGAAAGTCTGCACCATATAAATTTAATTTTCTTTGTGAAACAGAAAATGGAATCGTGCATTAAAAGTAAAGGGAGAGGTAGAAGGACAGAGGTCTTCATAATAACAAAGCAGATTTTAAATAGTTCCTATGGAGAATAAAAGAGAGGGCGGCCTAGAATAACAGGTTTCTAAGTAGGAGAGAAAAAAAATAGAAGAAAAATTTCCTAGGGGTTGCTGAGCAAGGCTAGAAATCATTAATTCATAGTGCAATCCACATGCCACTTAAAAGGACATCTCTAGCAGCACCCAGCAGCCCAAGAGTAAGAATAGAGAAAGTCAAATGCTGAATCCATTCTAAACTGGAGTTTATGGGTTTAGAGTAAAAGGAATGTACCAATGGGTTTGTGGCACAATTGAAAGGGAAAGATACAAAGGAGCTGAAATTATCAGCAAGCCAGTGACATAATGTGCCATATATAAACATGTTAGGAAAAAATGAAAGGTACAGAAAGAGTGAAACAGTCAAGGAATCTGACATATAATGGCCTTAATAAAAGAACTCAAAGATGAAAAACTATGGTAAGATAATTAAGATGAATACTTCAAGGGGATAAAATTCATGGTATGCCATGAGAGTGGAGGTCAGGGCACTCAAGTTGAGAAAGGGTGGAAACTAAAAGGCTAGTGAAACCAACCCAGTAGTTTTTTAAAATAAATATAGAAATTGACTCTTCTGGTCTTAAAGCTTAAAACTAACGTTTGTCTTATTTAAGTTCCTTTCTCAGGAAATGATCCTCAGCCTTCTCAAAAAGTATCAAAGAACTGAAACTCACCAGATCACCACATCCAGACAATGAGATGGCAGACCCTTCATCCATCAGGTTGCCTCCTTACCCCTCCCTAATTCCTACGTTCCTAAGTGGTCACCTGCTTCTCGTTAACCAATTCCTATTCCTTACCCCTCCCTAGTTCCTGTTTTCCCACACAGTTACATTTCTTCCCTGCTATAATAAACCGCCAATTTTAGTTGGTCAAGGAGATGGATTTGAGACTGATCGCCCATTGCCTCAGCTGCTGCATGTGATTAAAGCCTTCTTCCCTGGCAATACTCATTGTCTCAGTGACTGCTTTTCTGTGCAGAGAGCCACAGGACCTAGACCAAACCCCTGATGTTTTGGTAACACTGGTGAGAGGTGACAACATGCTACCAGGCTCACTTGCTCTTGGTGCCTCCTCAGCCTCGGCGTCCACTCTGGCTGCACTCGAGGAGCCCTTCAGCCAGCCGCTGCGCTGTGGGGGCCCCTCTCTGGGGCTGGCCGAGGCCAGAGCTGGCTCCCTCTGCTCGAAGGGAGGTGTGGAGGGAGAGGCGCGGGTGGGAGCCAGGGCTGCGTGCCTCACTCGCAGGCCGGCACAGGTTCTGGGTGGGCACGGCTCCACAGGCCCCTCACTGGGCGCAACCAGCTGGCGCCTGCTGGGCTTGATCAGGGGACGAACTCCCTCTGGGCTGCCAGAGTGCTGGGGCTAGGTGCTGCAAAGTCCTGCAGCGAGTACCATTGGTGAAGCCGTCTGGGCTTCTGGGTTGGGTGGGGACCTGGAGAACTTTTCTGTCTAGCTAAAGGTTTGTAAATGCACCAATCAGCGCTCTGTGTCTAGCTAAAAGTTTGTAAATGCACCAATCAGTGCTCTGTCAAAACGGACCAATCAGCTCTCTGTAAAATGGACCAATCAGTAGGATGTGGGTGGGGCCAGATAAGGGAATAAAAGCAGGCCACCCCAGCCAGCAGCTGGCAACCCGCTCAGGTCCCCTTCCACATTGTGGAAGCTTTGTTCTTTTGCTCTTCACAATAAATCTTGCTGATGCTCACTCTTTGGGTCCGCGCCACCTTTATGAGCTCTAACACTCACCGTGAAGGTCTTCAGCTTCACTCCTGAAGCCAGCAAGACCACGAACCCACCGGGAGGGGCGAACAACTCCAGATGGGAGGAACAAACAACTCTGGATGTGCCATCTTTACGAACTGTAACACCCACCGCGAAGGTCTGCAGCTTCACTCCTGAGGCCAGCAAGACCATGAACCCACCGGAAGGAAGGAACAACTCCAGACGCACCGCCTTTAAGAGCTGTAACACTCACCACGAAGGTCTGCAGCTTCACTCCTGAAGTCAGCAAGACCAAAAACCCACCAGAAGGAAGAAACTCGACACATCTGAACATCTGAAGGACCAAACTCCGGACACACCATCTTTAAGAACTGAAACACTCACCGTGAGGGTCTGCAGCTTCATTCTTGAAGTCAGTGAGACCAAGAACGCACCAATTCCAGACACATTTTGGCGACCACGAAGGGACTATCACCTATCGCCAAGCAGTGAGACTATCGCCTATTGCCAAGCAGTAAGATCATCACCTATCGCCGAGCGGTGAGTACCATTGGACCCCTTTTGCTTGCTATTCTGTCCTGTTTCTCCTTAGAATTCAGGAGCTAAATACCGGGCACCTGTCAGCCAGTTAAAAGCTACTAGCGCGGCCACCAGACTAAAGACACAGGTGTCAGGCTTTCTGGGAAAGGGCTCTCTAACATCCCTTGACTCTTTGGAGTTGGGAGCGTTGGCTTGCCTAGAACCAGCTTCCACTTTTCCTGTACTTCTGGGCTGAGCCAAGGGTCGACAGAGAGGAAAGCCATTCAGCTCCGGGGTCCCAACAACAAGTTGGTTGACCCTGTGGCCATGAGCAGAACTCTCAAAGGCATGTCACCCAAGCGAGACTTGCCCATCTATCCTGTCTATCCTGACCCTTGCTTCCTGGGTCCTAATGCCTGTCAGAAAAACTTCCTCTCGCCTCTCTTCTCTGAGGCTAATCCCGCTTCTACAAATCACTCCCTGTCTCTGGTGTTTTTCTAGTTTCTCCTATAAGAATGATTTCTAGTATAAACTCCAGGATTCTATTCCCTTCTTTAGGCACCCAGGCTCACCAATCAGAAAGACATAATTTTTGCCCAAAGCCCCATTGTAGGGGGAACTATCTGGAATTTTAGGATCCCTCCTCAGACAAGCAGGCCTAACAAAAGCTATTCCTGAAGCTAGAATATGGGGAGCCTCAGAAATTGTATCCTTCCTATTCATATAAATGTCACTCTTCCAACCCTGGAGATCCCTTCCCTCCATCAGGGTATGGCCCTCCACTTCATTTTGGGGCATAATATCTTTATAGGACAGAGGTAAGGTTCCAGTACTAACAGGAGAATGTTTAGGACTCTAACAGGTTTTCGAGAATGCGTCAGTAATGGCCACTAAATCTGATTTTTCTCGGTCCTCCTTGTGGTCTAGGAGGACAGGCAAGGGTGAAGGTTTTCGAGAATGCGTCAGTAAGGGTCACTAAATCTGACTTTCCTTAGTCCTCCTTGTGGTCTGGGAGGAAAACTAGTGTTTCTGCTGCTGTGTTGGTGAGCGCAACTATTCCGATCAGCAGGGTCCAGGGACTGTTGTGGGTTCTTGGGCAGGGGTTGTTTCTGCTGCTGCATCAGTGAGTGCAACTATTCCAATCAGCAGGGTCCAGGGACCGTTGTGGGTTCTTGGGCAGGGGGAGAAGCAAACAAACCAAAACTGTGGGCGGTTTTGTCATTCAGATGGGAAACACTCAGGCATCAACAGGCTCACCCTTGAAATGCATCCTAAGTCATTGGGACCAATTTGACCCATAAACCCTGAAAAACAGGCGACATGTTTTTTTTCTATGCTACGGCCTGACCCCAATACTCTCTCTCTGATGGGGAAAAATGGCCACCTGAGGGAAGTACAAATTACAATACTATCCTGCAGCTTGACCTTTTCTGTAAGAGGGAAGGCAAATGGAGTGAAATACCGTATGTCCAAACTTTCTTTTCATTGAAGGAGAATACACAACTATACAAAGCTTGCAATTAACATCCCACAGGAGGACCTCTCAGCTTACCCCCATATCCTAGCCTCCCTATAGCTCCCCTTCCTATTAACGATAATCCTCCTCTAATCTCCTCCGCCCAGAAGGAAATAAGCAAAGAAATCTCCAAAGGACCACAAAAACCCCTGGGCTATCAGTTAAGTCCCCTTCAAGCTGTAGGGGGAGGGGAATTTGGCCCAACCTGGGTACATGTCCCCTTCTCCCTCTCTGATTTAAAGCAGATCAAGGAAGACCTGGGGAAGTTTTCAGATCCTGATAGGTACATAAATGTCCTAAAGGGTCTAGGGCAAATCTTCTATCTCACTTGGAGAGATGTCATGCTATTGTTAGATCAAACACTGGCCTTTAATGAAAAGAATGAGGCTTTAGCTGCAGCCCAAGAGTTTGGAGATACTTGGTATCTTAGTCAAGTAAATGACAGAATGACAGCTGAAGAAAGGGACAAAATCCGTAATGGTCAGCAAGCTGTCCCCAGTATGGATCCCCACTGGGACCTTGACTCAGATCATGGGGACTGGAGTCGCAAACATCTGTTGACCTGTGTTCTAGAAGGACTAAGGAAAATTAGGAAAAAGTCCATGAATTATTCAATGATGTCCACATAACCCAGGGAAAGGAAGAAAATCCTTCTGCCTTCCTCGAGCAGCTATGGGAGGCCTTAAGAAAATATACTCACCTGTCAACCAAATCACTTGAGCGTCAATTGATTCTAAAAGATAAGTTTATTACCCAATCAGCCACAGATATCAGGAGAAAGCTCCAAAAGCAACCCCTGTGCCCTGAGCAAAATTTGGAGGCATTATTAAACCTGGCAACCTCAGTATTCTATAATAGGGACCAAGAGGAACAGGCCCAAAAGGAAAAGCAAGATCAGAGAAAGACTGCAGCCTCAGTCATCGCCCTCAGACAAACAAACCTTGGTGGTTCAGAGAGGACAGAAAATAGAGCAGGCCAATCACCCGGTAGGGCTTGTTATCAGTGTGGTTTACTAGGACACTTTAAAAAAAGACTGTCCAATGAGAAACAAGCCACCCCCTCGTCCATGTCTGCTATGCCAAGGCAGTCACCGGAAGGTGCACTGCCCCAGAGGATGAAAGTTCTCTGGGTCAGAGGCCCCCAACCAGATGATTCAACAACAGGACTGAGGGTGCCTGGGACAAGTGCCAGCTCATGTCATCACCCTCACTGAGCCCCGGGTACCTTTAACCATTGAGGGCCAGGAAATTGACTTCCTTCTAGACACTGGTGCAGCCTTCTCATTGTTAATCTCCTGTCCTGGATGACTGTCCTCAAGGTCCGTTACCATCCGAGGAATCCTGGGACAGCCTGTAACCAGGTATTTCTCCCAACTCCTCAGTTGTAATTGGGAGACTTTCTCTTTTCACATGCCTTTCTTGTTATGCCTGAAAGTCCCACATCCTTTTAGAGATGGATATATTAGCCAAAGCTGGAGCTATTATCTACATGAATATGGGGAACAAGTTACCCATTTGTTGTCCCCTACTTGAAGAGGGAATAAACCCTGAAGTCTGGGCATTGGAAGGACAATTTGGAAGGGCGAAAAATGCCCACCCAGTCCAAACCAGGCTAAAAGACCCCATCACTTTTCCTTATCAAAGGCAATATCCCTTAAGGCCTGAAGCTCATAAAGGATTAAAGGATATTGTTAAATATTTAAAAGCTCAAGGCTTAGTAAACAAATGCAGCAGTCCCTGCAATACCCCAATTCTAGGAGTACAAAAACCAAACAGTCAGTGGAGACTAGTGCAAGATCTTAGACTCACCAATGAGGCAGTAATTCCTCTATATTTAGTTTTACCCAACCCCTATACCCTGCTCTCTCAAATACCAGAGGAAGCAGAATGGTTCACTGTTCTGGACCTCAAGGATGCCTTCTTCTGTATTCCCCTGCACTCTGACTCCCAGTTTCTCTTTGCCTTTGAGGATCCCACAGACCACATGTCCCAACTTACGTGGACAGTCTTGCCCCAGGGGTTTAGGGATAGCCCTCATCTGTTTGGTCAGGCACTGGCCCAAGACCTATGCTACTTCTCAAGTCCAGGCACTCTGGTCCTTCAGTATGTGGATGATTTACTTTTGGCTACCAGTTCAGAAGCCTCATGCCAGCAAGCTACTCTAGATCTCCTGAACTTTCTAGCTGATCAAGGGTACAAGGTGTTTAGGCCGAAGGCCCAGCTTTGCCTACAGCAGGTCAAGTATCTAGGTCTAATCTTAGCCAGAGGGACCAGCGCCCTCAGCAAGGAACAAATACAGCCTATACTGGCTTATCCTCACCCTAAGACATTAAAACAGTTGCAAGGGTTCCCTGGAATCACCAGCGTTTGCTGACTATGGATCCCCAGATACAGCAAGATAGCCAGGCCCCTCTATACTCTAATCAAGGAGAGAAACAGACAGTCAATAAGTCAAAGAAAGAAGTAGAAAGAGAGGAAGAGACAGACAAAGAGGGAGTCAGAAAGAGAGAAAGAAAGAGACAAAGGAGAAGCCGAAGAGAAAGAAAGAGAGATGGAAGTAGTAAAGAAAAAACAGTGTACCCTATTCCTTTAAAAGCCAGGGTAAATTTAAAACCCATAATTGATCATTGAAGGTCTTCCCTGTAACCCTGTAACACTCCAATACCACCTTGTTGTCAGGTTTCGGGCATAGCCCGAAAGCACTGAGGACATTGACAATCCATAGCCTTCCTATCAAAAATTCTTAACCCAGCAGGTTTCCTAACAGGACATCTAAATCTTAATTACCATACAAAGGTCCAACCAGATCTAGGAGGAACTCCCTTCAGGACAGGACGATAGATGGTTCCTCCCAGGCGATTAAGGAAAAAAAGACACAATGGGTATTCAGTAAGAGAAAAGGAAACTCTTATAGAAGCAGAGTTAAGAAAATTGCCTAATAATTGGTCTGCTCAAACGTGTGAGCTGTTTGCACTCAGCCAAACCTTAAAGTACTTACAGAATCAGGAAGGAGCCATCTATACCAATTTTAAGTTAATATGGACTGAATGAAGTCTTATTAATAGCAAAGAAAAATTAAAATCCCAAACTTACAAGGTTTTCAACTAAAGTAAAGTTTACTAAAAATTAACAGTGTAACATGTATTATCCTACTGCCACACACTCTCAAAGGATTTCTCAGACAATTTGCAGGAAGTGACGAAATCTATCCTTACTCAATAGACTCTTTGGCAGCAGTGACTCTCCAAAACCACCAAGGCCTAGACCTCCTCACTGCTGAGAAAAGAGGACTCTGCACCTTCTTAGGGGAAAAGTATTGTTTTTACACTAACCAGTAAGGGATAGTAGAAGATGCCACCCGGCGTTTACAGGAAAAGGCTTCTGAAATCAGACAACGCCTTTCAAACTCTTATACCAACCTCTGGAGTTGGGCAACATGGCTTCTCCCCTTTCTAGGTCCCATGGCAGCCATCTTGCTGTTACTCGCCTTTGGACCCTGTATTTTTAACCTTCTTGTCAAATTTGTTTCCTCTAGAATTGAGGCCATCAAGCTCAATTGATGGTCTTACAAATGGAACCCCAAATGAGCTCAACTAACAACTTCTACCAAGGACTCCTGGACCGACCCGCTGGCCCTTCCACTGGCCTAAAGAGCCCCCCTCTGGAGGACACTACTACTGCAGGGCCCCTTCTTTGCCCCTATCCAGCAGGAAGTAGCTAGAGCGGTCATCGGCCAAATTCCCCACAGCAGTGGGGGTGTCCTGTTTAGAGGGGGGATTGAGAAGTGACAACGTGCTAGCAGCCCTTGCTCACTCTTGGCATCTCCTTGGCCTCAGTGTCCACTCTGGCTGTGCTCGAGGAGCCCTTCAGCCTGCCGATGCACTATGGGGCCCCTACCTGGGGCTGGCAAAGACCAGAGCCGACTCCCTCTGCCCGTGGGGAGGTGTGGAGGGAGAGGCACGGGTGGGAGTTGGGGCTGTGCGCAGCGCTCACGGGCCAGCGCGGGTTCCAGGTGGGCACAGGCTCGGCAGGCCCCGCACTGGGCATGGCCAGCCGGCACCTGCTGGGCTTGATCGGGGGATGCGCTCCTTCTGGGCTGCCAGAGTGCCCGGGCTAGGCGGCGCAAAGTCCCACGGCGACTGCCATTGAGAAGTGAAGCCGTCTGGGCTTCTAGGTCAGGTGGGGACCTGGAGAATTTTTCTGTCTAGCTAAAGGTTTGTAAATGCACCAATCAGCACTCTGTGTCTAGTTAAAGGTTTGTAAATGCACCAATCAGCACTCTGTGTCTAGCTAAAGGTTTGTAAATGCACCAATCAGCACTCTGTGTCTAGCTAATTGGGTAGGGGACTTGCAGAACTTTTGTGTCTTGCTAAAGGATTGTAAATGCACCAATCAGCGCTCTGTGTCTAGCTAAAGGTTTGTAAATGCACCAATCAGCACTGTCAAAATGGACCAATCAGCTCTCTGTAAAATGGACCAATCAGCTCTCTGTAAAATGGACCAATCAGTAGGATGTGGGTGGGGCTAGATAAGGGATTAAAAGCAGGCCACCCCAGCCAGCAGCCGGCAACCTGCTTGGTTCCCCTTCCACGCTGTGGAAGCTTTGTTCTTTCGCTCTTCGCAGTAAATCTTGCTGATGCTCACTCTTTGGGTCCGCACCACCTTTATGAGCTGTAACATTCACCATGAAGGTCTGCAGCTTCACTCCTGAAGGCAGTGAGACCACGAACCCACCGGGAGGGATGAACAACTCCGGATGAGAGGAACAAACAACCCCGGAAGCGCCACCTTTATGAACTGTAACACTCACCGCGAAGGTCTGCAGCTTCACTCCTGAGGCCAGCGAGACCATGAACCCACCGGAAGGAATGAACAACCCGAGACACACTGCCTTTAAGAGCTGTAACACTCACCGCGAAGGTCTGCAGCTTCACTCCTGAAGTCAGCGAGACCACAAACCCACCAGAAGGAAGAAACTCTGGACACATCTGAACATCTGAAGGACCAAACTCTGGGCACACCATCTTTAAGAACTGTAACACTCATCACAAGCGTCCACGGCTTCATTCTTGAAGTCAGCGAGACCAAGAACCCACTAATTCCGGACACACTGGGATGTTAAAGTTTATTGTCTATGTGAATTCTGAAGTTATCCAAGATGGTGGGTAGAACTAGAGGGAATAGGAAGTGCCAACATCTTTAACAAGTGAGAAAAAAAGTGACCAAAGAAGAGAATGAGAGAAGGATTACACTTTTTTTTTTTTTAAGATGGAGTTTTGCTCTTGTTGCCTAGTGCTGGAGTGCAATGGCACGATCTCAGCTCACAGCAACCTCCGCCTCCCAGGTTCAAGTGATTCTCCTGTCTCAGCCTCCCGAGTAGCTGGGATTACAGACATGCACCACCATGCCCGGCTAATTTTGTATTTTTAGTAGAGACAGGGTTTCTCCATGTTGCTCAGGCTGGTCTCAAACTCCCGACCTCAGGTGATCTGCCCACCTTGGCCTCCCAATGTGCTGGGATTACAGGCGTGGGCCACCATGCCTGGCCGATTATACTTTCAGTAACTATGACTATCAGAAAGAATATAAGTATAAAGATCCTCAGTGAGAGATACTGTTCTCTCAATACCCAAGAGGCAGGCTTCTAAAGGGGACCCCTAGAATGTCCATCAGTGGGACAGGAAGAAGGCAAAATCCTGCCCCTGTCTCCCTTGGACCTGGATAGATACTGCTTTTACCACCCAAAGAGTCACCCTCCTGCCCTGAGAGCTGGCAAGAGGCCAATACTCACAGAACCAACACCACCCCTCTGTCAGCAGAAAGCAGTTACAGAAGACTGACCTTCACCCATTTTTCCTCAAAGATTTGTGCTCTTGGGCTCTTGAGGAGGGAAATGTTACAGGCAGTTAGACGGGCATGAGCAGGGCAGGAGAGGGCTCTTCTCCCAGACCCACTAGGAATGTCAGGTAGTGGCTGGACAATTATCATACTGCCTCTCTAAAAATGATAATTCGGCAGCTGTGCCAGGCAGAGACAATCTCCTGTTGATCCACAGCTGTTAAAGTGTTAATTAAATGCAGGCACCAAGGAGAAGCAAAAAAGGCTTCCAATAAAATCTCAGGTATTGGGCGACTGAGCCCAGGCATGCACATTGATATGGTTTGGCTCTGTGTCCCCCCCCCAAAATCTCATCTTGTAGCTCCCATAATTCCCATGAGTTGTGGGAGAGACCCAGTGGGAGATAACTGAATCAGGGGGATGGGTCTTTCCCATGCTGTTCTCAAGAGAGTGAATAAGTCTCACAAGATCTGATAGTTTTAAAATTGGGAGTTTCCCTGCACAAGCTCTCTGTCTGCGGCCATCCATGTAAGAGGTGACTTGCTCCTCCTTGCCTTCTGCCATGATTGTGAGGCCTCCCCAGGCATGTGGATCTGTAAGTTTCTTCCCAGTCTCAGGTACGTCTTTCTCAGCAGTGTGAAAACAGACTAATATACACATTAAGAGGCAAAATGGTGGAGTAAGACCTTACTGGGGCACTCCACCAGAAAAGGAAAGAAAGCCTCAGATGGGCATGTGTACAACTTCCCAAACACACTGTGTGTGCTCAATTCCCAAGGGTAAGAAGGGCACTGTGCATGCAGGCAGCCCACCCTAAGGGAAGAATCACGAGAAAGGGGCCCAGGATGCCAGTTTATAAAGTCCTAGGATCATGGTTAAACAGGGCACTTATTCTTCAAGTTGCTCATTTGGATCTCTTCCAAATGCACTTTTCTTTCCTCCTGCTCTAAAGCTTTTTAACAAACTTCTCCTCCTGCAAAAAGAATATAAGTATTGGAGTAGAAGCTGCCCTAGCAAATAAGGAATATGCCAAATCTTACCCTAAATCTCTAGTAGACAGTGAGTCAAAAAACGAGCTCTACTTAAGACTTCATTAAAAGCATTGTCTGCAGGGAATCACAGTTTTTAGTTAAAGATATTAAGGAGAATTTATGCAATACAAAATTGGGCACCAGAAGCACCAAACAAAAATTGGGGAAGAAAAGGAAGAAATGTTTAGGTTTAGGAGAAAGGAAGTCCTAAACAGCATAAAGATGAAAAATTTTTCTTTTTAATGACCAGAGAGGCTTATATTTGGGCACTTACCAAGAGTGACAGGAATGTGGGGTATAACAGAATTAGTAGACCTCAAAGTATTTTTTTAAAAACTGCCCTAGTAGCCTCTCTAGCTGGAGAATATTATAGTCGAAATCAATTGTACTTTCAAGGAATTCTGAGTTTTAATTACTAGAAAATTTCAGTAGCAATATGTCATACCTACTAGGTTAATATCCAAATTTAGCTTTATACATACATTCACTTTGGAAACCAGTATTGTTCACATTATTTCTGTAAAGAATTTAACCTTGCCGCAAAAGGCCCCAAGATAATTTGTCTTTGACCTCAGCTTCTAGGATGTAATCTCTAAGGTCTCTGCTCATGGGCCTTGAGCTAGCCATGTAGTAATAATGTGATTTAGAGTGGGGGCTTTGGGTCATGCCTGGAGGGACAGAGACAAAAGAATGAGATCAGCCATATGGACAATCAATCGTGCCCCATCACAGAGCCCCAATAAAAATTCTGAACATCAAGGCTCACATGAGCTTCCCTGGTTGGCAATGCTACACCCGTATTGTCATACATCAATGCCAGGAGACTAACAGACTGATTCTGAGGGGAAAAGACAACAGAAGCTCTGCATTTGATAACTCCCCAGACTCCACCTTATGTACTTCTTCCCTTGGCTGATTTTAATATGTACTCTTTTCCTGTAATGAACTATAAGTGTGAGTATAACATCTTTCAGTGAGTTCTTTGAGTCCTTCTAACGAATTATTGAACCTAAGGGTGATCTTGGGAACCCCTACACTTGCAGTCAATGTCAAAAGTGAGGGCAGTCTCATGGGGACTATGCTCTTTAACACCATTATTTGACCTAAACTCTTCACATATTGCAAAGGGTTCTTTCTAAATCTATTTGTTTACAGGGAATAAAAATGATTTGAAAAGAATCCAATACTTAACATTAGGTGAAACTATTGTGGCTGGAATTGGTGGGTTCTTGGTCTCACTGACTTCAAGAATGAAGCCGTGGACCCTTGCGGTGAGCGTTTAAGTTCTTAAAGATGGTGTGTCCGGAGTTTCTTCTTACTAGTGGGTTCATGGTCTCCCTGACTTCAGGAGTGAAGCTGCAGACCTTCACAGTGAGTGTTGCAGCTCTTAAAGATGGCACATCTGGAGTTGTTCGTTCCTTCCAGTGGGTTCGTGGTCTCGCTGGCTTCAGGAGTGAAGCTGCAGACCTTCGCAGTGAGTGTTACAGCTCATAAAGGTGGCGCGGACCCAAAGAGTGAGCAGCAGCAAGATTTATTGCAAAGAGCGAAAGAACAAAGCTTCCACATGTGGAAGGGGACCCAAGTGGGTTGCCACTGCTGGCTCGGGCAGCCTGCTTTTATTCCCTTATCTGATCCCACCCACATCCTGCTGATTGGTCCATTTTACAGACAGCTGATTGGTACGTTTTGACAGGGTGCTGATTGGTGCGTTTACAATCCCTGAGCTAGACACAGAGTGCTGATTGGTGCATTTACAATCCTCTAGCTAGACATAAAAGTTCTCCAAGTCCCCACTAGATGAGCTAGACGCAGCACACGGACTGGTGCATTTACAAACCTTTAGCTAGACACAGAGTGCTGATTGGTGCACATACAATCCTCTAGCTAAACACAAAAGTTCTCCAAGTCCCCACCCAGCTCAGGAGCCCAGCTGGCTTCGTCTAGTGGATCCTGTGCCGGAGCCATTGGTGGAGCTGCCTGCCAGTCCCGCGCCACGCACCTGCACTCCTCAGTCCTTGGGCAGTCAATGGGACTGGGTGCCCCAGAGCAGTGGGCAGCACCCATCGGGGAGGCTTGGGCCGTGTGGGAGCCCATGGTGGCGGTGGGGGGGGAGGGCATGGCAGTCTGCAGGTCCTGAGCCCTGCCCTGTGGAGGGGCGGCTGAGGCCCAGCGAGAATTCAAGTGTGGCGTAGGCAGGCCGGCAGTGCTGGGGGACCCAGCGCACCCTCCACAGCTGCTGGCCCAGGTGCTAAGCCCCTCACTGCCCGGGGCCAGTGGCACCGGCCGGCTGCTCCAAGTGCAGGGCCCGCCAAGCCTGCGCCCACCCGGAACTCATGCTGGCCTGCGAGGGCCACATGCAACCTCGATTCCCGCCCACACCTCTCCCTCCACACCTCCCCGCAAGCAGAGGGAGCTGGCTCCGGCCTTGGCCTGCCCAGAGAGGGGCTCCCACAGTGCAGCAGTGGGCTGAAGGGCTCCTCAAGTGCGGCCAGAGTGGGCGATGAGGCCGAGAAGGCGCCAAGAGCGAGCGAGGGCTGCCAGCATGCTGTCACCTCTCACTATTACTGAATAGTAACTAGTCTACTGAACTACTAATGGCCATCTGCTTCCACAAATCCCTCTTAACAGTGTAGAAGTATCAACAATTAACCACTAAGAAAAGCGCTGTTGGGTTTTAATCTGGATAATATAGACATTTACTGTGTCACTGGACAGAAACTTATTTCCCTTTACTGAATAATAGCTTGTTCTGGGTAACTGGGAAATGCCATTGTACCTCAGTGAAATGTAATTAAGCCCAAATAATGAATACTTTATAACAATTTTAATTCAATTTTTAAGTTTTACCTTATTTTAATTGACAAAGAATAACTGCACAGTATATTTATGTGGTGCAATGTGATGTTTCGATACATGCTGACATTGCAGAATGATGAAATCAAGCAACTAACATACTCATCACCTCACATACTTAACATTTTAAAAATTTTTTATGGTAAGAACATTTAAAATCTAATCCTACAGTTACTATACTTAATAAATGAATGATATTACTGCAGTTATTGACATCACAACATAGAAGAGTATCAAACTTCTCATTGCCAAACACTACTAAAAAGACTTTGTAACAGGTCTCCATATAAACTTCACCAAAATATATTTCAGAGTAAAGATATTTACAGATACATTCACTCAGAAATGTCTTATAAAATACAACGTATAAAATACAAAACTTGTAGCTGAATGAGAACTTGGGAAACAAAGGAATACTCTTAATATTTTGTCAATTAGCGTTTCAGGGATGACATTAAAAAGAGTGTTTTCAATCTTTCAAGCAAAAATTTAAAACTTTTAAAACTTCAGTTGTACAGTTTAGTTAAAAGCTGAGCCAAGAGAATCAGAGAGATTACAAGTAGGACCCTGCCCAAGTTATTTAACCTCATTGTGCCTCAGTTTCATCATTTGTAAAAATAATAATGATAATAATAATAATAGTACATTATACAGAATTGTGTGATTTAAATGTGAATGCAGATAAACAGTATAAGGCTTAGCAGATAGTAAATACCTAAAAATAGGTAGCTATTTTTAGTAAAATATCATTGTCTAGGGATAATATATCAATTCAACCTATTTAATTTGATGCTTTCTGCATTCAGATAATTAATACACGACATTTAGATGCTACCAAAATAAACTAACTATAAAAGTCTATTTGTTTCTACAGACATATAGGCTTACCCTAAACAAAAAATATTTTTAAAAGATATTTAAGTCATTATGGGCCGGGCGCAGTGGCTCATGCCTGTAATCCCAAGGCAGGTGGACTGCTTGAGATCAAGAGTTCAAGACCAGCCTGACCAACATGGCGAAATGCCATCTCTACTAAAAATACAAAAATTAGCCAGACATGGTGGTGCATGTCTGTAGTCTTAGCTACTCGGGAGGCTGAGGCAGGAGAATTGCTTGAACCCAGGAGGCGGAGGTTGCAGTGAGCCGAGATCATGCCACTGCACTCCAGCCTGGGTGACAAAGAGAGACTCCGTCTAAAAAAAAAAAAAAAAGTGTAAGTCACTATTGAGTCACTTCTTTTGGTGGACTTTCCATCAACATCACATTAATAATAATACAGAAAATAAGTAGTGAACACAGACACATGCCTATGAAGGCAAATAGTATAGAATTTTTTTTCAAACTATGAATGATCACATAGCACTGGCTTAAAAAAAAATCAGTAAGTAAATGTTCACAGTAGCCAAAAGAATCTATAGGACAGGTTTCATGCCTTTTTTATTTATAACAATATCCCTAACATCTAACTACTGAAAAAATGAATAAAGCCAGAGGGTAGCTTGCCTTAAAAAGTAGCAAGGAGACACTGATGGTCTCTGAAATTACTGACATGAGAGTTATGCTTTGGGAAGAATCATCTGGCAATCTCTGGTAAGTGATAGGGGGTAAAATAAAGTCAGTGATGAGGGCATAAAAGAGGATGTTACTAAAACAAGTTACCAAAACTGCCACCATCAGTTTAAAATAGTCTTTCAACACTTAAAAAAAAAAAAAAAAAAAAAAAAAAAAGACCAAAATGGATGACATAGAATCACTCTGCAGCAATTACGGCAAAGATGGGAGTACAATTCAATCAGTATTAAAATAATTATAAGGAAAACACTGACTATATCTCATCATATCTAAAACACCATAGATTGGAAGATACACCATTATTTTATATACAACCAAGAAAGAAAACAATGCTAAATATTAAACTGACACAATGCCAAGATGTTATTGATTATAAAATACTCTACAATTTCAGAGACATTAAAATTTGAAAAATATATAACTTAAAGTCAATGAAAAATAGTATCTACCTAAATAGTAAAAAGAGGTCATAATCTCCAGTACTGGAAGTCCCCAATAATATTTATTACTCCTCATCACCTGCTTGGGATCTGTTCAATGTTCAAGTCTTCTTGGAGCTTAAATAGCCCCAGCAGGCTTTTGACATCTGACTCCGATCCCATGATCCCCGACTGCACCAAAAGACATAGGGTAGGCCCTTACCTGTCCAACAGGGGCCACTACTCTAAGAAGCTCTCCTAAAGGCTCAGCAAGTAATCTCACGTGACCTTTATTAAGGCTTCTTAAATCACTGCAGAAGACAAGACTCTATGTTTTATAATTACCCTCATCCTAACTCAGTTCAAATCACTGTAGGTTATTCTTCAAAGTCTGCATCATGGAAAATGGAGAGATTTTTCTCTTTAACTCTGCTGGTCAGAGATGAAGTCATGCCTTTCCAGTTTTCAATGCTGTATATTTAATCTGCAACAAAAATGTTAAGCCCTAACAGCCTTTTCATATTTTAGTTTGTCACCTTGGCATTGCAGAATAAATATTGATTAAAACAAAATTTTAAGTCTGCATTAAACAACAGAAAGAGTAAAAAAGTTAGGCATTCTTCTGGAAGTGTTTAAGGTAGAAATAGGATATTGTAAAGGTGGTAATTAGCCTCCTTTTAATTTATTTATTTTCAAAAGCAAATTACTTCAGCCTCACTATTTTTTGTTGCTAATAAATTGTGTCTGATATCTTTCATTCCCCGTTGATCAATATATTTCACCGGCTTGGCACATTTTTCTAATAGTGCTTCCTTTTGCTCTAATTTTGATTGTTGGCTTTCAATTGAATAAGACTGTGCCATTTTATCTCTTATAAACAAGCCAGCTTTCTGCATGCTTCCTACTTTTGTCAGAGCTACAGTTAGAGCCTACCCTTAGCATGAACTATTCCAGGACCTCTATTTCATTACTTTCCTCTGGTAGATACACAAAGAAGGACATGAGAAAAGTTTTATCTGTCTGGTCAGAACAAAAGACAACCCAAGCATCTTTGCTTTATATTTGAAACACTGGTCAAATTTAAACTACAATGATGGCTTCAATTTCATAGTACCTTTATGTCCTTTCTCTTTCTTGTTACTTCCTTTCCTGTTCTCTTTTCAGATTCAGGCCTGGAGTTAGACAAGACACTCCGTTTTTCTCTTATATTTTTACTTCTTTATTTAGAAGCCGGAAAAATCAGAAATGAAATCTGTTGTTAAACTTTTATGTTTGTATTTAAACAGTCAAATTATACCCCCAATTCTATGTTCTGAAAGTTTCTAATTCTCTAATGTTCACTTAGTGAGAATGAGAAATTAATATGAATGGACAGAATCAGGGAAAGGTCTACCTCTCTCTTTAGGGAGCATCTGAATCAATGACAGGAAAGTAAAATTGGTAACCTGAGCCCACAGCTTCAATCATTTCTAGAGCCTAAGTTAGTCTACAAATGGGTTGAGAACATATTTTTTTTCACTCAGGCGAAAAGTCATTTCCAAAGTAAACAAAGACTTTAAACTGGGAATTAAGGGCAAGATCAGGGATAAGGAAGTTAATACCATATTGAAAAGTTCTAAGGAAGAAGGCCATGTAACTAGATAAAGAAGCATAACCTTGACAAAGGAGACAGCCAGTGTGAGGAAATAGCTAGTGATATAACAAATGGGAGAACAAGAGATGACATGCTAGCATCCAGAACAGTGCAAGATGTGTCTGCAAGACCTAAAGCCTAAAGAAGGAATTCATGGCCAATAACAGTAAAGTACCTTCCTCTTCCAAAGATGACAGAACTAGAGTTGACCCAAGAAGGCTGATCAATAATATAGAGCAGAATATAATCTAGCTCAGCTATATATAATCAGAAGGCTGCAGCAGGAGGTCTTCCCTGGGTGTTGGGTTAGAAAAATACTCCAACAGCCAGGTCCCTCTCAGCTTTTCAAATTGCTACAATTCAAAACTACACAGCACAAGCAGTGAAATATCAGTGGCTGATACTTTAAAACAGTAACTCCCCTCCTTATTTTATACTTTGGTTACTTTGTTTTATTTCTATTGCTTTCTTGATAAAATTACCCATTTAAAGCATCAGATCACTAAGTAATTTTATCAAGTGAAAAGTGTCTCTATACCTGTATTACTAGAAACCAAAAGATAAAAGTAAATTAGTGAAGTAGTAACAGTGACCACATCTACTATAGCACTTGAGAAATTTGGCATAAATGACTGAGGTGGTGTTTTAGTCTGTTTTCTGTTGCTATAACTGAATACCACAGACTGGGTGATTTATAAAGAATAGAGTTTTATTTAGCTCATGATTCTGGAGGCTAGGAAGTCCAAGGTCAAGATACCAGCATCTTGCGAGGGCCTTTGTGCTGCATGATTCCATTAAGAAAGGACCAGTAAGCAATGCAAAAGAGAAAGCACAAGCGGCCAGGCTCACTATATAACAATACACTCTTGTAATAACTAACCCATTCCCATGATAACATTAATTCATTCATGAGGACTCAGCCCTTCACGACCCCATCACCTGTCATTAGGCCCCACCTCCCAACACTGCCTGGTTGGGGACCAAGTTTCAACATGAGATTTGGAGGTGACCAACACCCAAACCATAGTGAGTGGGAAACTGGGAACAGTTGGTGCCAATCTAAAAAGTTGCAGTAACTTTTGGTCTTAGATAGCTCCAGTAGCAACATTAAAAAAAAAAAAAAAAAAAGGAACACTACAATACTCAAAAACTGCATATATAAGTACTCATCATCACAGTGAGTTGTAGGTACACATGTAAGTCATCTGACAACAGAAAAAGAAGGACATTTTAAGTAGAAGGAAATAACCAGCAATTAATATTCATAGGCTGTTTCTAACTCCTTCTAACAACTTGTTCTCTTTCAATGCTGACTAACGGGGTTTGCTCTATGACACGGACCTTAAATGAGACTGCAAACTCTTATACTGTGTAACACTATTACCAACCTGATGGTCAACACTATGTAACACTCAGCCTTGTTCTCTAAATTCCAACTTTGATTGCCTTAAATAAAACATTGCACAACAGTATTTTTTAAATCATCAAAACTAGCATATCTGTATTTCTTGCTTATTACTACAAGTCAAAAGTAGATCTGTAACTAAAGGCTTTATTTCACATTTTGAACTCTGGATCTATGTCTTATACAACTGTGTAACCTCAACATCTAACCAATGGCCCAAACATAGTAAATAGCCAATAAATGTCCGTTGCTGGCTGTGCGCAGAGGCTCACACCTGTAATCCCAACACTTTGAAAGGCCGAGGCGAGCAGATCATGAGGTCAGGAGTTCCAGACCAGCCTGACCAACATGGTGAAACCCCGTCTCTACTAAAAATACAAAAATTAGCCAGACATAATGGCGCACGCCTGTAATCCCAGCTACTCAGGAGGTTGAGGCAGGAGAATCGCTTGAACCCAGGAGGCGGAGGTTGCAGTGAGCCAAGATCACGCCACTGCACTCCTGCCTGGGCGACAGAGCAAGACTCCATCATAAATAAATAAATGTATGTAAGTATGTATGTATGTTGCTGTAAGTTGACAAAAAGCCCAATGACATTTTTAAAGTACAACAATAAGTATCTGCTGTCAGCTCAATAAATAATTATTAAATAAGTGAAAAAATGCCCAAAAAGAACTTGTTAGATTAATCAAACTAAGCTACTCGCCAAATAATACTGCCTTACACAAATATTTCAAAGAACTGGACTTTAGTTATGTATCTATTTCCTTGTTCACTAATCTATAATTTTAAAATGGAAAGGAGAATTCAAAATCGGGATTAATGTACCTGATTCCTTAGCTTCACATTAAGCTCCCAAATAAATCTAAGAACAATAACTGAACTATATTATATAGAAAGTCTACCTCACGTTGGCCAGGCACGGTGGCTCACGCCTGTAATCCCAGCACTCTGGGAGGCCAAGGCGGGCAGATCACGAGGTCAGGAGATCAAGACCACCCTGGCTAACACGGTGAAACCCTGTCTCTACTAAAAATACAAAAAATTAGCTAGGTATGGTGGTGGGTTCCTGTAATCCCAGACACTCAGGAGGCTGAGGCAGGAGAATGGTGTGAACCCAAGAGGTGGAGCTTGCAGTGAGCCCAGATAGCCCCACTGCACTCCAGCCTGGGCAACAGAGCGAGACTCCGTCTCAAAAAAAAAAGAAAGAAAGTCTACCTCATGTTTAAAGGTTTTTTTTTTTTTTTTTTTAAATTTTGTCTTAGGTACCTAAAAGGCTACCGCCATGTCCAACTGAATTAATTAATGTTCCTCATTTCTTAATGTTTAAAGTATTTTTAAAATATGAGGTCTGCTAGAGTACCTGATGATGCAAAAATCATAAAAAGAAATTAATAAGGTCACATGCCCCAAACCGACAATAACAATATTCAATGACTTCACCTATAGTTAATGCATAATCTATGAACCTTTTCTATGCAAGGTAATTAATTTCTTTGGTATATTTAGATATGGCTAACTTAATTATCTTAAGAACATCATTTAATATTTTATCTCTCTCACACTTAGGCATAACTTAATATATCATACCATAAATTTGGATGAGGTGGATGAGGCTGGTAACTTATATTAGTTTTATAATGTCAAAGGAAGAAAAACGGATCATTTCCTTAGAAACTATTTAAACTATGAATGACTACAGTGAAGGTCGTCTGAAGTATTTTTCTCATGCCTCCATATATCTTAAGAGGCTGAATATATCCAGATCTATTACTACCATCAAATTAGAAGGATTTAGATATGATTCAGTTAATTATGGATGCCTTACAACTACTAATATTTAAACACTGAATTGTTTCACAATTCACCTTAAAGTGAACTATTTTAAGAGCCTTTAAAATCATTGGGTATAATAATAATTTCTGATATAGAATACTGTTTGAAATCAAATGGGTTACAGATTTTAAAATATGTTTTCATCATACTGACTTCATATCAAAATGGCACTTGTAATAAAAACTTAACAATATTTATTTCCACAATACATTGGCCATTACCTAAGAAACCTCTACTGCTGCAAATATTAAGCAGGGAAAAAAAAAGAATGTGGTCATTAATTATTCTGTTAAACACTGAGAAAATACACCTATTACAGCTTCTTGTATAATCACTTGCCATTTAAGAAACTATGTATCAAACTCCTTTGGCTCTTCCCATGAGAGGTACTTAGGGGGCTCCAATTTTTTTTTTCATTTTATACAGGATTAAGTAGAGCTTAGCCCAACTCAGAATCAAAATTCTTTAGGAAACCAAAAGCTGAGAATATTCCTTATTCAAAAGTGAAATTCCATTGTCAGGGAAATCACTAATACCAACTATCAAGGGAAAATGTCTCATTTCTATTGCAGGATCAGCTAAAGTGAAACTGCTTCTTTAGTTGCTAGGAAACAACCAACTCATTATATGCCATTATCAGAAGCCTAGAGAAGAAAACTGGCATCTGCTTCACATTTGGGGATACTGAAGATTGAACTAAAAGCACTAAAACTGCTGCCAAAATCCGTGGTCTCTAGGGTTCACACTATGACCCCAGCAGGTGCTAACATCACACTAGCCTTTGAAGTTTTTCTTTCTGTGGCTATTTGTCTAATAACTAAAATTGGTTTTTTCAATATCACATATTTTAAAACATAAAGATTCTAAGAAAAGACTTTTCTCATTTGCATTAAACTAATTATATCTATGTTCAGGAGCACAATTCAGGAGGAAAAAAATAGTAATCAGGAATCTTAACAAATAACAGAAAAATTTAAAATTATCAGTTATTCATTGAGTGAAATGTATTAGATATTTATGCCTATAATTATTAAAGTCAAAATAGAAAATAAAAGGAAATTGTTTCAAATATCAGGAGAATAAAAAGGAATACATACTGATAAATCTAATACTCAAAATAACATCCTAGCATATATCTGCCTATTTTTCCTAACAGATCCTAAAGTTTAACTTTAAAAAATATATATATCCTGACATGCTTTTTTCCCAAGGCATCACAAAATGCATTCATGAACATATACCATATTTATTAATCAATCTGTTCCCTTCCTTCTAGCAGATGAGGTTAGAAGGACATATGGTAAAATTATGCAGATTACCGAACAGTGGCCAGTTGAAACCAAGAGACTTCATGTATCCTGAAAAATAAGTTATCCTTCAGAAGAAGCTGCAGAGGTTGATAAAGGCATTGACAAACCATCTTCCTTCATGAAATTACAAGGAACAATCCTGGCAAGACTGCCCCGTCCTGGTATAATTCTTCACCCCACCTCCTACTCTAATGTTCGCCTCATTTCCACTACTCACGAGCCTGCCACTCTGGGCTAAATATATTCCCTTAATATTACCTCAAACTGATTCTCAAGCAGTGCAGCTCCACTGCATCATTATGTCTGCCTTCTCCCAACCTGACTCTTACCCCCACCTTCCTGTGTTTTTTACGAAACATCACTTCCATCTAGGGTTATCAGATTTAGCAAATAATAGTACAATTGACCCTTGAACAATACAGAGCTTAGAAATACTGATCCCCTCACAGCCAAAAATATGCATATAACTTTTGACTCCCAAAAAACTTTACTAATACCCTGCTGTTGATAAGAAGCCTTACCAATAGCAAGTCAGTCATTACCACATATTTTGTGTTATAGTATAATCTGTATTCTTACAATAAAGTAAGCTAGAGAAAATAAAATGTTATTAAGGAAGAGAAAATATATTTACTATTCATTAAGTGGAAGTGGATCACCAGAAAAGTCTTCATCCTCGTGATCTTCACATTGAGTTGGCTGAGGAAAAGGAGGAAGAGGTGGGACTGGTCTTGCTGTCTTAAGGGTGGCAGTGACAAACTTCTTTGGCTCTTCCCATGAGAAGTACTTAGGGGGCTCAGTATTAGTGTATGGAAATACATCGTAATTTCTGTCTGACTTTTTTTCCTCTAAAAATGTTTCTATATGGTACCAATCCTTCTTCCTCTGTTTGCTTTAGTTTCAGTGCCCGCATCATAGAAGTGTCCATGTCATAAAAGCCAAAAGCAGTCTTGAATAATCAAAACCCTTATGCTATGTTGTCTAATGTCAATTTGTCTTCTGGCACAGTTTCATCTACTAATTCTTCCTCATCATTTGGCACTGGTTCAGAAGCACTCATCTCCAACAAGTTGTCTCCTGTTAATTCCTCTGGTGTGGTGTCTACAAGGTCTTGAATTTCTCTGAGGTTCATATCTTGAAACCCTTCATCCCTCATCTTTTATGCCATATCCACAATCTCTTTCATGATTTTCCTGATTGACTCTGTCATAAATTTCGTGAAGTCATGAACAACATTTGGACACAGTTTTTCTCCAGCAGGAATTTCTTTTGGGCTTGATAGCTTTAACAGCTTTTTCATGATTTTTTTCTCACCAGGGTTCTCTTCCATAGCACTGACAATCCTTTCCATAGAGCATAATGAGCCTTAAAGGTCCTCACAATCCCCTGATCTAGAGTATACATTAAAGATGTTGTGTTTGAGGGCAAGAAGACCATTTCAGCACCTTTCATGTTGAACTCATATGGTTCTAGGTGGCCAGGGGCATTGTCCAATATCAAAACAATTTTGAAAGGCAGTCCCTTATTGGTAAGGTACTTCCTGACTTCAAGGAAAACACATCAGTGGACCCAATCCAGAAAAGGGGTTATCACTAAATTTTATTGTTGTCCAACCCAAAGACTGGCAGCTGGTGTTTATCTTTTCCCTTTGAGGCTCAGAGGTTAGCAGCTTTATAGATAAGGGCAGCCCTGATCATAAACCTAACTGCACTGGTACAAAATAATAGGGTTAGCCTATCCCTTCCTGTCTTAAATCCTGGTGCTCACTTCTCTTCCTTACTAATAAATGTCCTCTGTGGCATTTTTTTTTCCAGAATGAGTCATTTCCACCTGCATTAAAAACCTGTTCGAAGCATGGCACTGGTACAAAAATAGACACATAGACCAATGAAACAGAATAGAGAGCCCAGAAATAAGGCCACACATCTACAACCATCTAATCTTTAACAATGCTGACAAAAAAAAACAATGGCGAAAGGACTCCCTAGTCAATAAGTGGTGCTGGGATAACTGGCTAGCCATATGCAGACGATTCAGACTGGACCCCTTCCTTATATGATATGTAAAAATCAACTAAAGATGGATTAAAGACTTAAATGTAAAACCCAAAACTATCAAAACCCTGGAAGATAACCTAGGCAATACCATCCTGGACATAGGAATGGCAAAGATTTCATGACAAAGATGTCAACAGCAATCGCAACAAAAGCAAAAATTGACAGGTGGATCTAATTAAACTTAAAAGCTTCTGCACAGCAAAAGAAACTATCAACAGAGTAGACAGACAACCTACAGAATGAGAGAAAATATTCACAAACTATGCATCTGACAAAGGTCTAATATCCAGCATCTGTAAGGAACTTAAACAAATTTACAAGAAAAAAAAAAACTCCATTAAAAAGTGCGCAAAGGACATGAACAGATACTTATCAAAAGAAGACATATGTGTAGCCAACAAGCATATGAATAAAAGCTCAACATCACTGATCATTAGAGAAATGCAAATCAAAACCATAATAAGACAGTATCTCACACCAGTCACAATGGTTATTATTAAAATGTCAAAAAATAACTGATGCTGGCAAGGTTGGGGAGAAAAGGGAACACTTATATATACACTGTTGATAGGAGTGTAAATTAGCTCAACCATTGTGGAAAGCAGTGTGGTGATTCTGCGAAGAGCTAAACAAAACTACCATTCAACCCAACAATCCCATTACTGGGTGTATACCCTGAGGAATATAAATCATTCTACCATAAAGACACACACACATGTATGTTCCCTGCAGCACTACTCACAATAGCAAAGGCACAGAATCAACCTAAATGCCTATCAATGGTAGACTGAATAAAGAAAAGATGGTACATATACACCATGGAATACAATGCAGCCATTAAAAAAAAAAATGAGGTCAGGTCTCTTGCAGGAACATGGATGGAGCTGTAGGCCACTATCCCGAGCAACCTAATGCCGGAACAGTAAACCAAATACCACGTTTTCACTTATAAGTAGGAGCTAAATGATGAGAACACATGGACACAAAGAGGGGAACAACAGACACTGGGGCCTACTTGAGGGTGGAGGGCGGGAAGAGGGAGAGGAAAAGAAAAATAATTATTGGGTACTAGGCTTAGTACCTGGGTGATGAAATAATCTGTACAACAAACCCCCCTGAAATGAGTTTACCTATATAACAAACCTGTATCTGAACCCCTGAACCCAAAAATTTAAAAAAAAATCAAACAAAAAAAACCTGTTCAGGCAGATAGGCTTTCTCCTCAATGATTTTCTTTTTTTTTTTTTTCTTTTTTTTTCTTTGAGATAGAGTCTCACACTGTTGCCTGGGCTGGAGTGCAATGGTGCAATACTCGGCCTTCTAGGTTCAAGTGATTCTCCTGCCTCAGCCTCCCAAGTAGCTGGGATTACAGGCGCCCACCACCACGCCTGGCTAATTTTTTGTATTTTTAGTAGAGACGGGGTTTCACTATGTTGGCCAGGCTGGTCTCAAACTCCTGACTTCATGATCTGCCCACTTCGGCCTGCCAAAGTGCTGGGATTACAGGCATGAACCACCACACCCAGCCCAATGATTTTCTTAATGATGTCCATGAACTCATCTGCTGCCCCTTGGCTTGCAGAAACTGCCTCTCCTGTTACATTGACATTTTTTTAAGGGAAACCTCTTCCTAAAATTATCAAACCATCCTTTGCTGGCATTAAATTCTCCACCTTCAGATTCTTCAGCTATCTTTTGCTTTATGTTGTTATATAATGACTTCATTTTTTTCTTGAACAATATTAGAGTCTACAGGCATACTTTACTATAGCAATCCTGCACTCATATATAAGCTGCATTTTCAATACAAAGTAAAAAGGTATTTGGCAAAACGTGCAAGGTTTTCATGCCTGATAACGTAGCTGCAGCAACAACTTCACAAATTTTCTTATCTTTTCTCACAATGGTCCTTAGGTTGGATTCATTTATCTTGAAATGGCAAGCAATTGTAGCTGCAGACTTCATTCTATGGTACATATCAAGCAATTCAACTTTTTTTTGTCATGTCGTGATTTTCCTCTACTTCTTCAGAGCCTTCCAGCATCACTAGCGGCACTTCACATGGTCCCATGGTGTTATTCAAGGTTCACAGTATTATGTTAAACACAATGAAAAATACATGAAAACTGTAAGACATAACTTTTTACTGTAATAATTGATTGGAGAAATGAACTGCTCATGCAGAGATCATTAGCATGCAGCATTTTAAGTGGATACTCACAACACTTGAGCTCACCACAATAGCAACAGGAGGTAGCTAACAAAATTATCACAGCAGTACAGTATGTAGTACAGTGAATTTTATGCAGTTATAACTTAGTACTACATCTGTACATTTGTTTACATTTCTCTTGACTGCTAATGGCACCATGCACGGTCTGTAAGTTTTGTATGCATAAGTTTTGATAAATTTTAACTTTTATAATAGATTTGTGTATACTTTAGGTAGTACACAATAAAATACACTAGTATCAACATATATTTTATGCATTCATGACATATGTAATGTTTTATTAATTTTTTGATATTTCTAAGATACATGGTTCATCTGCAAGTTTTTTCAAGTTGTTCCAAATCTGCAAAAAATTTTCCAGTGTGGTTAACTGAAAAAAATCCTCACATAAGTGGACTCAAACAGTTCAAACACAGTTATACAGGAAACTCAAAGTCATTTATGCCTGAATATGAGATACACAATGAATTTTTTTTTTTGAAACAGGGTCTCACTCTGTTGCCCAGGCTGGAGTGCAGCAGCATGATCACAGCTCACTTCAATCTCAAATTCCTAGGCTCAACCAGTCCTCCCATCTCAGCCTCCCAAATAGCAAGACTACAGGTACATGCTACCATGCCCAGATGTTTTTTATTTTTTGTAGAGATAAGAGTCTTGCGATGTTGCACATGTCGGTCTCAAACTCCTGGCCTCAAGTGATCTTCCTACCTTGGTCTTCCAAAGCACTGGGATTACAGGTGTGAGCCACAGTGCCCAGCCATACTGAATAATATTTTAGTATGGGCAGATCCCAAGTGCTCACTTCAGCAGCACATATACTAAAATTGAAATGATACAGGGAAAATTAGCATGGCCCCTGCACAAGGATGACACACAAATTTGTGAAGCATTCCATGTTTTTATGAAAAGCAATAGCAAATGCTGGCAAGGATATAGAGAAAAGGCAGATCCCAAATTATTCATTGTGTGTCTGATGCTCAAACTTAACTGGGCATCCTACATATTACCTGGCAACCCTGCTCCCAATGTGTGATACCTTGATCCTTGACATTTTTATTGCTTTACTAGAGACCTGATTTTCCTCACATAACCTCATTTCCAAATTCTTTTATTTTTTAGAAAAGCCTAAGTTTTCTAATATCCCTCCTTCTCTGAACACAACCAATTTATCTCTCACTTTTCACACTTTTTCTTCCACCAGCTACTGAATTGCTTCTTCCTCATTCCAGGTGATTTTCATATTTGATCTCTCCAATTTTACCCAGTCTCCTGATCCCTCTTGACTACCTGTCTTTCTTGAAACCAGGACTTCAGTGTTCCACTCATTAATTCCCAGATAATTTTCTCCTTTGGACTTTCTGCCATACCAGTTACTAATCCTAGATCTAACAAAAGATTTACCCATGTCACCTTGCAGGCTTCAAAGAGTTACTGAAAACAGTCATAAAAACTTGGCAAAAGTAAAAATTTTGATATTCAGCATCCAGTAGGCCTTTGCTGCTACACAGGGGTCCTATCATTCATCTCCTCATCCCTCTTTTTTTTAATTCCTCTGAAAACAGTTAAAAAGAACTGCCTCTGTACCATTGTATGCCTAAGCCCGATTTTAGACCCACCAGCATTAGAGTCACCTGGAATAATCTAATTAAAATGTGAATTCCTTGGCCATACCTGGGACCTACTGAATAAAAATCTTCAAGTGGGAGAGTGGAATAGAAAGCCTATAAATTTGAATTTTAAATCAGTTCTCCATGTAATTTTCATGAACACTAAAAACTGTGCATCACTGCTCTACTGAATAAATGCACCATCTTTTCCCGTCTACTGGGAAGAATACCTTTTGTTAACCTCTTTTTAGTGTCAGGTAGGATGGGATTACTTTATCTGCCCTTTTTTTCTATTCCAAACGCAAATTTGGAAGAACTTCTTTTTCAAAAATAACTTACCTCTCTGACCTTTAATCCTATTCTCTTTTGCCTTTTTCATAATTTTTTAAAACAATCCTCTCATTTTCTATAATTTTCACTGCCTCTTCACTGAATCCTTTTACCTTGTAAAAAGTATGGCTGTCCTCTTTAAGAAAAAAAAAAAGGCTTTAATTTGATATACCACTACTCCTTAAGCTACCATCCCATTTTCCTTTCCTTTCCCTCACCCAGCCCCCAAATTCTTGAATGGCCTATTTTAGAATACAATACTCTCTATGTAGGTACAATACACCTCTACCTACATAGTATTGTTATAAATGTATTCTTAAACCCCTATACTCTTTTTTCATCCCCTGTTCTAGTTAAGGTTTACAAATTTCCACCGAACATCTATTATTCCCTTGCCCTATCTCAAACCTTGTTCTCCCTGACCTATCATTCTTAAAACTCTCCACACCAGTGATTCCCAAACTTGTCCACAGACTAGAATCAGGTGGACAGTTCCAAAAGTGATAATGCCTGGGTCACATGCCCAGGATTTGTAATTTAATTGGTCTGAAGTGTGAGCTGAAATTTGAAAATTGTTTAAAATCCCTAGATGATTCTAATATACAGATACGTTGGAAAACCATTGCTCCAAACCTTTCATCTTCATCACATTAGTATCCTTAGTTTTTACCTGTCTTTTGAACTGCTTCTTTTCCTGCTTACTAACTCCTTTTCCTCCCACTAAATCACACACCTCCAAATATGAATGTTAACCAAAGAGAAGTCCTCAATTCATTACTTTCGCTTACTATAATCAATATTAATTCAAGCCATGACAGAAGAGGTGTCTCAGCAATAATGCTGGTAATGATGTTGACACCTATTGTAACATCAACAAATCTAATACACCACTAATTATAAGATGCATCATTATTTTGTGTAGCACTAAACGAAAAAAAACACCTAAGATAAATTGGGGTCTAATAGGAGAATCCTACATAAAGCTAGGATCCCAAAGGACTACATCATCTTAAACCAAAGATAAATAATATATAAATCCACAATTTAGAAAGAAATCTCTCAACTTGGGCCGTGGCAGAGGGGAGAAAACACCTGCTTAACAACATGAACCACCAGTTGGTATACATGCAGCTTTCCAATCTGTATTCATACCACCAGAGTGGTCCCCAAAACTTCTAACAGATAATTAAATTGAAACTGCCTCAGGTTAAAGCGTTTCAGGTGACTGCAGAAACAATACAAAACCTCTCCGAAAGGACCCCACTTCAATACAGGGATAAAGCAATGCTGAAAAGCCATCAATTGCAAAAATGCATCTTAATTGAAGATAAGTTAAAATGTGAAAAAAAAAGTATATCCAGATAAAATAAAATAACAAAACCCATGTACATGACACTAGGTTTCCTAAGCATATGACACATATTAACTCATTTAATCCCCATGATGAGGTAACTACCATCAACCCCATTTACAGATGAGAAAACAAAAGCTCAGAGAAGTTTCTGCCCAAGGTCACACAGCTATTAGATATTGAAAATGGAATAAACTCAGGCAGATGTGACTTCTGAGTCCATGCCCTTAGCTATTGAGCTATGGATATAATTCTGGAAAGTGTCAATATTTAAGGGATAGGCAAGAAAAATGACCCAAAGATATCAAGGAAATTATGAAAACTGCCAGAGAAAAAACCACCTTACTCACAGAACAACTAAAGAAACTACTACTATGGTAGTAGCAGTTGAAGGTCAGAGGACAGTGGAACATCATTTAAGACTTGTATTTAAAATGTCAACTCAAAATTCTACATGCAGTGAAAATAAAGAGGGAAAAATAAAGACATTTCCAATAAATAAAAGTTGAGAAAATTCATCACCAGCAGACCTATACCATAAAAAAAAAACTAAAGGAAGATTTTTAAGATAAAGAAAAACAATACCAGATTAAACTCAAATCTAAAGAAAAATTTAAAAAGTACTGAAATAGCAAGTGTATAGGTAAATAAAAAAGATTGTTTTGGCGGCCGGGCGCGGTGGCTCACGCCTGTAATCCCAGCACTTTGGGAGGCCGAGGCAGGCAGATCACGAGGTCAGGAGATTGAGACCATCCTAGCCAACATGGTGAAACCCCGTCTCTACTAAAAATACAAAAATTAGCTGGATGTGGTGGCCTGTAATCCCAGCTACTTGGGAGGCTGAGGCAAGAGAATTGCTTGAACCAATGAGGCAGAAGTTGCAGTGAGCCTAGATTGTATCACTGAGCTACAGCCTAGTGACAGAGTGAGACCCTGTCTCACAAAAAAAAAAAAAAAAAAAAAAGATTGTTTTATTAACTAGCTTAAAAGATGACTAAATGAGTTTTATAGCACTGTATGTGAGATTTATAATGGATGTATAGTTAAAATATATCACAATAAAATATAGGAGATGGTGAATGGTACTGTATTGTTACAAGGTGCTATAGTTTGGATAGATGTCTCTCCAAACCTCATGTTGAAATTGTATCTCCAATGTTGGAGGTGGAATCTAGTGGGAGGTGCTTGGGTCACGGAAGAGGATCCCTCATAAACAGCTTGGTGCCATCCTTACAGTAATGAGAGTTCTCACTCTATTAGTTTCTACAAGAGCTCATTGTCAAAAAAAAAAAAAAAAAAAAAAAAAAAAAAAAAAAAAAAAAGAACCTAGCACCTCCTCTCCGCCTCACTTCCTCTCTCTTGTCATGTGATCTCTGCATATACTGGCTCTCCTTTGCCTTCCACCATGAATGGGAGCAGCCTGAAACCTTCACCAGAAGCAGATGTTGGTGCCATGCTTCTTGTACAGTCTGTAGAACCGTGAGCCAAATAAACCTCTTTTCTTTATAAATTACCCAGCCTCAGGTATTCCTTTATAGCAACACTAAATGGACTGAGACACAGCATTCTTAACTTCATATTAAATAGCACAATATTAACTTTTCTTTAAGAAGACTGTGATAAGAAAACATATGATAATCCCTAAAGCAGTCATAGAATAATAATACCAAGAGGGATAGATAGCTAAGGAGCTAATGGAGAATTTAAATGGAATTCAAGAAATATTTCATTTATTCAAAGAATGTAAGAAAAAAGAAAAAACAGATGAAACATATGAGGAAAAAATCAAAATAGTAGACTGAAACCCAACCATTAATAATTATACTAAATGTAAATAAACTAAGCATTCCAATTAAAAGGCAAAGATTATCAAACTGGATAAAATAGTAAGATACAACTAAATGTTGAAATCAAGAGACTCACTTTAAATATAATGAAATAGAAGGTTAAAAGTAAAAGAATTAAAAAATTCCATGAAATTGTATGCCTAAAAAAAGCAAATGTGGCTATATTAGTATCAGATAAAGTAGACTTCAATATGAAGAATTTACCAGAGATATAGAGGAGTATTTCATAACAACAAAAGGGAAAATTCACCACGAATACATAACAATTCAAAACATATGAGAGTATAACAGAACTCCAAAATATATTAAGTAAAAATTGAAATAGAGGGAGAAATGGGCAAATTTACATTCATACCTGGAGATGTTAACACTCCTCTCTCATTAATTTATACAGTAACTAGACAAACAAATCAATAAAGTTACAAAAAAATTTGAATAACTCTGTCAACCAACCTGACCTAAATCATATTTACAGAACATTAACCAAAATAATTTAAAAATGCAGTTGTTCCAAAAGCGTATGAAATATTCACAAAGATGGATCACATGCTGGTGCTGGTCCACAAAAAGAAAATCTCAAAACATTTTAACACTGAAATATTACAGAGTGTATTCTCTAGCCAAAACAAAATTACACTAGAAATCAATGCCATTAAGTTATTAAGAAGATCTTCCAATGTTCAGATATTAAACAACATACCAAAAATATTTGTAGGCAAAAGAAGGAAACTAGAAACTACTTTTAACTGAATGACAATGAAAACACCAACGTATCAGAATTTGTGAAAGTTTAAGCAATGCCTAAGAGATAAACTTATAGCCTTAACTGCTTGTATTTAAAAAAAAATTTTAAATCAATTATTTAACTGCCTACCTTAAGAGCTAGAAAAAGAAGGGTATATTAGCCTGATATAAATGAAAGGAATGAAATAATAATGATAAAAGCAGAAACAATGAAATAAGAAACAAACATATGATAGAAAAATGTCTAAGGGTGAAAAGTTGGTTTTTTGAAAAAAACCAGTAAAGTTTATAAACATCTGGCAAGAACAATCAAGGATAAAAGAGAAAAATAAACAAATTACTAACATTAGAAATAAGGAGGGAACACTGCTACATCCCATATCCATTTAAAAACATAAGAAAATATTATGAACAAATTTCATGTGTACATTATACAATTAAAGTAAAAAACAAATTCCTATAAAACACAATTTAACATAATTAAAACAAGATAAAATTTAAAATCTGAATAGAATTAGTCATCAAAAATGTTCTCCCAACCCAAAACAAAACAATGCACTCCAAGCCTGGGTTTCACCGATAAATTCCATCAAATACCAACATTTAAACCAAAACTGATAAATGTTTTACACAAAATATTTCACAAAACAGAAGAGGAAAGTACTTTCCAACTTACTTTTTGAGGCCAGGCTAACTCTCATATAACACTTGAAAAAAATATTACAAGAAAAATAAATTACAAACCAATATTCTTCACAAACACTAATGCAAAAGTCTAACAAAATATCTGCACTAGCAAATTCAATCCAGCAATGTAGTAAAAGTACAGTTGGCCCACCATATCCATGGGTTCCACATTCATGAATTCAACCAACTGCAGATCAAAAATATTCAGAAAAAGATGGATGGTTACATCTGTACTGAATATGTACAGACGTATCTTGTCATTATTCTCTAAACGATTCAGTATAATAACTATTTACACAGCATTTACACTGTATTAGTTATTATAAGTATTACACAGATTATTTAAAGGGAGGCTGTGTGTAGGTTATATGCGAATACCACATTCACCACTTTATGTAAGAGACTTGAGCCTTCATGGATTTTGGTACCTATAGAGTTCCTGGAACCAATCCCCCACAGATACTGAGGGACAACTATAATTACAATATTACTCATTATAATTAAAATATGATCAAGAAAAAATTAACATCAGAAAATCAGTCAGAATAAATAACCAAATTAAAAAGAATAAAGGAGAAAAATTATATGATCATTTCAATAAGTGGTGAGGGAAAAGCATTTGAAAAAATTCAACATTTATGATTAACAATAAAAACTTTCAAGAAACAAAGAAACAGGAAGGAACTTCCTAACCTGAGAGAGGGCATCCTACAGCTATCTTCTTTCATAGCAACGAAATATTTAAAGTTCTTCCCCACCAAAATCAGGATAAAGGCCAGGATGTCTACTCTAATCCTGTGTTCAACATTATACTGGCAGTACGTAAGGGCAATAAGAAGACCAGAAAATGAAATTTAAGGAATGGATTGAAAAGGAAGAAATTAAGCTGTTTTATTTGCAGACAATATAAATGTACACACAAGATACTAATACAGTTACTAAACAACTACTAGATTATTAAAATTTAGCAAAGTCACAGGATTCAAGGTTAATGTACAAAAATCAGTAGTATATGTTTCTGTACACTAGCAACAAACAATTTGAAATTCAATACTTAAATAACAATTCAATTTACAAGATGATCAAAAAATATAAATTACATAAAAGATATATCTAACAAAAGAAGACCTATATGCTAAAAACTATAAAACATTACTGCAAGAAATTAAAGAAGCTCTAACAAAATGTAGGAAAACGTCACAGATTAGAAGACTCAATGTTGTCAGGATCTCAATTCATCCAAAATTGTTCTATATATTGAATATCATCCTAATAAAAGTACCAACATGCTTTTCTGCACAAATTGAATCTAAAATACATAGAAAAGTAAAAGAAACTAAAGCAGCCAAAACAATCTTGAAAAAACACAGTTGGAAACGCACATTTCCTAATTTTAAGCCTCCTATAAAGCTATAATAATCAAGACAATGTGGTTTTACAGTAAGGATTAAACAAACAGATCAATGGAGCACAACTGAGTATCCAGAATAGATGATACACATATAGTTAATTGATTTTTATCTAATATATAAATAAATTCAGGGAAAGGGAAGTCTTTCAAACAAATGATGCTAACATAACTGTATAAACTATCAAAAATTATAAACATTGACCCTTATTTCACACATAAAAATTAATTCAAGATGTACAAGACAGAACTATAAAGCTTTGAGAATATAAGAGAGAGAGAGCAAAGCAAGATGGTGGAACAGAAGGCTGCAAAAATTGACCCCCGCCCCCAATGCAGGAACACCAAATTTAACAACTCTCTACACACATACACAAAACCTACATAAGAACCAAAAATCAGTTGAGCACTCAGAATACCTGGTTTCAATTTTACATTACTGAAAGACACACTGAAAAGGTCAGGAAAGACAGTCTTGAATTGTGGTCTCCACCCTTCCCCCATCGCCCAAGAGCTGTGTGGCACAGAGAATCTGTGTGCCTGGGGAGGGAGAATGCAGCAACTGTGAGACTTTGCACTGAACTTTGTGCTGCCCCATCATAGCAAAAAGCAGCACCGGGCTGCACCTACCTGACACCTGCCCACAGAGGAAGCATTTGGACTGGCTCTAACCACAGGGGAATCGCTCATCCCAGCAGTCGGAACCTGAGTTCCCGCAAGCTTCATCACCGTGAGCTGGAGTGCTCTGGGATTCTAAATAAACTTCAAAGGGAGTCTAGGCTACAAGGACTGCAGCTCCTAGGTGAGTCCTAGAGCTGAGCTGCACTCAGAGCCAGTGGACCAGGGGAGCACACAACCTACTAAGACACCAGCCAGGGCAGCTAATGGAGTGCATGCACCAACACTCCCCCAACCCCAGGCTGCACAGGTCATGGCTTCACAAGAGACCCTTTCTTCACTTCAGGACAGGAGAGGGAAGAACAAAGAGAACTTTGTCTTGTATCTTGGATACCAGCTTAGCCACAGTAGGACATGGCACAGAGCAGATCTGTGAGGACCCCACTCCAGGCTCCTGGACGACATTCCTAGACACACCCTGGGCCAGAAGGTAACCTGATACCTTGAAGAGAAGGACCCAGTCATGGCAGGACCAACACCTGCTGAATAAAGGGCCGCTGGGCCATGAATAACCAGCAGCAATACCCGGGAGCTATGCCACAGGCCTTTGGTTGAGACTCTGAGATGTGCTGGCTGAAGGTAAGATACAGCACATTCCCCGCTGTGGTAGCTACAATGACAGACTTCATCTACTTGATAAAAGCAAAGGGAAAAGTAAAGGAGACTTTCCCTGGCACCTTAGGTACCAACTCAGCCACAGTGGGATGGAGCACCATGCGGGGTCCTAGGTCCCTTGGCTCTTGGATGGCATTTCTGGACCTGCTCTGGGCCAGAGGGGAGCCCACTGCCCGAAGAGTGAGTCTCAGGCCTGGCAACCTTCACCACGAGCTGACTGAAGAGCCCTGGGGCCTTAAGTGAACATCAGTGGAAGCCTAGAAGTATGCCCTGTGGGTCTGTAGTGCTGGTGGCCACAGAGTGAGGCTCCTCTGCCTGTGGAAAGAGGAGGAAAGAATGGGAAGAACTGCACCTCGTGCTTTGACTGCCAACTCAGCAGCAGTATAACAGAACACTAGGTAGACCTCTAAGGTTTCTGACTCCAGTCTGTGGCTCCTAGATGGCATCTCTGGACCCACCTGGGGTCTGGGAGAACTCACTGCCCTGAGGAAAGGATACAAGCCTGTCTCGCTTTGCCACCTGCTGATCATACAGCTACAGGGCCTTGAGCAAACATAGTCAGTAGCCGGATAGTGGTAACAGCAGGACAAGACCCAGTGCTGTGCAGGCTTCAGGTCTGACTAGCGCAGTCACAGGGGTAGAGGACACAGGGGTGTTTGTGTCACCCTATCCCCAGCTTTAGGTAGCTCAGAACAGAGAGAGAGAGATTCTGTTTGTTTGGCAGAAAGTAAGGGAAGAGAACAAGAGCCTCTGCATGGTAATCCAGAGAATTCACCCACATCTTGTCCAAGACCATCAAGGCAGTACCTCTGCACGTCTGCAAGAACCAAGCATTACCAAGTTTGGGGTGCCCCCTAAAGCAGATATCCCTTAGATCACAACACTCAAGTCCTCTCAAATATCTGAAATAAGCTAGACATAGAAAGATAAACATCACATGTTCTCACTTATCTGTGGTACCTAAAAATTAAAACAACTGAACTCATGAAGATAGAGCATAGAAAGATGGTTACCTGAGGATGTGAAGGGTGGTGAGGGTGGAGGGAATGGGGATGGTTGATGGGTACAAACAAACAGAAAGAATGAATAAAACCTAATATTTGCTAGCACAACACGGTGACTGTAGTTATAGTAAAAAATAATTTGATGGTACATTTTAAAATAGCTAAAAGAGTATAATTGAATTGTTTGAAACACAAAGGATAAATGCTTGAGGGGATGAATATCCCATTTACCCTGATGCAATTATTACTCAGTGCCTGTCTGTATCAAAATATCTCATGTACCCCATAAATATACTAACCTACTATATACCTATAAAATTTTTAAATTAAGACTTTTAAAAAAGAATAAAAAATAAATACATTCTTATCATTATAACCTTGGGGTAAACAGGCAAAGATTTCTTAAAGAGGATACAAAAAGCACTAAGCATAAAAAAGATAGGAAATTGGAATTCATTAAAATTCAAACTCCAGCATTAAAAGACAAGCCACAGACTGGGATAAATACTCCCAAATCTATTACCTGACAACGGACTCATAGCCAAAATACGTACAAATTCCTACAACTCAATTACTAAAAAAAAAAAAAAAAAAAAAAAAATTAAAAAATGAGTAGAAGACTTGGACACGTCACAAAAGAAAATATGAGATCTAATACACATGTGGAAAAGGGCTCAATATTATTGATCGTCAGGGAAACACAAATTAAAACCATAACAAGATACATTTTATATCTATTAGAATGGTTAAAAGTAACGAGACTGGTACACTAAATGTTAACAAAAATGTGAAGCAACTGGAAAACTTATGAACAACTGTAAAAGTATTATAGAGGTATTATTCACAATAGCCCAAAGCTGGAGACCACCCAAATATTAATCAACAGAAAAAAAATAAAACATTTTATTACATTCATACAATGGAATCCTACTTAGCAATAAAGAAGACCCAACTACATATTATATGCAACAACAAACATGAATTTCAAAAGCCTTAGGCTAAGTGAAACCATATACAAAAAAAGCTACATCCTGGCCGGTTGCAGTGGCTCACGCCTGTAATCCCAGCACTTTGGGAGGCCAAGACGGGTGGATCACCTGAGGTTGGGAGTTCAAGACCAGCCTGACCAACATGGAGAAACCCTGTCTCTACTAAAAATACAAAATTAGCCAGGCGTGGTGGCGCATGCCTGTAGTCCCAGCTACTCAGGAGGCTGAAGCAGCAGAATTGCTTAAACCTGGGAGGCGGAGGTTGCAGTGAGCCGAGATGGTGCTATTGCACTCCAGCCTGGGCAACAAGAGCGAAACTCTGTCTCAAAAAAAAAAGCTACATCCTGTATAATCCTATTCATTTGAAATTTAAAAACATGTAAAACTCATTATGGTGACAGAAATCACAATGATTGTCTATGGGTATGGGATGAAACAGAAGGGGGCCCAAGGAAACTCTCTTGGAGAATGGAAATGCTATTTAGTTTGATTGGGTTATGATTACATAGGTATCTATATTTATCAAAAATCACTGAATTATATACTGAAAATCTATGCATCACATTGTATGCATAATTTTAGCTCAACAAAGTATTGTCAAGGAGAAAAAGAAAAAAACAAAACAACTTTAAACCAGACTTCTAGTTCAGGATGTCAGAATGACCACAGTATTTTTCTTCTCCCTATAAATGGGTACTAGGAGGGAACATGAGAGGATGTTCTGGATCACTGGTATTGTTCTAGTTATCTCGTTTTAAATGATGATTATATAGGTGTTTCAACTTTGGGATAATTTATCTAATTATACTAATGATTTGTACATTCTTCTGAAAATATGTTATATTTTATTGTTTAAAATGAGCCAATGAATCAGGTACCCCCTACAATCCACTGCTGTACAAAAGTTCTATCTAGCTACTGAATTTTCATTCAGGATGTTAAATTTAACAAATAATGGTTTGGTTTCTAAACCAAAACAAAAGTGAAAATACTCCTTAGCTCTGATGATCTGCATTAGTCCCAGTGTAGGCCTAAAATACCAGCTTTTCAGCTCCCAATAAAATGCACACATGAAAGTGACTTCACAAAAGACTGTAAGATAGATATACTCTAGGTAACCTCAAAGCATCCCAATAAAATATGAATCCATTTTCTTACCCCATCTTTATCCTGATATTCTATAGTATGTTTGCTGAAAATGTATCCACCATGCTTCTCAAAATAAACTGTAACTTTTTATTTTTTTTTGAGACGGAGTCTTGCTCTGTCACCCAGGCTGGAGTGCAGTGGCGCAATCTCAGCTCACTGCAAGCTCTCCACCTCCCGGGTTCGTGCCATTCTCCTGCCTCAGCCTCCCGAGTAGCTGGGACTACAGGTACCCACCACCACGTGGGGCTAATTTTTTTGTATTTTTAGTACAGATGGGGTTTCACCATGTTAGCCAGGATGGTCTCAATCTCCTGACCTCGTGATCTGCCCATCTCAGCCTCCCAAAGTGCTGGGATTACAGGCGTGAGCCACCACACCTGACCAATAAACTGTAACTTTTATACAATTTACGTGTCAGAGAGCTTGTTTTTGCCAAATCTTCATTTGGACCTCTGCTAGACTACCAAATTCCCTGAATATTTTTTGACATTAACAACATGTAAAATCTGATGACTGAAGTGTTGTGAAGGTAGCTAAATTCAAAAATCAAAAATATATAATACAGGCAATTAACACAACCATTCTATATTCTCTGATAGTATTTAACAGTAGAGAAAACAGAGGGTGGGTTAATCAAGACAAATAAAGGTCAAGGTCACAAAGGAATTGGTGGGGATCGGGTGGGTTTGGGGAGTTTAAATGAAATCACTAACTACGGGATCTGACGGTAAAAGAGGAGAAAATGAAACTAAGAGACTTAAATGACTAGGACCAAAAATCAAACAGCACATTTATCACAATTCAAGCAGCAAAAGTGGTAGAAAAGCAAGATGTTATAGTGAAAAAAGAAGAGTTTCAGAGTTCAAGACAGATTTCATCTACTAATTGTATACCTGAAAATGAATATAGGAGTATCTATCATCAGAATTATCAACCTATTGTATGGTGCCTGACCCAAAGTAGAATCTGAATAAATAAAAGGTAACTGTTATAAGTTGATGAAGTAAATGCAAATTACTTTTAACTTTTACCTAGAAGACAATTACAAACTCACATCTACTGAGAAAAAAATAAAACTTATTCTAAGCTAACTATAAATAACATATAGCCCAATTGATATTTTTAGATTATCCAATCAAACATTCTCCTCTTTTCTTAAGGCTAAATTAAAGTTGATTGGACAGATATTACACATGCAAATATATAACCATATATACTCAAAACAAAATTTTACTTTTTTCTGGAGCAATTTTAAATCACAAGTACATTGGTTTATATAATTTTTTCTACATCTGTAGAATTTTTACACTGCCCTTATAACTCAATATTGACCACAATGAGATTAATCACAAATCTAAAGAAGGCAGATAACTTATAAAAATAGATTTGGTCTTCTTACTGCAGACACAGCCAAAGCAAGAAAACAGTATTAAGTAAGACAATAGAATTTTTAGTACTCACAAGCAATAGGAAAGATTAAATCATGTTAACAGTGAAGTTTGGTCTTGGCACCACATTAACTCATTAGGTGCCATATTATGCTTTATACATTCATCCCATCAACTGATTCCTCAATGCAAATTTTAACAATTCTCCAGTCAGCAAATGTATTAACTGCAGCTTTGCCAATGATAAAATGATATTTAAAGCAATATTCTTACCTGCCTCAACAATTTCTCAATGGCCGACATTACCATAAGGCCTCTCCAAACTACTGGCTCACTTTCTTCAACCAGAAAGCCCATAGACATACTGCAACAGTAATATAAAAATACAACTAATTTGTATAAATTAATAACATTATTCTGAAAAGTAACATTAAAAATATATATATGCTCACCAAGCAATACCATAATTCAAGAGAGGCCTCATTAGGTTGCCTGGAAAAAAAAAAAAAAAATCCTCTCTTTTAGAACAATAAAACACAATACATAAACATTCTGAATTGGGTTTTTTTTCATCTTTTTAGAAATTTTTTTTAATTAACAAAAATTGCATATGTTTACGGGGTACAATGTAATGTTATGATACATGTCTACATTGTAGTAGAATAATAATAAGTAAATAAATAATAAACCATGCTAATTAGCATTCCACATCACCTCACATATTCTTTCTTTGCAGTAAAAACATTTAAAGTCTACTCTTTTAACAATGTTGAAATATACAAAAAATGATTGTTAACAATAGTCACCATGCTGCGCAACAGATCACTAGAACTTATTCCCCCTGTCTAACTGAAACTTCGCACTACTCAACTAACATCTCCCCTTTGCCCGTCCATCCTTCCAGGATCAAAGAATACCAAACTGGAAATACAAATAGGCTACTCATATTGTGCAATTTAACTTTCAACTAAATATAACTCAATTTGCAACAGTTTAAACATTATACCAAGCATACTACTACTATTCCCAATAGACACAACATTGATAAATAGTTGGGACACAATTTTATTAAGAAATACTTCAAATACAATTTTAAATATGTTTCTAAAAAACAGCCTCAATACCAGGCACAGTGGGAGGCCAAGGTGGGTGGATGACTTGAGGTCAAGAGTTAGAGACCAGCCTGGCCAACATGGTAAAACGCTGTCTCTACTAAAAATACAAAAATTAGCTGGGCATGGTGGTGCATGCCTATAGTCCCAGCTATTCACGAGGCTAACATAAAAGAATCTCTTGGACCTGGGAGGCAGAGGTTGCAGTGAGCCCACATTGTGCCATTGCATTCCAGCTGGGTGACAGAGCAAGACTCTGTCTCAAAAAAAATAAAAGTCTCAATAAAACAACTCAACTACAATTTTAAAATGTTTCTAAAAAATAGCCTCAATAACTAATTTTGTCCAATTTTATTCATATGCAAAGATACATAAATATATAAATTATATATATGCTAATCTAATATGTGCATACATGTATGTGTACATTTGCATGCACACACACACACATATCTAATCAGTCCTTCCTACACTGGAGTGTTACTACTTATTTGTTCCTTTACTTAGCTTAAAAAGTATAAAAATCCACAAAAGCAGAAAAACTCAATTTTGAAATCTGAGATGAAAAATTGCATTAATCTGTAGAGAAAAGCAATCTATTGCTTATAGTGAAGTAAAAAAAATCCTTTATATAGTCAACAAATGATTACAATAAAACATAATTTGTTTTATCAAACTATCTATGCAATCACCTTCCCACTCACTCTTGCTTTCATATCCTACTTCTCTACCATAACAAATATGATTTGGACAAGTATTGGGCAAAAAGTTTAGGACAAAGTCATAAAACCTAGGAGTATCCTGTTTTCAGATTTCAAGATATGTTCTTCAGGGTTTTTCCCCCTCTGTAAAGAGACTGAGACTGAAAACTGTATAAAGCATATATGCATGGATTATATAAGAAATCCTCTGCCATATTCCATTCATTGAATCCCTACTCAAAGAAAAAGCTGTGGTCCTTCATTAAAGGAATACTCAATGAGTGTATGTTTATAGCTTCCTTCTTTAATTTCTGGCTAAACTAACCAGCTCAATCTCCCCATGCCTAATTTGAAAGCACTATTATTCTTTTATGTAATTTTCTCAATTCTTTCCAAAGCATCCAATTATAACCTTTCACTATCATGGTTGGCAATATTTTTGGCCATTTTCTTCAATTACCATATGAATACAGATTAAAGAATCTGAATTATCACACGCTTTTTCACCTTTGATCTGCTAAAACGGTGAGTTACACTAAGAGATTTTTCCTAATTTGGAACCAAACTTGCTTTGCTGGATTAAACCCAATTTAATTATAATGCAGTTATTTTATAGAATGCTGAATTTGGTCTGCTAATATTTTCTTAACATGATATCAGTATGTCAAAGAGATATCTTCACTCCTATGTTTACTGCAGCACTATTCGCAACAGTCAAGATATGAAATCAACCTAAATGTCCAACATTAGATGAACAGATAAAGAACATTTGGTATATAGACACAATAGAATACTATTCATCCATTAAAAAGAATGAAATCTAACCAACCAGGGAGGTGAAAAATCTCTACAATGAGAATTACAAAACACTGCTCAAAGAACACAGAGATGAGACAAATAAATGGAGAAACATCCCACGCACATTGATAGGAAGAATCAATAACATTAAAATGGCTATACTCCCCAAGGCAATTTACAGATTCAATGCTATTCCTGTCAATCTACCAAAGACATTCTTCACAGAACTAGAAAAAAACTATTTTAAAATTCATAGGCAACCAAAAAATAGCCCAAACAGCCAAGGTAATCCAAAGCAAGAAAACAAAGCTGGAGGAATCATGGTACCCAACTTCAAACTACACTACAGGGCTACAGTAACCAAAACAGCATGGTATCGGTACAAAAACAGGCACATGGACCAATGGAACAGAATAAAGAGCCCAGAAATAAGGCCACACAACTACAATCATCTGATCTTCAATAAAGCTGACAAAAACAAGCAATGGGGAAAGGATTCTCTATTCCATAAATGGTGCTGGGATAACTGGCTAGTCATAAGTAGAAGATTGAAGCTGGACCCCTTTCTTACACCATATACAAAGATCAACTCAAGATGGATTAAATACTTAAATGTAAAAGCCAAAACTATAAACATCCTGGAAGACAACCTAGGTATTACCATCCTAGACATAGGAATGGGCAAAAATTTCATGACAAAGAAAGCAAAAGCAATCACAACAAAAGCAAAAATTGACAAGTGGGATCTAATTAAACTTAAGAGATTCTCCACAGCAAAAGGAACTAGCAACAGAGTAAACAGACAACCTATAAAATGGTAGAAAATATTTGTAAACTATACATCTGACAAAGGTTCGATATCAAGCCTCTATAAGGAAGTTAAATTTACAAGAGAAAAACAACCCCATTAAAAGTGGGCAAAGGACATGAATAGACACTTCTCAAAAGAAGACATACATGCAGCCAACACACATATGAAAAAGAGATCAATATCACTGATCATGAGACAAATGCAAATAAAGACCACAATGAGATACCAACTCACACCAGTCAGAATGGCTATTATTAAAATATCAAAAAATAACAGATGTTGGCAACATTACAGGGAAAAGGCAACACCTACACACTGGTGATGGAAGTGTAAATTAGCTCAACCATTCTGGAAAGCATATGGCGATTCCTCAAAGAGCTAAACACAGAATTATCATTCAACCCAGCAATCCCATTACTGGGCATATACCCAGAGGAATATAAATCATTCTACCATAAAGACACATGCACACAAATGCTCACTGCAGCACTAGTCACAATACCAAAGACATTAAATCAACCTAAATACCCATCAATGACAGACTGGTTAAAGAAAATGTGGTACATATACACCATGGAATACTAGGCAGCCATAAAAAAAAAAAAAACAAGATCATGTCTTTTGCAGGAAGATGGATAGAGCTGGAGGCCATTATCCTTAGCAAACTAATGTAGGAACAGAAACCCAAATACCACGTGTTCTCACTTACAAGTGGGAGCTAAATGATAAGAACTTACGGACACAAAGAAGGAAACAACAGACAGTGGGGTCTACTTGACAGGGGAAAATCAGAGGAGGAAGAGAGCAAAAAATATAACTATTGAGTACTAGGTTTAATATCTGGGAAATGAAATATGTACAACAAACCCCTGTGATGTGTTTAGCTAAGTAATAAACCTTCATATATACTCACAAACATAAAAGTTTTAAAAAAAAGAAAAGAAAAGGAATGAAATTCTGTCATTTTTACAAACATGAATAAGCCTGGAGGACATTAAGTGAAATAAACCAGACACAGAAATTAAAATACTACATGCATTAACAATAAGGTATTATGTATCTCAAAATAGCTTACAATATTTTAAATGTTCCCACAACAAGGAAATAATGTTTGAAGTGATTAATCTGCTCATTACCTTGATTTAATTATGATACAGTGCAATACATATACTGACACATCAAATTATGTCCCATAAATATATGCAATTATGTGTCAATTAAAAATAAAAATAAAGCCAGGCACAGTGGTGCATGCCTGTAGTCTTGACTACTCAGGAGGGAGGCTGAAGTTCAAGAGTCAATTGAGCCCAGGAGTTTGAGTCCAGCCTGAGTAACATAGTGAGACCCCATCTCTAAAAATAAAATAAATAAAATCATTTTAAAATTTAATAAATAAGGAGCAGGGCAAGATGGTCAAATAGGAACAGTTCTGGTCTGCAGCTCCCAGCGAGACCAATGCAGAAGGCAGGAGACTTCTGCATTTCCAACTGAGATACCCAGTTCATCTCACTGGAACTGGTTAGACAGTGAGGGCAGCCCACTGAGGGTAGGCAGAAGCAGCGTGGGGTGTCACCTCACCTGGGAAGTGCAAGGGGCTGAGGACCTCCCTCCCTTAGCCAAGGGAAGCCCTGAGGGACTGTGCTATCTGGCTCACCTACTAGGCTTTTCCTACGGTTTTTGCAACCTGCAGACCAGGAGATTCCCTCAAGTGCCTACACCACCAGGGCCCTGAGTTTCAAGCACAAAACTGGGCAGCTGCTTGGGCAGACACTGAGCTAGTTGCAGGAGTGTTTTTTCATACCCCAATGGCACCTGGAACCCCAGTGAGACAGAACCGTTCCCTCCCCTGAAAAGGGGCTGAAGCCAGGGAGCCAAGTGGTCTTAGTGAGTGCCACCCCTACAGAGCCCGACAAGCTAAGATCCACTGGCTTGAAATTCTTGCTGCCAGCACAGCAGTCTGAAGTCAGCCTGGGACAATAGAGCTTGGTGCAGAGAGGGGCATCAACCAATACTGAGGCTAGAGGAGGTGGTTTTCCCCTCACCATATTAAGGAAGCCACCAGTAAGTTCAGACTGGGTGAAACCCACCACAGTGCAGCAAGGCAGCTGTGGGCAGACTGCCTCTCTAGATTCCTCCTCAATGGGCAGGGAATCTCTGAAAGAAAGGCAGCAGCCCCAGTCAGGGGCGTAAAGATAAAACCCCCATCTCCCTGGGACAGAGCACCTGGGGGAAGGGGCAGCTGTGGGCGCAGCTTCAGGTGACTTAAACATTCCTGCCTGCCGACTCTGAAGAGAGCAGGGGATCTCCTAGCACTGCATTCGAGCTCTGCTAAGGGACAGACTGCCTCCTCAAGTGGGTCCCTGACACCTGTGCCTAGTGACTGGGAGACATCTCCCAGCAGGAGTTGACAGACACCTCATACAGGACAGCTCCAGCTGGCATCTGGTGGGTTCCCCTCTAGGACGAAGCTTCCAGAGGAAGGAACAGGCAGCAATCTTTGCTGTTCTGCAGCCTCTGCTGGTGATACCCAGGCAAACAGGGTCTGGAGTGGACCTCCAGCAAACTCCAGCAGACCTGCAGAAGAGGGGCCTGACTGTTAGAAGGAAAACTAACAAACAGAAAGCAATAACATCAACATTAACAAAAAGCACGCCCATGCAAAAAACCTATCCAAAGTCATCAGCATCAAAGATCAAAGGTAGATAAATCCACAAAGATGAGGAAAACCCAGCGCAAAAAATGCAGAAAATTCCAAAAACCAGAATGCCTCTTATCCTCCAAATAATCACAACTCCTCTCCAGCAAGTGCACAAAACTGAACAGAGAAAAGAGTATGACGAATTGACAGAAGTAGGCAGAAGGTGGGTAATAATAACAAACTCCTGTGAGCTAAAGGAGCATGTTCTAACCCAATGGAAGGAAGCTAAGAACCTTGATAAAAGGTTACAGGAAAGGCTAACTAGAATAACCAGTTTAGACAAGAAGATAAATGACCTGATGGTGCTGAAAAACACAGCACGAGAACTTCGTGACGCATACACAAATATCAATAGTCGAATTGATCAAGTGGAAGAAAGAATATCAGAGATTGAAGATCAACTTAATGAAATAAAGCATGAAGACAAGATTACAGAAAAAAGAATGAAAAGGAAAGGACAAAGCCTCCAAGAAATATGGGACTATGTGAAAAGACCAAACCTACGATTGATTGGTGTACCTGAAAGTGATGGGGAGAATGTAACCAAGCTGGAAAACACTCTTCAGGATATTATCCAGGAGAACTTCCCCAACCTAGCAAGACAGGCCAACATTCATATTCAGGAAATACAAACACTACTAAGATAATCCTCAAGAAGAATAACCCCAAGACACATAATCATCAGATTCACCAAGGTTGAAATGAAGGAAAAAATATTAAGGGCAGCCAGAGAGAAAGGTCATATTACCTACAAAGGGAAGCCCATCAGACTAACAGTAGATCTCTCTGCAGAAACCCTACAAGCCAGAAGAGAGTGGGGGCCAACATTCAACATTCTTAAAGAAAAGAATTTTCAACCCAGAATTTCATATACGGCCAAACTAAGCTTCATAAGTGAAGAAGAAATAAAATCCTTTAGAGACAAACAAATGCTGAGGGATTTTGTCACCACCAGGCCTGCTGTACAAGAGCTCCTGAAGGAAGCACTAAATATGGAAAGGAAAAACCAGTACCAGCCACTGCAAAAACATACCAAAATATAAAGACCAATGACACTATGAAGAAACCGCATCAACTAATGTGAAAAATAACCAGCTAGCATTATGATCAAATTCACACATAACAATATTAACCTTGGCCGGGCGCGGTGGCTTATGCCTGTAATCCCAGCATTTTGGGAGGCCGAGGCGAGCAGATCACGAGGTCATGAGTTTGAGACCAGCCTGACCAATATGGTGAAACCCCGTCTCTACTAAGAATACAAAAAGTAGCCAGGTGTGGTGGTACATACCTGCAGTCCCAGCTACTCAGGAGGCTGAGGCAGAAGAATTGTTTGAACCCGGGAGGTGGCGGTTGCAGTGAGCTGAGATTGTACCACTGCACTCCAGCCTGGGAGACAAAGGGAGATTCCGTCTCAACAACAACAACAACAAAATATATATATACATATATCTTAAATATAAATGGGCTAAATGCCCCAATTAAAGGACACAGACTGGCAAATTGGATAAAGAGTCAAGACCCATCAGTGTACTGTATTCAGGAGACCCATCTCATGCAAAGACACACATAGGCTCAAAATAAAGGGATGGAGGAATATTTACCAGGCAAATGGAAAGCAAAAAAAAAAAAGCAGGGGTACAATCCTAGTCTCTGATAAAACAGACTTTAAACCAACAAAGATCAAAAAAGACAAATAAGGGCATTACATAATACTAAATGGATCAATGCAACAGGAAGCACTATCTTAAATATATATGCACCCAATACAGGAGCACCCAGATTCATAAAGCTAGTTCTTAGAGACCTAAAAAGAGACTTAGACTCCCACACAGTAATAGTGGGAGACTTTAACACCCCACTGTCAATATTAGACAGATCAATAAGACAGAAAATTAACAAGGAGATTCAAGACTTGAACTCAGCTCTGGACCAAACAGACCTAATAGACATCTACAGAACTCTCCACCCCAAATCAAAAGAATACACATTCTTCTTAGCACCACATCGCACTTATTCTAAAGTTGATCACATAATTGGCAGTAAAACACTCCTCGCCAAATGCAAAAGAATGGAAATCATAACAAACAGTCTCTCACACCATGGTGCAATCAAATTAGAACTCAGGATTAAGAAACTCAATCAAAACCGCACAACTATGTGGAAACTGAAAAACCTGCTCCTGAATGACTACTACTGGGTAAATAATGAAATTAAGACAGAAATAAATCAGTTCTTTGAAACCAATGAGTTCAAAGATATAACATACCAGAATCTCTGGGACACAACTAAAGCAGTGTTTAGAGGGAAATTTATAGCACTAAATGCCCACATCAGAAATCTGGAAAGATCTAAAATAGACACCTTAACATCACAATTAAAAGAACTAGAGAAGCAAGAGCAAACAAATTCAAAAGCTAGCAGAAGACAAGAAATAACTAAGATCAGAGAAGAACTGAAAGAGATAGAGACACGAAAACCCCTTCAAAAAATCAATGAATCCAGGAGCTGGTTTTTTTGAAAAGATTAACAAAACGGGTAGACAACTAGCCAGACTAATAAAGAAGAAAAGAGAGAGGAATCAAATAGACACAATGAAAAATGATGAAAGGGATATCACCACTGATCCCACAGAAATACAGACTACCATCAGAGAATACTATAAACACCTCTACGCAAATCAACTAGAAAATCTAGAAGAAATGGATAAATTCCTGGACACATACACCCTCCCAAGACCAAACTAATACCTGAATAGACCAATAACAAGTTCTGAAATTAAGGCAGTAATTAATAGCCTAACAACCATAAAAAGCCCAGGACCAGACAGATTCACAGACGAATTCTACTGGAGGTACAAAGAGGAGCTGCTACCATTCCTTCTGAAACTATTCCAAACAATAGAAAAGAGGGACTCCTCCCTAATTCATTTTATGAGGTCAGCATCAGCCTGGTACCAAAACCTGGCAGAGACACAACAAAAAAAAAGGAAATTTTAGGCCTATATCCCTGATGAACATCCATGTGAAAATCCTCAATAAAATGCTGTCACACCAAATCCGGCAGCACATCAAAAAGTGTATCCACCACGATCAAGCTGGCTTCATCCCTGGGATGCAAGGCTGGTTCAACATACACAAATCAATAAACGTAATCCATCACATAAACAGAACAAAAGAGAAAAACCACATGATTATCTCAATAGATGCAGAAAAGGCCTTCAACAAAATTCAACAGCCCTTTATGCTAAAATCACTCAATAAACTAGGTATTGATGGAACGTATCTCAAAATAATAAAAGCGATTTATGACAAACCCATAGCCAATATCATATTGAATGGGCAAAAGCTGGAAGCATTCCCTTTGAAAACCAGCACAAGACAAGGATGCCCTCTCTTACCACTCCTACTCAACACAGTATTGGAAGTTCTGGCCACGGCAATCAAGCAAGAGAAAGAAATAAAGTGTATTCAAATAGGAAGAGAGGAAGTCAAATTGTCTCTGCAGATGACATGATTGTTTATTTAAAAAACCCCCATCATTTGAGTCCAAAAACTCCTTAAGCTGATAAGCAACTTCAGCAGTCTCAGGATATAAAATTAATGTGCAAAAATCACAAGCATTCCTATACACCAATAACAGAGAGCCAAATCATGAGTGAACTCCCATTCATAATTGCTACAAAGAACATAAAATACCTAGGAATACAACTTACAAGGGACGTGAAGGACTTCTTCAAGGAGAACTACAAACCACTGTTCAAGGAAATGAGACGACACAAACAAATAGAAAAATATTCTGTGTTCATGGATAGGAAGATTCAATATTGTGAAAATGGCCATACTGCCCAAAGTAATTTATAGATTGAATGCTATTCCCATCAAGCTACCATTGACTTTCTTCGTAGAATTAGAAAAAACTACTTTATATTTCATATACAATAAAAAAAGAGCCTGTATAGCCAAGACAATCCTAAGCAAAAAGAACAAAGCTGGAGACATCATGCTACCTGACTTCAAACTATACTACAAGGCAACAGAAACCAAAACAGCACGGTACTGGTACCAAAACAGATATATGGACCAGTGGAACAGAACAGAGGCCTCAGAAATAACACCACACATCTACAACCATCTGACCCTTGACAAACCTGACACAAACAAGCAGTGGGAAAAGGATTCCCTATTTAATAAACGGTGTTGGGAAAACTGGCTAGCCATATGCAGAAAACTGAAACTAGACCCCTTCCTTACACCTTATACAAAAATTAACTCAAGATGGATTAAAGACTTAAATATAAGACCTAAAACCATAAAAGCCCTAGAAAAAACCTAGGCAATACCATTCAGGACATAGGCATGAGCAAAGACTTCATGACTAAAATACCAAAAGCAATAGCAACCAAAGCCAAAATTGACAAATGGGATCTAATTAAACTAAAGAGCTTCTACACAGCAAAAGAAAACTATCATCAGAGTGAACAGGCAACCTACAGAATGGGAGAAAATTTTTGCAACCTATCCGTTTGACAAAGGTCTAATAAACAGAATGTACAAGGAACTTAAACAAATTTACAAGAAAAAAACAACCCCATCAAAAAGTGGGTGAAGGATATGAACAGACACTTCTCAAAAGAAGATATTTATGTAGCCAACAAATATATGAAAAAATGTTCATCATCACTGGTCATTACAGAAATGCAAATCAAAACCACAATGAGATAGCATCTCATGCCAGTTAGAAATCATTAAAAAGTCAGGAAACAACAGATACTGGAGAGGATGTGGAGATATACGAACGTTTTTACACTGTTGGTGTACCATTTGATCCAGCAATCCCATTACTGAGTATATACCCAAAGGATTATAAATCATTCTACTATAAAGACACATGCACATGTATATTTATTGCAGCACTATTTACAATAGCAAAGACTTGGAACCAACCCAAATGCCCATCAATGATGGACTGCATAAAGAAAATGTGGCAAATATACACCACAGAATACTATGCAGCCATAAAAAGGATGAGTTCATGTCCTTTGCAGGGACATGGATAAAGCTGGAAACCATCATTCTCAGCAAACTAACACAGGAACAAAAACAACAAACACCGCATGTTCTCAATCATAAGTGGTAGTTGAACAATGAGAACAGATGGACACAGGGAGGGAAACATCACATACCAGGGCCTGTCGGTGGGTGGGGGGCAGAGGGAAGGGATAGGATAGATAACCTAATGCATGTGGGGCTTAAAACCTAGATGACAGGTTGACAGATGCAGCAAACCACCATGGCACTTGTATACGTATGTAACAAATCTGCACATTCTGCATGTGTATCTCAGAACTTAAAGTATAATAAAATAAAGTAAAATAAAATAAATATAAGTATAAAAAATTTAATAATTTTTAATGCATATTTTAATTCCTATAGTCAATATGTGATAAATTATAAACTGAAAGCTCAGAAATGTGAGCAGATTCATCACCATGTTAAATGTGTTTCTTTAAAATTTAACAGGTACTCACTTTGGCAGCACCTAAACTGAAATTGGAATGATACAGAAGATTAGCATGGCCCCTGCAGAAGGATGATATGGAAAATTTAACAAAGAAAAAGGCACACTGAAATAAAAATGTATAGCATATACATTAAAAAGAAAGTCATAAGCAAAGATATTAGAAAAGATAGAACTTTGTCGTAATAGAGTGAGAAGGATGCAGCATTGAGGCAACTAAAATAGTTATCTTTTCTTATGTATCAGTAAACAAAATTAAAATTGCCTAAAAGCATTTTGCTTTAATTATAAAAATTACCAGAAATGGGCCAGGTGCAGTGGCTCATGCCTGTAATACCAGCACTTTGGGAGGCCGAGGCAGGTGGATCACGAGGTCAGGAGATTGAAACCATCCTGGCCAACACGGTGAAACCCCGTCTCTACTAAAAATACAAAAAATTAGCTGGGCATGGTGGTGAGCGCCTGTAGTCCCAGCTACTCAGGATGCTGAGGCAGGAGAGTAGCATGAACCCAGGAGGCAGAGGTTGCAGTGAGCCAAGATCACGCCACTGCACTCCAGCCTGGGTGACAGTGCGAGACTCCGTCTCAGAGAAAAACAAAAAATTACCAGAAATGAAATGTTGGCATAGTCTGAAACCATATTTTTTAGTTAATTAAGAAAGACTCTAAGCAACAACTCATGATTACAGGTACAAATAAGTTTCTTTGCCTTAGAATTTTATTTTTTAAAAATGTGTACAGCAACTCCTCCACATAAACTTAATAGAAAAACTTACAATGTACTAACAAGTGAAAGTTAACAAAGAAACTTTGGAATCCACAGCCCTGTGAATAATAGCTTTTTGAAGAGGCCATTATTAACTGAACTTATCATGATACAGATCATTATTTCCTACCTCCTCATATTTTCATGAGAGCTCATGCACTGAAGCATAAAAGATTCTTACTGTAAGTCAAACTATTTCAGTTGCCACAATGCTGCATCCTTCTCACTCTATTACAACAAAGTTCTATCTTTTCTAATAGGTGTGAATTTAATTAATCTTTTGTATGTAACCAGTTGGTTTCAAACAAATCTAGGGACTGCTTTTATATTATAAATTAATTGTTAAACTAGAATAAATGCCACTGTGACCACATCAAACTAAAGAGCTAGGTAAAAAGCAAATAGGCATAAGAACAGCTGCTTTACATCTTCCCATTAAAGTTGACATCTTTACATGTTCCAGGGATAACTCTGATCTAGAATCAGATCTTCTTTTTATAGGAATCCCATTGTTCGTGAATCAACTATGTAGTAGATGTCACCATGTACTTGGTATTAGCAATAAGCCTTAGAAACCTTTGTACTTTCTACTCTGTTCCCTGGCTCCAAAAATAAAGAGTTTTAAATGTAGCTGAACACCATGGTTCAGGAATATATGTCTAAAACAACATTATAACTTGAAATCATTTAACTAGAGGCATTAAATCCATTTTTTAAAATGGGGACAGAGAGTATAATCAAGAATATACAACCTCATTTTATAAATTTTAAATAATATTCAAACACAGGGTAAAGTAAAAGAAAAAATATTTATTTTTAAAGTTTTATAAAAAAATAAACCTGTATTCATATCTTAAAGAAAAGACATGCAAAGATACAAGAATGTTCAGAAAGGAAAGGGCATCCAGTACAAATTTTACAATTTCACTTCTCACCAGCTACTTCTCTAGTCCTTCCTTTCTGAAACCAAGGTCCTTTCTAACAAGAAACCAGATCCAAGAAAAGGAGTCACATGCATAATTGTTCTCTCAGAAGAACTTTATGTGGCCGTGTGAGACAAAGTGGTTCCACCAAAAAATACTAGTACCAGGAGAGGTTTACAATGCTCTACCTATTTACCTAGAAGAAAAGAAGGATTTAAAGAGAGAAGGTAAGTAAAGACTAGAAAGTGGAATGGGTCAAAACTCAAAACTTGACCCATCAACCTGGACAGCCAAAAGGCAATAAAATAATGCTGTACTAAAAGTGGAAATGAGGGAGGAAGTAGAAAATTTGAGAAAGGAGCAGAAAATAAGACTATGAAGAAAATCATGTTTTTGTAATGTTATGGCTTCTATTACTCTTAATATTAAAATTCCATTTATCTTCAGCATACTTTCCTCTTTTGTACCATCTTGGAACCCTAGTATGCCCATCTCAGGCATCCTACCATCTAAAAGCTGAAAGCCATTCAGGCATATCTTTCCTTTAATCCAACCTATTTTTCAGTTTTAAAAAAAAAGTCCCTCTTTTCCAATTCATCCTTTCCACAATCAAAACTCTCATTTTCTCACGTGGACAGACTGCATTAGGAAAATCATCTGGCTCAAGTCGATCACATTGAGAACTTCAGCTTTTCAGAAAATCTAAGTATTTTTTAAATAGAAACTATTAGCTCACTAGAATATAAATGGGAAAGAATACATAAGGGATATTTTGGAGCAGGGGTGATACATCAGATTCTTTTCTACTCTGGGGCTAATTCACTGAGTACAGATATAAATTTGGTATCTCACTTCTAAAACTTGCCATCTTGTATTAGAAAGTTTAACAGGATGTAATAAAAGGAAGGCTAGAAACAAATAAGACATACTAGGACTTAAAGCAAAGACAATAAACACAGTTTACATACTGTTACTCCAGCAACCCATACACAACCATTTCCTGACTCCAGCCTATTTTATATGTGCCTTGTCACCAGTAATTGATCACAGCATTCTTCGTTACTAAAACCAGGTAGAGTGTGAGAATCTTTTCAACATTATGTCCCAGGTAGTCAGTTGGTATTTAAGATGAAAACTATATGTCATCTCCAAGTTGTCAGGCATCTGGGAGAGAAAAATTTTAAAGATGACAGAAAGAACCACTTATATTCAGTCCAAAAAAAAAAAAATAGTAGCAGTTACATTACATAGTCACAAAGCACCACATTTATTTTAGATACTTTAGGTATTTTATTTCACTGAATCCTTACAACAGCCTTATGGGGCAAGTAATATCTCCATTTTACAGTTGGGGAAAGTCAAGGTTATCCTCAGCCTTCTCTCTGCTTATCTAATCCCCTTCTTCCACGGCAGCATCCAAAACAGCTCTCCATAACTATTCCCTCTTCTACTCTCCTTTAGCATCTGACACTTAATAAATGTTATCCTCTATGATTATTTATCTTTTTATGCCTTTATCCTGCCTCACCATCTAAATGCTATATTCCCCTTGATTAGTATAGTAAGTGCTCATAAACATGTTCATATAATGTCCAAAACAATTCTATAAACAGCTAAAGAGTCCACAGTAAATAGCTATTAAAGGAGGCACGGTGGCTCACGCCTGTAATCCCAGCACTTTGGGAGGTCGAGGCAGGTGGATCACTTGATGTCAGGAGTTTAAGACCATCCTGGCAAATATGGCGAAACCCCGTCCAAACTAAAAATACAAAGATTAGCCGGCATGGTAGTGCGTGCCTGAAGTCCCAGCTACTCAGGAGGCTGAGGTGGGAGAATCACTTGAACCCAGAAGGTGGAGGCTGCAGTGAGCTGAGATAGTGCTACCGCACTCCAGCCTGGGTGACAGAGTGAGACTCCCTCTCAAAAAAAAAAAAAAAAGCTATTAAAGAAAACTTCCATAACCTATATTTGATCATCAGGCATTTTTAGTGCAGTGAAATATTATTTATTATCATAAATTAGTCACTATCTGTGATCTTGGGCAAACTGTCTTCATATGGCAAATGAAGTCTTCATATGACATACTGCATATGGAATAGCTGAAGATCAGAAAATTAAACTAACCTGCCCAAAGTTAAAAAGCTAGCAACAGAAACATTAAGTATTTCAGTTAAGGCCTGTTTCTTCATAAGTGCCATATTCTTTTCACATACATATCCAAGAAGCAGGAGGTTTACAGTTACTCCAACATACATGAGATTAACAGATAACACACAGTTGAAAGGTTAGCTAATATGAAAAAAGGTTTCTTTGTATTGCTTGAAGATGCCCAGACAATTTCCCTGGAATGATTTAACAGTGTTCTGATATATCCAGTTACTCTGTAATTAATATGAATCATCTTTTAAACAGTAGTTGAATATTTTTTATTTGTTCTGACATATCTTTTAGGTAGATTTCTGTTATTCTCAATCTTTCTGTTCATAGGGGACATTTCCAGCCTTATCAAATTCATATGATGTGTAAGACTCTTTTTCTTCTATTAGTTCTGACTTCTAAAATTCTCAAGTTTTTGAAGTAGCAAATTCTCAAGTTTTTGAAGTAGCATTTTTAAGTAGCAATAGTAAGCTACAAGTACAAGGAATTCAATAGCTGGAATTTAAAACTTACTAGCAATACATACTCATGGGTAGTAAAAAAGAAGAGTGTTGAGCAGCAAGTTAGAAAAATATGAGTGACATACTGAGATAAGAAAAAGATATCTATAACAAGGGCTAAACACAAAATTACACTTGTTATAGTGACCAAAATGCCTGTTAATGTGTATATTATGAAGCAAGAAAAAACCTGTTTAAGGCTTTAACCTGTATTAAACATTTTAAAAAGACAAAATTATGACTGCCTACATAAAAAGACCCAACGAAGGACAAAAATAGAATACAATAGAAAATAAATAGAGGTGCAGCCAAAGACAAGACACTGGCTTCAGTGTGGCCTTGATAACATTGTGGCTGTAAGACTTACATAAACCGAATTTGTTTTGAAAGATAATATACTTACAAATACTTAGAGGCAAACTCTTTTCAATAAACATTGTTTAGATAATAAAAGCCTTACTACATTACCCATTTAGTTACACTAGAGATTTGAAAGCTTATATGAATGGGCCATATATCAGAGTATATAGATAAGAAATCATAGTAAAGAAGTAATAAAAAGCACAATCATCAATGACTGCCATACCACATTAAATTGGAGGCTGCCCACACAGGTAATAAAACTTTGGAAGTTGGGGGTCTGGTGATTTTGGTTACTGGCTACATTTGAAGTATTTCTAGAACAGTGACTACATGAAAGATTTTATTCTGTGCCGTTTAATATTTAGGCAATTATCAACTTATATAATAGCTGTACCGCTAAAAAAGACTGCATAAAAATTACATTTCTTTAAAAAGGAATTTGATTTTAAAGGCTTACTACATAAGACAATTCTTTCTCCTCACTCACTCATTCAACATATTTATTGAGTGCCTTCTACAGGCATACTTTGTTTTATTTTGCTTTGCCTTATTGCACTTTGCAGTTATTGCATTTTTTACAAATCAAAGGTTTGTGGCAACCCTACATTGAGCAAGTCTATTGGTGCCATTTTTCCAATAGCATGTGCTCACTTCATTTCTATATGTCACATTTTGGCAATTCTGACAATATTTCACACTTTTTTATTATTATTATGTCTATCATAGTGATATTTGATGTTACTACTGTAATTGTTGTGGGGCACCATGAACTGCACCCATGTAAGATGCAAACCTATTCAATATATGTTGTGTGTGTGTTCTGACTGCTCGACTGACCAGCCCATCCCCCTATCTCTCTCTCTCTCTCTCTCTCTCTCTCTCTCTCCCCTCAGGCCTCCCTATTCCTTCAGACATAACAATATTGAAATTAGGCCAATTAATAATGCTATCATGGCTTCTAAGTGTTCAAGTGAAATAAAAAGTTATATGTTTCTCACTTTAAATGAAAAGATATACATGATTATGCTTGGTAAGGAAATTGTGTCAAAAACCAAGATAGGCCAAGAGCTAGGCCTCTTGAACCAAAGAGCCAAGTTGTGAATGCAAAGGAAAAGTTCTTGTAAGAAACTAAAAGTGCTACTCCCATGAACACATAAATAAAAAGAAAGCAAAACAGCCTTATTGCTGAGACAGAGAAAGCTTTATTGGTCTGGATAGAAGATCAAACCAGCCACAACATTCTCTTAACCCAGAATGTAATCTAGAATATGGCCCTAACTCTCTTCAATTCTATTAAAGCTGAGAGAGATGAGGAAGATACAGAAGAAAAGTTGGAAGGTAGCAGATATTGGTTCATGAGGTTTAAGGAAAAAAAGCCATCTCTATAACATAAAAGTACAAGGTGAAGAAGCAAGTGCTGATGTAGAAGGTGCAGCAAGTTATCCAGAAGATCTAGCTAAGATAATGGAAGGAAGTAGCTAAACAACAGATCTTCAATGTAGATTAAATGGAAGAAGACACCAGGACTTTCACAGCTAGGGGAAAAAAGTCAATGCTTGGCTTCAAACAACAGGTTTACTCTCTTAATAGGGGCTAATGCAGCTGGTAACTTTAAGTTGAATCCAATATTCACTGACCATTTTGAAAATACAAGGGTTCTCAAAAAGTATGCTAAATCTACTCTGCCTGTGCTCTATAAATGGAACAATAAAGCCTGGCTGACAGCACAGCATGGTTTACTAATATTTTAAGCCCACTGTTGAAACCTTTTTGTCACCCAGGCTAGAGTGCAGTGGCACCATCTTGGCTCACTGCAGCCTCAACCTCCTGGATTCAAGTGATCCTCCTGCCTCAGCACCCCAAGTAGCTGAGACTACACGTGCTCTCTGCCATGCCTTGCTAATTTTTGTGTTTTCAGTAGAGACGGGGTTTTGCCATGTTGCCCAGGCTGGTCTCAAACTCCTGAACTCAGGCGATCCACCCGCATCAGCCTCCCAAACTGTTAGGATTACAGGTGTGAGCCACCATGCCCGGCCAATTCCTTTCAAAATGATACTGCTCATTGACAATGCACCTGGACACCCAAGAGCTCTGATGGAGATGTGCAAGCAGATGAATGTTGTCTTCATGCCTGCTAACACAACATCCATTCTGCAGCCTGTGGATCAAGAAGTAATTTTGACTTTCAAGTCTTATTATTTCAGAAATACACTTCATAAGGCTAAAGCTGCCATAGATAGTAGTGATTCCTCTAACAGATCTGTCAATTGAAAATCTCCTGGAAAGGATTCATTATTCTAGATGCCGTTAAGAACATTCATGATTCATTGGAGGGGATCAAAGTATCAAAATGAACAGGAGTTAGGAAGAAGTTGATTCCAACCCTCATGGATGACACTGAGACTAGAATTAGAAATGGAGCCTGAAGATGGGACTTAATTGCTGCAATCTCATGGTAAAACAAACAGATAAGGAGTTGTTTTTTTATGATGAGCAAAGAAAGTACTTTCTTGAGATGGAATCTACTCTGTGAAGATGCTGTGAACTTTGTTGAAATGACAACAAAAAGTTTAGAATGTTATATAAACTTAATTGATAAAGCAGTGACAGGGCTTGAGAGAATTGACTCCAATTTTGAAAGAAGTTCTACTGTGGGCAAATGCTATCAAACAGCATTACATGCTATAGACAAATCATTCATGAAAAGAAGAGTCAATCAATGTGGCAAACATCATTTTTGTCTGAAGAAATTGCCATAGCCAGGCTGGGCACGGTGGCTCACACCTGTAATCCCAGCACTTTGGGAGGCCGAGGTGGGCAGATCACGAGGTCAGGAGATTGAGACCATCCTGGCTAACACTGTGAAACCCCGTCTCTACTAAAAAATAGAAAAAATTAGCCGGGTGTGGTGGCGGGTGCCTGTAGTCTCCGCTACTCTGGAGGCTGAGGCAGGAGAATGGCATGAACCTGGGAGGTGGAGCTTGCAGTGAGCTGAGATTGTGCCACTGCACTCCAGCCTGGGTGACAGAGCGAGACTCCATCTCAAAAAAAAAAAAAAAAAAAAAAGTTCATTGCCATACCCAACCCAACATTCAGCAACTACCACCCTGATCAGTCAGCAGCAATTCACATGCAGGCAAGACCATCCACAGGCAAAAAGATTACCATTCACTGAAGGCTAATGATCATTAGCATTTTTAAGCAATAAAATATTTTTAATTAAGGTACATAAATATTTTTAGACATAATACTATTTCACACTTCATGGACTACAGTATAGTGTAAACATAATTTTTATATGCAATGGGAAACCAAAAAATTCATGTGGCTTACTATTGAGACACTTGCTTTATTGCAGTGGTCTGGAACAAGACCTGCAACATCTCTGAGATATACCTGTATATACCAAGTATGAAGTTTGGTGTTAGTGCTATAGTAGCAAAGAAAAACAGACATAATATCTTTCCCCATGAAATTTAAAGTCAATAGGAGAGACAGATACTAACCACACAATTGTTGCGGGAAGTCAGGGACCCTGAAGGGACGAACCAGCTGGAGCCGTGGCAGAGGAACACAAATTGTGAAGATTTCATGTACATTTATCACTTCCCTAATAATACTGTTATAATTTCTTATGCCTGTCTTTACTTCAATCTCTGAACATAAATTGTGACGATTTCCTGGACATTTATCAGTTCCCAAATAATGCTCTTATAATTTCTTATGCCTGTCTTAATCTCTTAATCCTGTTATCTTCATAAGCTGAGGATGTACGAAACCTCAGGACCACTATTGTACAAATCGATTGTAAAACGTGTGTTTGAACAATACAAAATCAGTGAATCTTGAAAAAGAACAGAATAACGGCGATTTTCAGGGAACAAGGGAAGACAACCACAAGGTCTGACTGCCTGCGGGGTCGGGCAGAATACAGCCATATTTTTCTTCTTGCAGAGAGCCTATAAACAGACGTGCAAGTAGGAGAGATATCAATAAATTCTTTTCCTAGCAAGGAATATAATATTAAGACCCTAGGAAAAGAATTGCATTCCTCAGGGGAGGTCTATAAATGGCCACTCTGGGAGTGTCTGTCTTACGCAGTTGAGATAAGGACTGAAATACGCCCTGGTCTCCTGCAGTACCCTCAGGCTCACTAGAGTGGGGAAAAACCCCACCCTGGTGAATTTAAGGTCAGAACAGTTCTCTGCTCTCAAACCCTGTTTTCTGTTGTTTAAGATGTTTATCAAGACAATACACGCACAGCTGAACATAGACCCTCATCAGTAATTCTAATTTTGCCCTTTGCCTTGTGATCTTTGCTTTTGTCCTTGCCCTGTTTCCTCAGAAGCATGTGATCTTTGTTCTCTTTTTGCCCTTTGAAGCATGTGATCTTTGTGACCTACTTCCTGTTCGTACACCCCCTTCCCTTTTGAAGTCTTTAATAAAAACCTGCTGGTTTTGTGGCTCAGGTGGGCATCACAGTCCTACTGATACATGATGTCACCCCCGAAGGCCCAGCTGTAAAATTCCTCTCTTTGTACTCTTTCTCTTTATTTCTCAGACTGGCTGACACTTAGGGAAAATAGAAAGAACCTACGTTAAAATATTGGGGGTGGGTTCCCCTGATACACAATCACTAGATAAATGTAAATTAGTAACCAAAACTAGTGCTATGAAAGAAATTATAGGATTTCGCCTTGTCACAGGGTCTTTGGTACAAAGGAAACCCTCTCCATAATTTAAAAACGCAACTCGCAAACTTGATGGTTTTATAAATTTTGGTTTTTATATATTGATGTCTTTAAAATCAGGGCACACATATTAGAAATGTTATTACTTTAGATAAATGCCATCATTTAAAGAAAAAGCAACTTTATTTTTTAATCATTTTTAATTGACAAAATTTATATATATTTATGGTATACAAAGCAATGTTCTCATATATGTATACACTATGGAATGATTCAATCAAGCTTATTAATATAAGCTTGTCAATTTTTTGTGGTGAGAACACTTAAAATGTACTCTCTTAGCAATTTGCAAGTGCACAACGCATTATTATTAACTATAGTCCCCATGCTGTACAATGGCTCTCCTCAACTTATTTCTCCTATCTAATGGAAACTTTGTTTCCTTTGGCCAATATCTCCCCATTCTCCCATTTGTAACCCCTGGTAACCACCATTCAACTCTCTTAATTCTCTGAGTTCCATTTTTTTTAGATTCCACACATAAGTGAGATCACATGATATTTGTCTTTCTAAGCCTGGCTATTTCATTAAGCTTAATGTCTTCCAGCTTTACTCATATAGTTGCAAATGACAGAACTTCCTTCCTTTATGAGCCTGAGTAGTATATATATGATATATTCTGTATATATATCACATTTTCTTTATCCATTCATTCAACCACATTTTCTTCATCCATTCATTCATTGATGGACACTTAGTGATATTGAGCATTTTTTCATGCACCTATGGGTCATTTGCATGTCTTCTTTTGAGAAATGTCTATTCAGATCCTTTGCAGATTTTTCTTTCTTTTTTTTTTTTTTTTTTTGAGATGGAGTCTCACTCTGTCGCCCAGGCTGGAGTGCAGTGGCACTATCTCAGCTCACTGCAAGCTCCGCCTCCCAGGTTCATGACATTCTCCTGCCTCAGCCTCCCGAGTAGCTGAGACTACAGGCACCCACCACCACACCTGACTAATTTTTTTGTATTTTTAGTAGAGACAGGGTTTCACCATGTTAGCCAGGATTGTCTCGATCTCCTGACCTTGTGATCCGCCTGCCTCAGCCTCCCAAAGTGCTGGGATTACAGGCGTGAGCCACCACGCCCGGCCGCACATTTTTCAATACAGTTATTTGTTTTCTTGTTATTAAGTTTCTTAAATATTTTGGATATTAACCCCTTATCAGATGTGTGGTTTAAAAATACCATCTACCATTCCATAGGTTACAAAAGAAAGAAACTTTAAATGTGTATTACACAATACCTGAGATAGCCCATCCTTTAAAAAATGTCATTCATGCTAAAACACCTAAGTTAAAATTTGAGAAGTAATTTCACATTTCAAAAAATATCCAAAGATCTGGGCAGGGTGTGGTGGCTCACTCCTGTAATGCCAGAACCTTGGGAGGCCAAGAAGTGTGGATCACTAGAGGCCAGGAATTTGAGACCAGCCTGGCCCTTAATCCCAGCTACTCAGTTGGCTGAGGCACAAGAATGGCTTGAACCCAGGCGGCAGAGGTTGCAGTGAGCTGAGATCCTGCCACTGCACTCTAGCATGGGCAACATAGCAAGACTCTGTCTAAAAAAAAAAAAAAAAAAAATCCAAAGACGTGGAATAGTATCTGCTATAGTTTAGATACTGGCCTCTCCAAATCTCATGTTGAAATGTGATGCCCATTGTTAGAGGTAGGGCTTAATGAGAGGTGTTTGGGTTGTGGGACAGATCCCTCATGAATGGCTTGGTGCTATCCTCATGGTAATGAGTGAGCTCTATCTCTATTAGTTCCTATGAGTGCTGGTTGTTAAAAAAGAGCCTGGCACCTTGCTGCCCTCCTTGATTCCACTCTCATGATGTGATCTCTGCATATACTAGTTTCCCTTCCTTTACCATGAGTAGAAGCAGCCTAAGGCTTTCACTAGATGCCCAATCTTCCAGCCAGAAAAATCATGAGCCAAATATACCTTTTTTCTTTATATATTACCCAGCCTCAGGAATTCTTCTATAGCAACTTAAATGGACTAAGACAGTGTCAATAATTTAAAGCCGCTTTTAAACACAGGCATTTTAATTACGTTTCTCCTTCAAATAAGTAGCTAATAGACATTAAGTATGAAGACAGTATTTTTTCAATGAAAGCCATTCCCAGGGCCGGGTGCAGTGGCTCACGCCTGTAATCCCAACACTTTGGCAGGCCGAGGTGGGCAGATCACGAGGTCAGGAGATTGAGACCATCCTAGCTAACAATGAAATCCTGTCTCTACTAAAAATACAAAAAATTAGCTGGGCATGGTGGCAGGCGCCTGTAGTCCCATCTACTCAGGAGGCTGAGGCAGGAGAATGGCGTGAATCCGGGAGGCGGAGCTTGCAGTGAGCCAAGACCACGCCACTGCACTGCAGCCTAGATGACACAGCGAGACTCCGTCTCAAAAAAAAAAAAAAGAAAGCCATTCCCAAAAGAAGCTTATTTAGTTAGGCTCTATCTCTACACACATATGCAATTACTTGAACTTACATCAATACAAACTAATTCATGTCTTATCAACTTTCTCTGTATGTATGGCTAATATTTTTGACAACATGATTATCCCTGAAAAAGTGAATCTTGGGAGGCCGAGGCGGGCAGATCACCTGAGGTCGGGAGTTTGTGACCAGCCTGACCAGCATGGCAAACCCCATCTCTACTAAAAATACAAAATTAGCCGGGCATGGTGGCACGTCTGTAATCCCAGCTACTCAGAAGGCTGAGGCAGGAGAATCACTTGAACCTGAGAGGCGGAGATTGCAGTGAGCAGAGATCACGCCATTGCACTCTAGCCTGGGCAACAAGAGCGAAACTCCGTCTCAAAACAAAAAAAAGTGAATTTTTAATTTGAATCTCCTAAAAGCAAAGAGCTAAGGGTGTTAACGTCTAATGGAAGATACTATGCAAATATTAAAAAGAGTATTTGCTCCTTCTTGACAACATAAAATGTATATGTATACTTAACATTTTTTAAAAATAACTTCAGCAGTCTCAACAGCATGTGCATAATACCTTATCTCCTCATATTTTTAATTTCTGAAATGTCAACTTAGGTGAGACTTTATTATACAAAAATGGTTACTTGTATCGAATATTTAAAGTTGTATGTTTTTAAACTTTTTGCAAACCTTAAAAGCTAAAAGTTCAAAACTCTAAAAGTGCAAAACTTAAAAGTTCATTTCACAAATCTTGTTGTGTATATCATTTATAATTTTACTAGAAAAATAAAAACGATTACTTTCACATTTTATCTTCACATTCAATCAATTCGTTACAGATTAAATTCCCCTAAACAATTATCTTCAATTATAAACCAGTGAAATTAAGTTGCCTAAAACATTTAAAACTAAATTTACAAATCAAATAACTCTGATTTTCTCAAACCTTTCAAATGAGCGACAGGGTAGCCTTGCAAATCTAACAACCAAAATACATAAGCAACTCTTGTAAATTTAATAAGCCAAACTAATAAGTGGAATAAATCCAATTACCTTAAAGGTTCTGACACTGTTTAGAAACGTAACGAATTATTTTACATCTTTCATATTAAAATCCTCCTAAGTATCGTGTAACAGTGAAGTAAAAAAACAAAACTTGGGGCCAGGAGCATTGGCTCATGCCTGTAATCCCAGCACTTTGGGAGGCCAAGGCAGGCAGATCTTGAGGTCAAGAAATCGAGACCATCCTGTCCAACATGGTGAAACCCCGTCTCTACTAAAAATAAAAAAATTAGCCAGGTGTAGTGGTGGGCGCCTGTAATCCCAGCTACTGGGGAGGCTGAGGAAGGAGAATCGCTTGAACCCGGGAGACGGAGGTTGCAGTGAGCCAAGATAGCACCACTGCACTCCAGCCTGGCAAAAACGCGAGACTCTGTCTCAAAACAAAAACAAGACTTCGATCCTGAGGACTTTGCAGAATAGAACTAACATATCAGTAGTGAATGGACTGCCTCACTCATGTGAAAGAGTAATAAACTATCTTGTTTAACTTACTATCTCATTGGGTTTTCCTTCGCTCACAACCAAACGTGATCATAGTTAATGTATAGTCTATGTTTAATTTGAATTAAATATTTCAAGTTAAAATAACAAAGCTAACAGGGCAGATTCTCTGATACGTCTCTCTTAAAGGTTTCAAAACACCTTTAACAACAAATACACACGTGTAATATCACCATGACTATAAAACTTATTCCCAAACATAATGTTAAAAATGTTAGTACTGATGGATTTACTTTACATCATAAACATAGGTAGTATGCTTACCAAGATATGGTGTAGGGATATGGATTATCAGTCAGTGCATCAAGACACAGGACCTAGGCGCCTCTTCCAGGAGAGTTCTACCTGACTAGCATTGAATTTCCTTCTTATGGTACTAGGATTTTTCCAGTCCATGCCTTTTCTTACAACCCAATATATCATACATACTTTTAATTTTTTAAAGCAGCCTCTTAATACAACTTTTAATTGCCTGGTTTGAATTGATGATATTCTGTACAGCATAGTCAGATTCCACTAAATCTTTTTACTGACTGATTGGACTCTGCCTCCTTTTCTTCTCTTTTTCATCTTGTTCAATATCACAAAGCTAATTCATTTTGCTGACAGAAAAGATACAACAGAAAAATCAGTTTTTAGCTTATTGCTATTACTTTTACAAAATGACAACCAACAATTAGGTATAATATAACTTATGGCTATAAAACAGATTGTTTCGTGTCCACCTTTATTTATTACTTGGCTTTAATGGATGGCTACATGTACAACCTTATTAACCATAAGAAATTAAAAGTAGCCTTTTTCAAAAGGTGACCAGATATCGTGGTAAGGCCAAGAAAACAGTCCACATTTTCAATGGGTACAAATAAGCCAGATAGCCAAAACGGCTGAAAAAAGTGAGTGCAAAGTGGACAATCAGCTTCCCCACCATCTTGGGTTCCCTGGCAGAAGATCTGTCCTAGCCTCAACCCACAGGAAGCATCATGAATGCCTAAAGGGAGAAATATCCCTGAGGACAGCCAAAGACAATGAGGGGAGGTGGGACCACCATCCCTAGCCCTGGAAACTCTGATCTGTAACTCTGTCAAAGGAAATGCCAAATCAGATTGACTGTTCAGCAGCACCACATTGTAGGAGGTGTGTTACACAGGTCCCCTGTGCACAAACCCCTAGCCAGCCTTCCCACATTGCCAGAATATTCCATTTGAGACCTCCCCCATTTGAGATGGGCAGTGCTCTGATCAAATACTGAATACTAGAGCTCGGGCAAACCTGGGCTTAAGGTGCCACTTAGTGCCAAAAAGAGGGCAGCAACCTAACAAGAAAAAAAAAGAAAGAAATTCAAAAATACAAACTCTAAAGAAACATATCCAATAAAAAGCAAAGCAAGCCAGAAACAGAAGACTGGAATAAATAACTAATCCTTCATTGCAAATACATAGATGTACATCCACAAGAAACAGCAAACAAGGAACTGACCTCCTCAAATGGACAAAGCAAGGAACCAATGACTGGCCCTAACAAGATAGCTAAATGTGAGCTTTTTGACCGAGAATTCAAAATAGCACTTTTAAGAAAACTCAGTGATCTCCAAGATAACACAGAAAAACAATTCAGAAGTTTAACAGAGAAATTTAACAAGGAGACTGAAATATTAAAAATAAATCAAGTAGAAATTTTGAAACTGAGAAATATGTTTGCTGAAGTGAAAAATTCATTAGAATTTCTCAGCAGCAGAATGGATCAAGCAAAGGAAAGAATCAGTGAGCTCAAAAACAAGACTATTTGAAAACACACAAAGGAGAAAAAAGAAAGAAAAGGAACAAAGATTGCCTACAAGATATAGAAAATTATCTCAAAAACAACAAATTTGAGAAGTGTTGGTGCTGAAGAGGGAGCTGAGCAAGAGAAAGGGATACAAAGCTTATTTTAAAAAAAAAAAATTAAACATTCCAAATGCTACAAAGATATAAATATCCATGTTCAGGAAGATCAGAGAACACCAAATAGATTCAACCCAAAAAAGACTACCCTAAGGCATATAATAATCAAACTCAAAAAGATCAAGGACAAAGAAAGGATACTAAAAGCAGCAAGAGAAAAGAGATAAATAACATATAAAGGAGCTCCAATTCATTTGGCAACACACTTCTCAACAGAAACCATACAGGCCAGAAGGGAAAAGAATAACATTTTCAAAATGCCGAAATTAAAGAAAAAGAACCTGACGGCCAAGTGTGGTGGCTCATGCCTGTAATCCCAGCACTTTGGGAGGCCAAGGTTGAGTGGATCACTTGAGGTCAGGAGTTCAAGACAAGCCTGGCCAAAATGGTGACTCCCTATCTCTGCTAAAAATACAAAAATTAGCCGGGCGTGGTGGCGGGTCCCTGTAATCCCTGCTACTTGGGAAGCTGAGGTACAAGAATCGCTTGAATCTGGGAAGTGGAGGTTGCAGTGAGCCAAGATCATGCCACTGCACTCTAGCCTGGGCAATACAGCGAGACTCAGTCTCAAAAAAAAGGGGAGGGGAAGGGCAGGGAAGGGAAGGGGACCTGCCATCCAACAATAGTATATCCAGGAAAGCTATCCTTCAAATATGAAGAAAAGATAGTCTTTCCCAGACAAAGAATAAGAGAATTCACCACCACCAGATCCATCACACAAGAAATGCTAAAGGGAGTTCTTCAATCTGAAAGAAAAAACCACTAATGTGCAAAAGAAAACATTTAAAAGTATAAAACTCACTGGTAAGATTAGTACACAGATAACTCCAGGATACTCTATCTAATGCTGTAATTATAGTGTGTAGTCCACTCATAACTTCAGCATGATGTCTAAAAGAGAAATCTATCGAAAACAGTAATAGCTATAGGAACCTGTTAAGAGACAGGTAAAATAAAAACGTAAAATGACACAACAAAAGTCAAAATGTGGGGGGGTGTAAAGTACAGAGGTTTTTTAAAATTCTTTATTTGTTTCTATTATTTCTTTGTGATCTGACCCAGGTTGTAATCTCTCACTAAAATAGCTTGTTTTAAGATGTTTTTTGCAAGTCTCATTAGTAACCACATTGCAAAAACCTATAATAAATAAACTAATATTAAAAAGCAACAAATTAAAACATACTGCCAGAGAAAACTTAGGGGTAACCACAAAAGAAGACAATAACAAAGGAAGAGAGGAGTTACAAATCAACCAAAAAACAAGAAACAAAATGGCAGTAGTAAAGTCTTTACTTATCAATGAAAACACTGAATGTAAATGGACTCAGTTCTCTAATTAAAAGACAAAGTGGCTGAAGAGACAAAGAAATAAGACCCAACTATATGCTGCCTATTGGAAACGCACCTCACAGCCGGGCGCGGTGGCTCACGCCTGTAATCCCAGCACTTTGGGAGGCTGAGGCAGGTGGATCATGAGGTCAGGAGATCGAGACCATCCTGGCTAACATGGTGAAACCCCGTCTCTACTAAAAAATACAAAAAATTAGCCGGGAGTGGTGGCAGGCGCCTGTAGTCCCAGCTATTCGGGAGGCTGAGGCAGGAGAATGGCGTGAACCTGGGAGGCGGAGCTTGCAGTGAGCTGAGATTGCGCCACTGCATTCCAGCCTGGGTGACAAAGCAAGACTCCATCTCAAAAAAAAAAAAAGAAAAGAAAAGAAAAAGAAATGCACCTCACATATAAAGACACACATAAACTGAAAGTAAGGAGATTGGAGAAGATATTCCATGCAATCAGAAACTAAAAAAAGAGCAGGAATAGTTATATTTGTATCAGGTAAGATGACTACAAATCATACTGTGCAAAAAAGAACAAACAAGGTCATTCAATAATAATAAAGGGGTCAATTACCAAGAAGATATAATAACTATAAATATCTATGCATCCAATACGCAGTACCCAAGTATATAAAGCAAACATTAATAGATCTAAAGGAAGAGACAGACTGCAATATGGTAATAGTAGGGGATTTCAATACCCCACTCTCGGTAAAGGACGGATCATCTAGACAAAAAATTCACAAACATCAGAGTTAAACTGCACACTAGACCAAATACACTTAACTGACATTTACAGAACATTTCACCCAACAACTGTAGAACATACATTCTCTTTATAGCCACACAAAACATTATCCAGAAGATACCAAACCTTAGGCCACAAAACAAGTCTCAACAAATACAAAAAAGTAGAAATCATAACAAGTATCTTTCTGGACTACAGTAGAATAAAACTAGAAACCACCAATAGGAGAAACCGCAAAAAAAATACACAAACAGATGGAAATTAAACCACATGTCCAGAATGACCAATGGGTCAATGAAGAAATTAAGAAGAAAATTTAAAAATTTCCTGAAACAATTGAAAATGGAAAATAGAGCATACCAAAATCTATGGTACAGGAAAAATAGTATGAAGATGGAAGTCTATAGCAATAAACACCTACATTTTAAAAAAAAAGAAAGGCTTCAAATACATAACCTAACACAACCTATCAATGCACCTCAAGAAACTAAAAAGAAAGAATAAGCCAACCCAAAATTAACAGAAGGGAAGAAATAATAAAGATCAGGGCAAAAATAAATGAAATTGATACTGAAAGAAATACAGAAGATCAATGAAACAAAAAGTTGATTTTTTAAACAAGACAAGCAAAATTGACAAACCTTTAGCTAGATTAACTAAGAAAAAAGAGGGATGACCCAAAAAAATAAAATCGGAAACTAAAAAGGAGATATAACAACTGAAACCACAGAAATACAAAGAATCATTTAAAACTATAAGAAACAGCAATACACCAACAAATTGGAAAACCTACAAGAAACGGATAAATTGCTGGACACATACAACCTATCAAGACTGAACCAGGGAGAAACAGAAAACTTCAACTAACCAATAAGGAATGAGATCAATGGCATAATAAAGAGTCTCCCATCAAAGAAAAGCCCAGGACCTGGTGGTTCCACTGCTTAATTCTACCAAAAATTTAAAGAAGAAATAACGCCAATTCTATTCAAACTCTTCAAAAAAAAATAAAATAAAATAAGAGGGAATACTTCCAAACGGATCCTATAAGGCCAGAATTACCCTGATACCAAAATAAAACAAGAACACAACAAAAAGAAAACTATAGACCCAATAACACTAATGAACATAGATGCAAAAATCCTCAACAAAACAGCAGCGAACTGAATTTAACAACACATTAAAAATATCATTCACCATGAACAAGTGGGATTCATCCCAGGGATGCAAGAATGGTTCAACATTCGGAAATCAACACATGTAATACACCACATCAACAGAACCAAGAGCAAATATCATATGATCATTTCAATACCTGCATTCAATAAAATTCAACATCCCTTTATGATAAAAATCCTCAACAAACTGGGCATGGAAGGAACACACTTCAAAATAATAAAGGCCATATAACCCACAGCTAACATCACACTGAACAGAGAAAAAAATGAAAACCTTTCATCTAAGATCTGGAACAAGACAAGATGCCCTCTTTCACCACTTGTATTCAACAATAATACTGGAAGTTGTGGCCAGAGCAATGAGGCAAGAGAAAGAGATAAAGCATATCCAAATTGGAAAGGAAGAAATCAAATTAGTCTTGTTCACAGATAACATGATATTATACACAAAAAAGCCTAAAAACTCCACCAAAAAACTGTTAGGACTGATAAATGCATTGAGTAAAGTTGCACTACACAAAATCAACATATAAAAATCAGTAGCACTTATATACACCAACAGCAAACAATCTGAAAAAGAAATCAAGAAAGCAGTCCCATCTGCAAGAGCTACAAAGAATATAAAATACTTAGAAATCAATTTCACCAAAGAAGTAAAAGATCTATTCAGGGAAAACAATAAAACACTGATGAAAGAAATTGAAGAGGACATTTTTATAAAGGGAAGATATTCCATGCTCATGGATTGGAAGAATTAATATTACAGATTCAATGCAATCCCTATCAAATACCAATGACATTCTTCATAAAAATAGAAATAATAATCCAAAAATGTATATAGAACCACAAAAGGCCCAGAATAGCCAAAACAACCCTGAGCACAAAGAACAAAGCTGGATGCATCACATTAACTAACTTCAAAATATACTACAAAGTTACAGTAACCAAAACAATATGGTACTGGCATAAAAACAGAGACACAGACCAATGGAACAGAATAGAGAACACACAAATAAATCCACACTCATTTTACAGCCAACTCATTTTCAACAAAGATGCCAAGAACATACACTGCAGAAAGGACAGTCTCTTCAATAAACAGCACTTGGAAAACTAGGTAACCACATGAGGAAGAATGAAATTAGACCCCTATTTCTCACCATGTACAAAAATCAAATTAAAACGGATTAAATATTTAAGTGTAAGACCTAAAACTATGAAACTACTAGAAGAAAACATTAAGTAAATGCTCCAGAACATTAGTCTGGGCAAAGATTTTTAAATGTAAGAACTCGAAAGTACAGGCAACCAAGGCAAAAACAAATGAATGGGATCATACCAAGCTAAAAAGCTTCTGCACAGCTAAGGAAACAATCAACAAGGAGAAAAGACCACCCGCAGAATGAGAGAAAATATTTGTAAACTATCCATCTGAGAAGGGATTAATAAAGAGAACATATCAAGAGTTCAAACAACTCAATAGTAAAATAATAATAACCTGATTTTTAAATAGGCAAAAGATTTGAATAGACATTTCTCAAAAGAAGACATATAAAGGCCAACAAGTGTATTTTTTAAATGTTCAACATCACTAATCATCAGAGAAATGCAAATCAAAACCACAATAACAGTTTAAAATGGCCAGTTAAAATGGCTTTTGTCAAAAAGACACAAAATAACAGATGCAGGTGAGGATGTAAAGAAAGGGAAACCCTCCTACAGTGTTGGCAGGAATGTCAATTAGCACAGCCACTGTGGAAAATAGTGTGGAGCTTCCTCAAAAAACTAAAAATAGAACTACCATTTGATTCAGCAATTTGACTGCTGGGTATATATCCAAAATAAAGAAAATCAACATATCAAACAGATACTGCACTTCCACGTTTATCAGGGCATCATTCACAAGAGCCAAAATATGGAATAAACCTAAGTGCTCATCAATAGGCATATGGATAAACAAAATATTGTGTATATATACACAATGGAATATTACTCAGCCATAAAAAAGAATGGAATCCTGTCATGTTCAGTAACATGAGTGAAGCTGGAGGTCATTATGTTAAGTGAAATAAGCCAGGCCTAGAAAGACAAATATCACATGTTTCCACTCATATGTGGAAGTTAAAAAATATGGATCTGTTGAAGATAAAGAGTAGACTGGTAGTTACCAGAGGCCAGGAAGGGATGAGAAAAGGGGGTAAGGGAGTGATGAAGAGAGGTTCATTAACAGGTACAAATAAATACACAGTTATATAACAGAAATAAGATTGGTCAGGCATGGTGGCTCATGCCTGTAATTCCAACACTTAGGGAGGGCGAGGCAGGTGGATCATGAGGTCAAGAGATCAAGACCATCCTGGCCAACATGGTGAAACCCCATCTCCACTAAAAATACAAAAATTAGCTGGGCATGGTGGCGCGCACCTGTAGTCCCAGCTACTCAGGAGGCTAAGGCAGAAGAATCACTTGAACCCAAGAGGCAGAGGTTGCAGTGAGCCGAGATCGTGCCACTGCACTCCAGCCTGGTGACGGAGTGGGACTCTGTCTCAAAAACAAAAAGAAAAACAAAAAAACAAAAAGAAATAAGACCTAGTATTCAATAGATCAGTAGGGTGACTGTAGTTAACATTAATCAATTGTACAATAGCTAGAAGAGAATAATTCTAATGTTCTTAGCATAAAGAAACGTTATTTAAGGTGATAGATGTCCCCATTACCCTGATTTGGTCTTTACACATTACATGAGTGTATCAAATTAACACATGTACCCTGAAAATATGCACATGTATTATGTATCAACAAAATAATTAATAAACAGATAAAATTTTAAAATAATTTTTTTAAAAGATTAAGGGAATTTGATTAATCTAATTAGTGTTTCTTTTTTTTTTGGAGACAGAGTCTCACTCTGTCACCCAGGCTGGAGTGCAGTGGTGTGATCTTGGCTCACTGCAACCTCCACCTCCCGGGTTCAAGTGATTCTCCTGCCTCAGCCTCCTGAGTAGCTGGGATTACAGGTATTCACCACCATGCCCTAATTTTTGTATTTTTACTAATTTTTGTATTTTTAGCAGAGACGGGGTTTTGCCATGTTGGCCAGGCTGGTTTCGAACTCCTGCCCTCAAGTGATCCGCCTGCCTTAGCCTCCCAAAGTGCTGGGCACGTGAGCCATCAAGCCTGGCCACAAAGTGTTTCTTAAGTCTCATAAGTATGGTGGTTAGGTAAGCATAAGATTAAACAAGTAAAGTAGTGTAAAGAACTGATTTTGTCGCTTTTCTTCTTTTACTATATTGCCCACCATTTTATATTGGGTGACTAAAAGTGCATTCACTATATCCCTTCAGAATGTGCCTGGACACAACGTTCAAACCTGGGAACCCTATTTAGGTGGGATACTGACAAAGTGATCCATGGCCAGAAAGGCAACCAGAATGGCAATTGTACTGAAAATTGCATTATATAAGAAAAAGCTAAAGACCTAAAGTTGTTTTTCTGAGCTGATCACTGTGTGCAAATATTTCAGAGGTTATCAAAGGAAAAAGAATTAGGTGATTCTCATGAGGACAGGACTAGGAATAATATGTGAAAGTTATTAGGAAGCAAGTTTTTGACCAAAATAAGGAAGAACCAGTTAATAAATAGAGCTGTCATGGAACAACAAAATTTCCCTCAGTGTTGATGCCAGACCATTATTTATCATGCATTTGTGGATTCTGTAACTCTGAATATCTACAACAAGCAAAAGCTTTGCATAATAAAATCACTGAAGGTAATGAGAAGATCTTGGTTCTTATGTTGGCACTTCACTAATAATGCGAGTGACTGAATCTCAATCATTAAATAAGCTATGTGACTGTATCTAAATCTCATCAGTAAAATAAACTTGCAAAGATCTCTCCCAGCTCTAAAATGTTATAAAACTATGACTACTTTCTACTCAGTTATTAAAATGCTTAAATATGTTTCTGAAATTTTTTAAAAGTGTTTTATTTTTAGAATACGTTATATGTTTGGTGATAATCTGTGGTTATGTGTGGTAACAGCACCATTGTACCACGCAACCCACCTCAGCTGCCAGTTGCAAGAGGTGTGAAGGTGGTTTGAAGATACTGCTGCACAGAGGTAGGTCAAAGGTCATGCACTATGTACCTAAAAACAGGACTGAGTTTCCACAAATTGAAGTGGCATACACAGCCAAAGATGCAAAGCAGCAGCATCTTTCCTGGATGTTCCAAATTTGTTGCTAATTACCAGATATCACCCAGTAAATATTCACCCATTCTGTTTATAGCATAGAATGCCTCACACTGAGCTTCCTCTAAATGACTTACAGAAAGTCTGAATTAAACCTAAAATTACCCATCCATGTCTATTAATAATTTAAAAGTAGAAGCATGTAAAATATAGATTAACATAGAAATAATTGCCACTACTATGCTTCAATGTTAAATAAACCACTTTTATGGACATGAATATTTTCTTCTTTCCCTATGGATACTTTTCTTAAAATACAGTGTGGATTATGGAGTATCTAAATCCTGACCTATTACTACAATGGGCAAACTTGATTAATTTTTAATAATACCAGCCTTATCAATAAAATAACAGCATCTGCTGATGAGTTTAATCAACTCTGGATAATTTAACATTATTTCTTCTTGCTTTCATCAGTTCTTCAGAACATACATGGAAGACTACTTTGGGAGTATTAGAAAGGCAAGAAAATAATAATCTATAAACTATTTTTTCTCTCATTTCAAACTTTGTGTATCTTGAAACACCTGTTTCTGAAGGAAAGGGGCCAGGCAGCTACTCCAACCCAGCTGTCTTTGCCAAATATTTCCAACTGCCCCTCCAGTTCACTCTGCCCTCTGCCACCCCAGGGGTTTCTATACAGACTGCCTCAAAAGCAGGAGATCAGAAAGAAGGAGGAGAGGGTGGTCAAGGAGTTTAATTTCCTGGCTTCCTCTCTGTAGGGTAGCCCCAGGCTGGCTAGGTCCTCCACCAAATGTCAATGTTCCTCTGAAGGCAGACATCTCTACAAGACTCTCTCTCAGATTTGGATACTCCTTCCCCCCAACTCTTCAGGTGTGGGGACAGTAAACTGCTCCAGTATTGCTCACCAGTTACTATCCTATCTCTTGTTGTTTCCCTACACTCTCCCACATCTTGTAAATAGTCCCTCTCAAATTATTCTGAATATGCTATGTGTTTTGGTTGGAAAGTGGCCCCAGGAAACAACCGTCAAAATAAGATTGAGATTAATCTAGAAACTCCAGGATTATCTCCATGCTGGGAGGAAATGGGAACACAGGTACTGATTCATTATTATACAACTTAGATGAAGGACAACCCTAAGAGTTTGAGGAGTATGATAATTAATTTTTATGTCACTTTGGGCCATGGTATACCCATAAATTTGGTTAAATATTATTCTAGGTGTGTCTGTGAGGATGTTTCTGGATGAGATTAACATTTGAATTGGTACTCTAAGTAATTCACATTGCCTGCCTTCATGTGGGTGGGCATCATCCAATCCATTGAAGCCCTGAATAGAAAAAAAAAAAAAAAGGTGGGGGGTGGAATAAGGGAGAATTCACTCTCTGCCTATCTTTGAGCTTGGATGTCGGTTTTCTGCCTTTGGATGTGGACTTGGACTCAGACTGGAACAGCACCTAAAATTTATATCATTGGCTATACTGGTTCTTAGACCTTTGGAATCATACTGGAACTACACGATTACCCCTTCTGGGGCTAATCTCTAGCTTGCTGAATGTAGATCTTGGGACTTAGCCTCCATAATTATGTGAGCCAATTCCTTATAACAAATCTCTTTGTGTGGGGGTGGGGGGTGGGTGTGTGTGTGTGTGTATTATTGGTTCTATTTCCCTGGAGAACCCATACTAATACAAGTGGCTATGGCACTTAATTGCTATAAAAACAAACGTGATTATACAGATGACGGACTCATCTGACTTTCTAGTGGTGTAGAGAATACATAGAGGGAAAAGAAAAGTAACAGCTATAAATGGAGCTTTGCTCCTGGCCATAAAAGAGTAACAGAAATGGGACTTAACCCCTGAGCAGCCCCCCAACCCACACACAGACAGACACTTGTAAAAAACTAGAAAACTGGACAAAACATAAAAACTATGTTTTAGACATGGAATTACAGCAGGGAAGACTATAACTCCTGAAAAAAGAAAAACAAGTGAGATGAGCTCTATGACTGCCCCAGTTTATTGTCCTGGAGACAGTTTCCAGGCTGAAAAACAGGGAGGGAGAATCCAAACAGAGCCCAGTCATCTTGGTGAGTTGAGAAAAGAAAATGAGAGTTAGGGGAAGCCAAGGCAGCTGGAATTTATGGAGCAGAATACTGGGGAGAAAGGAGACATACAGAGAGAACTCCCCAGAACTGCAGAGGGGGCCTGTGGAGTCTTTCACATGAATGAGAAAAATTACCCAACAGTGGGGAAAGAATCACTGGAGATATAAGCTGTATAATTCCCAGAGATTGCACACAGCTGAGAACAGTTTACGTTCCCATCAGTCAAAGGGGAAAGATCTCACAATACATGGAGCACTGGGTAGAGTCATTAGAAAGATATTGCCTTAGTAAAGGGGTAAATTAGCCCTTGACACTAAAGGCTGCTCTGGATCCACCCAAGGAAGCTCAAAAGTAAGCCTCAAAATAACCAAACTGATTCCAGGTAACTTCATTGCATATAACAGAAACTGGAAAACTGTTCTATAAAGGGGCAGATGATAAATATTTTAGGCTTTGAAAGAGGTATATTGATGGACTTCTAGAACTAGGCAGAGTGTGTCAAGATATTCATGATCTATAAATGTCAACAAGAACACATAACCAGCTTACACCAAAGACTAGGTTACCAACTAATGGCATTCACTGATTAGCCTAGCCTAATCAATATCCCCCAGGACTGAACAAAATCACATTCGAATAAAGAAGAAACAAATATGTGGGGGGATCTATTGACTATCCTCCCAAAACCATTCCCATTTATTGGATAAATAAACTAAGGCTTTGAGAGTTTAAGTCAACTTGCCCAAAATAAACACAAAGGTAATAGTACAGGTTACAATCAGGATTTTACTGCAATTCTCTCCAACTCTAATGTCCATGATAACCAAAATACCTTATTGTCTCTCTTTTCACAAGTCTTTTGCTCTCCCAGTCTAATGGATAAATTTCATCACAGCATGCTACCATCTTAATTAACTCATTCTCTGTTGCTGTTCATTATTTGTAATAATAGAGAAAGGCAGTTAACATTTACGGAGCACCTTTAAATGTATTATTTCACTTAATTTTCAGACTGTCTACAAAATGTGCCCTCAGAATTGCAGGTTGGGTCACTCCGACTCCAAAGCCCAAGATCTTTCCAGTATACCATGCAATCTTAATAGCACAAATCATGGGCCTTAGAATGGTCCAAAGAAAAGAAGTACGAGAAAAATGATGTCACAAACCACAGAATGACAGGAAGAGGGAAACTGAGAATAGGTATTTGTCTGGGAAGGGAAAAGATTAATTGAGAAGTATGGCACATATCATTTCTCCATTTTTATAAAGGTCGAATTTAATTCTACGATCTTCATGGAGCCACTCTCTACCTCCCCATTCCTCAGTCTTGTCATTCTCTGATCTCCTATATATTATTTAAAGCAATCATGTGACAGCATAAAATACATTATACTGCTATATCTGTGTGTTTATTAATCAGGCTACAAGTAGCTTGAGGACAACTTTTGTATCTTCCAGTCTATATTCCAACATGACTCCAGTGTCTTAGTTAATTATCACTTGGTACATTTTTGTAAAAATAGAAGTTTTACAAAAATAGGTTATCAATTCCAGCCACCTTAACATCACTATAATAAATAAAATGAACGAAAAGGAAAGACCTAGTTCAAATCTCTCCAGAACTTTTTTTACAATGTGCTGTGCCTAATAAGGTATTTCCTGACATTAGACACAAACTATTTCACAGCACTCACTTCTACATCACTTTAATAAAAGGAGAAGAAACAAAAATGAAGTCAGTAATTTCCTGAGATCTATAACAAGCATTACTAACCTAGAAACCAAGAATTCTGACTTTTGGTTAAAGAACTTCTCATTAAACAAGCAATTCTCCAAATATGGTTATTGGCCCTCTCTGGAGAGCCCCAAGAATCTTTCAGATGATCCCAGAGGGTAAAACTATTTTTATAATTCTACAAAGATATTATTTGGGGGGGTGGGAATATATTATTTGTGTTTTCACTGGGCTGACCTTTCCACTGATGGTTCAAAAGCAATGGTGGGTAAAACTGCTGGCACCTTAGCACAAATTAAGGCAGTGGCACCAAACTGTACTTATAGTCATCATATTCTTCACCACCATGTATCACAGGAAAATTAAAGGTCAGTTTCACTGAAGAATGTCCTGGGTAACACAGTAAAAATTATTCAATTTATCAAATCTCAAATATTGTATACAGGTTTAACATTCTGTGTGACAAAATGGGAAGTACACAGCAAGCATCCCTGCTACATACTGAATTACAATAGCTACCTCAAAGAAAAGCCCTTATGCAACTGTTTGAGTTGCAAGCTGAACTAGAGGCATTTTTCATGGAACATCATTTTTACTTGGAAGACAAATGGATGAAGAGGAAAAAAAAGGGCTATTCAGACATGGGTATTTAGCACACAAAATAAAATAAGCCTACTTCAAAGAACACAGTTGGAAATACTTGTTGTCTATGACAAAATTAAAACTTTCAAGTAAATTAGACTTTTTTAGAAAACCTTTAACTGCCTACTATGAGTTTGGCAGCTTCCCAATACTTAAAGAATTGTCTGATGAGATCAGTAATAATACAGTATTAACAAATGCGATTTTAAAATATATTTTATATAATGAAATGTGTAAACACTTAGAAGACCAGCATAAATCAATGAACCAATATTTTCTAAATGAGCAACACATGATGTTATAAAATCATACATGGCTATAAGATCCACTTCAAAGTCTACAATATACAAGACTGAATAAACTTCACAGATATGGTCTCAAATTAAACATTCTAACTCATGTTTAAGAAACCAACACTTGTCAAATTTTGGTGAAATATAAGAGGAGAAAATCCACACTTATTTAAAAGGCTATTAAAATATTCTTCTTTTTTACAACTACATGTCTGTATGAGGCTGGATTTTCTTCATATACTTCAGCCAAAACAACACCTTACAACAGAATAAATGCAAAAGGAGACAGAATCTGGCAGTCTTCTATTAAGCAAGACGTTAAAATGATTTACAAAAACATAAACAATGCCACTCTTCTCAATTGTTTTTTCAGAAAATAGTTATTTTTCATTAAAATGTTATTCACATTAACAAGTTTATAGGCTTACTTTTAATGAATTAATAACTTTTTTAATTTCTCAGTTTTAATTTCTAATATGGTAAAAATAAATAAATATAATCTACATTAACAAATCTGTTTGGGATCCTTAATAATTTTTTTTTTTTTTGAGACAGAGTCTCACTGTGTCATCCAGGCTGGAGTGCAGTGGCACGATCTTGGCTCACTGCAAGCTCTGCCTCCCGGGTTCATGCCATTCTCCTGCCTCAGCCTCCCGAGTGGCTGGGACTACAGGTGCCTGCCACTGTGCCTGGCTAATTTTTTGTATTTTTAGTAGAGACGGGGTTTCACCGTGGTCTCGATCCCCTGACCTCGTGATCCGCCCGCTTCGGCCTTCAAAGTGCTGGGATTACAGGCGTTAGCCACCGCACGGGCCAATAATTTTTAACATCATGAAAGACTCCAGAGAGCAAAAGGTCTTAGAACCACTGCACTATATTATGCTGTAATGAAATACTCAGTACAAGCTGAAGATGAGCAGAGTAAGCCAAAATGCATTGCATTTCTACACTTTCACTTTCTAATTTTTCCTGAGCAAATAAAAATCATTATACAACACTCTTGACATCTACATGCCTTCTCGTGAACTTTAATTACTTCTTGGTTCTTGTTTTTCCCTTATGAGAAAGTTTTTTAAAAAAAAGTAAAGCGGGGAAATTAAAAAGGAAAAAAATCATCTCAATTCCCTATTTTCCTCCCACATTTCAGATTGTACAATAATACTGATAAAATACTAATGAAAACAACATACACTGGTGCTTACCATGTGCTAGATACATTCTAAAGTACTTTGTTCATAACTCTGAATGATCTACTAATAATGTAACAACCACCAATAGTTCCTACCAGACTTTTTTTATTCCATAGGTCTAGGGTAAGCCTGGAAATCTGTGTATTTAACAAGCAGTGTAGATGATTCTGATGTACTCCCTTCATGATGTTTGGGAACCAGTGTCCCCGAAAGGTGGTTCCCATGGAGACACCCTTCTGGGCTTTCAATTCTGTCAGTAACTATTACATGATTACAAGCAAATCACTCAACTCTTGTAATAATCATACATGAATTAATCTCTCCAAAGGACCTTCCATTTCTAACATTTTATGTTGTTATGTTCCATTTATAATCTAAATTAGGAACCTTAAGGACACAAACTTGTGAGAAGTCTCACTCCTCACCTGTGGGTCAAACCTGGGATTAGATGTTAGACAGGTGTAGTTCGTTTTGGCAAGAAGTGACAAGAGAAAAAGCCAACTCTAGGACCATCTTACATATTCTCTAAACAACTCCCAGACTGCCACAACCCTAGGTTACTTACTGCCATTTCCAATCTCTGCCTGGAATTACAAAGCAGCAGCAGTAGATAGAAAGGAAAGATGAAGGTTACAGAGATTATATGTCTGTGAGGCACAGTCTAAAGGTAAACGGTGGGCCAGGTGCGGTGGCTCATGCCTGTAATCCCAGCACTTTGGGAGGACAAGGCGGGCGGATCACTTGAGGTCAGGAGTTCGAGACCAGCCTGACCAACATGGTGAACCCGTCCCTACTAAAAATACAAAAATTAGCCAGGCGCTGGGACTACTACTAGGGAGGCTGAGGCAGGAGGATCACTTGAACCCACGAGGCAGAGGTTGCAGTGAGCAGAGATCACGCCACTGCACTCCAGCCTGGGCGACAGAGCAAAAAACAAAATAAAAAAATAAAATTAAATAAAATAAAGGTAAATGGCTATTTTGGGGTGGAGGTAATAAAAGGTGATTTATAAATAAAATATCCCACACATATTTTGTTCATGATAGATGGAATATATGGCCCACAGTTTTGCTGTCAGTTTTTAAATCAAAATTAAAAAGATAAACATGATCTTTTCATTACCTTTTTAAAAATATACCCAACTCTCTTGTTTCTCTTTATGTTCTTTGATTGTAAGCCTTATTGGGGTACAGGGTTGACAGGACTACATCATAGAAAGACTGGAAGTTCCTCTGTCTCCATGGTCTTCTGTTCATTCCCTACTATTTACTATGGTACTTAATGTGTTGACATTTTTTCATCTCCCCCACTGGACTATGAACCCCTCAGACATAGCAGCCAGGCACAGTGGCTCATGCCTATAATTCCAGCACTTTCGGAGGCCGAGGCTGGCAGATCACTTGAAGTCAGGAGTTAGAGACCAGCCTGGCCAATATGGTGAAACCCTGTCTCTACCAAAAATACAAAAATGAGCCAGGTGTGGTGGCATGCCCCTCTAATCCCAGCTACTCAGGAGGCTGAGGCAGGAAAATCACTAGAGCCTGGGAAGCAGAGGGTGCAGTGAGCAGAGATCACACCACTGCACTCCAGCCCAGGCGACAAGAGCAAGACACCCTCTCAAAAAAAAAAAAAGAGAAAGAAAAGAAAAGAAATAGAATTTGTATCTTACCCACTTTTTATCCCTAGAGCATAGCAATGTACTAGGCTAGAGATACTCAATAGATTCCCAAATGATTGATTTCCCAAGGGTCAGACATAGTATGTTGCTTCGAGAAGCACAACATAAAGTTGTACTCAGATGTCTTCAACATAAGTTTCATAAACTGAAAGTTTGAACATATTGTCAAATCTAAAATGTAATTTTCAATTATTATCCTATTTAGTCATGCTAAAAATGTTAACCACTTCCTCCCAAAACTCCCTGCTTCCTTGGCTTCTAGGGTACAGTTCTTTCCTGGTCTTCTTTCTACTTCTCTGATCACCTCTTCATACCCTTTCTCTGATCACCTTAGGCTAATATTTCCCAAAATTCTACCTTCAATCCTATACTTAACTCCTTCTAAAACTCTTTTGGGTTATGTTGTCTAATCATGGTTTCTCAACCTGAGCACAACTGCCATTTTGGACTGGATAATAATTTGTTGTGGGAGAATGTCTTGTGCATTGGAGGATATTAGCAGCATCTCTGGCCTCCACCTATAAGATGTCAGTAGCATCCCCAAGTTTTGACAATCAGTAATGTCTTCAGTTGGCCATGCACGGTGGCTCACACCTGTAATCCCAGCACTTTGGGAGGCCAAGGCAGGCAGATCACTTGAGGTCAGGAGTTCAAGACCAACCTGGCCAACATGGTGAAACTCCATCTCTACTAAAAATACAAAAATTAGCTGGGCATGGTGGCAGGCGCCTGTAATCCAAGCTACTGGGAAGGCTGAGGCAGAAGAATTGCTTAAACTCAGGAGGCAGAGGTTGCAGTGAGCCAAGATTACACCACTGCACTCCAGCCTGGGCGACAGAGTGAGACTCCATCTCAAATAAATAAATAAATGAAGTCTTTAGTCATTGCTAAATGTCTTCTACGCATCAAAATCACCTCTGGTTGAGATCCATTGATCTCAACTAATGACTCCAACTATTTAATATTACCTATACTGTTAACTCACAAATGTGTATCTTTAACCCAAACCTCTCTCCTTAATTTCAAACACATATCCAACCATCTGTTGACTAATTCTCTCTAGGCATCAACCAAATTCAACATATCATAACCTAATTCATCATTTAAGAATACATTTCTTAAATGTATTCCTTTTTCCTATCTGCTCTATCCTGATGGATAATATAACTATCTACATAGTCATCCAACCCAGAAAATCAAGGGCCATTCAGAGACCTTTTTCTCAGTCATATTCAATAAATTACCAAGGTCTATTCATTAATTCTCTTTAATACCTCACAGTTAGGTCTCCTCCTCTCCATTTCTATCACCACAGACTTAAATCAGGACTTATTACATCTCACCTGGATCACTGCATAACATCCCAACTGGCCCCTACATCGCATCTAGTCCTATTATGTTTCCTCCACAATGCTGTCAAAATGATCCTCCCAGAATGCAAAACTGAGTGTCACTCCCTTACCTAAAATCCATGATAGCATCTCATAGTGTCTGAATCACACACTTCAACTCTTCAAACAAGCACAAGAAGGTATTTATGACAGGACTCTCAGATACCTTTCTGGCCCTGCTCTCACTCTTGCAACTCAACCTCAAAGACTTTTACTTTAACCATGCCCAAAAGCTTACATTGTGCAACTTTTAACATCTGCTATTCCCCCTCCCTTGATTGCCATATGTATTAGTCCATTTTCATACTACTATAAAGAACTATCTAAGACTGGGTAATAAAGAAAAGAGGTTTAATTGACTTATAGCTCTGCGTGGCTGGACAGGCCTCAGGAAACTTACAATCATAGCAGAAGGCTAAGTGGAAGCAAGGCACGTCTTACATGGCAGCAAAAAAAGAGAGAAAGAGACAGGGGCTCACTCACTATCATGGGTGAAACTCCCCCATGATCCAATTGAGAGGTGACAGCATGCTGGCAGTCCTCAACAGCCCTCGCTCACTCTCGGTGCCTCCTCTGCCTGGGCTACCACTTTGGCGGCACTTGAGGAGCCCTTCAGCCCACCGCTGCACTGTGGGAGCCCCTTTCTGGTCTGGCCAAGGCCGGAGCCCACTCCCTCAGCTTGCAGGGAGGTGTGGAGGGAGAGGCGCAAGCGGGAACCGGGGTTGTATGTGGTGCTTGCGGGCCAGCTGGAGTTCCAGGTGGGCGTCAGCTTGGCGGGCCCCGCACTCGGAGCAGCCGGCCAGCCCTGCCGGCCCCAGGCAATGAGGGACTTAGCACCCGGGCCAGCACCTGGGGAGGGTGTACTGGGTCCCCCAGCAGTGCCAGCCCACCAGCGCTGTGCTCGATTTCTCACCGGGCCTTAGCTGCCTTCCCGCGGGGCAGGCCTCAGGACTGCAGCCCGCCATGCCTGAGCCTTCCTCCGCCTCCGTGGGTTCCTGTGCCGCCCGAGCCTCCCCGACGAGCACCGCCCCCTGCTCCACGGCACCCAGTCCCATCAATCACCCAAGGGCTGAGGAGTGCGAGCACACAGCGTGGGACTGGCAGGCAGCTTCACCTGCAGCCCCGGTGCAGGATCCACTAGGTGAAGCCAGCTGGGCTCCTGAGTCTGGTGGGGATGTGGAGAGTCTTTATGTCTAGCTCAGGGATTGTAAACACACCAATTGGCACTCTGTATCTAGCTCAAGGTTTGTGAACACACCAATCAGCACCTTGTGTTTAGCTCAAGGTTTGTGAGTGCACCAATCGACACTGTATCTAGCTGCTCTGGTGGGGCCTTGGAGAACCTTTATGTCTAGCTCAGGGATTGTAAACACACCAATCGGCACTCTGTATCTAGCTCAAGGTTTGTAAACATACCAATCAGCACCCTGTGTTTAGCTCAAGGTTTGTGAATGCACCAATCGACACTGTATCTAGCTGCTCTGGTGGGGCCTTGGAGAACCTGTGTGTCGAAACTCTGTATCTAACTAATCTGATGGGGATGTGGAGAACCTTTGTATCTAGCTCAGGGATTGTAAACGCACCAGTCAGCGCCCTGTCAAAACAGGCCACTCGGCTCTACCAATCAGCAGGATGTGGGTGGGGCCAGATAAGAGAATAAAAGCAGGTTGCCCAAGCCAGCAGTGGCAACCCGCTCGGGTCCCCTTCCACACTGTGGAAGCTTTGTTCTTTCGCTCTTTGCAATAAATCTTGCTACTGCTCACTCTTTGGATCCACGCTGCTTTTATGAGCTGTAACACTCACCGCGAAGATCTGCAGCTTCACTCCTGAACCCAGCGACACCACGAGCCCACCGGGAGGAACGAACAACTCCAGATGCGCTGCCTTAAGAGCTGTAACACTCACCGCGAAGGTCTGCAGCTTCACTCCTGAGCCAGCGAGACTACGAACCCACCAGAAGGAAGAAATTCCGAACACATCCGAACATCAGAAGGAACAAACTCCAGACGCGCCACCTTAAGAGCTGTAACACTCAACGCGAGGGTCCGCAGCTTCATTCTTGAAGTCAGTGAGACCAAGAACCCACCAATTCCGGACACACAATCACCTTCCATCAGGTCCTGCCCTTGACACATGGGGATTACAATTCAACATGAGATTTGGGTGGGGACACCGAGCCAAACAATATCATTCCCCCAGCCCCGCCCAAATCTTATGTCTTTCTCATATTTCAAAACCAATCATGCCTTCCTAACAGTCCCCCAAAGTCTTAACTCATTCCAGCATTAACTCAGAAGTCCAAGTTCAAAGTCTCATCTGAGCCAAGGCAAGTCTCTTCCACATATGAGTCTGTAAAATCAAAAACAAGTTAACTACTTGCAAGATACAATGGGGGTACTGGCATTGCATAAATGATCCCATTCTAAATGGGAGAAATTGGCCAAAACAAAGGGGCTTGTACAGGCCCCATGCAAGTCCAAAATCCAGTAGGGCAGTCATTAAATTTTAGAGCTCCAGAATAAACTCCTTTGACTCCATGGCTCACATCCAGGACATGCTGATGCAAGGGGTGGGCTCCCGAGGCCTTGGGCAGTTCCACCCCTGTGGCTCTGCAGAGTACAGCCCCTGTGGCTGCTTTCATGAACTGACATTAAGTGACTACGGCTTTCCCAAGCACATGGTGCGAGCTGTTGGTGAATCTACCATTCTGGGGTCTGGAGGACAGTAGCCCTCTTCTCATAGCTCCTCTAGGAAGTGCCCCAGTAGGGACTCTGTGGGGGCTCCAATCTAACATTTCCCCCTCTGCATTGCCCTAACAGTTCTCAACAGGGGCTCTGCCCCTGCAGCAGACTTCTGCTGGACATCCAGGCATTTCCATACATCCTCTGAAATCAAGGCAGAGCTTCCCAGAGCTGAACTCTTGTCTTCTGAGCACTCGCAGGCCCAACAGCATGTGGAAGCTGCCAAGACTTGGAGTGTGCACCCTCTGAAGCAATGGCCTGAGCTATACCTTGGCATCTTTTAGCCACAGCTGGAGCTAGAGTGTCTGGGATGTAGGGTGCCATGTCCCAAGGCTGCAAAGAGCAGTGGAGTCCTGGGCCTGGATCATAAAACCATTTTTCCCTCCTAAGCCTGTGACGGGAGGGGCTGCCATGAAGATCCCTGAAATTCTCTGGAGAAATTCTCCCCATTGTTTTGGTGATGAACATTTCGCTCCTCATTACTTGTGCAAATTTCTGCAGCCAGCTAGAATTTCTCCCCCCCAAGAAAATGAGTTTTGCTTTCCTACTGCATGGTCAGGCTGCAATATTTCCAAACTTTTATGCTCTGCTTCCCTTTAAACATAAGTTCCAATTTCAGACCATCTCTTTGTAAATGCATAAGACTGCATGCTTTCAGAAAAAGCCAGGTCACATCTTGAATGCTTTGCTGCTTAGAGATTTCTTCTGCTAGATATCCTAAATCATCACTCTCAAGTTCAAAGTTCCACAATTCTCTAGGGCAGGGGCAAAATGCCACCAGTCTCTTTGCTAAAGCATAGCAAGAGTGACCTTTACTCCAGTTCCCAAGAAGTTCCTCATCTCCATCTAAGACCACCTCAGCCTAAACTTCATTGTGCATATCACTATCAGCATCTTGGTCAAAACCATTCAACCAGACGCTAGGAAGTTCTAAACTTTCCCATATCTTCTTATCTTCTTCTGAGCCCTCCAAACTATTCCAACCTCTGCCTGTTACCCAGGTCCAACCTTACCTCCACATTTTAAGGTTATCTTTGGAGGAGTACCCCACTCTACCGATACCAATTTCCTGTATTAGTCCATTTTCACACTTCTATAAAGAACTACCTAAGACTGGATACTTTATTTTAAAAAAGAAGTTTAGGATTTGCTGGCAAGATGGCCGAATAAGAACAGCTCCGGTCTGCAGCTCCCAGCGAGATCAATGCAGAACACGGGTGATTTCTGCATTTCCAACTGAGGTACCCAGTTCATTTCACTGGGACTGGTTGGACAGTGGATACAGCCCATGGAGGGTGAGCCAAAGCAGGGTGGGGCGTCACCTCACCTGGGAAGCACAAAGGATCAAGGGATTTCCCTCCCCCAGCCAAGGGAAGCAGTGAGAGACGGTACCGGGAGGACTGTGCACTCCAGCCCAAATACTGCGCTTTTCCCATGGTCTTTGCAACTGGCAGACCACGAGACTTCCTCTGGCACCTATGCCACCAGGGCCCTGGGTTTCAAGCACAAAACTGGGAGGCTGCTTAGGCAGACACTGAGCTAGCTGGAGCAGTTTATTTTTCATACCTCAGTGGCACCTGGAACGCAACAAGAAAAAAACCGTTCACTCCCCTGGAAAGGGGGCTGAAGTCAGGAAGCCAAGTGGTCTGGCTCGGCAAGTCCCACCCCACGGAGCCCAGCAAGCTAAGATCCACTGGCTTGAAATTCTCATGCCAGCACAGCAGTCTGAGGTCAACCTGGGACGCTCGACCTTGGTAGGGGGAGGAGCATCTGCCATTGCTGAGCCCTGAGTAGGAGGTTTTACCCTCACAGTGTAAACAAAGCCACCAGGAAGTTCGAAGTAGGTGGAGCCCACCGCAGCTCAGCAACGCTGGTGCAGCCATACTGCCCCTCTAGATTCCTCCTCTCTGGGCAGGGCATCTCTGAAAGAAAGGCAGCAGCCCCAGTCAGGGACTTATAGATAAAACCCCCATCTCTCTGGGACAGAGCACCTGGGGGAAGGGGTGGCTGTGGGCGCAGCTTCACCAGACTTAAACATCCCTGCCTAACAGCTCTGAAGAGAGCTGCAGATCTCCCAGCACAGCGTTCGAGCTCTGATAAGGTGCAGACTGCCTACTCAAGGGGGTCCCTGACCCCTGCGTATCCTGACTGGGAGACACCTCCCAGTAGGGGCCGACAGACACCTCATACGGGACAGCTCTGGCTGGCATCTGGTGGTGCCTCTCTGGGAAGAAGCTTCCACAGGAAGAAACATGCAGGAATCTTTGCTGCTCTGCAGCCTCTACTGGTGATACCCAGGCAAACAGGATCTGGAGTGGACCTCCAGCAAACTCCACCAGACTTGCAGCACAGGGGCCTGACTGTTAGAAGATAAAGTAACAAACAGAAAGGAATAGTACCAACATAAACAAAAAGGACATCCACTCAGAGAACCCACGTGAAGGACACTAACATAAAAGACCAAAGGTAGATAAATCCACAAAGATGGGGAGAAATCAGCGCAAAAAGGCTGAAAATTCCAAAAACCAGAATGCCTCTTCTCCTCCAAAGGATCACAGCTCCTTGCAAGCAAGGTAACAAAACTAGACAGAGAACAAGTTTGACAAATTGACAGTAGTAGGCTTCAGAAGGTGGATAACAAACTCCTCTGAGCTACAGGAGTAGGTTCTAACCCAATGGCAGGAAGCTAAGAACCTTGAAAAAAGGTTAGATGAATTGCTAACTAAAATAACCAGTTTAAAGAACATAAATAACATGATGGAGCTGAAAAATACAGCACAAGAACTTCATGAAGCATATACAAGTATCAACAGCTGAACTGATCAAGCAGAAGAAAGGATATCACAGATTGAACATCAACTTAATGAAATAAAGTGAGAAGAGAAGACTAGTGAAAAAAGAGTTAAAAGAAGCAAACAAAGCCTCCAAGAAATATAGGACTATGTAAATAGGCCAAATCTACATGTGATTGGCATACTTGAACATGACAGGGAAAATGGAACCAAGTTGGAAAACAATCTTCAGTGTTTTCCAGAACTTCCCCAACCAAGCAAGGCAGGCCAACATTCAAATTCAGAAAATACAAAAAACAACAAAAACCCACTCCTCGAAAAGAGCAACCCCAAGGCACATAATCATAAGACTCACCAAGGTTGAAATAAAGGAAACAATGCTAAGGGCAGCCAAAGAGAAAGGCCGGGTTACCCACAAAAGGGAGCCAATCAGACTAACAGCAGATCTCTTGGCAGAAACCCTACAAGCCAGAAGAAAGTGGAGGCCAATATTCAACATTCATAAAGAAAAGAATTTTCAACCCGGAATTTCATATCCAACCAAACTACATTCATAAGCAAAGGAGAAATAAAATCCTTTACAAATAGGCAAATATTGAGAAATTTTGTCACCACCAGGCCTGCCTTACAAAAGCTTCAGAAGGAAGCACGAAAAATGGAAAGGAATCACTGTTAACAGCCACTGCAAAAACATGCCAAATTGTAAAGGCCATCGACGCTATGAAGAAACTGCATCAACTAATGGGCAAAATAACCACCTAGCATCCTAACGACAGGATCAAATTCACACATAACAATATTCAAGATGGATTAAAGACTTAAACATTAGACCTAAAACCATAAAAACCCTAGAAGAAAACCTAGGCATTACCATTCAGGACATAGTCATGGGCAAGGACTTCATGTCTAAAACACCAAAAGTAATGGCAACAAAAGCCAAAATTGACAAATGGGATCTAATTAAACTAAAGAGCTTCTGCACAGCAAAGGAAACTACCATCAGAGTGAACAGGCAACCTACAAAATGGGAGAAAATTTTCCCAACCTACTCATCTGACAAAGGGCTAATATCCAGAATCTACAATGAACTCAAACAAATTTACAAGAAAAAAACAAACAACCCCATCAAAAAGTGGGCGAAGGACATGAACAGACACTTCTCAAAAGAAGACATTTATGCAGCCAAAAAACACATGAAAAAATGCTCACCATCACTGGCCATCAGAGAAATGTAAATCAAAACCACAATGAGATACCATCTCACACCAGTTAGAATGGCAATCATTAAAAAGTCAGGAAACAACAGGTGCTGGAGAGGATGTAGAGAAATAGGAACACTTTTACACTGTTGGTGGGACTGTAAACTAGTTCAACACTTGTGGAAGTCAGTGTGGCGATTCCTCAGGCATCTAGAACTAGAAATTCCATTCGACCCAGCCATCCCATTACTGGGTATACACCCAAAGGACTATAAATCATGCTGCTATAAAGACACATGCACACGTATGTTTATTGCCGCATTATTCACAATAGCAAAGACTTGGAACCAACCCAAATGTCCAACAATGATAGACTGGATTAAGAAAATGTGGCACATATACACCATGGAATACTATGCAGCCATAAAAAATGATGAGTTCATGTCCTTTGTAGGGACATGGATGAAATTGGAAATCATCATTCTCAGTAAACTATCGCAAGAACAAAAAACCAAACACCACATATTCTCACTCATAGGTGGGAATTGAACAATGAGAACACATGGACACAGGAAGGGGAACATCACACTTCGGGGACTGTTGTGGGGTGTGGGGGAGGGGGGAGGGATAGCAGTGGGAGATATACCTAATGCTAGATGACGAGTTGGTGGGTGCAGCGCACCAGCATGGCACATGTATACATATGTAACTTACCTGCACATTGCGCACATGTACCATAAAACCTAAAGTATAATAATAATAATAATAATAAATAAATAAATAAAATTTCATTCCCAGCCAAACTACTAATCAAACATGAGGACAAATATAGCCATTTTCAAATGTTCAAGGTACAGTTAAGATTTATTTACCGGCCAGGCGCAGTGGCTCATGTCTGTAATCCCAGCACTTTGGGAGGCTGAGGCGGGTGGATCACCTGAGATCAGAAGTTCAAGACCAGCCTGGCCAACATGGCAAAATCCTGTCTCTACTAAAAATACAAAACTTAGCTACGCATGGTGGTGTGTGCCAGTAATCCCAGCTACGCAAGAGGCTGAGGCAGGAGAATCACTGGAACCCGGTGGGGGCAGAAGCTGCAGTGAGCCGAGATCGCACCACTGCACTCCAGCCTGGGCAACACAGCAAGACTCTGACTCAAAAAGAAAAAAAATTATTTGCCATACATGCTTTTGGAAGATAAAATAATTTTTAAGTGTTTCAATGAAAATGAAATCCAAAATAGAGGGGACTTTCCCAGAGACACAATGAAAAACACTCCCAGGTTGACAGCTTGCAGTAGATCTAGACAGCAACAACCCTGAATTATAAGAGCAGACCAGAGGGCCTCAAAAGAATATCTTCAAGAAGTAAGTGTATGCATTACACACTCTATAATAAAGGATCTGCAAGACAGTAATAATGCAATAAAAATATATGCCACTTCTGTAAATAGGGAAAAAAGAAGGGCAATTAGAAATGCCAGGTGAAAATGCACATAAAAAAGTCACTGGCTGAATCTGAAATGAATTCAATTATGGCATGATTTTGAGTAACTGATGGGGTATAAGGAAAGAGAACCCATTTTACTTTACCATTTGTAGCTTCCTCCTTTCAGTGATACAGGTTTAATGACATAGGATTACATCTGTCACTTGAGAGGTCCAATCTATTACGTATACATAATGTACATCACAGAATGCATATAAATGCATTTTAATGAAAAAAAAAAAACAATATTAACCTTAAATGTAAATGGGCTAAATGTCCCAATTAAAACACACAGACTGACAAATTGGATAAAGAGTCAAGACCCATTGGTGTGCTGTATTCAGGAGACCCATCTCACATGCAAAGACACACATAGGCTCAAAATAAAGGGATGGAGGAATATTTACCAAGCAAATGGAAAGCAAAAAAAGAGCATGGGTTGCAATCCTAGTCTCTGATAAAACAGACTTTAAACCAACAAAGATCAAAAGAAACAAGGGCATTACATAATGATGAAGTGATCAATGCAACAAGAAGAGCTAACTACCCTAAATATATATGCACCCAATACAGGAGCACCCAGATTCATAAAGCAAGTTCTTAGAGACATACAAAGAGACTTGGACTCCCACACAATAATAGTGGGAGACTTTAACACCCCACTGTCAATATTAGATAGATCTACGAGACAGAAAATTAACAAGGATTTCCAGGACTTGAACTCAGCTCCGAGTTCAAGTTAGGACCAAGCAGACCTAATAGACATCTACAGAACTCTCCACCCTAACTCAACAGAATATACATTCTTCTCAGAACCACATCGCACTGCTTCTAAAATTGATCACATAATTTGAAGTAAAACACTCCTCAACAAATGCAAAAGAACAGAAGTCATAACAAACAGGTTCTGCAACCACAGTGCGATCAAATTATAATTCAGGATTAAGAAACTCAAAACTGCCCAACTATGCGGAAACTGAACAACCTGCTCCTGAATGACTACTGGGTAAATAAAGAAATGAATGCAGAAATAAAGAAGTTTGTTATTTGAAACCAATGAGAACAAAGAGACAACATACCAGAATCTCTGGGACACATTTAAAGCAGTGTGTAGAGGGAAATTTATGGCACTAAATGCCCATAAGAGAAAGCAGGTAAGATCTAAAATTGACACCCTAACATCACAATTAAAAGAACTAGAGAAGCAAGAGCAAACAAATTCAAAAGCCAGCAGAAGACAACAAATAACTAAGATCAGAGCAGAACTGAAGGACCTAGAGACACAAAACATCCTTCAAAAAAATCAATGAATCCAGGAGCAGGTATTTTGAAAAGATTAACAAACTAGATAGACCACTAGCCAGACTAATAAAGAAGAAAAGAGAGAAGAATCAAATAGATGCAATAAAAAAAGATAAAGGAAATATCACCACCGATCCCACGGAAATACAAACTACCATGAGAGAATACTATAAACACCTCTACGCAAATAAACTAGAAAATCTAAAAGAAATGGATAAATTCCTGGACATACACCCTCCCAACACTAAACCAGGAAGAAGTCAAATCCCTGAATAGACCAAAAACAAGTTCTGAAATTGAGGCAGTAATTAACAGCCTACCAACAAAAAAAAAGTCCAGACCCAGATGGATTCACAGCCTAATTCTACCAGAGGTACAAAGAGGAGCTGGTACCATTCCTTCTGAAACTATGCCAATCAATAGAAAAAAAGGGACTCCTCCCTAATTCATTTTATGAGGCCAGCATCAGCCTGATACCAAAACCTGGCAGAGACACAATAAAAAAAGAAAATTTCAAGCCTATATCCCTGATGAACATCGATGTGAAAATCCTCAATAAAATACTGGCAAACTGAATCCAGCAGCACATCAAAAACTTATCCACCACGATCAAGTCGGCTTCATCCCTGGGATGCAAGGCTGGTTCAACATATGCAAATCAATAAACATGATCCATCACATAAACAGAACCAATGACAAAAACCACATGATTATCTCAATAGATGCAGAAAAGGCCTTCAACAAAATTCAACACCTCTTCCTGCTAAAAACTCTCAATAAACTAGGTATTGATGGAACGTATCTCAAAATAATAAGAGCTATTTATGACAAACTCACAGCCAATATCATACTGAATGTGCAAAAACTGGAAGCATTCCCTTTGAAAACCAGCACAAGACAGGGATGCCCTCTCTCACCACTCCTACTCCACATAGTACTGGAAGTTCTGGCCAGGGCAATAAGGCAAGACAAAGAAATAAAGGGTATTCAATTAGCAAGAGAGGAAGTCAAATTATCTCTGTTTGCAGATGACATGATTGTATATTTAGAAAGCCCCATCATCTCAGACCAAAATCTCCTTAAGCTGGTAAGCAACTTCGGCAAAGTCTCAGGATACAAAATCAATGTGCAAAAATCACAAACATTCCTATACACCAATAACAGACAAACAGAGAGCCAAATCATGAGTGAACTCCCATTCACAATTGCTTCAAAGAGAATAAAATACCTACGAATACAACTTACAAGGGACGTGAAGGACCTCTTCAAGGAGAACTACAAACCACTGCTCAAGGAAATAAGAAAGGACACAAACAAATGGAAAAAAAAATTCCATGCTCATGGATAGGAAGACTCAATATTGTGAAAATGGCCATACTACCCAAAGTAATTTATAGATTGAATGCTATTCCCACCAAGCTACCATTGACTTTCTTCAAATAATTAGAAAAAAACTACTTTACATTTCATATGGAACAAAAAAAAAGAGCCCATATAGACAAGACAATCCTAAGCAAAAAGAACAAAGCTGGAGGCATCATGCAAACTGACTTCAAACTACACTACAAGTCTACAGTAACCAAAACAGCTTGGTACTGGTACCAAAACAGATATATACACCATTGGAACAGAACAGAGGCCTCAGAAATAACGCCACACATCTACAACCATCCGATCTTTGACAAACCTGACAAAAACAAGTAATGGGGAAAGGATTCCCTATTTAATAACAGTGTTTAAAAAAAACTGGCTAGCCATATGCAGAAAGCTGAAACTGGATCCCTTCTTTACACCTTATACAAAAATTAACTCAAGATGGATTAAAGACCTAAACATAAGACCTAAAACCATAAAAACCCTAGAAGAAAACCTAGGCAATACCATTCAGGACATAGGCATGGGCAAAGACTTCATGACTAAAACACCAAAAGCAATGGCAACAAAAGCCAAAATTGATAAATGGCATCTAATTAAAGAGCTTCTGCACAGCAAAAGAAGCTATCATCAGAGTGAACAGGCAACCTACAGAATGGGAGAAAATTTTTGCCATCTATCCATCTGACAAAGGGCTAATATGCAGAATCTACAAAGAACTTAAACAAAAAGAAAAAAACAACCCCATCAAAAAGTGGGCAAAGGCTATGAAGAGACACTTCTCAAAAGAAGACATTTATGTGGCCAACAAACATATGAAGAAAGCTCATCATCACTGGTCATTAGAGAAAAGCAAATCAAAACCACAATGAGATACCATCTCACGCCAGTTAGAATGGCGATCATTAAAAAGTCAGGAAACAACAGATGCTGGAGAGGATGTGGAGAAATAGGAACGCTTTTACACTGTTGATGGGAGTGGAAACTATTTCAACCATTGTGGAAGACAGTATGGTGATTCCTCAAGGATCTAGACCCAGAAATAGCATTTGACCCAGCAATCCCATTACTGGGTATATACCCAAAGGATTATAAATCATTCTACTATAAAGACACATGCACACGTATGTGTATTGCAGCACTGTTCACAACAGCAAAGACTTGGAACCAACCCAAATGCCCATCAATGATGGACTGGATAAAGAAAATATGGCACGTATATATCATGAAATACTATGCAGCCATAAAGAAGGATGAGTTCATGTCCTTTGCAGGAACATGGATGAAGCTGGAAATCATCATTCTCAGCAAACTAACACAGGAATAGAAAACCAAACACCGCATGTTCTCACTCATAAGTGGGAGTTGAACAATGAGAACATATGGACACAGGGAGGGGAACATCACACACTAGGGCCTGTCAGTGAGTGGGGGGGCCAGGGGAGGGATAGCATTAGGAGAAATACCTAATGTAGATGATGGGTTGATGGGTGCAGCAATCCACCATGGCACGTGTATACCTATGTAACAAACCTGTACGTTCTGCACATGTACCCCAGAACTTAATGTATAATAATAATAATAAACGTTTAATTGACTCACAGTTCTGCATGGCTGGGGATGCCTCAGAAAACTTACAATCATGGTGGAAGGCAAAGTGGAAGCAAGGCATGTCTTACATGGTGGCAGGAGAGAGAGAGAGGGGAAGTGTCATACTTTTAAAACCCTCAGATCTTATGAGAACTCACTCACTATCATGAGAACAGCATGGGAGAAACCATTCCCATGATCCAGTCACCTCCCACCAGGTCCATTCCTTAACACATGAGGATTACAATTCAACACGACATTGGGGTGGGGACACAGAGCCAAACTATATCACCATCCTCATTGTCAATCCTCAACACCTTCTTACAACAGACTCCTGGCTTATCTACTTTTCAAAGTTTAGCCCAAGAATCATCTCTTCCAAAAAATCTCAAAGCTCCAGTTTCATTTAGTTACCATCTCTAGGTTCACACACACACAAAAACACTTATATTTCTATTACAGCATGTACTGATGCTTATAATCAATGGCTAGTATGTCTACTGTAAGTTCATAGAGAAGGACCAAATCTGATTTGATAACCATATAACCAAGTATTTCTCATGCCGACTAACTACACAGAAGACAGTCATAAAGGTCTACTAAATAAACAGAAATAATGTCTCCTTTAATGTATGACTTTTGACCCAACTGCAAATTTTAACACTAGGTTTAAAATAATCATAAGTTTTTAAGAGCAACCATTTTTATTTCAAGCCAGTGCTAGTTAAGTTGCATGTAAAAAAATTAAAAATGTTTTACTTAAATATACACATGTATGTGTGTCTGTGTATGTGTGTGTATGTGTGTATACCCTTTTTCAGCCACAGAATCTGTGATAAACATTTATAAGAAAAAAGCCCTAAATGTTCCTCCAAAGGCTATGCTACTTACTAATATATTCAAACAGAGCTGTCTAAACTCGGTACTTTCTGATTATTAAAACTGGTATCTCAATTTTTAGTTGCTATTCTTGCCCAACAATAGCAGTTGTAATCTGACAGTAAGAATAATCCTGCTATTGTGAGGCTTCTGTGTTAAATGTATTATACAATCATTTATTTGTTTGAAACAAAAAAACTTGCTTACAGAAGAACCAAATGATTATCAGTTAAAACTTAGCCCCTATATTAGAGTCCTAATCCCCACAACACTACTGTATTTAAAACTGACCAGCATTACATATCCCCCATAAGCCCCATCCATAAAGAAGTCAACGTTTCAGTTCTGGACTTTGATATTACCAAATTTTATATTTTAAAAATCAAAAATTATCAAATAGATGGAATAAAATGAATACAAACATACACAAGCCATTTTATTTTCTATATATATCTTATTGAAGACTTCTTTTTTAATTTTTTATTTTTTATTTTTGTGAGTACATAGTATGTATATATTTATGGGGTACATGAGACGTTTTGATATAGGCATACAATGTGTAATAATCACAACATGGAGATAGGGTACCATCCCCTCAAGCATTTATCCTTTGTGTTACAAACAATCCAATTAGGCCAGGTGCAATGGCTCACACCTGTAATCCCAGCACTTTGGGAGGCTGAGGTGGGAGGATCACGAGGTCAGGAGTTCAAGACCAGCCTGGCCAACATGGTGAAACCCCATCTCTACAAAAAATACAAAAATTAGCTGGGCATGGTGGTGCATGCCTGTAATCCCAGCTACTTAGGAGGCTGAGACAGAAGAATTGCTTGAATGGGGACCTGGGAGGCGGAGGTTGCTATGATCCAAGATCGCACCACTGCACTTCAGCCTGGGCTACGGAGCGAGACTCCATCTCAAAAAAAAAAATCCAATTACACTTAGTTATTTTTAAATGTACAATAAGTTATTACACACTATAGTTACCTTGCTGTGCTATCAAATAGTATGTCTATTCATTCTTCCTAACCATCTTTTTGTACCCATTAACCATCCCCACATCCCCCCAACTCTCCTACTACCCTTCCCAGCCTCTGGTAACGATCCTTCTACTCTGTCCAGGAGTTCAATTGTTTTGATTTTTAGATCCCACAAAGAGGTGAGAATATGCAATGTTTATCCTTCTGTGCCTGGCTGATTTCATTTAACATAATGATCTCCAGTTCCATCCATGTTGTTGCAAATAACAGGATCTCATTCCTTTTTATGGCTGACTAGTACTCCACTGTGTATATGTACCACATTTTCTGTATCCATTCATCTGTTGATGGACACTTAGGCTGCCTTCAAATCTTAGCTATTGTGAAGAGTGCTGCAACAAACAAGGGAGTGTAGGTATCTCTTCAATATACTGCTTTCCTTCCTTTTGGGTATATACCCAACAGTGGGATTGCTGGGTCATATGGTAGCTCTATTTTTTGTTTTTTTGAGGAATTTCCAAATTGTTCTCCATAGTGGTACAACCACTATGTACACCAACAGTATACAGGGGTTCCCTTTCCTCCACATCCTTGCATTTGTTATTGCCTGTCTTTTGGACATAAGCCATTTTAACTAAACGGAGATGATATCTCACTGGAGTTTTGATTTGCATTTCTCTGATGATCAGTAATGTTGAGCACCTTTTTTTTTCTTTCTTTTTTTTTTTTTTTTTCTGAGACAGAGTCTTGCTCTGTTGCCAGGTTGGAGTGCAGTGGCACGATCTTGGCTCACTGCAACCTCTGCCTCCTGGGTTCAAGCAATTCTCCTGCCTCAGCCTCCCAAGTAGCTGGGACTACAGGCACACGCCACCATGCCCAGCTAATTTTTGTATTTTTAGTAGAGACGGGGTTTCACCATGTTGGCCAGATGGTCTCTATCTCTTGATCTCATGATCTGCCCGCCTTGGCCTCCCAAGTACTGGGATTACAGGTGTGAGCCACTGCGCCCAGCCTGTTGAGCACCTTTTCATATGCCTGTTTGCTATTTGCATGTCTTCTTTTGAGAAATGCCTATTCAAATCTGTTGTCCATTTTTTATCAGATTATTAGATTGTTTTCCTACAGATTTGCCTGAGCTCCTTATATCAGGTTGGTGCAAAAGTAATTGCAGTTTTTGCCATTAAAATTAATGTACAAAGTAATATATTCATTATTAATGTCTTGTCAGATGTGTAGTTTGAAAATATTTTCTCTCATTCTGTGGGTTGTCTCTTCACTTTGTTGATTGTTTCCTTTGCTCTGCAGCTTTTTAACTTGATGCTATCCCATTTGCCCATTTTTGCTTTGGTTGCCTGTGCTTGTTGGGTATTGCTCAAGAAATGTTTGCTGAAGCCAATGTCCTGGAGATCTTCCCCAATGTTTTCTTTTAGTATCTTCACAGTTGGAGGTCTCAAAGTTTTTAATCCATTTTTATTTGATTTTTGCATATGGTGACAGATAGGGGTCTAGTTTCATTCTTTTGCATACAAATATCCAGTTTTCCCAAAACAATGTATTAAAGAGACTGTCTTTTCCCCCACTGTATGCTCTTGGAAACTTTGTCGAAAATGAATTCACTGCAGGTGTGTATATTTGTTTCTGGGTTCTTTATTCGGTTCTATTGGTCTGTGTGTCTGTTTTTATGCCAGTACCATCCTGTTTCGGTTACTACAGCTCTGTAGTATAATTTGAAGTCAGGTAATGTGATCCCTCCAGTTTTGTTCTTTTTGCTTACATTACTTTTGGCTATTCTGGATCATCTGTGGTTCCATATAAGTATTAGAATTGTTTTTCTATTTCCATGAAGAATGATATTGGTATTTTGATAGGGATTGCATTGAATCTGTAGATTGCTTTGAATAGTATGGACAATTTAACAATACTGATTCTTCCAATCCATGAACATGGAAAATCTTTCCATTTTTTGTGTGTCCCATTCAGTTATTTGCATCAGTGTTTTACAGTTTTCATTATAGACATATTTTGCTTTTTTGGTTAATTCTTAAGTATTTAATTTTATATGTGGCTATTATAAACGGGATTATGTTTTTCTTTCAAGATTGTTCACTGTTGGCATATAAAAATGCTACCATTTCTGCATGTAGATTTTGTATCCTGCAGCTTTACTGAACTTGTTTATCAGTTCTAATAGTTTTTTTGTATAGTCTTTAGGTTTTTCCAAATATAACATTAAAGCATCTGCAAACAAGAATAATCTGACATCTTCCCTTCCAATTTGGATGTCCCTTATTTCATTCTCTTGTCTGATTGCTCTAGCTATGACTTCCAGTACTATGTTGAATAACAGTGGTGAACGTGGGCATCCTTGTCATGTTCCAGATATTAGAGGGAAGGCTTTCAGTTTTTCTCCATTCATTATGCTAGCTGAGGGTCTGTCACACATGCCTTTTATTATGTTGAGGTATGTTCCTTCTATACCCAGTTTTTGAAGGTTTGTATCATGAAGGGATGTTGAATTTTATCCAATGCTTTTTCATCATCAAGTGAAATATCATATGGTTTTAGTCCTTCATTCTGTTGATATACTGCATCACATTAATTGATTTGCATGTGCTGAACCATCCTTGCATCCCAGGCATAAATCCCAGTTGGTCATGATGAATGGTCTAATGTATTACTGAATTTGGTTTGCTAGTATTTTGTTGAAGATTTATGCATCAGTATTCATCAGAGAAGGTGGCCTGTAGTTTTCTTTTTTTTTTTTTTTTTTTTGATGTATCTTTCTCTGGTTTTGATATCAGGGTAATACCGGCCTCACAGAATGAGTTTGGCAACATTCCCTCCTTCTCTGTTTTTCAGAACAGTTTGAGTAGGATTGGTATTTGTTCTTTAAATATTTGGTAGAATTCAGCAGTGAAGTTATTGGGTCCTGGACTTTACTGGGAGACTTTTTATTACAGCATTGATCTTGTTACTTGTTGTTGGTCTGTTTAAGTTTAGGAAGATTGAATTCTTCCTAATTCAATCTTGGTAGGTTGTATGTGTATATGAATTTATCCATTTCCTCCAGATTTTCCAATTTATTGGCATATACTTACTCATAGCAGCCACTAATGATCCTTTGAATTTCTGCAGTATCAGTTGTAACATCTCCTTTTTCATTTCTGATTTTATTTTTAATCTTCTTTCTTTTTTTCTTAGTCTGGCTAAAGGTTTGTCAATTCTGTCAATCTTTTTAAAAAGCAACTTTTTGTTTCATTGATCTTTTGTATTGTTTTCTTCATTTCAATTTCATTTACTTCTTCTCTGATCTTTATTATGTCTTTTCTTCTACTAATTTTGGGTGTAGTTTGCTCTTGCTTTTCTAGTTCTTTAAGATGCATCATTAAATTGTTTATTGAAAATTTTACCTCTTTTTGATATAGGCACTTATAGCTACAAACTTCCCTCTTAGTACAGCTTTTGTTGTATCCCACAGGGTTTGGTATGTTATATCTCCATTATCATTTTTTTCAAGAAATTTTTCAATTTCCTTCTTAATTTCTTCATTGGCCCACAGGTCATTCAGGAGCATATTGTTTAATTTCCATGTATTTGTACAGTTTCCAAAATTCTTGTTATGGATTTCCAATTTTATTCCATTGTGGTCAGAGAAGATGCTTGATATTATTTCCATTTTTTGAATGTTTTAAGACTTCTTTTGTGACCTAACATGTGGTATATCCTTAAGAATGATCCATGTGCTGAGGAAAAGAATGTGTATTCTGCATTCATTGGATGAAATGCTCTGTAAATATCTATTAGATCCATTATGTCTACACAGATAAAGTCTGATGTTTCTTTGTTGATTTTCTGTCTGGAAGATTTGTCCAATGCTGCAAGTGGGGTATTGAAGTCTCCAGGTATTATTGTATTGAGCTTTATCTCTTTCTTTGGCTCTGATAATATTTGCTTTATATATCTGGGTGCTCCAGTGTTGGGTGCATATATATTTAAAACTGTTATATCCTCTTGCTGCATTGACCCCTTTATCATTATATAGTGACCTTCTTTGTCTCTTCTTATATATTTTTGTCTTAAAATCTATTTTGTCTGATGTAAGTATAGCAACTCCTGCTCTTTTTTGGTTTCCATTGGCATGGAGTATCTTTTATACCCCTTTATTTTCAGTCTATGTGTGTCTTTATAGGTGAAATGTAGTTCTTGTAGGCTACAAATCAATGGGTCTTGTTTTTTTATCTATTCAGCCACTCCATCTTTTGATTGGAGAGTTTAGTCCATTGTTATTACTAATAAATAATGACTTACTCCTGCCATATTGTTACTTGTTTTCTGGTTGTTTCATAGTCTTCTCTTCCTTCCTTCTTTCCTTCCTGTCTTCCTTAAGTGAAGCTGATTTTCTCTGATGATATAATTTACTTTCTTGCTTTTTATTTGTTGTGTATTCATTGAATGTTTTTTGGTTTGAGGTTACCATGAGGCTTGCAATTCTATCTGATAACCCAGGGGTCCCCAACCCCCAGGCCACAAACCAGTACCAGTCTGTGGCCTGTTAGAAACTGGGCCACACAGCAGGAGGTGAGCAGCAGGCAAGGGAACATTACTGTCTGAGTTCCGCCTCCTGTCAGATCAGTGGCAGCATTAGATTCCAAGTCTAAATTTCTACTTAGGATAATAGTAGATCACACACCATAGTTATAATGTTACAAAAATCTTTTTTTCCCTGCATACTTACTATTACGAGTGAGTTTTGTACCTTCAGGTGATTACCTACTGCTCATCAATGTCTTTTCCTTTATTTATCTTTCTTTCTTTCTTTTTTTGAGACAGTCTCACTCTGTCACCCAGGCTGGAGTGCAGTGGCATGATCTCAGCTCACTGCAACCTCCGCCTCCTGGGTTCAAGTGAGTCTCCCGCCTCAGCCTCCAAAGTAGCTGGGACTACAGGCACCCACCACCATGCCCAGCTAATTTTTGTATGTTTAGTAGAGACAGGGTTTCACCATGTTGGCCAGGCTGGTCTCGAACTCCTGACCTCAGGTGATCCGCCCGCCTCAGCCCCTCAAAGTGCTGGGATTACAGGAGTGAGCCACTACGCTCAGCCTATGTCCTTTTCTTTCTGATGAAGTATTCCCTTTAACATCTCCTGTAGTTCAAGTCTGGTGTTAAAAATCCCTCAGCTTTTGTTTATCTGGAAAAGGCTTTATTTCTTCTTGATGCTTGAAGGATGTTTTCACCAGATATACTATTTTAGGGTAAAAGTGTTTTCCATCAGCACTTTAAATATGTCATGCCATTCTCTCTTGGCCTGTAAGGTTTCCACTGAAAAGACTGCTGCCAGAGGTACTGGAGCTCCATTGTATGTCATTTATTCCTTTTCTCTTGCTGCTTTTAGGATTGTTTCTTTATCCTTGATCTTTAGGAGTTTGATTATTAAATGCCTTTGGATAGTTTTCTTTGGGTTAAATCTGTTTTGTGTTTTATAACCTTATTGTACTTTTGGATATTGATATCTTTCTCCAGGTTTTGGAAGTGATCTGTTATTATCCTTTGAATGAACTTTCTACCTCTAGCTCTTTCTTTTCCCTCTTCTTTAAGGCCAATAACCCTTAGATTTACCCTTTTGAGACTATTTCCTAGATCCTGTTGTTGTGCTTCATTGTTTTTCATTCTTCTTTGTCTCCTCTGACTATATATTTTCAAATAGTCTGTCTTCAAGTGCACTAATTCTTTCTTCTGTTTGATTAATTCTATTAAAAGACTGATGCATTCTTCAGCATGCCAACTTCATTTTTCAGCTCAAGAATTTCAGCTTGAATCTTTTTAATTATTTCAATCTCTTCGGTAAATTTATCTGATAGAATTCTGAATTCTATGTGGTATCTTGACTTTCTTTGAGTTTCCTCACACAGCTATTTTGAAATCTTTGTCTGAAAGGTCACATACCAGGACTGGTCCCTGGTATATTTTTTTTTTTTTTTTTTTTTTTTTTTTGAGACAGAGTGTCTCACTCTGTCACCCAGGCTGGAGTGCAGTGGTGCGATCTCAGCTCACTGCAACCTCCACCTCCCAGGTTCAAGCAATTTTCCTGCCTCAGCCTCCAGAGTAGCTGGGACTACAGGCACACACCGCCACGCCCGGCCAAATTTTTTTGTATTTTAGTAGAGACGGGGGGTTCCACCATGTTGCCCAGGCTGGTCTTGAACTCCCGAGCTCAGGCAATCTGCCCGCCTCGGCCTCACGAAGTGCTAGGATTACAGGCGTGAGCCACCATGCCCAGCCAGCTAGTTAAGTTTCTAAACTGAAAATTAGAGAAGGTTAATAGCCAAGTTTCCCAATGAAACATCACTATTATCTTTTCTTCCAGTTCTGTAATGATTGCCCCTTTAAAGAACAAGATAAAGTGATGTCGGCAAGAGAGTTGACTAAGCCCCTGGTGCTCATCCTCCTCACAAAGACAGCCAGAACAACAAATAAATAACTACATTTGGATACACCAACTCCACAACCCTATCCCGGCAACCAGGATCAGCTGGGAATCAGGAGGAATTTTTCCCTACAGTGAAGAGGTAAGCAAGAATATTCCAACAACCCCCATCAAAACCTTGGACAACTACAGACCTCCAGCTGAAAGAGCCTCCTGCAGTCCACATATCAGTGATACCCCAAAGAGGAGCCAACAATATGCCCTGCCCTCTGTGGCCCGTGAGGCTACTGTACTAGTAATCTTAAAATTGGAGGTATCTGGTGACATCCACAAGCCGAGCAGCAAATAGCTGTTACACCCTTTGGGAACTCCATGCTTTGGTTAGGAATGTGATCTTGCATGTTAACAACTTCAGCAACACCCCTAGATCTCTTCTCTGGACAGAAACAACAGAGAGACTTAAGGAATAACTAGAGTTCACTCTCATTGTTTAAGCACTTAAGTTACCTTTAAGAAATCTCAGTTCCAGGCCAGGTGTGGTGGCTCAGCCCTGTAATCGCAGCACTTTGGGTGGCCAAAGCAGGAGGACTGCTTGAGTCCAGGAGTTCAAGACCAGCCTGGGCAACATAGTGAGACCCCAGCTCTACAAAAAATTAAAAATTAGCCAGTATGGTGGCACATGCCTATAGTCCCAGCTACTCGGGAGGCTAAGGAGGGACGATCACTTGAGCCCAGGAGTTTGAGGCTACAGTGAGTTATGATGGCACCACTTTACTCCAGCCTGGGCAACAGAGTGATACTCTATCTCAAAAAAAAGAAAAGAAAAAGGAAGATGAAGGAGGAAGAAGAAGAAGAAGGGAGGAGGAGGAGGAGGGAAGAGGAGGGAGAAGGAGGGAGGGAGGAGATGAGGAAGAAGGAGCAGGGAGGACGAGAGGAGGAGGGAGAAGGCAGAAGAGGAGGAGGGAGAAGGGAGGAGGAGAGGAGGAGGGAGAAGGGAGGAGACGAGGAGGAGGGAGAAGGGAGGAGACGAGGAAGGAGAAGGGAGGAGGAAGAGGAGAAGGAGGAGGAAGGAAAAGAAGAAGGAGAAGGAGAAGGAGAAGAAGAAGGAGGAAGGAAGGAAGAAGAAGAAAGAAGAAAGAAGCAGAAGAAGATCTTAGTCCCTTCTTTGTAGTTTTTATCAGAGATTATAAAAGGTCATTTGCTCAAGCTGATTTTCCACACTTCTCTGTCTTATAAGCCTGCATACACATTAATTCCTAAACTTGAAAAAAGTTTACTAACTTTAAACAAATAGAGCAGAAAACTGTGCCATGAGTGCAAAATTACTATCCCACAATAGAAAAGACAAGCAGATCCTACTCAAAATCACTAATAAACACTGTGTCATCCTCAATAAAATACTTGACATATCCATTTTAGTAAACTCTCTCCACAGGTCTTGAAATTTTCCTACTTTATTAGCTCATTACATTTAAAGACTCTTCAGTAAAACTAAGTAGTAATAAATTCACCAGTATTCTGAAAGTGATTTTTCATCACAAAACTATGAAACAAAGCAGCTATTTCTACTAACATCTACTAAGAGAGAGATGTGTTGTCTCTCTTGTGCAACAGCCATTTAATATTCGTTTGCCATTTCAATGGAAAACCTACAATAATTTCTAGGACTATAATTTGGCTATACTATAATATGAAATCTGAATTTGACACTATTTGGAAAGTTAAAATGAAGGAAAAAATTGGCATTTGTTCCTTTTTTAAAAAAGGTTATATTCATGCTTACATGCTGGTTTCTCCAAGGACGCTTAGGTTTTATTCTAAATCCCACTAGCTTCCCAAAGTAACTGCTCATCTTCAGTCATTATAATGTCAGCCTGTTGATGTTTTTGCATAACGCCCTTTCTACAAACTGGCTAGATTTTCCATTACCATAATTTTGCATGATAACATAGAAAAATCACTATTGTCATTTTAAGCTGACAGAAACATTCTCAGCCTAAGAAACTCAAAACTATTATAAACTTAAAATCTTCAATTACTGAATTCACTTTTTTAAAATCGAACAGAAACTTTCTCTTGGTAATGAAGGCTAAAATGTCTTAAATGCAAAACGTGTTGTTTTTCTACAATTCCCCCCACCCTCCCAAAAAAAGGTATGAAGAGAATGTGGATAAACGTATGATCTGCCAACCCTAACATATCATTTTAAAATGAACAAATTGTCAAAAACTACATTGCCATACATCTATTTAAATAATAAGAAGGAAGGTAATTCTGAAGTCCCACTGCTTGCAAGGCTGTCCAGCTTAGTCTAAGAACAGAGGAACACCTATAAAGGTGGGATTCAATTCACTGGTCTATCTCCCCAAAACCTGAACTGCTGAAAACAAGTCTTTCATAGTTTCTCTTTATTGTTAATTAGGTAATTTTGTACTGTATTGTGTTTTCTGTAATAGAGAGCAGAATAGGATAAATTAACATGAAAAATGTAGAAATGTCAGACTGATGCCAATTAGTAGAATGCTGGCAGGTTTTTCTAAGATTCAAAAATAATTTATAAGTTGCATTTTTAAGATTCCACATTATTTTAAGTGAACGCCTTAATCATTCAGTTTATTTCTTGCGGGACTTAAGATCAGCCTGTCAACAGAGAAAGTGGTTTGTTTGGGTTTTTTTTCAGCCTTTCCAAGATTTCCAGGACCTCATCTTTACCCAAAAGCCTATTTACTGGCAGCCAATTTGCAAACATCAAATTTAAGATTATAGCTTCAGTAAAACGAGAAGAAAGAAATTAAAGTTCACTTCGAGTATTTATGTTGGCATATACCAAGCAGACTACTTAAGAGAAGAATGACACTGAGGGCTCCATTTTGCCATTCCTCATGTTCTGCATGTACTAGTTTTCATATTACTTTAATTGAGACAAACATAATGAATCTATCATTTAAAGTATGCAAATTCATTACTCCTTCTTTGTGAAAGCTTGACACCTTGGCTCATGTCATATATTTGCAAACTAAGTATGTATTCCACTAAAAAGTTAAGAAAAAAGAAACCAGAATAACAGCTTTTTAAGTTTATGTTTCATGAAACAAGAAAATAATTAAGTGGGTACTTGCAATATACTACTGCTAGGGTCAATGTTAGCATCACTAAAATCTTCAAGTTTTCTTCAAAATATTAGTGAGAATCTTTACTGTCTCGTAAAGAATTATCCAAAACTTAACATTATAATTGGCTCCAACAACTAAACCACAAACAAAAGCCTCTTAAATGGTAAGCAATGCTGAATTAACTTTTAATGACAACAAAAATAATCTTCTATTACCTACAGAGATAATCCAATAAATATACAGCAGTAAATATAGTCATTTTCTCTAGAACAATGGAAAATAAAAAGCCCAATAAGAAACAAAAAGAAATTATTCAATTTTATACTCATTATCATTACAAATCAATAAACTAATTTCCCATAAAACCACTCTTTTAAAAAAATTATCAGTTTTTCCAATTCCTTTTTTTCTTTTCTTTTTTTTTTTTTTGAGACAGGATCTTGCTTTGTCATCCAGGCTGGAGTACAGTGGCGCAGTCATGGCTCACTGCAGCCTTGACTTCCGGGACTCAAGTGATCCTCTTACCACAGTCCCCTGAGTATCAGGGACTATAGGTGTGAACCACCATGCCCAGCTAATTTTTTTATTTTTGTCTCACTATGTTGCCCAGGCTGGTCTTGAACTCCTGGGCTCAAGCTGTCCTCCCACCTCAGTCTCCCAAAGTGCTCGGATTACAGCCATGTGAGCCACTAAGCCAAGCCAATTCATTTTTTGATAATAGCATTTCCTTGTTCTTAAAGCTTTTGATAGCTTTATTTTTAAAATGCAATAACAACAGCCGTAAATATTAAAGAGGTATTTAAAAATTACTTCTTTCTAGTAAAGAGGCTAGGGAAAGAAAATAATGTTTTAGGAGTTTTTCTTAACACTTTAAAACTAATCTGACCAAGAAATCTGATTAGAGAAAATAATTTTCATCTCTTCTAAACACAAATATATTTCCTATTCAAATAATCCCATATATCCACACATTTAATATAAGAGACAATAATGAGGATCTAGCATTTTTGATCACTTACTATGTGCCAGGAACTCTGCTAAATGCATTATATTAATCCTCACAGTAGTTGTAACTATTTTACATATGGGGGTCTGAGGCACAAAGAGATCAAAACAATTTACTCAAGCCATATAGCTAGTAAATGGATGGGGCTGAGAATCAAACCCAGGCAGTCCAGTACCATGTCTGATTTTTTTTTATATATATACTTTTTATTTTTTTATTTTATTAAAACTCAGTGCTCTACATGTTTAGAGAAACTTCTGTAGTAGCGAATTATAGAAATGATTCCTTAAAGTACAGTCTTCCATGTCTGCTTTCTGAATCACTATACAGCACGTCCTCCAATAAAATTGTTTTCTTTCAACATCATTTTGTTGTAACATTAATAAAGAAAAAATCAGTTTCCAGCCATGACCACAGTCTTGTGTGAAGTTTGCATGTTCTCCCCAGGTCTGCATGGGTATTCTCCGGGTACTCTGGTTTCCTTCTACATCCCAAAGCTATGCACATTAGATGAATTGGCATGTCTGTATGGTCCCAGTCTGAATGAGTGTGGGTGTATGAGTGTACCCTGCAATGGAATGGCCTCCTGTCCAGGGTTGATTCCTGCCTTGTGCCCTGAGCTGCCAGGATAGCTCCAGGCACCCCCAACCCTGAACCAGAATAAGTGGGTTGGAAGATGAATGAATGGATACAAATGATTGCCAAATAAAAATTAGTGGGCCAGGTGTAGTGGCTCACACCTGTAATCCCAGCACTTTGGGAGGGTGAGGTGGGTGGATCACCTGAGGTCAGGAGTTCAAGACCAGCCTGACCAACACGGTGAAACCCCATCTGTACTAAAAATACAAAAATTAGCTGGGCGTGGTGGCGCGCACCTATAGTCCCAGCTACTTGGGAGGCTGAGGCAGGAGAATCACTTGAACACAGGAGGCAGAGGTTGCAGTGAGCCGAGACCACACCACTGCATTCCAGCCTGGGCAGCAGGGTGGGACTCCGTCTCAAAAAAAAAAGAAAAAAAAAACTAGTAAAGTATATGATAATCATACAAACGCACAATAAACGATGCAGTAAGAAAATGCTCAATGATCTGCCATATTGGTTACTCTCTAATTGCATGATGGTAAAAGATGCTCCTTACAATTTTTACTTTGCAAACACCTATTCCTTGATTTAACCCACCACCACTATGACTGCTTTCACTCACTGATTCACTAAAAATTGTGTAAATAATTATATTGTTTTTATTAATCTTTCTTAAATGTACTTATAGCCCAAATTTATTTCTTTGTTTAATTTTACAAGTGTTTTGAGTCTTTATTTAGAAGTTTGGTGAAGTTTTTGTGACCAGAAATATGCCATAGGAACTTAACTCTTGTTTATATCAATTAACATATCTATTCACTTAAAGTCACAGTTTCCAAGAATCTACTAACTTAAGTGAGGACTTACACTACATTGTGTATAAAATATACATTGCATCTAGCATGTCTGACACCCAGTAAGTATTAATAAAAGTGCAACTATTATTATAGTATTTATCCCTTCTTTACTTACTCTGTGATAATTCCGGATTTCCTTTCAGATTCATCATCTTTGGAATTGAAGGTCCATACACATCCACATCTAGCAAACCAATGGCCTTGGACTGCAAAAAAATAAATAAAAATATAAAACAAAACAAAAACACTTTACCATAAGATTGTTCCCACTCTTCTCAAAGGTGAAGCATATAGCAACAGTAATCTGAGTACAGAAAATAAAACTGGCAAAATATTACAAATCATAACCTAAACTTCCAAAGCAACAGCTAAGTAAAAGAGCATAAATTGCTTAGGGTCAATACTTTTTACGATTTACTAATATCATCTAGATAACTGACTAGAGAAATCCACCCTATATGCTTTACATATTGTAGTTCAGGTCTCCCATATAGTCTCAAGCAGACTAAGACCTTTTTGATCTGAACATGAGTTTGAGAACAAATTACACGCAAACAATTTTAAAATAATGATTTATGATGGCAAGCAAAACCCCAGAAAGATACAACATTAACTTTTGGAAAGCCTGTCTAACACACCAAAGAAGACAAAATAAAAAAAGATCATGGAAACAGGGCCATAATAAAGCAAGTGAGAAATTCTGATGTAGATCTGCGATAAATGAGATGGAAGCACTAACAAGGATACTGGCACACCTAACACAGAGACAACCTCTTATATGCAAGTCACAATTAAATACAAAACGTCTTCTAGAGGTTCAGAAACAACTAAAACTGTTTTCTTTGATGATGCATCCAGCTGCTGAAGGACAGGACACCCTGTCTGGGCTCTTCGGTGGCTGTCAATTAATCAGCAGCTTAGCCAAGGAAAGGAAAACAAAATTCGCTATTAAAAAATATGTCTCTTTTTTTTCTTCTTCCCCTCTCTTCTTTCTCCTTTGATAGATGAAATCAATCTGTTATTGGTTTTGCTCATCTACAAGTAAACAGAACGCTAACACGATATGCCTTAGAGTTGTTTCATCAAGTCTTACAACTTTCCTACTACTCTCTTCATATCCTGCAGAATAAAACTCATAACCCCTTGACAAAATTTTTTGAAAAACTGAAGCAATTACTCATCTTCAATGTTACCTACCTATTTCTAGACAAAAAAAAAAAAAAAAAAACTTTTTAAATTTTGTTATCTGGTTCCTATGAACATACAAAATAAAGTAAATCTAAGATTTGTGCTTCCAACTTTATACTGACTAAAACTGCAGTTTAAATATACATGTATATATCTGTATGACTCAGTGTCCTCAGAGGAAAAAATGGGATTAATATCTGTCTCTATGAAAATCTCAGCTTTATGTAAAATCAGAAAAATAGGAAGGATACTTGATTTTTAATAGAATGGTGGTATATAAAATTTAAGCTTAATGCATTTAGGTATCAGATTTAAGAAGGGAGGAACAGTCAATGAGAAATTTGACAAATTTAACTATTTTTTAAACCACAAACAGAAGAATTTAGCTAAATTAAAACAATTAAATTTACTATGGATAACAAGATTTTCAAATGAGGGGACCTAAATCTAGAAATATGGCTAATTGTTACTTCTATTACACAAAGTTCTGCTAATGCTATAACTATCATCCTAGAATTTTATCTCTTTTCTGTATTTTATGACACCTACAAAAACTAAAAACTACAACCAAATAATAATAAATACCAATAAAAACAAAAGCTATTTTAAGATTCTCTTTCCTTGTTCTCTTATTTATATCAATGCTGGTTTTACAATAACATGAAGGGGATTAGGTCCTAAGTTTCAAATTGATCTTCTAACAATACCTGTCAAGTAAAATAACAGCTTTTTAAGTTTATGTTTCCATGAAACAAGAACATAACTAAGTGTTCTAACTAATATAAGATTGCTAGGGTCAATTTTATCATCACTAGATTTTCAAGTTTCCTTCAAAATGCTAGGAAAGATCTATCATCTATCCTGCTTCTAGAAGAATACTAAGCTTGCCTAAAGATGAACTCTTGGCACAATGGTCCAAAAAAACTGAAGATCTCTCCTAACATTTGCTGCGGTAAGAGTAGATTTTACATATGCCTAGATGGCTCCAATATATGTTACGTAAAAACTAAGGAGGAAGGGGAAATTACAAGATTTTCGAGTTCTTCTGCTTCCTAGAAAATAGAAATAACACTAACTGACAATATTCTACATATTAGGCTCTCTACATACTCTAAGAGACTGACCTAAATTTAGTACCAATGCTTGCATATATCAAAAAGGAAACAAAGGGAGGAAAATACAAAGATCAGGAGCAAAAGAGAAAGAGAGGAAAGAGAGAGAGAGGAGCAAAGGGATTAAGGACGGAGGAAGAACAGGATAAAGGGACAATAGACAGCAAAGTTATATTAAGATGCCGGATAAACTCGGCCTCCACTGCCAGCCCTATGGACAAATCAGAACCTATAAAAACATACCATCTTAAATCACCCAGACACCAACACTTTCCCTGATTGCATCTCCCCATTGTTGAATTCCTTCTGGGTGCCAGGCACTTAGCTAAGCATTTTATTTACATTTTTTCACTTATCCTCACAGCAACACCGCAAGGTGGTATTATCCATACTCATGAATGAGAAAGCCAGAAACTTACACTCAAAATGACCATTTAAAGTATTCTTTTTTAAAATGAAGTAGAATGGGAAATTAGACATGAAAATGCTAACCTCATAAACCTCCAGCAGAACTTTAACAGGATCTAACTCCAAAAACAGATATAGAGCACACTTATTCTTAAAGGGCTACCAGTAAATATTTCAGACGTTGAGGATCATATGATCTCTATGGTAACTACTCAACATTACCACTGTAGCATCAAGGCAGCCATAAACAATATGTAAATAAATTAACACGGCTGTGTTCCAATAAAACTTCACAAAAAAAGGATTTGGTCCACACGTCATAGTCAACATTCAATTTAGAGAGTAAACTTTTTCATGATGAAGCTATTCAGTCATTCAACAATGTAATTTTGTTAGCACCAAGAGCACGCAGGCTAGTCATCTCAACGTCAGAGGAGCTATCTCAGTAAAGATTTACTCTCTCATCCTTAATTGGCTAGATTTTAAAAATTAAAAAGCACACTTTTCAGACTATTTTACTGGAACTAAATTAGGATGTCTTGCTTAGATTTTATTTATCATGAATAAAATCAGTGTCCAGGCCGGGCGCAGTGGCTCACACCTGTAATCCCAGCACTTTGGGCCAAGGTGGGCGGATCACGAGGTCAGGAGATCAAGACCATCCCGGCTAACATGGTGAAACCCCGTCTCTACTAAAAATACAAAACATTAGCTGGGCGTGGTGGCGGGTGCCTGTAGTCCCAGCTACTCGGGAGGCTGAGGCAGGAGAATGGCGTGAACCCAGGAGGCAGAGCTTGCAGTGGGCCAAGATTGCGCCAGTGCACTCCAGCCTGGGCGACAGAGTGAGACTCTGTCTCAAAAAAAAAAAAAAAAAAAAAAATCAGTGTCCATTAACAGAAACACCAAAGCATACATTAATTAAAGCATATTATACTTAGAATTGGCACAGCTATCAGACCAGTACAGTTATTATTGCTATAAAAATAAATTTAAACAGATTTTCAAGTCTAGAATTCAGTAATGTTCAAAAGGTGCCAAATAAACTTCATTTGTTTTCATAATTTACTCCATTATTTTTAAATAGGCTCCTATTTTAAGTATGTAAATAGTCTTTCACTTTAAACTTCCAGTTTTATACTGTTAGAAAAATAAATGAGCAAGGTAAAAGCCTATAAATAAATGTATGCAGCTGGGTGTCTAGCCAGCTAAGTTTTATGAATCCTTTCCAACTTACTCCTCCTATAATAATTATATTTACTCAACAAAGCTCCATTTAGGATTTTCTTCAATTTCAGCCAGACTCAAAGGAATATTTGCTACAAAAGCTACCAAATACACAACAGATAAAAAAAAAAAAAACTACTGTTGGCAAAAATAACTGTAAACTTACTATTGTAAAGTGTGATTGTCATCTTTAATGTCACCATAAACTTAACCTAATGTTGGTATCTAACAATATACTCTTTTTCTGACTCTCCTACAGATCTCAAAATCTAGCAGATGACATAAAACAAGATAGATCAAACCCCAAGATAACAATTAGTTTTTTGGATTCGTTTATAATTTATAACACCCTGTGGAAGTTGTAAAAGGTGGCAGAATTATTCAAGAGTGATTATACTGTTTCATTACTACTGCATGAAAGCTGCAATTTGAGAGCCTACACATCCTATTTTTGTGTGTTGGATTTCAAAGACACGAACCACAGTTTTGATACTGCTTTGTTCTTCCAACACAATTTATACTAAATAAGATTATAAAGCTTCATGACATGTTCCTTTTATCCATGTCTTCTGCTAATAGAACCCATCAAAACAACATCTTAGAATGTTTCCACCCAATTATTTCTAAATAAGACCTACCTAAAAGTTGTACTTCTACAGAAGCACCCAGCTAAGACTCCCATGATTCCCTGTATATTATATTCAGTTTAATCTCGGACTGGCAGTTGGTGTTTATTCAATTTAGAAATTATTCAAGCCTCTTCTTTCTTCTCTTTCTGCCCAGCTTTATGTCAAGCTGCCAATCATAAGAATTTCAATCTCTTAGTAGAGAAAAATATATGTTTCCAAATTCTATTAGCTAAGATTAAATAAGAATCTGATTGTCAGAAGAGCTAATGGTTAACAAGGTGATAAGAGAACAATTTCCTGCTGTTTATCAAAGGACTGTCTAAATCTTCAAGTTCAATCAGGAAAAAAGAGAAACAAGAGCAGCATAAAGGAAAAAAAAATCACCCGGCTAGTTGGAACACAACCTGAGAGGAGGAGCTCATGAAAAGTACAGAAGAATCCCAAATGATAAAAATATTAATAACTGCTTTCAAAAGAGGTACAAAATAGAAATGGAAGATAAATGGCAGATTTCTTTTTGTTTGTTTTTTCAGACGGTCTTGCTCTGTCGCCCATGCTAGAGTGCAGTAGGGCAATAGGGGCCTTGACCTCCCTGGCTCAAGCAACAATCCTCTCACCTCAGTGTCTTGAGTAACTAGGACTACAGGCACTGGCCACCATGCCTAGCTAATTTTTTTTCATTTTTTGTAGGGACAGGGTTTCACCACGTTGCCCCAGCTGGTCTCAAACTCTGGGGCTCAAGTGATCCTCTTGCCTCGACCTCCCAAAGTGCTGGGATTACAGGTGTAAGCCACCACACCTGGCCAATAATCAATTTCAAATTAAAGACTCTATTTTAGAGTAGGAAGAAACCTAAGAGATCGTCTTAGTCTTCTAATTTTTAGTGATAAAGAAACTAAGGCTCAGAGATAATGCCATTCCCGGGCCTAGGATCCAAGTCTCTCTCCAATGTATCATGAAGCCTAACCACTAATCAACAATCACCAGCCACTTACCATACCTCTTTCAACTCATCTCCTACTCTCCCCTTTTCTAGTCTACTCCATACATATTACCGTCTTGCAGCTTCTTAAACACACAAGGAACACCCCAGACTTAGGAGTTTTGCAGTTGCTATTCCTTCAACCAGAAATCCTATTGCCCCAAGTATCCACCTGGTCTCTTACTCACTTCCTTTAAGTCTTGATTTAAACATAACCGTATAGTAAGGCATTCACTGGCCAGGCTATCTAAAATTGCAACTCCCTTACCACAACACTACACATTTCCTATTCCCCACTCTGCTTTTTCTTTCTTCTTGGTATCTATATTAGTATTCAGCATATTATATACAGTCTAGGTATCTGCAGGGCATTGGTTCCTGGACACCTCCGCCCCCATACCAAAACCCTCACTTTTTTTTTTTTTTTGAGACAGAAGCTCGCTCTGTCGCCCAGGCTGGAGTGCAGTGGCGCAATCTAAGCTCACTGCAAGCTCCGCCTCCCGGGTTCACGCCATTCTCCTGCCTCAGCCTCCCGAGTAACCGGGTCTACAGGCGCCCGCCAGCACACCCGGCTAATTTTTTTGTATATTTAGTAGAGACGGGGTTTCACCGTGTTAGCCAGGATGGTCTCGATCTCCTGACCTTGTGATCCGCCCACCTCAGCCTCCCAAAGTGCTAGAATTACAGGCGTGAGCCACCGCGCCCGGCCAATCCTCAGACTCGTATGTAAAATGGCACAGTATTTGCATATAACCTGTACACATCCTCCCATATACTTTAAATCATCTCTAGATTACTTATAATACCAAATACAATATAAATTTTATGTAAATTGTTATTATACTGTATTTTTATTTGTATTACTTTTTATTGTTGTATTGTTCTTTTTATTGGGTTTTTAAAAATATTTCTGATCCACAGTTGGTTAAATCCACAGATGCGAAACCAGCACATATGGAGTGCAAATGTATTTACCTATTATTTACGATCTCCTCTACTAGAATGTAAATCCCATGAGGGTAAGGATTTTTGCATGCTTTGTTCACTACTATATACCCAGAACCTAGAAGAGTAGGTAGTAACAGAGATTCCCTATTACATCCCAGAAATTCTGATTCATTAGGTCCGGGCTGCCATCCAACAACCTATACATGTAGCACTGCACGGTATAAGATGACCACAATGTGAAAAACAGAAATATAGATAATACAGGAAAGTGAGATGAAAATTTGCTACTAAGCCTTGGGACCAGCAGGATCATAATAACAATAATCTATAGTAATCAACAATAACATTAAAGAGGTCCTTTTTTAAATGATTTTTTTTTAAAAACATAGTAAACATTCTGCCTTATGGGTGAATAATCAATAAATATTGCATGGGACATATACATTAAAAAATTATTCATTGTTTATCTGAAATTCAAATTTGTTATTTGCTAAATCTGACAACCTTACCCTAGCATTTCTCCTCAACAGGGCTGCAAGAATGATTCAGATGAAACATAAGTCAGATTGTGTTATTTACTCTGCTCAAAACCCTTCACTGCCACCACTCCTCCCATTTCATTCCTGTAAAAGCCAAAGTCCTTACAACCATTCACCCCACATAACCCAGTCAGTTCCCCACCCACCTCCTGCCTCCCAAACCTAGTAATTTTCATCACCTATTACTCCATTCCACCTCTTCCTCCAGAAATCACATTGGCCTTATTACTATTGCTTGCATGGTATACTAGGCATGCTCCCACCTATTGGCCTTTTCCCCAGCTCTTCCTTCTCCCTGAGATACGCTTCCCTCAGATAGTCACACAGTCTACTCTCATTTTCTTCTCTTCTCTGCTCAAGTGTCGTCTCTTCAATGGAAACTATCATATTTTAAAATGCAAACCAGCACTAACCCTTAAGCACTACCCCTCCCCCATCTCAGTTGACTTGTATCACCTTCTAACATACTATTTAACTTACTTGGGATGTTTATTATCTATTTACTGTAAGTTCCATAAGGGCAGGAATATCCCCAAGTATTCTGAACAGTAAAAATTAAATATTTGTTGAATAAATGGGTAAGTAAATGAACTAATAAATGAATGAACAAACCTCCATCTGTTATTCTGTAGAATTTCAGTATTGCTTACTATATGATCCCCACAGTCTCTTATAAGCTTTAACATACTATGATTTCAAGAAAGTCTCTCTTCTAATACTTCTACACTAACACTTTAAGTTATAGGACTCGAAATTAAGTAATATTACTATATAATAATTATACAATAATATATAGCTTAAAAATATTCTGGTGTTTAAAAGCGGTCATAAATTTCTTTGCAGTCTATTCCCAACAACCATTTTCTCCCCAGAAAAATCTAATATCATCTTCCTTTTTCTACTGACCTCAACTCCAAAAAAAATCAACTTCATGAAAGAAAATCTATTACAAAGAATGGCTATGTTTCCATGGTGGCTTTATTAAAAAATATGGCTGGGCGCAGTGGCTCATGCCTGTAATCCCAGCACTTTAGGAGGCTGAGGCGGGAGGATCATTTGAGGTCATGAGTTCAAGACCAGCCTGGCCAACACGGTGAGACCCTGTCTCTACTAAAACTACAAAAATTAGCCAGGCGTGGTGGCGGCGCCTGTAATCCTAGCTACTTGGGAGGCTGAGGCAGGAGAATTGCTTGAACCCGGAAGACAGAGGTTGCAGTGAGCAGAGATCGCACCATTGCACTCCAGCCTGGGTGACAGAGTGATAAAGTACATTGTCTAAATCTTTGAAAACTAAAGTCACAACATGGTATGAAAAAGCTAACCAAAAAGAAGAAAATTTTTTATCTGCTTACTAGCAAGATTTAGTACAATAGGGTTTCAAATATAAAAAAGCTGCAAATCTGGGTTTGTTTTTCTTTCCGGAACTGGAGAAGCAACTTCTTCTTTAGCAAGAAAACAGTTGCCTTAAGTGCCACATTTTCATTTAGTAAGGAGGGAAAAGTAAATCAGGAATAAAACACCTAAGATTAAGAGAAGAAAAACTTTAAATCTTGGTCTGTATAATTTTTTTAAAAATAAAAATAACAGGTTTTAATGCCCTTAGTAAGTAAAGTCTTCAAATACAGAGAAAAGTGGAAAGCCTTCTACCACCATGTAGTGCTTATAAAAATGCAGAAGATGCTTACAGACACTGAGCTCTAAAAATCATAGTTATCTGTGATATCAACTAGTCATTTGTCGCCAGAATCAAAGCCTGGGGACCTAGAAACCTAACTAAACAAGAACCTTTCCCCAAACAAATAAAGTACTGCAGCAAAGATGCTGGAAAACTAACATCAATTTCTTAAGAATGTCCTTAACTAAACTGCAATGCAGGGAAGAGTATTTATAATTCTGAGAGCAGCTCTTCTAAAGAAAAGCAATTATAAGATCAGATATGAACACAGCACTTGATCCACCCTTCAGACTCAAAATCAGAGCAGCCCAGCAGCTGGTTTTGAAACCCACAGTTCCATATGCTCTGCTCTCTTCCCCTCAATGACCCTTCCAACACTGCTCCGCTGAGAATTAAAGGCTTTCCCTGTTCCTCAAGGAGATGGGATGGGGGGAAATAATTTCCTGATGGAAAAAAAAATGAGAGAGGAAAAATGAATTAGTGAAAGCCAAGTTAGAAAGAAGGTAAATAATTTTTTTAAAAAAAGGATTGTTCTGCCTCAACCTGGGAGGCAGAGGTTGCAGTGAGCTGAGATCACACCACTGCACTTCCTCCTGGGCAACAGAGTGAGACTCGGACTCAAAAAAAAAAGGATGTTCTGTGAGAAATATTTGGATAAATTCTTATTAGATAGAATCAGACAATGAAATTCAAAGGATGTGGAGTAGTTTTGCCACCTATATGTTATACATAAAGGGAAACTAAGGTAGAATATACTAAATGTAAAATGAGGGTAAGTAAGGCTTGTCATTCTAACTCATAAGCAAATTCAACAACTTCCTTGAACAAAGTAAGGAGAATTAATTACTGACAGCAAGCTGCACTTTACTGAAAGAAATTTTTAAAAGGTAGACCAAAGAGTACTGAGGAGGAAACATCCAGCCAACAGCTTCTTTAGAGCTATTGCTAACAATATTGCTACTGCTTCTAATGGGAAATTTCAAAGCATGTTGTACCTAATGCTATGTGCCTAAAACCATACAGAAAATATGGCAGGGGTGGAGGGGGGAGCAGTTTGGAGATTTTTACCTATCTGAAGATCAGGGTGAATGTGGTGTGTGTGTGCTTGTGGAGGAGGAGGAAGAGCAAACAGGTAAGGAAAAATACCTAATAGAAGATCGGCTTTAGGATCTAATCTAATACACTTTCACCCCTCTATTATACATTTAATTTTTTTAAAAAACAATTTATCTTTCATTTTGTGATGTTAAGTTTCTTATTCTGTACACTGAATTATTCTTATAAAAGACACCATAGAGGTAGACACACAGTTTTCAAATCAATTAATACTATTAATATATATTACAGGTTTTCCATTAGCATAATTGCTTATATTTTCTATAAAATGTATGAAACTTGAGGATTTAGATAACCTACTCAATCACAGATGTCATCTAAATCATGAGTGAAATAAACAGTTGTACTGTATTCACATATAGACATTATTATACAACTCTATCAAATTAAAAATAAAGTTCAAAAACTAATAAAAATTATCAAGGCACCATAATTATTATTACCTAGAAAATCATGCTATAAAAATGTTAGCACCTAAGCCCAGGTAAGCAATATATATGGAATTAATTTCATTTAAATTGTTATTACAATATGACTTTTTTAAATCTGCTACACCTTGATGCAATATTTTAAGGGTCAATAACAGATCTTTTTAAAAATAATAACCTCTTACTCAAAGTTCAAAAACAGTTAATCTATTAATTCCACTGCCAAGTAGTAACAATTTTTTGATAAATGAAAATGTTGCTTAGTACCATATGAATCACATGGGTAATTACTTTTTTTTTTTTTTTTTTTTTTTTGAGACAGAGTCTCACTCTGTCGCCCAGGCTGGAGGGTAGTGGCACGATCTTGGCTCACTGCAACCTCCACCTCCTGGGTTCAAGCAATTCTTCTGCCTCAACCTCCTGAGCAGCTGGGACTACAAGTGCATGCCACCACGCCCTGCTAATTTTTTTTTTTGTATTTTTAGTAGAGACGTGGTGTCACCATACTGACCAGGCTGGTCTCGAACTACTGACCTCTTAATCTGCCCACCTCGGCCTCCCAACGTGCTGGGATTACAGGCATGAGCCACCGCACTCAGCCAGGTGATTACTATTTTTAAGGTTTTCTTTTTTTAAATAACTAACATATTAAAGGCACAGTAGGATGCAGGAAAAAGCAAACTAGTATTTGTATCACTTAATAGATGGGTGATTATGGATAAGTTATTAACCTCATCAAACCTCAATTTTCTTACCTGTAAAGATTAAGAAGATCTACTTTTTAAAATACAATAAAGACATTTTAAGACCAAAAAAAGAGAGAGAGATCTAATTTATAGGATTTTTGTGAAGATTATAGAGCACTGCAAATTTGTGAAACTTAAAGAATAGCTAACAGTACTGCATGCACACAGTACATATACTACTATCTATGTGTCAGGTACTTGCTAAACACATTATATATTTTAACTTATTTAATCCTCATGACAACCCTTTAAGTAGGTATACAATAACCCGCAAGGCACACAAAGGTTAGTAACTTGCCCAAGGTCAGGCAGTTCAAGTGCAGAAAATGGGATAAGAACCCAGGCAACAGGGCTTCAGAGTCTGCAGGTAACACTACAACATGCTGCCTCTTTCCAATACAACAAATTAAGTTAAATTCCTAGCAGAAAGTAGGTACTCAATGTTAGCATCTTTCTCCTTTCTGTGCACCAAGACCTCTTTATGCACGGAAGCAGGAAAAATAAGCATTTACTCTCAGTGGGTATTTATCATACAAAACAACCATCAAAAATAACATTCTAATTATTAACCCAGGCAACTATAAAATCTTTAAAAATAACAAAATGATCCTTAATGTGCACTTATTATTTTTATCTGAATTTATGTTGTCTGTTTTTTGTTTAAGAGCAGGAATCATGTATAGTTTAAGGTTTTACATGAGATCACTGTGAAAAATAGCCTCTAGTAAATATTAAGTAGCATATTTCACAAAAATTAGAGTTTTTGGTATATTAGCCAATTTTTATGTTATATAGATAATAGAGTACAGACATAGCCAAAAAAGCAGTTAAGAAAATAAAGACTCATATGTTCTAGCCTAGAAAATAACAGATAGTAAGCAACAATAGAAGCAATTTATTATATTCTGCTTCTTTTCTTTTTGTTGTAGTTGTATAGAAATTTGTGTTTCTATGCTAAATCAAATGCACATACTTACTGTAAGCTAACACATAATAATAGCCAGAGTTAATGAATGCTCACTACGTGCCAGGCGTTATACTAGTGGCATTACACATAAGATATATCTACATTTCACAAAAGCTCTGTAAAGTAACCATTATCATTATTATTATTCTTACACATTTAGCAGATGAGGGACCTGAGCTCTGACAGATCAAATGCCTGGCCTAAGTTTACACAATAAGTGAAGAGTTGGAATCAAATTCAGATTTGCCTGAATCCATAGCCCAAACTTTTTCTACCAAAAGTACCCAAGCCTAGCCGTGTATCAGAATCACCTGGGCAGCTTGTTAACAAAATTGATGGTCAAATCCCAGACCTAAAAATACCAATTCCCAGAGATTTTGATTTATTTAACAAGCTCCCAGGTGATTTTTATGCAGGAAGTTAGCACCAGTCCTAGGAGTAGCATTTAAAAACCACTGTATTACTTCCAGCTGCCTTCTCTGTTTTCCGTTAGGTTTCATGATTAGAAAGTGAGGTTATAGAGTCCCAAACACTGAGGGTTAGATTCAGGTAAGTGACATTAATAGAGTAAGGACCCAATTCAATTTTAGATTGCAAAATTCATTTTGGAAAATGGCATCACCATTTTTTCATTCATTACCCAAACCTGGATTCAATCTATCTCTTTCTTTGCTTTTTTACAACTAGAGGATATTATCATCTATAGACACTGTTGGTTGCTACCCAACAGTAACTCCTAACCCACCCCTCCTTTTCATAGGCAGAACTCACCTCCCACTGGAAAGGTAGAAAGTGTTAGATTCTCCACATTCCCAGTCTTCCTTGCAGCTAAAAGATGTTCATGAGATCCGATCCTGATCAGTGAAGCTAGAAAATGTCTAGTGAGAGTTTTCTTCCCTTGTAAATAAAAAACAAGGGAACACACTCTTTTTCTTCCTCTTTGCAATTCAGTGGGGCAGCCATCTTGTGACCATAAGAATTAAGCAAAGAGAAATGCAGAAATGCCACTCCACCGCACTACTTCCTAGTTGAGCTACTTTCTGTAGTTCTCATTCCAAATATCTTGTCATTTCTTGCTATGACTTTGCTTCCATAGTTCCTTCAACCTAGAATTATCTTCTGCTATTTTTCTACCTGCCAAAACTACACCTCACCTTCAAATTATTACCTTTGAAGGACTGGAATTAATTTCTCTCTGTTCTCGTATTAATATACTATTTATACCCACAAACTGCTGCACTTGCCACATTCTTCCTTCTATGTAAATAAATATGTATTAATATATCGGTCTTCCTCACAAGGCTGGAGGCTTTATGAGGGTAGCACCATGGGTAAACATAATGTCTAGCACAGATGGTTCTTGGATTGGTTCAACTGAATTTTCCCATAATCACTTAGATATTCTCAACTGTGTTGTTTAGGGGCCAAAGGAAGGACCATTGCTGTTTAAAGGGGAAAAAACCTGCAAAAAAAGTGTTTGCGGGTTTAAGGAAAATTATTTTTCAAATACTTCAAACCTTGTACAACTTAAGATACAAAATATGTTTTAATTGTTAGTTGCTAAATGAGAATCATAATGTTAAGCATTACAAAATGCTGAAAATACTTACTTGTATATGCCAATTCATCTGTACATCTGTAGTCTCTAAGAATTAAAATGACTTCTTAAATTCTATGTCAGCCAGTAAACTTCCCAGCTTCAATGTCATTAACATTTTAGTCCGACAGAAACACAGTCAGGAAATGCAAATCAAACCACAAGATAACCCTTCATAACCATGAGAATGACTATAATCAAAAAGACAGAAAATAAGTATTGGTGAGGATATAGAGAAAATCGAATCCTCACACACTGCGAGTGGGAATGTGAAATGGAACAGAAATATGGACAGCAGCCTGGCAGTTCCTCAAACAGTTAGACAGAGAGTTACCATATGATCACCAATTCCATTGCTAGGTATATATCTAAGAGAACTGAAACATACATACACACGAAAATTTGCACACAAATGTTCATAGCAGCATGAGTCATGATAGCAAAAAAGTAGAAACAACTCCAATGTCCATCGACTGATGAAATCGATAAACAGAATATGGTCTATCCATACAATGGAATATTATTCGGCAATAAAAAGAAATGAAGTACTAAATACACTATAACAAGTTTGTCCATCCCGCAACTTGAGAGCTGCATGTGGCCCAAAACAGCTTTGAATGTGGCCCAACACAAACTCGTAAACTTTCTTAAAGCATTATAAGATTTTTTTGTGATTTTTTTTTAAGTTCATCAACTATTGCTAGTGTTAGTGTATTTTATATGTGGCCCAAGACAATTCTTCTTCCAATGTGGCCCAGGGAAGCCAAAAGATTGGACACCCCTGCACTACAACATGGACGAACCTTGAAAACATGCTGAGTGAAAGAAATCAGTCAGAAAAAGCACATATTTTATGACTCCTGTTGTGGACTGAATATCTGTGTCCCCCAAAATTCGTATGTTGAAATCCTAACTGCCAATGTGAAAGCACTGGGAGGTGGGGCCTTTGGGAGATAATCAGGCCATGAGGGTGGAGGCCTCATGAATGGGATCAGAGTCATTATAAAAGAGACCCCAAAGAGCTCTCTCACTCTCTTTCCACTTAGTGATAATCCAATAAAATGAGAAGGTAATCTGCAAACCAGGAAACAGGCCCTCAACCAGACACTGGATCTGCCAGCACCTTGATCCTGGACTTCTCAGCCTCCAGAACTGTGAGAAATAGTTGTTGTTTAAGCCACACAGTCTACAGTAGTTTGTTACAGTAGCCCAACCTAAGACAATTCCATTTATATGAAATATCCCAAATAGGCAAATCTATAGAGACAGAAAATAGATGAGTAGTTGCCTAGGGCTTGGGTACATGGGGGAATTAAGGAGTGACAGTTCAGGGGTATGGGGTTTCTTTTGGGAGTAATGAAAATGTTCTAAAATTGGTGGTGGTGGATGTAAAACTCTGCGAATATACTAAAAGCCACTGAATTGTACACTTCAAATGGATGAACTGCACAATATGTGAACTACATCTCTAAAACTGTTTTTAAAAAACTGCTGGGGGTCAGGTGCAATGGCTCATGCCTGTAATCCCAGCACTTTGGGAGGCCAAGGTGGGAGGATCACTTGAGCCCAAGAGTTAAAGACCAGCCTTGGCAATATAATAAGACCCCATCTCTACAAAAAATTAAAAAATCAGCCAGGCATGGTGGCACATGCCTGTAGTCCCAGCTTCTTGGGTGACTGAGGTAGGAGAATTGCTTGAGCCTGGGAGGCAGAGGTTAGGTGCCTCCAGCCTAGGCAACAGAGCAAGACCCTGTCAGGAAAAAAAAAAAAAAAAAAGAAAACTGCTGGAACTTCAGTCAATTATGACAATTAGCAAGCCTTAATCAAATACATAGGTTACTTAATATTAGGTAAAACGGTAAAGGCTGAAAAGTATTGTGGTTTTGCATCTTGACCAAAGGATGACTGGAAAAACACAACACATTTGTGAATTTTCATAAGCAAGGGCAATTTTGTATACCAAACTTGAAAATATGCATATTATTTTCAAATGCATTGGGAAAATATATCTAACATCAACTCAGTTGTACAGTCAAGAACCTGCAATAGCAGTCATCCTTGAGCCCTTCCTCTCCACTCCCATATCCAATCCATAACCGAGACCTACCAATTCTACCTCCTTCTCCATTTCCAATGTCAGCACTCCAGTCCAAGATATCACCACGCTCTTTCCTGCTGAGGTTACTGTAATAGCCTAACCTGATCTCCAGTATCCACTCTAACATCCCCTCCATTCTCCATACAACAGCAAACTAATTTTTAAGAAAATCTGACCAGTTTTATACCATGCTTAAAATTGTTCCTATTGCCCTTAGAGATAGGGAGTAATAATGGTTGTAGGAAAGCAGATCTAATTAGTATTACTCACTGGGGGAAGTCGTCTCTCAACCCTCAGATTAGGATCAGTATTCTGTTATCTGCTCTCCTGACAACACGACTTCTTTGTGGCACTTATCACAGATGTAAATAAATAATTAAAACTATCTTATTTACCATTCTATCCAAAATTCCCACCACAGTGTCTAATATATAGCAGGTAGTTAATAAACGTGCTTTACATAAATGCCTTGGGTTCTCTAAATCATAAAACCACATGCTGTGTGATGTAATGGGCTAACCTACCCAACTCTGCAAGAGCTAAAACCAACAGTCACCAAGAGAAACAAGAGAGGTTATCTGCCCCATCCCTGCTACATGAGCCTCAGCAATACCCTCTCTGCCACCTTTGATTTACTGTTGCCTATGTTATATTTCCTGCAGCGTTTCATAAGACATGCATTTAAACAGCTGGCTTCCATCTTCCCTATCTAATCATGTATAAAAATAAAACATCATTTATATTATCACAATCATTTCCAAGGCAAATATGAAAATGTCAGTGCCCTAACTCAAGGACTACAAGGAAAAATAGCAGCCTTGCAGGGAATTTTGTCAGAGGCAGATGTTAGCTACTCAAGTTCCATTTATAGGACATGTTTCCAAGCAAGTCTGTTCTTTCCTGACTTTAATTTTCTCCTTTAAAAATGACATTTGGTAGACTCTCTAAATCTTCAAATTTTCCTTTTTCTTTTGATTAATTGTAACATCCTTTAGTAACATAAAACCAAATCCTTTTTTCTCTATTACAAAACAATTTCTACTATCAGGCTACTTTTGCAAAGATATGATGCTCAAAACATGTATCATTTATAATAAGGAAATTTAAAAGAATTGGTATTCACAAGCTCTGTGGTATGACCATTGTAAAGACAAAACTGGGAGCTAATCAAGCTAAGCAACTCTCATTAAATGGAAAAAAAAATAAGTAATACTAAGATTTCCCTCTGAAAGACTTGGTCAGATGCCTATGAACCACAGCGTCTAGGGAAAGTTCTACTCCAGTATTGCTGCAAACATTCCTCTTGTTCCAAATATTTCCTCCACCCCCATTTCACCCCACAAGAGTGGTCTGATCCTTCTTTTGAAACTTAATCCTTTGGAAAAGAAAAGAGACCAGTAGTCTAACTAAAAAGCCTCTCTGCTGTTAAAGAAAAAAAAAAAAAGTACACAAATTTTCCTCAAAACATCCTTCCCCTGGATAGGTGCCACCCTTAGTCATACACAGCTGGTGTTTGCTCACTAGAATACTCCATTCATAAACAAGCCCCCTTTATCCTATTATCTATTAATTTTATATTTACATATAAATTAATTTTTATATAATTAACCCTATTATCTATGGCATCTACTAATTTTCAAATTGTCCCTACTATGATAAAATTTATATGTGTGACTTTTGAAAATAACCATTCTAGCCAGTACCCAATTCATCCTGACACAAATTTATTTTTTAAATTTCTCAGAGAACTCCTAAAAAACAAGGCTTACCACTATTTCAAGCCAACGAAAGTAAAGGAATTGACTAACAAAATAACAAGCAAATAACTGCTTAAAACTAATGTGCTATATCAATTAAAATATTTAAAAATCAATGCCAACTTTTAAAATTCTATAAATTTAGCAATTTGGGTACATCTTAGAATACATGTATTCCTTTATCACAACTTTAAACTGTATGAGTTAAAAGGCCACTTTCTCAAGTCTACTCTTACTTCTGAGGTAAACTTACCCAGTTTCATAACTTTAAAAACCACCTATATACTATGCTGACACCCAAATTTAAATCTCCAGCCCCAACCTCTCCTCCAAGCCCCGGACTTACTCAACATATCCACCTGGGTGTCTATTAGGCGTTTTACATTTAACATGTGTAAAGGAGAACTGATATTTAACCCCTAACCTCTCCTTCAAGAGTCTTCTCCATCCCAGGAAATTTCAATACTATTCACATAGTTGCTAAAAGCAAAACCAAAGAACCTAAAAAGAAGTGAAATTTGAATATATGCTACAACATGGATGAACCCTGATAACAATTTGCTAAGTGAAATAAGCCAGACATAAAAGGACAAATATTATATGACTCCACTTACACGAGTTGGAACAGTCAAATTTATAGAGACAGAAAGTAGGTTAGTGGTTACTAGGGGCTAGGAACAGGAGAAAATGGGGAATTATTATTTAATGAATAGAGTTTCAGTTTGGAATGATAAGAAAGTTCTGGGGATGAATAGTGAGGATGGTTACACAATGTTAATGTACTTAAGGCCACTGAATTGCACACTTTAAAATCATTAAAATGGTCAGTTTTATATTATGCATATTTCACTATACCAAAAAAAAAAAAAAAAAAGAACCATCTCTTTCCTTCACCATCCACATCCAATTCATCAGCAAGTCCTCCTGGCTCTATCTTCAAAATATCTTTGGAACCTGTGTACTTATCACTACCTCTACCACTGTAGTCCAAGCTATCAACTTTAGCTTACACACTGGCACTAGCTACTAGCTAGTCGTCTTGTTCTATTTTTATTCTCCTATACTCTATTCTCTGCATTACAGCCAGATCCTTTTAAGGAGTAAATTAGACTGTCACTGCCCTGGTGAAAAACCCACTACATTGTACACAGAAAAAAATCCAAATTTCTACGATGGCTTATGAGGCTTTGCATGACATGCCTCTATCTACCTTTCCCCTAGTCCACTCTAATCACATGGACCTTCTTCCTGTTTATTCTGTTCATGAGGCTTTCCTCCCATTTATAAAAACACTTCAAATAACCCAAGTTGATTCTACCTCAGGGCTTTTGCTCTTCCTGTGGCCCAATTACTCAATTCATTCAGATGTCTGCTCAAATGTCATGTCTTCAGAGATCTCCTCCCTGACATCCGTATCTAAAATTGCACCTCCTATCACTTTCTTTTTATTTTAGTTTTTATATTTTAGAGATGGGGGTCTCACTCTGTTGCCCAGGCTGTAGCACAGTGGTGTGTCTCATAGCTCACTGCAGCCTCGAACTCCTGGGCTCAAGGGATCTGCCTCAGCCTTCTAAGTAGCTGGGACTACAGCTATATGCCACCATGCCCAGCTACTTGTTATTGTAGAAAAGGGGATCTCACTATGTTGCTCAAGCTGGTCTCAAAGTCCAGGCCTGAAGTAATTCTCCCAGTTCAGCCTCCTAAGTTGCTGGGATTAAAGGCGTGAGCCACAGCACCCAGACCTCCCATCGCTTTCTACATCCTTACACTTTTTTATTATTTTTTGTTACCATTATAACCACCTAAAAGTATATGTTTATTATGTCTCTTCCAATACACTGTAAACTCCTTAAGAACAGAAACTTACACATTTTACCACTATATCTCTAGGACTAAAAAGAGCGCACAGCACATGTGAAGTACTCAGTAAAATCTTGAATTAATTAATAAAATTATCCTTATTTGTAGAAGCACTGAGTATTATATCCTTGATTTTCATTTCATATAAATAGCCTTTATTGGACATTAAAGGAAAGCATGTTACTTGAAACAACCAAGAGGCAAGCCTCAATCATCTTAAGTTCCCATTTTGCCTTTTCAATCAGGGTCAGACCTTGAAAACGGAACAAATCCTTCACAATGTAATCAGTGTGGCTCACAACCCAAACCTCTATCAATAGGAATTTCGCCTCAATTTTTTAAATTAACTAATTAAGAAACATTCTTCTATCAGCACCAGGTAACACCCTAGATATTAATAGTTTCTGCTGAGATCTTCCTTCTCTGTGCCCCACTAAGGGAACAGGAAGGACTGCCAAAATATGGACATCTAAAGATTACCATAAGACTTCTTTTCTCTAGCTTTAGCTACGGACTGGTCATTTTGGAAAATGTGCTATGAGATGTCTGCAAAATCAGAATAATTAATGCTTTAATTGCTCACAGATGCTTTTAATTTTTATGTCTGACACTACCACTGAAACCACGTTTCACTTGGCAATGACATACTAAAATACTACCCATGTCTTAATTTCTATGACAAGTTCCTTTCCATCACTAAGTAGGTAAATGGAAAATTAGCATTTGTTATTCTGTTGCATATATCAGCTTGGGGGCTAACAGACAACATCAGAAACCAGTGGAATTATGCCTATCCAGAATGATAGTTTTCATTAACGTTTCTTGGCCAGGATACCCTTCAGCTGCACACAATGTTTTAAATAGCCTAATAGAAATATGATACAGATATCCTTTTCCTCCTTAAGTAAGCTGTATTTTTAATCATTTTTAAAGAAAAAGCATATGTGGAGAACAGGATTAGACACATTGGTCATCCTTTGTTTAAGCCACCCCAAATAGCCCAAAGGACAACTAGAGCCTTCATCAGTTTCCATGGTGACTAGCAAAGGGCCCCATCACACTCCAGATAACATTCCAGCACAAATTTGAGAGCAAAGGCTTTTCTAGGGTTTGGAGAAGGCTTATGCTTCCTTATCTACTCAGAAAAAAGTGAAACAGCAACCCTATAGCCATGCAGGGAACCTAGACTTCCTTCAAAGACTACCTGAGTACTTTCCTTCCTTAATTCAAGAATGTTACATTGTTTAAGAGCCACAGGCAGTAATCTAACTTGTCAGTTATTGCTCTGAGAAAATCCTAGCTTGTTATCTGTCCTGACAGTAATAAAATCATCTTTTAAAGCAACAGTAGGATACAGTTCTTCCTCCCAACTCAACTGAAAAATCGGGGTTGTACTTTATCACTCACTGAAGTACAACAAGCTGCCCGCTCTCTTTAAGTGGCCAGTTAAGATTTTTACAGAAGTACAAAGAAGACTTATATCCTTTTGGAAGACGAGAGAGAGACTTTCTGAAGAAGCTTCTTCAGCAATCCATTTTCTGTAAAATTAGTTGATGTGGTTAATTTGGCAAAGCATTTGAGAGATGAAGGAGAAAGCAAGAACATGGTGAGAGTTTCAAGCTTATAATGAGTTTTGTCTTATTACATCAGCAACACATAAAGGCTCTTTAAAAGTGTTTTCCCTTTCATCTGAACGCTCATTGACCCATTTCTGCACAGCGGTGCTGACCCAAGCCCTTTCACATAGTGCAATTGCCAAAAGTGAACCATCACACATTCCTGACCGGAAAGAAACAGGCTGGAACGAAATCTGTCATGTGAAATATTTCACAGCCAAAATTAAAGCTTTAAAATGCCACAACCGAAAACAAAACTGTTCTGATTTCAATTCTCAGAGCCTTTAATCTTACCAAAGCTTGTTTTAAATCCAATACTTGCCCACTTTCCTAAATTTTCTGGCACATTAGAATAAGATTTCAAACAAGTTTTTTGGTTTTTGCTGTATATGTTTTAACTGAAATAAAAATGTTGAAGCACAAGATATAAACTCCCTTACCTAAAACCTTCTCTAAATATAGTTCTCCCAAGTCAAAATGATTCCCTGGTAATATTATGGACATTTTAGAAAACGCAGTAACGCATTCAAAACTTTGGAGAATTCTGCCAAAGTGTAATCTGTTTTCAATCACTTACCATTTACTGAGTACATAACAACGGGCCAGGCAATAGTGGCAGACGATTTAAGACGCTGTCCCTGACCTTGTGAAAGTCATGGTCACTCTAATGGCATGAGATAAACATATGAACCAATAGAGGAGGAAATGACATTACTTGAAACCACTAAGGCGGCTCCACAGAGGAAGTGACATCCAATCCAACACCTGAAGGATGATAGGAGCTGGGCAAAGAAGGCAAGGAAGACAGTCAGTGTAAAGGAGCAGTGCCAACAAAATCAAGTACAGAGTGCAAAATTAGGCAGAATCCAACCCTTAAGAACTAAGCCAAGCAGCCAGGCGTGGTGGCCCATGCCTGTAATCCCAGCACTTTGGGAGGCCGAGGTGGGTGGATCATGAGGTCAGGAGTTCGAGACCAGCCTGGCCAACATGGCAAAACTCGTCTCTACTAAAAAATAAAAAAATTAGCTGGGCGTGGTGGCTGGCGCCTGTAACCCTAGCTATTTGGGAAGCTGAGGCAGGGGAATCGCTTGAAACTGGGAGGTGGAGGTTGCAGTGAGCCAAGATCAGGACACTGCACTCTAGCCTGGGCCACAAAGTGAGACTCCATCTCAAAAAAACAAACAAACAAACAAACAAACCAAGCCAAGCAATCTCAGCAGAGGCTTGTAGGCCATAAGAACTACCCTACAATCAATATGAAGAATGATTATTTAATTCAAGGTGGATGAGATTAAACAGACCAATTAAGAGGTTATGGAAAACTCTCAAGTGAAAGATGATAAAATTCTTAGCTAGGTTCACGACAGTGGAGAGAAAGAGATACTTCTCAAATAAAAAACCACTTAGTGACTGATACATAGAAGTAGAGTGGGTGAGATGAAAGAGATGAAAGACAAGGATGATGCTAAGGTTTCAAGGCTTTTGATACCCCTCCCATCAAAAGGGAGGTCTGTCTCCTCCCCTTGAATGTGGGAAGGCACATAACTACTTCAACCACTAATCCAGCCTGACTACCAAGGCAAGGTCACAAAAAGCCATACAACTTCCTCCTTATTCACTGGGACACTAACTTTTAGAGCTCTCAGCCACCAAGTAAGTCCAATTACACTGAGGCTGCCATGCTGAGGAAGGCCATGCAACATGGAACAGCCATGCAAAAGCACTGCAATCAACAATCCTACCTGAACTAAGCCTTCATGTCGTTTCAGGGCAGCTACCAAACTTGTGAGTGAAAAGCTACTCCAGATAAGTTACCAATGAAAAGTCCATTTTTCACATGGAATAGGAAGCAAGACCATGTGCTAGGAATAAGGAAACTGGAATTGGATAGAGGACCTGATAAAAGTGGGAACGATTTAGAAGAGCATCTGTGGAAAATGACAAGAAGACTGCAGATAGTTAAGGAATCATCAAGCCATGTAGAGAGCCTGCAGCAAACTGGAAACAACAATCTCCCAAATAGTCTCTAGGCTATACATTAACTAAGATAAAGCTAGACCTAGTACTGCATACCTGTAATCCCAGTACTTTGTGAGGCTAAGGCAGGAAGATGACTTAAGCCCAAGAGTTTCAGACCAGCCTGGGCAACATAGTGAGATCCTGTCTCTGCCAAAAATAAAAAATTAGCCAGGCATGGTGGCACATACCTATAGTCCCAGCTACTCAGGAGGCTGAACCAGGAGGATTGCTAGAGCCCAAGGGTTCAAGGCTGCAGTGAGCTATAATCATGCCACTACACTCCAGCCTGGCCAACAGAGCAAGACACTGTCTCTAAAAATAAATGAAGAAAAGGACAAGGGCAGGGCTCTTTCCATTTTGTATCCCCCATGCCAATCAGAGCACCTAAGAGATGACAGGCCCTTAGCAAGCATTTGGTAAATGAATGTATGAAAGTGTGTGTAGATGTCACAATTATCAAATATTCATGAGAAAATTAAACAATTATAATGACTATTTCCATTTCTTATCCTGAAAATATTCTTAGTTTTCGTAAACAGTTTTGCTTTATAATTACAAATAGTTTCTGAGCCCCTCTCTCAGTGAACATGAAATGTGTGAATTCAAATGCACTTATAAATATAAAACACATTTCTTACCAAGAATTGCCTTTGAATTGACAAGCAAAAAGCAAAAAATAATGATTTTGCAATTGTTCCTTCTGAATCTGACCTTTTGCCCTAGTTTCTGCTCTAGCTTTAAAATAACTATACTTTAAACAAAAATAGCATACTTTTCCTCCAAAATGGCAAACCACAATACTGAAACACAATTTTTTTCATAAGAAATGTTATGTATTGTATTTACTTCCAAGCTATAATAAAAGCATTAAGAATTGGTTAATTTAATATAGCATAATCCCTTTACAACACATGTATTAAAGAAAAGATGAGCCCCCAACCTTGTAAACTTGAACTAAGTAGTATTCATCAGGATTTCCCATATGTAATTGTGAGAAACATATTTTCATCCATATTTACTCCAAATTCACATAAATAACATTCCAGATTATAATAACATGGAGCTAATAAGAACAACTCTTATTAGCATTTACTGTATGCCAGGCACCGTGCTAAGTGCTTTACATGAGTTATTTCTTTTAATACTCACAACTTTATTAGGTAGGTACAGGCAAAAGTCGCAGAGTTTGCAAGAGGCAGAGCCAGAATCAAGCCCAGGTGTATCTCACACCAAAATGCTGGACTATTAGCTACTATATACATATTTATTAATGAAGAAAATCATAGTGTTATAAGTGGTGATACAAAATATATTCTGACTTAAGACTGTTGAACCTTTCAAAAATCAAAACCTAAATCTTGAATTACAATTTCTTAGTTTCTTCTGATATGATCACAGACCTTTAAAGGGCTAAAGATAACCTTAATTATGTTTAAAGAACCACTCATAATAATTTGTGGGAAAAAAAGCAGTACATCTAGGAAGAATAAGTGTTAAGACATTATGTGATCATGAGAAAAAAATAAATACTTTGAGATAAACGTCAATGAAAAAGAAATAACAGAAGAAACATAAACTCTTTGAAGATAAGACTGCTTTCTTTCCCATCTTTAAGTCCAATTACAATTCTGGTTAATGATTCCTTGTAGCAATGGAAAATAAGTAAAAATGTAAAATAAGTTTTGCTAAAAGAATCAAGTAGGCCGGCCAGGCGCAGCAGCTCACTCTCGTAATCCCAGCACTTTGAGAGGCCGAGGCAGGCGGATCACCTGAGGTCAGGAGTTCAAGACCAGCCTGGCCAAGATGGTGAAACCCCATCTCAATAAAAATACAAATATTAGCCGGCATGTGCCTGTAATCCCAGCTACTCAGAAGGCTGAGGCAGAAGAAACGCTTGAACCCGGGAGGCAAAGGTTGCAGTGAGCCAAGACCAGGCCACTGCACTCCAGCCTGGGCAACAGAATGAGACTCCGTCTCTCAAAAAAAAAAAAAAAGAAAGAAAGAATCGAGTAGGCCAGGCGCAGTGGCTTACACCTGTAATCCCAGCACTTTGGGAGGCCGAGGAGGGCAGATCTCTTGAGATCAGGAGTTCAAGACCAGCCTGGCAAACATGGCAAAAGCTTGTCTCTAAAAAACTACAAAAAATTAACTGAACATGGTGGCACACACCTGTACTCCCAGCTACTCAGGAGGCTGAGGCACGAGAATCCCCTGAACCCGGGAGACAGAGGTGACAGTGAGCCGAGATCGTACCACTTGCACTCCAGCCTGGGCGACAGAGTAAGACTCTGTCTCAAATTAAAAAAAAAAAAAATTTGAGTACATAAGATGTGCACTGATTTATTTTGCAATATTACTTACAAAAAGCTTTTATTTAGCTAGCAATACTAAAAATTTATTTCAAACTTATGATAGGTCAGCCACTGTGCTAAGCACTTCATATACATTATCTCAGATTTTAATTACTTCATTTGCTCAGTGAAAAAAAAGCATAATATGTATTGAACAAACTATAGACACTTTATCCAACACTTGGAATTTGCTGTGTATATTTTATTTATTTATTTACTCACTCATTCATTCATTTGTGGCCACTCTTCACTTAACATGCTCCACAGTAACTACCAACATTTATCAAGAACCTACTATGTTCCATTACTGGACAAGGCACCAAGGATAAAAAAAGGAATAAAACCAAAATTATTGTCCCCTAAATATTCACAGACTAGCAGAGGAGATAGTAAACAAATTTTATACAATAATACAGGAAGTGTTCATCCTTTCCTCAAGGCACCACAGCAGAGAAAATAGAGAACAAGAATAACCTAATGCTGGAATAATAGTAAAAGAAGTCACCACAGAAGATCCACAGTATGGATCCAAATAAAGCAGTGGCATTAAGGAATGAAATAAGAGGACACAGACTATAAAACTTTAAGTGGCAGAAGCAGCAGGAACAGGTAATTGATTTGGGAATGGAAGATAACTGTATGATTCTTTCAGCTATATTCCACCAAAAAAACATAGATAGGTAGACAGACTTCCATGAGAAAAAGACAGTCACAGGGATGAAGAGTTTGGTTTTACACATGCTGAGTCTGAAATGCTTATAAAGCATTGAAATAGACATCTACCATAGAAAACCAGACAGACCAGACTGGTACCCAGGAGAGATATGCAGGCTGGTGATGCATTTGGAGTAAAGGCACATGAGTAGTAACCAGAGCAGTGGGAAAAGCTGAGATCACCAGGTAGAATATAAAATGAGAAGAGGGCCAAGTAGAATCATGGAATACAGACATACACCCCATAACAACAGTTCAGTCAACAATGGACTGCATATACAACAGTGGTGACATAAGATTATAATGGAGCTAAAAGATTCCCATTGCCTAGTGACGGCACAGCCATCATAACATCACAGCACAACACATGATTCACGTGTTCATGGTGATGTTGGTGTAAACAAACCTACTGTGCTGCTACTTGTACAAAAGTGTACATTAATGCCCTAGGCCTTCACATTCACTCACCACTCACTGACTCACCCAGAGCAACTATCAGTCCTGCAAGCTCTAATCATGGTAAGTACCCTATGCAGGGGTACCATTTTTTATCTTTTATACTGTATTTTTACTGTACCTTTTCTTTATTTAGATACATAAATACTTACCATTGTGTTACAAACGTCTACAGTATTCAGTACAGCAACATGCTATACAGGTTTGTAGCCTAGGACAAATAGGTTATACCATATAGCTTAGGTATACAGTAGGCTACACTATCTAGCTTTGTTTAAGTACACTCTATGCAATTCATACAAAAATGAAGGCGCCTAATGATGCATTTCTGAGAAGGTATCCCCATCATAGAGTAAAGCATGACCATACGTCATCTTTTAAGAAGCAGGAAAAGAACTGTGTGTAGGCCACTAAGTCGCAACAAACGCCTCCATCCCATACCACTTCTCACAAAAAATAAAGTAAAACGAAACTTTACACTTAATACTTCCAAATCTGCCTGTGCAATCACACATATAGCAAACATTTACCATGTATTTCCTAAGTCATAAGGCATTGCGCTAGCTGCTAAGGGTAGCCAAGAATAAAGACAACCTAGTTCTTAATCATAAGAATCTAGCTAGGCCGGGCGTGGTGGCTCATGCCGGTAATCCCAGCACTTTGGGAGGCCGAAGCAGGTGGATCATGAGGTCAGGAGATTGAGACCATCCTGGCTAACACAGTGAAACCCTGTCTCTACTAAAAACACAAAAATTTAGATGGGTGTAGTAGCGGGTACCTGTAGTCCCAGCTACTCGGGAGGCTGAGGCAGGAGAATGGCGTGAGCCCGGGAGGCGGAGCTTGCAGTGAGCCAAGATTGCACCACTGTACTCCAGCCTGGGTAACAGAGCACGACTCCAACTCAAAAAAAAAAAAAAAAAAGATTCTAGCTAAAATAGGAGCAATACACCAAGTATGTTAAGAGCACAGGATCTAGGTTGGCATTCGAACCTTAGCTCTGCCATTTACTTTCTGGGTGACTTGAGGCAAATTACTTAACCTATAGGAGTTTCCGCTTCCTCAACTACAGTGGGGATCACAATAGTACTTATTCCCATAACGTTGCTGTGAAGAGTAAATGAACTAAGAACCATGTCATGAAGATTAAAATAGTCCATGGAAAGCACATATAACAGTGCTTGACACATAATGAATGCTCCATGAAAGCTAGTTATTTCCTATTATAAAAATTATCAGAATGGCTGCATGAGTGCAATAATAATACAAATCAACAGTGTTACTGGATTTCAAAAGATGAAGAAAGGGCCAGGCTGGGCACAGTGGCTCACGCCTGTAATCCCAGCACTTTGGGAGGCCGAGGTGGGCAGATCACCTGAGGTCAGGAGTTCGAGACCAGCCTGGCCAACGTGATGAAACCCCGTCTCTACAAAAAATACAAAAATTAGCCAGGCATGGTGGTGCTTGCCTGTAATCCCAGCTACTTGGGAGGCTGAGGCAGGAGAATCACTTGAACCCAGGAGGCGGAGGTTGCAGTGAGCCGAGATCACGCCACTGCACTCCAGCCTGGGCAACAGACTGAGAGAAAAAAAAAAAAAAAGACACTCACTTGGCAGGAATTCAGAGAACACTTCAATGAGCTGCTGAGCTGCCCTTCTGAGCAAGGCTAGCTCATACAGTGCCTTTGTGTGAATTACAAAGCAGCCCATGGGTGCACATCTTTTTTTTGACAGATCATAAACAAGAGAACAAGAGGTGCACATCAAGAGGAGGGTAGCCTGCATTTCCATCATCACTCAATCCCCTTAACAAGCATCCTTATGCAGGATATAACCAGCACAGCCATATAAGGAAGCCTGAAAGATAGGACACATAAAGCTGGTGAAAGATAACACAAACATTCCAGTAGACAAGTAGAAGAATGACTGTAAGCTATCAAGAATCGTATATCCAGCCTAGACTGGCTTTGGCAAGTAACCCAGATTAGCTAGAGCATAGAAGCCATTTAGAAGAATAGCTAAAGATAAACCCAGAAAGGTAGATTGAAGCCAGATGGCAGAGGATATTGAATATCAGCAAAAGCATCCAGCTATGACTCTGAGCAAGGGAGTAACGTGATTTCAATAGTGAGAGAAGTCTGGCATTATGTACTAGAAGGATTTAACTAAGTACGGGCAGGTAAAAGGTCATTGCAGTGGGGTGCTAGTCTATGAGCTCCTCAAAGGCAGGGATTCTGTGTCTCATTCCTTTTTGTATCTTCAGAACTAACACAGCACTTGGGACACAGTAGGCACTCTATAATTGTTTGAGGTATAAATGAATGAATGACCAAAAAGTAGCATGTGCCTTAATTAAAACAGGAACAGTGGAAATAGAACAATACATACTAGAAAAATATTGTAGAGATAGAAAAAGGAATATTTGCTTGCTAATGAAATGTGGCAAGGATATTAGGGGAGAATCAATAAAGACTGTAAAACTGATAAATACTATGTGGATTGCATTACAGGTTTCTGTGAGAATCAAATATAATTATGTTCACGAAAATGCTCTACTTAAAACAATACTGCTTTACTCTGGAATAAAAGCTACTCATCTTGGGCAGATTTACTACTATATTTGACACTGAATATATCTCATCATTTTAAAACATTTGTCTTCCTTTTGTCTTCATCAGATTATAAAACCTTTAAGAGTACACTGGTGTCTGCTCTGTTATGAAGCAATATTAATAAAACCTTATTAAATGTTGCTTTAATTAAACTTTCTCACAAAAGAAACTATTAAACCAATTTCAACTATATACCAAAAAAAATAGACACATACACACAGACATACACTTATATAAAAATACAACATATTTATATATACGAAACACTTGTGAATGTAATCTCAGCAGGCTATAAGCTTCCATAGTATATGTTTATTTTTCTTTACTTTCTGCCGGTGTCTGGCAATGAGTGTTAGAGGTGCTCAATAAATGTTTGTTGAACTAAAATGAACTGAAATGAACTGACTTAGGAATCTCACAGAGCTTGTCAATGGTTTCTGATGGTCTTTAAGTTTCCCTCTCCCAGTCTCAGTGCTCTTCCATACTGTGCATCAAATTTATGCCGTAAAAGAATGAGATCCATAATAAGGATGTTTTTAAGAAAGAGAAAAAAGAAAAATCAAAAAATAAGATTGTCAATATATAAGATCAGTGGGTACCATTAAGGTCTAACAACTGGCTTGGGGTAGTGGGCATGATTTTCAGTGTTTGCCAATTTCCATGGTTTAAATATTCCCATCATAGGCCTATTTCAAGCTAACAACATGATATGAGTTGGTTTGCAAAATTCACTGAAAATTTAACAATCAGCTGTCACAAGCCAGTATGCACTGGCTCAGGCACACCATGGGTTGCAATATTTATATGCATGGTACACATGATCCCCAAATTTTGCTCTGCAATACTACCCATCCACATCCTCAAAGGAAAGTACAAAAGGCAAGGAAAAAGCAGGAAAAATCTACACCCTATTCCTATAATGCTTTTAAAACCTCAATGCAGGACAGGCATGGTGGCTCACACCTGTAACTCCAGCACTTTGGGAGGCAGAAGTGGGTGGATCACTTGAGGTCAGGAGTTTCAGACCAGGCTGACCAATATGGTGAAACCCCATCTCTACTAAAAATACAAAAATTAGCTGGGTGTTGTGGCGGGCACCTGTAATCCCAGCTGCTCAGGAGGCTGAGGCATGAGAATCACTTGAACCCAGGAGGCAGAGGTTGCAGTGAGCTGAGATCACACCACTGCATTCCATCCTGGGCAACAGATCGAGATCTTAAAAAAAAAAACAAAAAAAAAACACCTCAATCTACAAGGTAGAGGTAGTCTTCTTTTGAACTGGGCATATGGTCCAGCCCAGAAATTCCTTTAGCCTAAACCAGTGACATTCAAACTTTTCTGATCATGTACCCCAATCAGTTTTTTAAAAGGTATTTGGGCATACATCCTCAATATGTTAATATATTTGTTTATACATTATATTAGAGCTACTATACTAATACCATATATAAGGTATATACAAACAAATATTAAGATAAAAATTAATTCAAATAGAAAAGAAAAATGTTCTGCCCACATCCCAATGGACTGTCTTGCAAATCTCCCCAGGGCTTACACAATCCACTTCAGATATTACTAAGTACAACATGAAAAGTAAAATGAATAGCTTCCTGGACCTGTTTCCCCTAGGCCTACAACCTTATCTTATTAGATCTTGCCACTCCATGAAATATCTTGCTTTTATTATTATTTTGACATCACTCTAGTATATCAACTTTGGAAACAAAAGACATCATTCTATTTATAGCATTCTATTTTTAGTAGCAGCATTTCAATTTACAAAATATAGTAATTCTCAATCACTGAAGATGTCAAATCCTAGAAAACGTAGCATTCCTGAGTGTGATGTTAATATCATCCTCAAACAGTTGTTGGCCAAAGATTCATTTGATGAATCCAATTTTTCTGAAATAGACAATTCTGATGATTCAGACAATTCTAATGTTAGTTCTGTTTAGAAATAACTCCAAGAAGAGTTTTTATATTTTATTTTCACATTGAAAATCAGTCAGATTTGGTTCAGCCTCAAAGAGCGTGTTTATGTAAAGTTAAATGAGCGCTGACAGCGAGCTGTACTTTTTTTTTCTAAACAGGAAATGAGTTAACTTTTTTTTCATCCTTTGATCCCTTATTACATAGTTACTTCACATTATCTGTAAGACTCAAAGCTTTGGCTGCAATGATAACCAAATTAAAAGAGGTTCACACCTACAATTTAGCTACCTTCCCATCCATTGAATTTTCCGTTTCCTTCCTTAAGGAAGACAGGGTCCTTTTTCTAGGGTAACTAAGTGCTGTCATTAAAATTACTAGGAATAAAACCATATTCCTGGCTCTTATCTCAATACGGTTGCCTAAACATATATGTTTATCTCCCTTCTCTTCCAAATTCCATTGAAATGACAAGGAAACAAAATAGTCTAAAACTAAATAAAACCATAACCACACTAGAAAACAAAAGAGGGTGACATTAGCAGATTAGAAGCGAAAAATTCTAGATCCATGGTTCTTAACTTTGGCATGCATCAAAATCGCCTAGGGGGTTGGTTAAAACACAGAATGCAGATCTCTATCCCCAGGGTTTCTGATTCAGTAAGTCTAGGGTAGGGCTTAAGATTTTACATGTCTAACAAGTTCCCAGGTAAAGCTGATTCTGCTGGTCAACAGCCACATGACAAGAACCATCCTAAGTAAGTAGAGGTCACTAAGAAAAACACTTTTTATTAATTCCAATTAGCATCCTCGGAGAGATTCAAGAGAATAGTACAACCCTTTTTTTTTTTTTTTTTTTTTTTGGAACAGCAAGTGGAAAATAAGAAATAGTTCTGGAAAATTGGAAAAAAATATAATTTCCAAATGAAAAACAAAATCAGAAGAACCTAATAACAACTAAAGTCCAATACAGCAATGTGAAAAATGTCAAAGACATCTTTCAAAACACAGAGCAAAAGACAAAGAGATCAAAATATGACAGAAAAATTAACAAGCATAAAGGTCAGTATCTACCTAATAGGTTTCTGGAGACAGAACAAACACATCACAAAACATAATCAATGAGCAGAAGAAATTTTTCCTATGCTGAAAAATACTCAAAGCTTGATATTGCAGGGCCAAATCCCACGCAGGTTAAGCCAATAACTAGATGCATGTTTGTGGCAGTTTTAAATGTAAAAGACATAAAGAAAACCTAAACTCTTTGAGAGGGAAAACACTTGTTATTACAAAAGAATATGAATCAGACTATCATCAGACATTTCATTAGCATGCTAGAAGAAAACGGTATGTTGTTTTCAAAGTTCAGAGAGGAAATTATTTTGAACCTGGAATTTTATAGTTAACTAGAATCTAGTTAAACTATCAAATAACGAAGATAAATTAAAGACACCTTTGGAAATTAAAGAAATAAGCAAATTTACTTCCTATATGTATTAGTTTCCTACTTCTATAAAATATTATCACAGAAGTCCAAATAGATCTCAGTGAGCTAAAACTAAGGTGTTGGCAGAATTACATACCTTCTGGAAGCTTTAGGGAAAAATCAATTTCTTTGCCTTTTCAAGCTTCTAGAAGCTGACTACATTCCTTGACTAGTGGTCCCCTTCTATCTTCAAGGCCAGCAACAGTGGATTGAATCCTTCTCTTATCAAGTCACTTTGACTCTGACCTACCTCCATCTTTCATTTATAAGGATCTTCAATTGGACCTAGCCAGATAATCTAAGATAATCTTCCCATCTCAAGATCTTTAATTTTGCTGGTGTTAGTCACACCAGCAAAGTTCCTTTTGGCAGGAAAAGTAACATATTTACAGGTTCCAGGAATTAGGATGTGGACACTTTTGGCAGGCCATTGTTCTGCCTACCAAACCATATAAGGACTCAAGGGTGTCCTTCAGAAAAACAAAAAAAGAATTCAAGAAAGAGGATAAGATGGGATACATGAAAGTAGGTCCCCCATAAAAGGAAGCAAGTTGAAAAAACATTTTTTAAGAAAAAATTTTATCTTGATATTTGAATCTTCTCTTTCTAGAAGCACAACTTTAGAGAAACTTAATTACATTTTCTTCCCTAAAAGTCCTTTTATGCTACCTGTTTCTATGGTGAATAAAATTTACATAACCAAAATATTATAAATCTTATTAGTTTCCAATTTTCAGAAATATACAGCCAAGCATCAGAAGACATGAATATCTATGTCTAGTTCTGGGGTCTAGCAGATTCTGGACTCCATATACTGATACCATACTTACAGAGATACCACACATTATTTTTTCATATGTGCTATTTATTAGAAACTGAAGTTACACAGTAAGGGTAGAAAATAAGTTAGAAGTATAGCCACAGTTAAACATATTAAATGATTCTTGCCTGTATTCTATAAAATAGGTATGAAGGAGAAATTAAAATCAATTCTGGAACACGTGTGTGCCTTTTCATTAAGTAGCTGATAATTTATGGAGTTGCAAATAAGTTCAATGTTAATTTTTTTTTTTTAATATCTAAAAAGATAACATCCAACAATAATGAGACTATGAAAAATTGATACTCCCATAGACTATAGCTGAATTTTTTTTTCTTCTCACAAGGAAAAGAATGGAACTGAAATTTTTTACAAGCAAACTTTTAGGAGTACAATTTAAAGTAGGAATATCTTTTGACCTAGTAGTTTTACTCCAAGGAATCTATCCTACAAAAATGTCATTACTTAGTATATAAGAATACTATATAAGAACTCCACCATAGCGTCATTTAGAGTAGGGAAAAAATGGGAACCAACCTAAATATTTCATCAAATGGGAACCGGTTAAATATATTATCATTGACCATTAATGCAGCAGCCATTAAGAATGAGGCACATCATGGAAAGATGTATGCACACACACATACATGTACATTGTTTTAGATTTTTGTATGGAGAAAGGAAGAGCTGAAAGGATATACATAAAACTGTAACCTAAGTTAATTCTCTGGAACAGAAAGGAATGCATAAACTTTCAGTTTTGCATCACACACGTATTCCATTTGAATTTTGTTTTAATGGATATGCACTACTTTCAGAATATCTTTCCCCTTAAAAAAACTTAATTCCTAACACTTAAAAACTGAACCCAGAATAATGCTTCTGTAAATCATAAAGGCAAAACTGGTTTAGGATATAAAGAACATCAAAGCCTCTTGTGGGATATATAGCAAACAATATATGGTCAACACTTAAATACATTATTATTATTAAATGTAACCAGTAGTGATGGCAGCATTGAGTTCCTTAAAGATATGCAACTCACTACAACCACACTATAGCTTCTGACAGAGTAAATAAAAAACACCAATATGCTCTTTATCATTGCCTTAAAAACGTTTTAATAAATTAGTATTTCTATTAATAAACACCTACCGAATCATTTGCTGCTAGTGCAAGTGCAAGATTCACTGTAAGAAACAAAAAAAGTAAGTGAATTTAGTAACTTTCCTTCTATTAAAATTCATTTTATCTTTTAATATTTTCATGTAATTTTTAATAATTTCATGTAATTTTAATATTTTCATGTAATAACCTAAGCATATAAATTTTTAACATATATCCCTTACTTGTAAAGAGCAAGCACATGGAGGAACACAGAAAGTAAAAAGAAAAGTAAAAAAGTAATTTTCCAATAAATGCAATAGATGTATGCCCCAAAACTAACATTTTTAAAAATCCATTGCTGTTACAATTTTGTTCAAATAATCCACTTAGTTTTTTAAAATCATGTTAATATATAATTCAATTATTTTCAAAAGCACATTTTATAGAAAAATTGTCTTTTTATTTTTAAAAATGTACACAATCTCATTGCCTTTCATTTATGATTACTATGCTCTGTCCCCCAGGCTGGAGTTGGGACCACAGGTGCGCACCACCACACCCAGATCATTTTTTTTTTTTTTTTTTACAGACAGGGTCTTGCCATGTTGCCCTGGCTCAAGCAATCCTCCCACCTCAGCCTCCCAAAGTGCTGGCATTACAGGCATGAGCCACCGCATCCTGCTCCTACTGCCTTTTAAAAATAAACGCTGATATTGCAGGAGTTCCAAGTATCTAATTCATAAATACTCATGTATATGAAAAGCTGGACTACTGTGCACAGAGGGAAGGGAAAAAGGTAAAAGGTAAGAGAGTAAAATGTGTTCCCAAACTGCTTATGCTGATGAATCCCATAAAGAAGGAAAGCAGTAGTCCCAAAGCCAGCTTTAGCCCAGCAATAGGAATATGCTACATCTGAGAAGAGTAACACAATTCAAAGACTGATCAACAAATAGGCGCTCATAATGTGAATCACATTTCCTTACAGAACAATGGTATAAACAATGTCAGGGTTATTTTCTTCAAACTAGTTAAGAGCATAAATTTTTAAGGCAGACCTGGTTCAAATCCTAGCTCCGCCACCTTCTATTGTGTACTCTTGAGTAGGTTATTTTACCCATAAGTCTGTTTTCTCTTCTATAAAATGAAAACAATGCCTACTTCATAACTGTGGTCAGGATTAAATGAAATATTGCATGTAAAATACTTAGCCTAGGGCACAGACTTGATAAATTCGTTTTTATAAGTTACAAAATTCTGAATTTCAGGTACAAGATAGGTTACACATGATACAACTTTAAGGCAGAAACTTTCAGAGGGCAATTCATTTTAGAGTTAGGTTCTTCCTACGTTTAAACAATAGAATCACTGAGCATATTTGCATTAGTCAAATGTCATCATTCTAATCTAAAACATCTCTAGCATGTATATTCAAATGGGAAGTATTTTGAAGTAGTTTGAGGCAGGAATAAATACATATAAGGAAAAGAAATATATTAATAATACCAATAGAGTTACATAAAAATAACCTATTTTTAAGACTTAGATATGCTCACAGAGCTGTTATGAAAAAGTATGGGCTAGCTTTTCGGGACAGATGGTATAATGTTAACAGAAAAAAAGTGAGAAAGGGACATTTACTGAAGCACCCATTACGTGTCACATGTTGTACACTTTCTCATACATTTTCCTGTTTAAATGCTTTCACATTTCACGTCAACAATCATCTTCCAACTAAAAATAATAAACAAACAATCTTAAACAAGTGCCAGCCTACAGACCCAACAAATTACAAAACCCAAAGAACTTATGGCTACAATCATGAAAACACCTTCCATCCTTATCCAGTTCAAGTAATCACAGAGCATGCAAAAGGATTCAAACCACTGAAAACTGGAAAATCTACTCCAAAAGGTTCTAGAACCAAAAACTAAGAGCTTCTAAATTTTAAAAACAACCAGATGGATTGTAAACCTTTAGGAAAGAAAGGAAAAATGTGCAGGAGAGCGCATGAATTCACTAAGAACAGATGATTAATTTTTTTTAACAATATGGTGTCTATCAAATAGTAATGGACTAGGGATCTACCACAAATACAATATTTGGTAAATCTTAACTTTTTCAAAACATCTGACAAATTCTTCCGAAATTCCCTTCTGATAAAAATGGGGAAAAATGAGCTAATAGGCGTGGCGCGGTGGCTCACACCTGTAATCCCAGCACTTTGGGAGGCCGAGGGCGGGCGGATCACAAGGTCAGGAGATGGAGACCATCCTGGCTAACACGGTGAAACCCCGTCTCTACTAAAAATACAAAAAAAAATTAGCCGGGCGTGGTGGTGGGCGCCTGTAGTCCCAGCTACTTGGGAGGCTGAGGCAGAAGAATGGCGTGAACCCCGGGAGGTGGAGCTTGCAGTGAGCCGAGATCGCGCCACTGCACTCCAGCCTGGGCAACAGAGCGAGCTTCCGTCTCAAAAAATAAAAAACCAAAAAAAAAAGTTACTAGATGTTTTAAAAATAACAGCAACCAATTATTGAACAATAATAAACACTAAGCTAAGTGGTTAGCTTGTGCAATTTGAATAACCATCTTATGAAAGAAGTTATCTCCATTTTACAGTTAAGTGAACTGAAGATTTGCTGTACAATCTGACCACTTTTTCCTGAGTTAAGGGGTAGAAGACCCGGCTAGTACTTAGTTTTGTCTAACTCCAAAATCTAAGCGTCTACCCGCTACCAACTCCTGAAACTAAGGAATCACATGTTAGGAACTTCACAAATAAATTTTTTAAACACAAAACTATAATTTTAATACTGTGCACTTGCCTGTTGACATAAGTTCTTAATCAGGAATAGAATTAATATCCTATAATACCTGCAGTAGTAGATTTTCCGACTCCACCCTTTCCAGAAGCCACAACTATAACTTGTTTAACACCTTCTATCGGTTTCTGCTTTGGAAGTCCTCGGGACATGATTTGTGTTCTTCTTTGTTTTAGGGTTTCACTCCCGGCGCCAGACAACTTTTAAAAAAAATAATAATAAAAAGCCGTTTTAAATAAGCCATCTCCATCATCACGCTGCAAAAGTAAAAACAATCTGGGGTTTGCAATTAAGAGGGCTTTCTTTTCTAATTCTGCTCATCTTCACTATGGAGACATTTACCTACTACTACTGATAACAATTGTAAAGACACATTGCTTAAATTGAAATTTTTCTACCAGGATACACTGAACATTTAAAAATGTAAAAACGCTGCCTCTTTACGGAGATAAGGTTTCCACGTGTTTTGCTTTTCTTCAATCTATTTGCTAAATAACCCAAAGCCAAGAAAGCAATGTAGAATACCACATCTACGTTCTGTGTTTCAAGTCCCGCCACGCCTCAGCCTGAGTCCGCCTGAAAAGTAGGCACGTCCAGCACACTGGGGGTCTCAGGAACTGAGGCGAGTCTTTGGCAAGAAGCAATGCCAGGGCATCTGCGGCCCTGCAGCCCAGCATCTCTGTCAGCCCGCTTCCCCCTGCCCTGCAGCACCACGGACCTGGCGCCCACAAACCATCGCTCCGCTTCCCCCAAGCGGGGCAGTGGCCCCGCCACCAGTCCGGAGCGACACTCCACCAAAAAGCAGCAAACGCTGCCAAATCCCCATGACGCGGAACGCTGCTGTGAGCCCTGCTGGAAAACTGTCGCGGGCGGCGCGGAATGACGACGTCACGTAGCAACGCTCGGCTTTCTCTTCCTAGCAACCGGTCGTCTTTGGGTTTGTTCGCTCAGGAACCCAATCTGCACTATCTTGTTTATAGCCAGCTACAAACATTTTGCAGCGTTTTACTAAACGTTTGTGAAGTGTTGTCATATACAACATCTCTTATGATACTTACAGAAGTCCCTAGGTAGACAGAAGACTTACTAGTATACTCTTTTTATGGACAAGAAAACGGAGAAAGTTTAAAGACACTTGACCCAGCTTAACAAAAGTAGGAAATGGGGAACCTTGAAAATGACTGCAGGATTTCTTACTAAGCAGTATATGGTCATTTAAATACCACCACCGTTAAGGATTTTACCTTTTTATTTTATTTTTTCCTGTGTGACCTACAGTGAGAGTCTGTTTTGCGTTGGTATTCATGGCTTGTGCTCCTGACAGTTCCCTGAGAGGTCAGGTTGCTTTACCAGACTTGAAAAAGTTTAACTAAATTAGAAAATAAATCTAATGAGGCAAGTTTTGCTCAAGAAGGAACTTGAGTAAGGAGGTGGAATTTATCTTGGTGGAAGAAAGCAAGTATCCCTGCATACAATGCAGTTGAGAGAGAAAGCTCGCAAGGTGATGCCCAGACCTAGATAAAGGATCCTTTGAGGTAAGGGACGGTTTATACTCACACATTCTTCCTAATACTCTCTAGGGTTGATTTTTATTTCTTTCATTTGCTTCTTAGATACGAGATCATTCAGCTTATTTTGCTCTAATCTGATCTTTAATTTCCTTATCTTTAATACAGGCATAATGTATCAACCAAAAAGAATTACTGTGAGGATTAAATGAGATTTACCAGCAAAGTACATTCTATTTAGTAAGCTCTGAAAAAACATTCAGTTCCTTGCTGTTTCTCCTTCAGTCCATCCTGCAACATTATTGTTTCACTCAGCTTTCTTTATCTTATAATTTTAGCTTATTTTTATATCACTTTCTAATTATATTATTTTATGATGTTTTCTCAACTATTAATTTTTATAAACTGAAGGCCAAAAGCATAGAGATAAGGGTAATAGCCATCAGAATAATCTATTCACTAAACAAGAAATGCTGAATATCTATTTCTTTCCAGATAGCTTTGCAAGTTCTTCCAGACTTAAGACTCACTTATTTAACAAATATTCGTTGAGCAACTACTATGTACCAAGTACTACAGTAGACTTAAAATATTCAGCATTGAGACCGACATAATTCCTCCACTAAAGGACTTTATAATCCAGTGCAAAAGACAGAATAAGTTAACAAAAAAATTGCAGTATAATAAGTACAGGAGAAAAGCATTGAGTGATACAGGAGAAAGGACAAAGTGATACAAAGAAAGGGCACTCAATTCAATCAGGGGAAGCTTCTAAATAAGGTAATATCTAAGCTGAATCCTGAATCTGAATAATGTGTAGAAGTTAGCTGGGAGAATGGCAAGGAGATTGTTGTAAAGAGGTTAGAAATGGACTGCTAAGTCTAGGCATGGTGGCTCACGCCTGTAATTCCAACACTTTGGGAGGCTGAAGCAAGAGGATTGCTTGAGCCAGGAGTTCAAGGATGCAGTGAGCTATGATTGCACCGCTGCACTCCAGCATGGGCAGCACAGTGACACCTTGTCAGAAGAAGAAGAAAGAAGGAAGGAGGAAGGAGGAAGAGGAAATTAAAAGGAGAAGAAAGAAGGAAGAAGAAAGAAGAAGAAGAGAGTAGGAGGAAGAAAGATGAAAGAAGAGAGAAAAGAAGAGAGAACACAAGAGGAGTAGAAAATACATTTCTTTTCTGGATTGTTAAGAACTGTAAATGATCTGTGCAGCTTAGGACAGAGTGACTGAAAGAGATGAGGATGGATGAAGGTTGGTTAGATGGAGGTTGCCTAAATCAAGAAAGGCTGTATATATCCTGTAAAGAAATTTGGACTTTATCCTAAGGGAAATATAGAAGGATTTTAAGCAGGAAAGTAACATCAGATTTGTGTTTTAGAAATAACACTATGATTACTGGGTTAAAAAAGAAATGGATCAGTGGGGCAAGATCAGAGACAAGGAGACATGAGGTCTCTCTCTTGAAGGCTTGACTTAACATCTCTAAATTTCACTTTGTTATCAATAAAATAGTTAATACCTACTTGTATGGTTGTTGTGAGGTTGAACTTAAGATAATGCATGTAGAACACCTGTCACATAGTTAGTAATTGTTAGCTATTGTGGTAATTATTGGTTGTGTAGAGGTTTATGACATGAGCAACTAGATGAATTCCCTGAGAGAAAACATGAGGAGAAACAAGTGAGAATAATGTTTGTAGAAGTCTGTATCATTACTTTGGTTTACCTTTCCCCAGATTAAAATTTTAGGAGAGTAGTAGAGATGTTTCCTCTCCAAAAAACACTGACACACATATACATATCCATGGCCTCTTTTCAAAAGGGTATTCTCCTTTGGTCCTAAGAATTGCTAAGTCATTTGATCCCATTCCCAAGGTCACTAACTGGACTAAAGACTGATGTACAACCAAAAAATGGACCAATCAGATTAATTCTCCAGAGAGTTTGGAAAATAAAAGTAACAGATGTTAGTCAATCTTAGTTTGTCTTTGAGCTAATGCGGTTGAAATTACTATTTTCTACTATGTGCACACAGAAACAGATAAAGCCAATGCAAGAGAGAAGAAGAAAGTAGATCATAAGAGATCATGTTACCATAGAGGAAAGGGAGAAGAGCTGCACTGGTTCATAACTTTTCAGTTCCTGGTTCCAGTTCATAATGAGGTTCAACCGGACTTCCTATCCTTAAGTCCATAAGATATACTTACATCCACCCAATAAATTTACTGTCTTAGTCTAATTTGGATGGGTTTCTGTGTATTTGTAACTATGCTGAGATATATTTTTAAATATCTGTCAAGAATTTTCTCCCTATAGTTCCTTGTATCTCACATAGCCCTTCCCCATTTGGACAAATTATATGGAATCATTTTCTGACACAGCAAAATGTCTGACCCAATAAAAATGTCAGAGAAAAGAGGTTGTTTTCTTGGTTTTGAATTTTGGAAGTTGGGACCTTTTAGAAGAATGGAGACAGTTCTGGCAAAGACTATAGATTGGAAGACCTACATAGTGATATAAAAACATGATTTCTTGCCTATATTAGTTAGGATTACATTTGGCTGCAAGTAGCAGAAAACTCTACAGTTGTCTTAAACAAGTAGGGGTATATTAGTCTTATATGAAAAGTTCAGAATTATATCACAGAGGTCCAATACAATGAATCCATAGTGCCGTCATGTTCCAAATCAATTCTTTTTGTTCCATCATCTTGGTGTCCTTGGTATCCATTTTCATCCCTTCATAGTCATGAGATGTTTGTTGTACCTTCAGGCATCAAAGCTATGTTCCATATAGGAAGAGAAGGGAATGACAAAGAGCATTTCCTAGTGAGCCTTTGCCTTTTTTATTCAGGAAAGGAAGACACACACACACACACACACACACACACACATCCGATTGGCTAGAACTGGGTCACATGACCATCCTTAGACCCAAGAGAAACTGAGAAATTGAGCATTTAGAGCTCTCTAACCTATAGAGTAGAGGAAAGCAATGGAGAATGTGACTGGAAGTGGGTAGTCAATGAGCCAAGTTAGTATCTGTCCTAGACAGACTATATCAAGTTTCCTGGGATTATGAGGGATGAAGAGAATCTGAAGAAAACTGAGAACTTAAATATCCATGGGTTCTTGTACCAGTCATTTGTAATTGGCTAACCCAATGAGGTAAAAGGAAATTTTTCTGGGAAGTTTCTGAGAAAGCTCTTGCTTTTCTGATTGAGTAGAACGTAGTTGGTGCTAACTCCTTTTTCCCACCTTGACCGTGGATGTGACATGGAGACGTAGCAGTCATCTTGTGAACATGAAAAGCACAATAATGACAACCACAATAACAGAAGCCAAAAGCTGAGGAAGACAGAGGAAATATGGCAAGAGGATGAATTCTTGGCAGTATAACTAAGCTGCTATACCAGTCCTGGTCTGCATTTCCAGACCTCTGGTTATATGAGATATTTAAGCCACTGTTGGCTAGGATTTCTGTTATTTGAGCTACAATAATCTGTGCCTGTTACAGCGAATAAGAAGGACTCCCATACTCTGAGACTACCTCTCTCCTGTTCACCCAAGATTAATCTCTAGTGGGGAGGGGGGACAACAGAACCCCAAATCAGCTTGGGGGATGTGAAAACAACAGAATCAATGTCCCCGTTACCAGGTGGAGCTCGGTGCAGTGGCAGAACCACAGAATAAGAATGGTTGAGTGTTATGTTTAGGCAGATAGATAGACCTGAATGAGCCACAAAGTGGCTAAGAGAATGCTGATCCTAAAGAGTCCTTAAGGTCAAGAATTAGGGAACACTTGGCAACAATCTGCATGGTTAGGTATTAGCATCTCCATGGATGCTGGTATGCATAGATAAATACCTTGAGGATGAAATTCACCTCGGCATGTGGCTATTTGGACACTGCATAGGCTGTCTGTGACTTAGCTACAATCCTGGTGGAATCTGTATTGAACAAGATTTTCCCCCACCCTGACAGAAATTTATAAATAAATAAATAAATACTGATCAAAATAAACAAGATTCTTTTGAATATCTCCTAATTATGTGTAGAGTAATACCTTGTATTGTTTTCTAAAAAGGAAGGATTTATACCTGTTAGGTTGCCCCTCATTCCTCCCAAAAGACAACCCTTCTTAGGTGACTAAGGACTCACTGAAATTTCAGATTCCCTCACAGATAAGAAGTCTATCTCATTCCCTTTCCATAGGCCTCCCTTGCTCAACTCACTAAGGAAGAATAGGGTATCTCGGACAGTTTCTGTCTCTGTTGAATATACTGAATAAAGCTCAGAAACTTATTTCAGTTCCTTTAGTTTGGGGTTACTGTCCACAACTGACCTTCTCATCCTGTCCAAAGGCTCACCAAAAAGAAAACCTTATCCCATCTATGGGACTTGTCTAAATGGCAACCCCCTTAATTGACCCTACTTTGCCTCACACTGTGATTTGTTTTCAAACCTCCGTGTTCATGGCTCCAAGCATCAAACTGTCTCTTAGCTACATTGAATACTAATTTGCACATTAAAATATAGAATAAATCTGTTTAAGTGAATAGCTCCCACAATGAGCCACTCTCTCAATATGAAATGTGATCGAGAAATTCATGGCCTTTCCCATATCAAAGACTTTGCTGGCCTTTCAGCATCTTAACTCGCATGAACTAGTCCTGTCAAAGAAGTTCCCCATTCTTATAATTTAAAATTACATAAAGGAAATGTATGTATCTTTGTAGATGGGATAGACTTCAGAGAATATGCCTCAAATGACTAAAAATACACCTCTATACTTTGACAGGATGTGTTTCTAAATGCCCCTATCCAAAGCTGAATAAATCATGAAGGATTTGACATTTGAATTTCTGATTTGCAAGACTGAACTGAATCCTTGGACAAAGGTCACAGGCTTGCTTTATACCTGAATATAGTCTCTGATTAATGTTTAAAGCCTCAAAGAGCCCATCCTGAAATAGGAGCCACACAATCAGAATTTGGAAAAAAAATTTGTCACCGAAGACAAATATTTGTGACACACGGAACCCCAGAATTCCCATGTTTTTGCTTTTTCATTTTCTCCAGTACCAAACGAGTATTCCTTTAGCCAAGCCCTCCCACCTTTCAATTCTTAGAGACTAGAGAACATAAGTTTCTACAAGACTTTGCTGAAACCTTACTTCATTAGGTATTCAGAAGAGGATTTTCCTGTTTTTACTTTAGAGGACGTACCAAGGACAATGACAGAGACCCATCATGATACCAAGCATTCATTTCAGCTCATGTGAAGTTCTATTTTCTTCAGGGAAAATGAGATAATGTAGATGTTTGTCTGTTTTATGCTGCTACCAAAATGTGAGGATGTTCTCTATAATCGTGTGGATGGATAATATCTTACCTACTTAGTGTTCTGGTACCCAATCTTGTTGATTCATTTATTAACCATTTCTATTTAGAATTTATTAACCATACATAAAGATATTATACATGATATGTGATAAATACAGCAGGTCCAGAATTCATTAAATCAATTTATTTATTTATTTATTCATTCATTCATTCATTCATAGAGACAGGGTCTTCCCATGTTTCCTAGGCTGGTCTTGAACTCCTGAGCTCAGGCAATCCTCCCACCTCATCCTCCCAAAATGCCAGGATTACAGGCATGAGCCACCGTGCCTGGCCCTGTTCAATCCATTTATATGAGTGAGGAACTCCTACAACTTACTGTAATCTCTCAAAATACATCCTATATTCTCATTTAGAGCAATAGAGCAGAAATACAAACATCAAGGATTGTAACATCAATTTATTCCAAGGTAGACTGGCAAACTTAAAAGTGTGATGTTTGTCTTCTGTCTTTCACACAGCTCTGTCACTGCTTGTAGTGCTCCAATTCATACCAACTATACTTATAGGCACTATTTGGGTCTATTTTCCACAGCATCTTCTGTGACTCAACTATATAATGTTTGGAAAGAGGATTTCCCTGACCATCTATGATACTAGCTTTGTAAATCCTATTAAAGACTGTCAATTAACCATAACTCAATAATCCAAACACTATTGAAGTGATAACTACTCATCTTTCTCATGCTTTTCCAGTCTTCGTTAGTCTTCAAAACAGACAAAGTGTTTTTGCATATAAGATGTTAATTTGGAGCATAATTGTTTTAAGGAGTGTAATAGCTAGTGTTCTGACCTGGTTAGAAATTCGAACAGCTCTTTTAGATACCTGATAAAGTTTTGTTAGTTAATCAAAGGCTTTACTATATCAATGCCACATTTAATCTCTTTTGCAAATTTCTAATCATGTGCAAGAATTTCTATTTTGTTTAACCATGGCTGTTTTTGTGGGGGAACATGCTGGTAATGTGCTGTTGAGAATTTCATTTTCCACAGATACCTGTTACCAGTATAACAAAATTGATAGCATTTTCTGATGAAATGCACTACTCAAAAAAAATTTTTTAAGATTTGTATTTTTCTCGAATATTTTTCTGAAATATAGCTCTTTACATCTTTTCCAGGGTCTGATGGGAGACTTTCTCATTTCATAGCTGACAGCATTGGAGACAGAGCAGAATCATAGAAGAAGAAAATAATGTACTTAGTACCTTGGGCTTATTAGTTTGTGATACTATATAGCTAACTGGAAATTCTATTAAGCCATTCCCACCAATTGCTTCTGGATTATAGAATTAATTAGATATGAATTGTTAATGAGCATCTGAGTTTACCCTCTCTTTTCGCTCTGCCATATGTCAAATTAATCCATTCTTTTTCAACAGACTCTAAGATGGCCCCCAGTGATCCTCATCTCTTGGTATTCTCACCTTGTGTAAGTCCCTCCCGAGAGTGGGCAGGACCTAGAACTTGCTTCTAATCAATAAAATACAACAAAACTGATAGATATCATTTCTATGATTATATTACATAACATGGTATATCTGTCTTGCTAGGAGACCCTCAACTGGCTCTGATAAAGCAAGCTATCATGTTGTGAAATGCCCTGTGGAAAAGCCCATGTGGCAAAGAACAGCCAATAGCGAACAGAGAGCTGATGCCCTCAGTCCAACAGCCTGCAAGAAACTGAATTCTGCCAGCAACCATGTGAGATTGCAAGCAGATTCTTCCACGTAGTCTTGTGAGAGATCATGAAGCAAAGGACTCAAGTTGTGCCTAGATTCCTGACCCACAGATACCGTGTGATAATAAATGCATATTGTCTTAAACCACCAAGTTTGTGCAATTTTTATGCAGCAATAGATAACTAATACTCAATAACCTAGATTTTAATAAGTGTCTACAGTCAAGGTATAGTTTCTTGTGAGCAATTCTTTTTTGCCATTTGTGGAAAAAATTGCACATTTTGTTACAAAATTAAAACCTTTGTGTATTTTGAATCTTTGTTGAGAGTTATTAAATATTATTAACTGTTAATAATTCATTCATTTTATAATATTAATTGCCAACCCCCATAAAATAATATTTTAATATTAGATACTAGAGAATAGAGACATTTGTGAAACAAAGAGATTCTTCAATCTGCTTTCAGTGAATTGAAGAATCTCTTTGTTTCACAAATCAAATTCTATTTTTCTTAGTAATGGTTGAACCCACTCAAGTCATTTCCAAGTGAAAGAAAAATTAAACATTATTGGCACATATACACCAAGGAATACTATGCAGCCATAAATAATGATGAGTTCATGTCCTTTGTAGGGACATGGATGAAGCTGGAAACCATCATTCTCAGCAAACTATCGCAAGGACAAAAAACCAAACACAACATGTTCTCACTCATAGGTGGGAATTGAACAATGAGAACACATGGACACAGGAAGGGGAACATCACACACCGGGGACTGTTGTGGGGTGGGGGGGAGGGGGGAGGGATAGCATTAGGAGATATACCTAATGCTAAATGACCAGTTAATGGGCGCAGCACACCAACATGGCACATGTGTATATATGTAACAAACCTGCACATTGTGCACATGTACCCTAAAACTTAAAGTATAATAATAACAAAATTTAAAAAAAAAGAAAAATTAAACATGGTTATAATTCTTATTCTGCTCTTCTCTCCATGACCAGTCTTCTCTTCAGTGGTTATATAAGAAATCATTTTCATCTCCATTCTCTGTCTACATTAGCAGTTTATCATCATTCTTCAATTATGTAAGTAATATGGATACAAGTATGAAGAAGGCAATTTTTTGTACATAATGTATAAACAAAAAGTAATACAAACAAGAATTTTCCAATGACACCCTAAATAACTGCTAACTGCACATTGTAAATCAGCCTAGTTCATGAAAAAAGATTCAGTACATATGAAGCATTCAATTAATCATACTGCACACATACCATATAGTTATCTAAACCCAAGGAAAAATATGATTAATGCTATTATAATCTTTGGAGACAACCAAGTCAATACTGCAGACAACACTGCAGATTTTGTTCCTAAAAATATCTTCATAGAATCTTCATTGAACCATAATCTGTACATTTCTCATTTTCTCCAGCTTTATTAAGGTGTAATATAATTGATAAATAAAAATTGTATATATTCATTTTCACAACTGCCATGAGATTGGCAGGGCAGTTATTATTAGTCCTATTACTGCATATGGAAATGAGGAATCAAAGAGTTTAGAGTATTTGTTTTAGGGCAAATTGCTGAAAGCAATATGGAGATGGAAGTCTCTTATTACCTATACAGGACTACTGCATGCTACTGACAAAACAGTATTCCATTAGGACCAGCTACCATAAGAGAGGCGCCTGGGGGAAATATCACTACTTCTGCAGAAAGAAATCTGAATGCCTACTTCACGACTTAATTTACCTCTAAGCTTCTCATATAAATCTGAGTTTCATTAGTTTTAGTTAAAAGTAATTTATTTCAGAAGCCCATAAACATATGTAATGTCCTTGTTTTGAACTGCATTGAAATTGCATTTTAATTTATAAGGTATTCAAGTTTTTATTAACATATATGTTTTGTCCCAATTATAATAGTTTATAATCCCTCTACCCTTCCTAATTCCATCATTCCTTGAAATTCTGTCTCAAATTTTTCTTTTTCTATAAAGACTTCTCTGATAATTTCATCAAGCATTAAACTTCACCTTCCTTAACAGTTAACATTTTATTTAATAGAACATGAATTTAAGGTGCAGTTTGATTGCTTTCATTTTATAAATTTAAGTTAGCAATGCTAGCCTATGTCAAGTCTCTCTTATACAATCTTTTTTTTTTTTTTTTTTTTTTTTGAGACAGAGTCTTGCTCTGTCACCCCTGCTGGAGTGCAGTGGCACGATAGCTCACTGCAACCTCTGCCTCCCCGGCTCAAGCGATTGTCCTGCTTCAGCCTCTGGAGTAGCTGGGATTACAGGTGCCTGCCACCACACCTAGCTAATTTTTGTATTTTTAGTAGAGATGGGGTTTCACCATGTTGTCCAGGCTGGTCTCAAACTCCTGACCTCAGGTGATCTGCCTGCCTCGGCCTCCCAAAGTGCTGGGATTACAGGCGTGAGCCACCACACCCAGCCCCTTTTACTATTTTCATATGTCTTCTATTACATAGAGCTATGTGGTATTTGAGGAACAAAAGTATATTATAATGATAATTTATATCACCTATATGTAGCACAGCACCAGGTACATTGAGGGGGTCAGGAGTTAGTGAGTTCTTAGCTATTATAAAAGCAATGCATACTGGAAATATCAGTGGAGTAGAGAGATAGAAAAGCCTGGGATGTTGTCAGAACTCTGCTACTAACTAGCTGCATGGCCTCAGACAAATCATTTAACTCTAAATCGATTTACTTCATACACCATGAAGGGATTAAATGAAATAATCCATAGATTCTTCTTCCAAGCTCATATTGAATTAAAATAAGAACTGAAGAGAACAAAGTTGTGTAACTTCACTGTTCCTAAAATACTTTTGAGGAAATAAAGGCAAATAGTTTAGAGATCCTGCAGACCAGCAAAAGCACAAGGTATATTTTCTTCCTTAAAGAACACAAATTGAAGCATTATAAATGGATTTTTCACCTTTACCATCATTTTCACCTTACCTCTATTCTCATCATTTGTTCATCTTGGGAATAGTTTCTTGTCCACCTTTTGGGAACTAGATTATTGACTTTTCATGTTCCAGGGAGTCTGCAACTCTGACCCCAGTTTCAGTCAAAGAAATTGTTGTCCAAAGTCCTTCCGAGTAAACAACACAAAATAGAAGTATTTTGTAGACTATTATAGGCTCTCTTCTGCCTAAAACACAGAAGGCTGATCAGACCCTGTTTTCCTTTCGCCAAAGTATTAAAATACATCGACCAACATAGACATCCATTCCTGAAAATCTCAAATTAAAAATATCAAAGTCAATGTTACTTTCATGCTATCTATAGATCAACAAAACCCCAATCATAATCCCAGCAATTAATGAGCCAATTCTAAAATTTCTTGAGAAAGGGCAAAATGAGAGCATTTACTCCTGACTTAGGAGTGATCAAAAGTTGCTTAGATGTGTCACAGAATGCAAAAGCCATTTTAAAAAATGTACAAGTTAGGCGTGATCAAAATTTAAAACTTCTGCACATCAAAAGATCCCATTAAGAAAATGAATAGCCAATTTGCAATAGCCACAAATAAAATAAACTTAACCAAATAAACTTAACCTAAATAAAATAAACTTAACCTAGGAATAAACTTAACCAAATAAGTGAAAGATCTCAGCTGGGCACAATAGCTCACACTTTTTAAGGGTGAGGCAGGTGGATCACTTGAGCCCAGGAGTTTGAGACCAGCCTGGGCAACACGGCAAAATCCCCTCTACTGAAATACAAAAAATTAGCCAGGCATAGTGGTATGCACCTGTAGTCCCAGCTACTCGAGAGGTTGAGGTGGGAAGATCACCTGAGTCCGGGAAGTTGAGGCTACAGTGAGCCAAGATTGCACCCCTGTGCGCCAGCCTGGGCAATGGAAGTGAGACCATCAAAAAAAAGAAAGAGGGAGAAGAAGGAGAAGGAGGAGGACGACAAAGAGGAGGAGCAGGAGGAGCAGGAGGAAGAGAAGGAGGAGAAGGAGGAGAAGAGGAGAAGAAGAAGAGGAAGAAGGAGAAGGCGAAGAAGTTGATATGGTTTGGATTTGTGTATCCACCCAAATCTCATGTTGAGTTGTAATCCCCAATGTTGGAGGTGGGGCCTGATGGGAGGTGATTGGATCATGGAGGCAGATTTCCTCCTTTGGTGCTGTTCTACTGATAGAGTTCTTATGAAATCTGGTTTTTTAAAAGTGTGTGGCATCTCCCCCATCTCAGTCTTCCTCCTGCTTTGGCCATGTGAAGATGTGTCTACTTCCCCTTCACTTTCCACAATGATAACTTTCCACAATGATTGTAAGTTTCCTGTGGCCTCCCCAGCCACACTTCCTATACAGCCTGCAGAACCATGAGCCAATTAAACCTCTTTTCTTTATAAATTACCTAGTCTCAGATATTTCTTTATAGCAGTGTGAGAATGAACTAATACAGATCTCTAAAATGAAAACTGTAAAACATTGATGAAAAAAATAAAGCAAAAAGATATTCCATGTTCATGGATTGGAAAAATCAATATTGTTAAAATGTCCATACTACCCAAAGCAATCTACAGATTCAATGCAAACCCTATCAAAATACCAATAACATTCTTCACAGAAATAGAAAAAAACAATCCTAAAATGTATATGCAACCACAAAGTAACCAGAATAGCCAAAGCAATCATAAGCAAACAGAACAAAGATAGAGGCATCAAATTATATTACAAAGCTACCTGACTTCAAATCATACTACAAAGCTATAGTAACCAAAACAACTTGGTACTGGCATAAAAACAGACACATACACCAATGGAACAGAATAGAGAACCCAGAAATAAATTCATGCATTTACAGTCAACACATTTTCAATAAAGGGACCGAGAACATACATTAGGAAAAGAACAGTCTCTTCAATAAATGGTGCTGGGGAAACTAGATGTCCATGTGAGAAAGAATGAAACTAGACCCCTATCTCTCACCATACACAAAAGTCAAATCAAAATAAAAACTTAAATCTATGAGCTGAAACTTGAAACTACTAGAAGAAAACATTGAGGAGATGCTCCAGGACATTGGTTCAGGCAAAGATTTCTTGAGTAAGAACTTGAAAGCATGGGCAACCAAAGCAAAAGTGGGCAAATGAGAGCATATCAAGCTAAAAAGCTTCTATACAGCTAAGGAAACAATCAAAGTGAAGAGACAACACACAGAATGGGAGAAAATATTTGAAAACTACCCATCTGACAAGGGATTAATAACTGGAATACATAAGGAGCTCAAACACCTCAATAGCAAAAAAAAAAAAAAAAAAGCCAACAAAAAAAAAGTCTGATTTTTAAGTGAGAAAAAGATCTGAATAGACATTTCTCAAAAGAAGATGTACAAATAACAAATATACACAGGTATTCAGGTTTTTTTTAATGTTCAACATCACTAATTATCAGATCAAATCAAAACCATAATGAGATATCATCTCACCCCAGTTAAAATGGCTTTTGTCAAAAAGACAAGCAATAACAGATGCTGGTGAGGATGTGGAGAAAGGGGAACCCTTCTACACTGTTGGTGGGAATATAAATTAGTACAGCCACTATGGAAAATAGTATGGAGCTTCTTCAAAAAACTAAAACTGAACGTGTGCGGTGGCTCACGCCTGTAATCCCAGCACTTCGGGAGGCCGAGGTGGGCAGATCACAAGGTTAGGAGTTCAAGACCAGCCTGGGCAAAATGGTGAAAGCCCGTCTCTACTAAAAATACAAAAATTAGCTGAGCATGGTGGCAGGTGCCTGTAGTTCCAGCTACTTGGGAGGCTGAGGCAGGAGACTTGCTTGAACCTGAGAGGCAGAGGTTGCAGTGAGCCAAGATCGTGCCACTGCACTCTAGCCTGGGCAACAGAGGGAGACTGTCTCAAAAAAAAACAAACAAAACAAAACAAAAACTAGAAACACCATCTGATCCAGCAATTCCACTGCTGGGTATATAACCAAAAAGAAAGTCAACATATCAAAGAGATATCTGCACTCTCATGTTTATTGCAGCACTATTCACAATAGCCAAAAATGGAATCAACCTAAGTGTCCATCCATCAACAGATGAATGGATAAAGAAAATGTGGTATATATACACAATAGGATATTATTCAGTCATAAAAAAGAATGAAATCTTGTCATTTGAAACAACATGAATAGAACTGGAGGATATTACGTTAAGTGAAATAAGCCAGGCATAGAAAGACAAATATCATGTGTTCTCACACCATGAAAAACTTGATCTCATGAAGATAGAGAATACACTAATGGTTATCAGAGGCTGGGAAGGGCAGTGTGGAAGGGCAATAAACACAAGTTGGTTAATAGGTACAAAAATCAGTTAGATAGAAGGAATAAGCTCTAGTGTTCAGTAGCAACATAGGGTGACTACAGTTAACAATAATTCATTGTATATTTAAAAATAAATAGAAGAGTGGGATTGGGATCTTCCTAACCCAAGAAAAAACAATAAATGGTTGAGGTGATGGTTATCCCAGTTACCCTGATTTGATCATTACATATTATATGCTTATATCAAAATCTCACATGTACCCCATAAATATATACAACTATCATACTTCCATAAACTTAAAAATTTTGTTTTTAATTTTTTTAAAAAAAGAAAATGAATAGCCAAGCCACAGATTGGGAGAAAATATTCACCAAACATGTATCCAAAAAGGACTCATATCTAGAACTACACTATTTGATATGGTAGTCATCAGCCAATGTAGCTATCTATATCAATGTAAATTGATGAAAATTAAATACAGTTTTTTTCTAATTTACACTAGACACATTTTACAATGAACATTTTGAACAAGTGTAGGAAATTCTACTGGACAGCATTGATCTAAAATATAAAGAAATACCAGAACTCACACACACAAAAAAATTGAACTGAAAAATAGACAAAAGGTTTGAAAAGATGCTTCATAAAAGTGAAGCTACATGAATAGCCATGAGCACATGAAAAAGTGCTCAGTATCATTAGTCAACAGGGAAATACAAATTAAAACTACAATGATGTCTCACTACATAATCACCAGAATCTCAAATATTTAAAGAACTGACAAAACCAAACACTGACCAGGTTGTGAGGAAATCGGAACTTTCATACACTTTGTTAGAGGAAATTTTAAGTGGTGCAACCATTTTGGAAAGTGGTCTGGCATTATGAGACTTAAATATACACCTGTTCTATGACGTAGCAATTGCACTGCTAAGCATTTACCCAAGAGAAATGAAAACATATAGCCCATAAGACTTAATTGGAAATGGTCATAACAGCTCTTTTCGTAGTAGCCCCAAGTAGGAAAATGCCCAATGAATAAAATCATGGATTTTAAACTTGTGGTATTTTCATAAATAAAAGGCAATTAAGGCTGGGCACAGTGGCTCATGCCTGTAATCTCAGCACTTTGGGAGGCTGAGGCAGGTGGATCACCTGAGGTCAAGAGTTTGAGACCAGCCTGGCCAACATGGCTCCACTTGTATTCATGTTGTTGCAAATGACTATATTTTATTCATGTTTATGGCTGAATAATATCCTATTGTGTATATATACCACATTTTCTTTTTCTTTTTTAATTTTTTTTTCTTTTATTGTTATTATTATTATTATACTTTAGGTTTTATGGTACATGTGCGCAATGTGCAGGTAAGTTACGTATGTATACATGTGCCATGCTGGTGCGCTGCACCCACCAACTTGTCATCTAGCATTAGGTATATCTCCCAATGCTATCCCTCCCCCCTCCTCCCACCCCACAACAGTCCCCAGATTGTGATGTTCCCCTTCCTGTGTCCATGTGTTCTCATTGTTCAATTCCCACCTATGAGTGAGAATATGCGGTGTTTGGTTTTTTGTTCTTGCGATAGTTTACTGAGAATGATGATTTCCAATTTCATCCATGTCCCTACAAAGGACGTGAACTCATCATTTTTTATGGCTGCATAGTATTCCATGGTGTATATGTGCCACATTTTCTTAATCCAGTCTATCATTGTTGGACATTTGGGTTGGTTCCAAGTCTTTGGTATTGTGAATAATGCCGCAATAAACATACGTGTGCACGTGTCTTTATAGCAGCATGATTTATAGTCCTTTGGGTATATACCCAGTAATGGGATGGCTGGGTCAAATGGAATTTCTAGTTCTAGATCCCTGAGGAATCGCCACACTGACTTCCACAAGGGTTGAACTAGTTTACAGTCCCACCAACAGTGTAAAAGTGTTCCTATTTCTCCACATCCTCTCCAGCACCTGTTGTTGCCTGACTTTTTAATGATTGCCATTCTAACTGGTGTGAGATGGTATCTCACTGTGGTTTTGATTTGCATTTCTCTGATGGCCAGTGATGGTGAGCATTTTTTCATGTGTTTTTTGGCTGCATAAATGTCTTCTTTTGAGAAGTGTCTGTTCATGTCCTTTGCCCACTTTTTGATGGGGTTGTTTGTTTTTTTCTTGTAAATTTGTTGGAGTTCATTGTAGATTCTGGATATTAGCCCTTTGTCAGATGAGTAGGTTGCGAAAATTTTCTCCCATTTTGTAGGTTGCCTGTTCACTCTGATGGTAGTTTCTTTTGCTGTGCAGAAGCTCTTGAGTTTAATTAGATCCCATTTGTCAATTTTGGCTTTTGTTGCCATTGCTTTTGGTGTTTTAGACATGAAGTCCTTGCCCATGCCTATGTCCTGAATGGTAATGCCTAGCTTTTCTTCTAGGGTTTTTATGGTTTTAGGTCTAACATTTAAGTCTTTAATCCATCTTGAATTGATTTTTGTATAAGGTGTAAGGAAGGGATCCAGTTTCAGCTTTCTACATATGGCTAGCCAGTTTTCCCAGCACCATTTATTAAATAGGGAATCCTTTCCCCATTTCTTGTTTTTGTCAGGTTTGTCAAAGATCAGATACTTGTAGATATGTGGCATTATTTCTGACGGCTCTGTTCTGTTCCATTGATCTATATCTCTGTTTTGGTACCAGTACCATGCTGTTTTGGTTACTGTAGCCTTGTAGTATAGTTTGAAGTCAGGTAGTGTGATGCCTCCAGCTTTGTTCTTTTGGCTTAGGATTGACTTGGCGATGCGGACTCTTTTTTGGTTCCATATGAACTTTAAAGTAGTTTTTTCCAATTCTGTGAAGAAAGTCATTGGTAGCTTGATGGGGATGGCATTGAATCTGTAAATTACCTTGGGCAGTATGGCCATTTTCATGATATTGATTCTTCCTACCCATGAGCATGGAATGTTCTTCCATTTGTTTGTATCCTCTTTTATTTCCTTGAGCAGTGGTTTGTAGTTCTCCTTGAAGAGGTCTTTCACATCCCTTGTAAGTTGGATTCCTAGGTATTTTATTCTCTTTGAAGCAATTGTGAATGGGAGTTCACTCATGATTTGGCTCTCTGTTTGTCTGTTATTGATATATAAGAATGCTTGTGATTTTTGCACGTTGATTTTGTATCCTGAGACTTTGCTGAAGTTGCTTATCAGCTTAAGGAGATTTGGGGCTGAGACAATGGGGTTTTCTAGATATACTATCATGTCATCTGCAAACAGGGACAATTTGACTTCCTCTTTTCCTAATTGAATACCCTTGATTTCCTTCTCCTGCCTAATTGCCCTGGCCAGAACTTCCAACACTATGTTGAATAGAAGTGGCGAGAGAGGGCATCCCTGTCTTGTGCCAGTTTTCAAAGGGAATGCTTCCAGTTTTTGCCCATTCAGTATGATATTGGCTGTGGGTTTGTCATAAATAGCTCTTATTATTTTGAGATACGTCCCATCAATTCCTAATTTATTGAGAGTTTTTAGCATGAAGGGTTGTTGAATTTTGTCAAAGGCCTTTTCTGCATCTATTGAGATAATCACGTGGTTTTTGTCTTTGGTTCTGTTTATATGCTGGATTACATTTATTGATTTGCGTATATTGAACCAGCCTTGCATCCCAGGGATGAAGCCCACTTGATCATGGTGGATAAGCTTTTTGATGTGCTGCTGGATTCTGTTTGCCAGTATTTTATTGAGGATTTTTGCATCAATGTTCATCAAGGATATTGGTCTAAAATTCTCTTTTTTTGTTGTGTCTCTGCCAGGCTTTGGTATCAGGATGATGCTGGCCTCATAAAATGAGTTAGGGAGGATTCCCTCTTTTTCTATTGATTGGAATAGTTTCAGAAGGAATGGTACCAGCTCCTCCTTGTACCTCTGGTAGAACTCGGCTGTGAACCCATCTGGTCCTGGACTTTTTTTGGTTGGTAAGCTATTGATTATTGCCACAATTTCAGCTCCTGTTATCGGTCTATTCAGAGATTCAACTTCTTCCTGGTTTAGTCTTGGGAGGGTGTATGTGTTGAGGAATTTATCCATTTCTTCTAGATTTTCTAGTTTATTTGCATAGAGGTGTTTGTAATATTCTCTGATGGTAGTTTGTATTTCTGTGGGATCGGTGGTGATATCCCCTTTATCATTTTTTATTGCATCTATTTGATTCTTCTCTCTTTTTTTCTTTATTAATCTTGCTAGCGGTCTATCAATTTTGTTGATCCTTTCAAAAAACCAGCTCCTGGATTCACTAATTTTTTGAAGGGTTTTTTGTGTCTCTATTTCCTTCAGTTCTGCTCTGATTTTAGTTATTTCTTGCCTTCTGCTAGCTTTTGAATGTGTTTGCTCTTGCTTTTCTAGTTCTTTTAATTGTGATGTTAGGGTGTCAATTTTGGATCTTTCCTGCTTTCTCTTGTGGGCATTTAGTGCTATAAATTTCCCTCTACACACTGCTTTGAATGCATCCCAGAGATTCTGGTATGTTGTGTCTTGGTTCACGTTGGTTTCAAAGAACATCTTTATTTCTGCCTTCATTTCGTTATGTACCCAGTAGTCATTCAGGAGCAGGTTGTTCAGTTTCCACGTAGTTGAGCGGTTTTGAGTGAGATTCTTAATCGTGAGTTCTAGCTTGATTGCACTGTGATCTGAGAGACAGTTTGTTACAATTTCTGTTCTTTTACATTTATTGAGGAGAGCTTTACTTCCAAGTATATGGTCAATTTTGGAATAGGTGTGGTGTGGTGCTGAAAAAAATGTATATTCTGTTGATTTGGGGTGGAGAGTTCTGTAGATGTCTATTAGGTCCGCTTGGTGCAGAGCTGAGTTCAATTCCTGGGTATCCTTGTTGACTTTCTGTCTTGTTGATCTGTCTAATGTTGACAGTGGGGTGTTAAAGTCTCCCATTATTAATGTGTGGGAGTCTAAGTCTCTTTGTAGGTCACTCAGGACTTGCTTTATGAATCTGGGTGCTCCTGTATTGGGTGCATATATATTTAGGATAGTTAGCTCTTCTTGTTGAATTAATCCCTTTACCATTATGTAATGACCTTCTTTGTCTCTTTTGATCTTTGTTGGTTTAAAGTCTGTTTTATCAGAGACTAGGATTGCAACCCCTGCCTTTTTTTGTTTTCCATTTGCTTGGTAGATCTTCCTCCATCCTTTTATTTTGAGCCTATGTGTGTCTCTGCACGTGAGATGGGTTTCCTGAATACAGCACACTAATGGGTCTTGAGTCTTTATCCAGTTTGCCAGTCTGTGTCTTTTCATTGGAGCATTTAGTCCATTTACATTTAAAGTTAATATTGTTATGTGTGAATTTGATCCTGTCATTATGATGTTAGCTGGATATTTTGCTCATTAGTTGATGCAGTCTCTTCCTAGTCTTGATGTTCTTTACATTTCGGTATGATTTTGCAGTGGCTGGTACCGGTTGTGCCTTTCCATGTTTAGCGCTTCCTTCAGGAGCTCTTTTAGGGCAGGCCTGGTGGTGACAAAATCTCTCAGCATTTGCTTGTCTGTAAAGTATTTTATTTCTCCTTCACTTATGAAGCTTAGTTTGGCAGGATATGAAATTCTGGGTTGAAAATTCTTTTCTTTAAGAATGTTGAATATTGGCCCCCACTCTCTTCTGGCTTGTAGGGTTTCTGCCGAGAGATCCGCTGTTAGTCTGATGGGCTTCCCTTTGATGGTAACCCGACCTTTCTCTCTGGCTGCCCTTAACATTTTTTCCTTCATTTCACCTTTGGTGAATCTGACAATTATGTGTCTTGGAGTTGCTCTTCTCGAGGAGTATCTCTGTGGCGTTCTCTGTATTTCCTGAATCTGAATGTTGGCCTGCCTTGCTAGATTGGGGAAGTTCTCCTGGATAATATCCTGCAGAGTGTTTTCCAACTTGTTTCCATTCTCCCCGTCACTTTCAGGTACACCAATCAGACGTAGATTTGGTCTTTTCACATAGTCCCACATTTCTTGGAGGCTTTGCTCGTTTCTTTTTATTCTTTTTTCTCTAAACTTCCCTTCTCGCTTCATTTCATTCATTTCATCTTCCAGGGCTGATACCCTTTCTTCCATTTGATCGCATCGTCTCCTGAGGCTTCTGCATTCTTCACGTAGTTCTCGAGCCTTGGTTTTCAGCTCCATCAGTTCCTTTAAGCACGTCTCTGTATTGGTTATTCTAGTTATACATTCTTCTAAATTTTTTTCAAAGTTTTCAACTTCTTTGCCTTTGGTTTGAATATCCTCCCGTAGCTTGGAGTAATTTGATCGTCTGAAGCCTTCTTCTCTTAGCTCGTCAAAGTCATTCTCCGTCCAGCTTTGTTCCGTTGCTGGTGAGGAACTGCGTTCCTTTGGAGGAGGAGAGGTACTCTGGTTTTTAGAGTTTCCAGTTTTTCTGCTCTGTTTTTTCCCCATCTTTGTGGTTTTATCTACTTTTGGTCTTTGATGATGGTGATGTACAGATGGGTTTTTGGTGTGGATGTCCTTTCTGTTAGTTTTCCTTCTAACAGAGAGAACCCTCAGCTGCAGGTCTGTTGGAGTACCTGGCCGGCCGTGTGAGGTGTCAGTCTGCCCCTGCTGGGGGGTGCCTCCCAGTTAGGCTGCTCGGGGGTCAGGGGTCAGGGACCCACTTGAGGAGGCAGTCAGCCCGTTCTCAGATCTCCAGCTGCGTGCTGGGAGAACCACTGCTCTCCTCACAGCTGTCAGACAGGGACATTTAAGTCTGCAGAGGTTACTGCTGTCTTTTTGTTTGTCTGTGTCCTGCCCCCAGAGGTGGAGCCTACAGAGGCAGGCAGGCCTCCTTGAGCTGTGGTGGGCTCCACCCAGTTCAAGCTTCCAGGCTGCTTTGTTTACCTAAGCGAGCCTGGGCAATGGCGGGCGCCCCTCCCCCAGCCTTGCTGCCGACTTGCTGTTTGATCTCAGACCGCTGTGCTAGCAATCAGCGAGACTCCATGGGCGTAGGACCCTCTGAGCCAGGTGCGGGCTATACTCTCCTGGGGCACCGTTTCCTAAGCCCGTCGGAAAAGCACAGTATTTGGGTGGGAGTGGCCCGATTTTCCAGGTGCCGTCTGTCACCCCTGGAAGGGAACTCCCTGACCCCTTGCGCTTCCCGAGTGAGGCAATGCCTCGCCCCTGCTTCGGCTGGCGCACGGTGCACTCCCCCACTGACCTGCACCCACTGTCTGGCACTCCCTAGTGAGATGAACACGGTACCTCAGATGGAAATGCAGAAATCACCCGTCTTCTGCGTCGCTCGCGCTGGGAGCTGTAGACCGGAGCTGTTCCTATTCGGCCATCTTGGCTCCTCTCCCCACATTTTCTTTATATATTCACCTGCTGATGGATGGACACCTTGCACATTTCATTGTACATAAATATTACATTTTTAAAAACTGTAAATAAATGTTGAACTCTAGTTATTGACACACATGCTGAAGTATTAGGGGGAAGTATACTGATGTCTGCAATTAAAATATATCAAAAATAAGAAGATTAATAGATGGATAGAGGGATGAACAGATATGTGATAGAGCAAGGAGAGTAAACAGTTAATGATAAAATCTAGGTGATATCAATAGAGTTCACCATAAAATTATTTCATGCTAAAATTATTTCAACTTTGTTATATGTTTAAATTCTTCATAACATAAAATGTTGGTGAGAAAACAGATATCCCAGGCCTCCCAGAGATGAAATTCCAGTGCTAAATCTCCAAAATAAAAATCTAGACAAAAATCATGAAGTCAAAATCATGTTTTCTCTTGCTATTTCCATAGTCTCATCCAACAACTCCCTGAACTGCGCTTCTCTTTTTCATTTTAGACAGTTCCATCCCTTCTGGGATTATGGGGGTTATCAAAAAGAAAACACTCCAGGTCTTTGCAACCGCAATTTTACTTAAAATGCTGTTTTTGTCTTCTGTGCAAGAGGAAAGACAGACCCTGATTTACAGTTTCTGTATCTCAGTAATCCCACCCAAAATGAGAATGAGCACTGACTAGCTATATTATTTCCAAAAATAAAGTTTAAACAAAAGTCAGAAAGAAAAGAAAATGATTAAAAAGAATGTAGATAAAACTTATTCTCCAATTTTAAAAAACCAGTGCTCTCTAGAGAAATGGCTGGCTCTAGGACTGGGGCAGGAAATAGAAGATGAGCTTAGAGCATCTTGTAGTACAAGAAAGGAAGTGCTAAAAACAAACAAAAACAAAATGATTCACAGTGATGGGAGGAAGTCAGAGGAACACAAGATGCCTCTGCAAGACTTCCCAACAACCAAGGCTAGAACAATGTGAGTAGTAAAATAAAGCTCTATTAGATTATAACCCAAAGTATAAAATATTCATGAACCCATACTGATATAAATAATTAATAAATAGATAAATAGGAGGAAGATATAAATCTCTCTTGTCAAAGTATTCCGATTAATTTAATGTAAATATTTACCCCTCAAGGAGGTTGAGCATAACTTTTTATATCTGAAGTGCCTGTAGTGACTTCCTTCCAAAGAGTAGAGTATGGAAAAGGTGAGGGGAGAGAGTAACTTTACAGTGGAGAAACCTGACAAACACTACCTCAGCCTGGTGATCAAGGTCACCATCATCAGTGATATGTCATGTTGATAGTATGCTGTATAGCAAAGAATTTGACTGGCCTTCATTCATCACTGGTTCCTGGGAGGAAGATGTCAAATACTTGGAATTTCCCAAGTAATAAGAGTGACTGTTATTCATGAGCCCCTCAGATCATAGAACTTATGCTGATAAGATAGTTCAGGATGGGGGCTGGCATGCCAGAAAGACCAACCATGTGATTAGAGAGTTGGAGATTTTGAGCCAGGTGATATCAACACAGCTCAATCAACTCCATGGAGGGGAGGGGTCCTGGAGACTGAGTTCAAACATGTGGCCAAGAATTCAATCAATCATGCCTGTGTAATGAAATCCTAATTCAAAACTCCGGACACCACAGCTCAGAAGAGCTTTCCAGTTGTGAACACATTGATGTGCCAGGAGCGTGACACATTCTGACTCCGTGGGGAGAGGACGTGAAAGTTTGTGTTTGAGGCTCTCCCTGGCCTCTTCCTATGTGTTTCTTCATTTGGCTGTCCCTGATTTGTATGCTTTATAATAAAGTTGTAATCATAAGTATAGATACTCCCTGAGTTCTGTGAGTCATTCTAGGGAATTATCAAAGCTGAAGGGCTTGTGGGAACCCCTGAATGTGTAGTTAGTTGGGCAGAAGTGTGGGTGGCCTGGGAACCCCCAAACATATGGCTAGCATCTGAAGTGAGAGCAGTCTTGCTGGGGATTGTGACCTTAACTTGGAGTCAGTGCTATTCCAAGCGGTTAGCATCAGAATTGCATTAAGTATTGCAGACCCTTAATACGATATATTTAAAATGACGTTTAACTTCTGTGGTCCTCCCCCCAAAAACCCATAACTTCAGTCTAATGATGAGAAAAACAAATCCAAGTTGAGGGACATTCTATAATATACCTAATCAGTACTCTCCAAAATTGTCAAAGTCATCAAAAACAAGGAAAGTCTGAAAACTGTCACAGCCAAGACTTGCCTAAGGAGATATGCTGATTAAATGTAATGTGGTATCCTGAAAAGAATCCTGGAGCAGAAAAAGGACATTATGTAAAAATTAGGGAGACCTGAATAAAGTATGGACTTTAATTAATAATAATGTATCAGTATTGGTTCATTAATTGTGACAAATGTAACATACTAAGGTAAGATATTTATAATAGGGAAAATTGAATGAGGGTATATGAGAACATTCTGTACAATCTTTGTAACTTTTCTGTAAATCTAAAACTACTCTAAAATTAAAAGTTCATTTTAAGGAAAGAATAGAGGAAAAATCAAAGTGGGTATCTAATAGCCTAGAATACAATAATACACTAAATAAATCAGTAGTTAGTGAGTTCCTGCTAATTGACAAAGTTTAGTTGTTGCTACAACAACTCCAGGAATCTTAAGTCAATTCAACAAATTTTAAATGCAACACTTATTGAGTTATTCTTCCAGTTAAACAAACCTAATTGAATACACTTATTTATCTGCTGCCACTAAAATGTAGAAAGGACATATAAAAGGTATAAACCCACAAGGACAAGGAGAATGGGAGAAAAGATAATAACCAACAAGTGATGCCAACATCTTAGAAGAGAGGAAGCAGGTAGAACAGCAGCACCTGACCCAGGAAGGCAGAGGCCCTGCTCTTCGGTGTCTGCAGAGAAGCTTCTTTTACTGGCAGAGACAAAGAGGGCTTAGGACTCTGTGGTACTAGGCACTGTCGAAGGCAAGCACTTAGGTAGGTGGCTGAAAATACAGGGATTTTTCAAAAGCCTGTAGAATAAGCTATAGATTCCTAGGTTTACTCAGTCATAACCCATACATTTAGGCCATAACACTTTATCCTTTATCCTTCACCACCACACCTTGCAGGCTACCAGAACTATATTCTCAGGAGAAAATCAGCAATAGAGTCTCCAGAATCAGGAAGGCCAGACACAGCAAATGGTGAGGGTTGGGCCTAGGACTGGAAACAGCAGTGATGCTCTGGAACTAGTTTGTACCAGCTCACAAGAACTGATTGCTAAATTTTCAGGAATTTTGCAAGCCAGTTGTTAAACAGTGCCATTTAAAAACTTTAAATTATATAAGCTTACAACTAAATAAATTGTATTAAAAACAGACATAATCAATATTCAAAGCTTATAACTGCCTAATTATTTTTACTATATTTTACTATTTCCTCGAGGTTATTTACACCTATTGGGTCTCTATGGTAGAAATACTACGTGATGATGGCAAGCTACTGTGTGTATCTTCCCAACTCCACATTAAATGACATCATGTTGGTAGGCTGAAATTGGCCATGTTGAGAATAATGACACACAGATGTTGGCAAATGCTACAAATCAGGTTTTTTCCCCCCTTTCACATAACTAGTTGTTAATATTTAGCAGTACATCACTGACAAGGATTAAGTGAAAGTCTAGGTAGTAAACTGTGGGGCCCATAATCACTTTCACCCACCCTACTCCTAGAATGCTTGCACATATCTGTATATCCCTTTGATGATTTTCTTAGAAGAAATTTAAAATCCTAAAAGATCTACAGAAACTGCTATTTTGAGGTCTCAAAAACAAAAAAGCTTGCTTGCTGCCTCATCACCTATAAGGAAGTCCATCCATATACATAAAGCTCCCAATCAACTTTTAAGAACCATTTGCAAATATAAAAAGACAGCCTAGTATCACCCAACAGTTGAGGAATACCTTTACCCTAAAGACAACAGTGTGGAAAAGGAATTCAGAAGAAATAAAGACAATGCAGGTAGCAGAAGAAAACTTTTCAAAACAATAATTACTAGCCTTTAATTTTTAAAAAATGTTATATTTATGAGACAAGATACATTTCTTAAGACCTATCAGAGAAGAAGAGACCTTGTAAATTAAAAACCTGATGGCTTAAATCAATAATTTAGTAGAATGGTTGGGGCTAAAATTGAGGAAATTTCCCAGGAAATTAGAACAGTGAGAAAGGGGATGGGTAAAAGGAAGAGGGGAAAGGTAAAGAAATGAATCCAGGGGCTCCAGCTAATAGAAGTTCCAGAAACAGACAGGGAAAATGAAGAGAAAAACTTATCAAAGGACTATGCTCCAATCAGAAGTCATTTGCCTGCCCCTGACAAAATACCTGCAAAAACTGGCTAAAATAATGAAAGTGTTCCATTATCTCAGATAACATGAAGTCTGGAGGAACTGTGCCTGGTTTGACGTACTGACTCAATCAACTCTGACAGTCTCAGTATTTTGGCATTTTGCTTTAGGCTTGTCCCCACTTGACAGTAAGATGGCTATTACAATTTTAAGGTGACAATATGCTCTCTCACAGTCAAATCCAAAGAAGAGAAAAGAGGTAACACAATAAGCTCTTCCCATGCTTGTGGCTTATATTGGAAAATAAAACCATTCCCTGAAGCCTCTCCTCCCCCGAGAATACTTCCTTTATGGTATTGACCACAAGAGATGTATTACATAGCCACCCTTAGTTACAAGGTAAGCTGGAACAGTAAATGCTGTATCTGGTAAACGGAAATGGGATTACCATGATTTGTTTTAACAATCATGATGTATCTATCCTGTGGGTCTGGACGCATTGTTGCCCGGATAAAAACGGGATTCTGTTAGCAAAGAATATGAAGAGACTTTGTTCTCTTCTTATATATTCTTAGCAGGCAGCTAAGAATGTATTCTATAATATTGCAAGAAAAAAAATGTTAAGAACTTAAGGACATAGATATCCAGAGTGAAAGGATGTATCACAGGTCAATCACAGTGAAAAAAATCAAAAGACTAACACAAAGATTCATCTTCTAAACATTTCTTAAAATCACATTCAAAAGTTTGAAAAGCTGGGCATGGTGGCTCACGCCTGTAATCCCAGCATTTTGGGAGGCTGAAGTGGGCAGATCATGAGGTCACGAGTTCGAGACCAGCCTGGTCAACATGGTGAAACCCCTGTCTCTACTTAAAAATACAAAAATTAGCCAAGTGTGGTAGCGGGCAACTGTAATCCCAGCTACTTGGGAGGCTGAGGCAGGAGAACTACTCGAATCTAGGAGGTGGAGGTTGCAGTGAGCCGAGATGACACCACTGCACTCCAGCCTGGATGACAGAGCAAGATTCTGTTGTCTCGGGAAAAAAAAAAAAAGGTTAGAAAATTAGAATGGTATTGCACTTCTCATCAAAAACACAAGATAATAAAAGATAATAAAGCAATGCTTTTAAAATCCTGAGGGAAAAGCCATTTTCATCATAGTATTCTGTACCCAACCAAATTATCAAGAACTTTTTCGAGAGTCAAGACCTGAAAGAATTTGCCTCTCACTTCTTAGGAAACTACTGTTATATATTTTTCAGTAAATCAAAGGAGTAAACCAAGAAAAAGTCATAGGATTCCAGAGATACTGAATGCAAGGCTAGACGATTCCTAAGCATGATTGAAAGAAAAAAAAAAAAAAAAAAGACAGTAAGACTCAGGAGGGAAATTTCCAGAAGAAATAGAATGTCTAATATGTTCAACTGTCTTTCTAGGAAGAAGCGGCAAAAGTTACACATAGGCTGGGCGCGGTGGCTCATGCCTGTAATCCCAACACTTCGGGAGGCCAGGGCGGGCCGATCACTGGAGCTCAGGAGTTCGAGACCAGCCTGGCCAACATGGTGAAATCCCGTCTCTACAAAAAAAAACAAAAATTAGCCAGGCATGGTGGCACGTGCCTATAGTCCCAGCTACTCGGGAGGCTGAGAAGAAGAATCGCTTGAACTGGAGAGGCGGAGGTTGCAGTGAGCTGAGATCACGCCACTGTCCTCCAGCCTGGGTGACAGAGGAGACTCTATCTCAAAAAAAAAAAAAAAAAGCTCCACATAAACTAAGCAAATGAGCAAATAAGATAATAACTGATTTGTGAAAAAACAAAACACTGTATCAGAAAGGAAATTTGCTGGGGGAAGACTATGATATTTATAATGTCATATTATTATAAATAATATTGATTTTGGCCAGGTGCGGTGGCTCACACATGTAATCTCAGCACTTTGAGAGGCCAGGGCAGGCGGATCACTGGAGCTCAGGAGTTCAAGACCAGCCTGGCCAACATGGTGAAATCCCATCCGTACCAAAAAACAAAAATTAGCCAGGCACGGTGATGCACACTTGTAGTCCCAGCTACTTGGGAGGCTGAGGCAGGAGAATCTCTTGAACCCAGGAGGCAGAGGCTGCAGTGAGCTGAGATCACCCCACTGCACTCCAGCCTGGGTGACAGAGATTCCGTCTCAAAAAAAATAACAATAATAATAATATTGATGTAACAAAAATTTTAATATAACTAAATTGGGAGGATGCAGGGAGAATACATCTGTCAGCCAAATCCCAACAGAAAGCAGAGGGTGCACTCAGATTAGGATTAACCAGAGGGGTTTCTTTATAAAAATGTTATCTCCAAAAATGTGGGCAGCATGTAAGGAAATCACAGGGATATTTAATAACCCAGAGTTGGTTCCCCTAGGTCCAAAGAAAGAGGGAGGGAGCTGACCAAAATCCAAAAGAAGACTGTGAAAAGGAGGCCATATTGAATGGAACAATAACCTTCGTTTGAGGGACAGTGGAAGAGAGTGGGGGTAATAAACACCCTCACCTTCCTCACCTCCCTCCCTTGAACATGTCACTGTCCAAACCCAGCAAGGAGCCAGAGGCACGGAAGCTGTTGATGTGGCCCATATAGGAGAGAGGAACCAGAGGGAAAAACAGAAGCTATGTGGCACAGAGGTGAAGTGTGATAGTATAAAAGAGCTAAATCCTCATCTGACCACAATGTCAATTTTTTAAATGGATAAATTTTAAAATAGTCATCTATGAATATTATTAGCTATACAAAAGCAAATACCAACAGAAACAGCTGGAAATGGGCATTCCTGAGCAAAGTAACTGAATGGGAGAAGTACAGAGGTAGGAAAGTTCAAGAAATACTCAAAGAACAAGCAGCGCAATTTGGTTGTACTATAAGGCATCTGTAAAGGAATCACAGGAAAGAAAATTGAAGTGACAGATTGGGGTCATATTGTGATAGCTCCAAATGCCTGGCTGAATATCCCATATTTAAATAGTATCGAGCTACAAGTAAGGGAGTGACATAATAAGAGATAAGTTCCAAGTAGGATTGATCTGGCAGTGATGCACAGGATTAAAGTAACAAAAACCTAGATTATATGAGACTTGGTAGATTCTATTTCATAGTCTAACATAATGGTGTCAATAAGAAGGGAAAGGACAACATTAACCTAAAAGATATTTGAAAACAAGACTGAAAGGACTCCATTCACCCAACAAATATCCTTCGAATACCCACTGCATATTAGGCACTATTGTTGGTAGTGGGAATACAGCAATGAAGAAAACATACACAAACTCCTGTCTCATGGAGCTTATATTGTGGTGGAGGGAAACAAACAATGGATAAAACAAGTAAGTGCTATGCAAGCTAGAGGTCCTCTGAAGAAATCCAGATACGATACAGGATTGGAAGTTTGAGGTTAGTAATTTGCATTTAGGAATAAGTTTGAGGCCAGGTGAGGTGGCTCATACCTGTAATCCCATCACTTTGGGTGGCAGAGGTGGGAGGATCACTTGAGCTCAGGAGGATCGCTGGTCTCAGTTTGAGACCAACCTGGGCAACACAGGGAAATTCTATCTCTACAAAAAATAAAAATATGGTCCCAGCTACTCAGGAAGCTGAGATGGAAGAATCGCTGGAACCTGGGAGGTGGAGACTGCAGTGAAGCATAATTGCACCACTGCACTCCAGCCTGGGTGACCAAGTGAGACCCTGACACCAAAAAAAAAATGAGTTTGAGATGGGCCTGGGATACAAAAGTGTAGATGCCCAGATGACTGGAACTCAAGAGAAGTTAGAGCTAGAGATATGAAATAGGAATTTCAGAGGTAGAAAAGGAAAGCCAGACATGTTGTCTCAGGGGTCAGCATGCTGTTTCACAGTATTGTCTCCTTGATGTAGCCACTACATTCTTCCAGTTTTGCAGGTCAAATGAAAAATTCCACTTTGTCAGTGTATCCAGAGGTGACTGGGCTTGGGACAACTAACGCATGCTACAGCTACAGACTAACGTAAAGTCAAAACTTTAAAATGAGAAACATAATTGTCAACTCAACTCTAGAGCTCACATTGCTTAGTTCGTACCTGTAGAAAAGTCTATGTTGGTTGCTACAACATAATCTGACTCCTGCTTGCTGATCACAAAATCAAAGATAGAATTAGGTGAACAATCTCCATTGGCTAGCTTAGCCTCACGCAGCTCATTAGCCCCATAGAGAGACATTTGTCAGGGTACAGTAAAGCATCTCCTAGTGATCTGTCCACCAACCTTCTAAACAGAAGAGACATGATGTCCGAGTCTTCCCCTTTGACTCCCTTTCTTCTAGGCTCACTACAGACCATTTCCCTGCTTTCCTTTTTACTTAGAATATTGTGTGGTTATTTTGGAACTGGGATACATTTACACAGTATTGTTATCATTTATGGAAACTTGAGGTTTAACGGAAATTGGGATGGGAATAGCTTTATCTTTAAAGTATCTAGATCCATCCAGAAACTTTTCCAGGACTCCTAGGTAAATACTATATGTCACAAAATACTGAGAGAACTTAAGAGAACACTCAGGCCAAATCCCTTCATCTGCAATCAGGTCTTTTCCATCTCCCTTCACTAATCTTGGCATGTGACTGAGAATGGTGTAAGAAAGGCTGAACTGAGAAACAACAGCAAATGTGTTGCTATTGAAGATTCACAGCTCCTTATTTATTTATTAACACCTACTATGTACCAGGCACTTTGCTAAATTCTAGGGAGACAATACAGAGTTTTTCATGGGGTTTGCAATTTATTGAGGCAGGAAATATGAACTTTTGTCAAAGTTAACTACTGCAAATTGTCTTGATGTGTCACATTACATTTCTGTCATCTATAATGTCAGGACTCACTAAGAAGACAATAAAGTTTTCTAAGATTCTGCAAGCAGGTGTGTGTCTTTCTCTCTTCTGTTACCCCATTAGGGCCATAGATACTGAGAGGGAAAGGATGTCCTGGTCATGATAACAGCTACTGACAATAGGAATCTATGCAGAAAGGAATCAGGTGAAATCATAAGTATATATAGGCAAGAAAAGAGAGCCAAGAACAGAACCATGAAAAATGCCTACACCTAGGCAACAAAAAGAAATGGAGCCAACAAAGGCGATGGCAGTGGCTCAAGGAGAGTAGGAAAAACACTCTAATATTATGCCACAGAAAGCAAGAAGAAAGGGGTGGAGGGATCCACAGAAGATACTGATGAGTCACTGAATTTGTTTATTACAAAGTCATTGATCATCTCCAAGAGGGTAATTTCAATGAGGTGGTGGAGTTTGAAGTCAAAGGACAAGGTGTTCATGAGTGAGTATGAGGTAAAGAAGTGGCAATAATGAGTGTCTTTGAGAAGGGCAAGAAGCTAGAACCATCTCTGTTTCTCCTCAAATACCCTTCACCAAGACGGGAAAAATGTTCTTTTCTATTAAGAAAAGCCATCTCTTCCATACTATAGGGTGACCACCTCTCCCAGTTTGCCCAGGATTTTCCCAGTTTTATAACACTGCAAGTCCCTCATTTGGGGAAACCTCTTGATCCTGGGGAAACTGGTCCTGTTGGCACCTGATAGTCATATGGGTGAGACACTTTATGTCGGTGAGGCTTTAGATACCTGTTGCTGATTATTGTTTTATACAATTTTATTGAGGTATAATTTACATACCATAAAATTCACCATTTCTGGTGATCATTTAAACAACAGTCTCAACCCAGCTGTCTGCTAAAATAACTGGGAAGCTTTTAAAGAATACCAGTGACTGCCACACAATAATAATGGGAGACTTAACACCCCACTGTCAACATTAGACAGATCAATGAGACAGAAAGTTAACAAGGATACCAGGAATTGAACTCAGCTCTGCACCAAGTGGACCTAATAGACATCTACAGAACTCTCCACCCCAAATCAACAGAATATACATTTTTTTTCAGCACCACACCACACCTATTCCAAAATTGACCACATACATAGAAGTAAAGCTCTCCTCAGCAAATGTAAAACAACAGAAATTATAACAAACTGTCTCTCAGACCACACTGCAATCAAACTAGAACTCAGGATTAAGAAACTCATTCAAAACCGCTCAACTACATGGAAACTGAACAACCTGCTCCTGAATGACTACTGGGTACGTAACAAAATGAAGGCAGAAATAAAGATGTTCTTTGAAACCAACAAGAACAAAGACACAACATACCAGAATCTCTGGGACGCATTCAAAGCAGTGTGTAGAGGGAAATTTATAGCACTAAATGCCCACAAGAGAAAGCAGGAAAGATCCAAAATTGACACCCTAAAATCACAATTAAAAGAACTAGAAAAGCAAGAGCAAACACATTCAAAAGCTAGCAGAAGGCAAGAAATAACTAAAATCAGAGCAGAACTGAAGGAAATAGAGACACAAAAAACCCTTCAAAAAATTAGTGAATCCAGGAGCTGGTTTTTTGAAAGGATCAACAAAATTGATAGACCGCTAGCAAGACTAATAAAGAAGAAAAGAGAGAAGAATCAAATAGACGCAATAAAAAATGATAAAGGGGATATCACCACCGATCCCACAGAAATACAAACTACCATCAGAGAATACTACAAACACCTCTATGCAAATAAACTAGAAAATCTAGAAGAAATGGATAAATTCCTCGACACATACACCCTCCCAAGACTAAACCAGGAAGAAGTTGAATCTCTGAATAGACTAATAACAGGCTCTGAAATTGTGGCAATAATCAATAGCTTACCAACCAAAAAGAGTCCAGGACCAGATGGATTCACAGCCGAATTCTACCAGAGGTACAAGGAGGAACTGGTACCATTCCTTCTGAAACTATTCCAATCAATAGAAAAAGAAGGAATCCTCCCTAACTCATTTTATGAGGCCAGCATCATCCTGATACCAAAGCCGGGCAGAGACACAACCAAAAAAGAGAATTTTAGACCAATATCCTTGATGAACATTGATGAAAAATCCTCAATAAAATACTGGCAAACAGAATCCAGCAGCACATCAAAAAGCTTTCCACCACGATCAAGTGGGTTTCATCCCTGGGATGCAAGGCTGGTTCAATATATGCAAATCAATAAATGTAATCCAGCATATAAACAGAACCAAAGACAAAAACTACATGATTATCTCAACAGATGCAGAAAAGGCCTTTGACAAAATTCAACAACACTTCATGCTAAAAACTCTCAATAAATTAGGTATTGATGGGATGTATCTCAAAATAATAAGAGCTATCTATGACAAACCCACAGCCAATATCATACTGAATGGGCAAAAACTGGAAGCATTCCCTTTGAAAACGGGCACAAGACAGGGATGCCCTCTCTCACCACTCCTATTCAACATAGTGTTGGAAGTTCTGGCCAGGACAATTAGGCAGGAGAAGGAAATAAAGGGTATTCAATTAGGAAAAGAGGAAGTCAAATTGTCCTTGTATGCAGATGACATGATTGTATATCTAGAAAACCCCATTGTCTCAGCCCAAAATCTCCTTAAGCTGATAAGCAACTTCAGCAAACTCTCAGGATACAAAATCAATATACAAAAATCACAAGCATTCTTATACACCAACAACAGACAAACAGAGAGCCAAATCATGAGTGAATTCCCATTCACAATTGCTTCAAAGAGAATAAAATACCTAGGAATCCAACTTACAAGGGACATGAAGGACCTCTTCAAGGAGAACTACAAACCACTGCTCAAAGAAATAAAAGAGGATACAAACAAATGGAAGAACATTCCATGCTCATGGGTAGGAAGAATCAATATCATGAAAATGGCCATACTGCCCAAGGTAATTTATAGATTCAATGCCATCCCCATCAAGCTACCAATGACTTTCTTCACAGAATTGGAAAAAACTACTTTAAAGTTCATATGGAACCAAAAAAGAGCCCGCATCGCCAAGTCAATCCTAAGCCAAAAGAACAAAGCTGGAGGCATCACGCTACCTGACTTCAAACTATACTACAAGGGTACAGTAACCAAAACAGCATGGTACTGGTACCAAAACAGAGATATAGATCAATGGAACAGAACAGAGCCCTCAGAAATAACGCCGCTTATCTACAACAATCTGATCTTTGACAAACCTGACAAAAACAAGCAATGGGGAAAGGATTCCCTATTTAATAAATGGTGCTGGGATAACTGGCTAGCCATATGGAGAAAGCTGAAACTGGATCCCTTCCTTACACCTTATACAAAAATTAATTCAAGATGGATTAAAGACTTAGACCTAAAACCATAAAAACCCTAGAAGAAAACCTAGGCATTACCATTCAGGACATAGGCATGGGCAAGGACTTCATGTCTAAAACACCAAAAGCAACAGCAACAAAAGCCAAAATTGACAAATGGGATCTAATTAAACTCAAGAGCTTCTGCACAGCAAAAGAAACTACCACCAGAGTGAACAGGCAACCTACAAAATGGGAGAAAATTTTCGCAACCTACTCATCTGACAAAGTGCTAATATCCAGAATCTACAATGAACTCCAACAAATTTACAAGAAAAAAACAAACAACCCATCAAAAAGTGGGCAAAGGATATGAACAGACACTTCTCAAAAGAAGACATTTATGCTGCCAAAAGACACATGAAAAAATGCTCATCATCACTGGCCATCAGAGAAATGCAAATCAGAACCACAGTGAGATACCATCTCACACCAGTTAGAATGGCAATCATTAAAAAGTCAGGAAACAACAGGTGCTGGAGAGGATGTGAAGAAATAGGAACACTTTTACACTGTTGGTGGGACTGTAAACTAGTTCAACACTTGTGGAAGTCAGTGTGGCGATTCCTCAGGGATCTAGAACTAGAAATACCATTTGACCCAGCCATCCCATTACTGGGTATATACCCAAAGGACTATAAATCATGCTGCTATAAAGACACATGCACACGTATGTTTATTGCGGCATTATTCACAATAGCAAAGACTTGGAACCAACCCAAATGTCCAACGATGATAGACTGGATTAAGAAAATGTGGCACATATACACCATGGAATACTATGCAGCCATAAAAAATGATGAGTTCATGTCCTTTGTAGGGACATGGATGAAATTGGAAATCATCATTCTCAGTAAACTATCGCAAGAACAAAAAACCAAACACCGCATGTTTTCACTCATAGATGGGAATTGAACAATGAGAACACATGGACACAGGAAGGGGAACATCGCAATCTGGGGACTGTTGTGGGGTGGGGGTAGGGGGGAGGGATAGCATTAGGAGATATACCTAATGCTAAATGATGAGTTAATGGGTGCAGCACACCAGCACGGCACATGTATACATATGTAACTAACCTGCACATTGTGCACATGTACCCTAAAACTTAAAGTATAATTAAAAAATAAAAAAATTAAAAATTAAAAAAAATTAAAAATAAAATAAAATAAATAAAGAATACCAGTGACAAACTCTCACCCCCAGGGGTGCCTAAGGCCCACGTGTTGTTATTTTTTAAAAGCAACCCAGTGGTTGCATATGCCTGTAATCCCAGCTACTGAAGAGGCTGAGGCGGGAGGATCACTTGAGCCCAGGAATTTGAGGTTGCAGTGAGCTATGATTGTACCACTGCACTCCAGCCTGGATGACAGAGCAAGACCCTATCTCTAAAAACAAACAAATAAACAAAAACAATGTAAATAAACAAATAAAAGCAACCCACTTGATTCTAATATATAGCCAGGATTAAGAACCACTGGTTTTAAAGTAAAAAACAATACACGGTATCAATTCTTTTCTAAGTTTTCAAGAAGAAAAAGAAGTAAAGTAAGCACTCAAAGAAATATGATAATGTAGGCTTCTCAAAATGGGTAAATTTTTGAAAACATAGGAAAAATATTATTTTAAATAGTTTTTGTTTTGAATTCCAGGGCCAAATTCAGTAATTTTGATAGTTTTTTTCTATTAAAATGCAGTGTGGTAATTAGGAAAATCATAATGTATGTCCACACTTTGCATGAAATCCTGCTTCCGATTACATAATAGTCCTACAAAATAAGAAAGTAATGAATAAATGTTTCATTTGAACGTATACAAGGGAATGCCTCAAGATTCACTTCTTCAGTCAGCTTCCCAGAAGCCTTTACATGGCAAAATGGCATTGATTTCTATGTAAAATGTGATTGTCTTTTCTATAAATGTATTATTCTCTAACTCCAAATCAATTAAAGATATGCTGCTATAGCCACAGGAGATTCTCTTAAAAAATCAATGCTAATTCCAAAAAATGTTTTAGCATTTTAAAAATTTATTCACTAAGAAACAGAATTGATTCATATTGAGCAGGACAGGCATCCAAAAAGATTATGTTACTGGAATTATTATACATACCCATTACCACTTATGAATTAAAAAAACCTGATGTAAAAGTCATTTGATGATTAATAACAGTGATTATGAGTTTCAGCTTACAATTTGTGTGAGCAAAAAACGTAACTTTATTTTCCTACAACTTAAATTCATTTTTTTTTTATTGTTTGTTTTTTGAGACAGGGTCTTGCTCTGTCACCCAGGCTGGAGTGCAGTGGTGTGAATACAGCTCACTGCAGCCTGGACCTCCTGGGCTCAAGCGATCCTCCCACCTCAGCCTCCCAGGTAGCTGAGACCACAGGTACACACCACCATGCCTGGATTTTTTTTTTAATTTTTTGTACAGACAGGGTCTCTCTGTGTTGCCCAGGCTGGTCTTAAACTCCTGGGCTCAAGTAATCTTCCCACCTTGGCCTCCCGAAGTGCTGGGATTACAGGTGTGAACCACTGCACCCAGCCCAGTTTCCATTTTGAACTCTAATTTTACCTGTATGGAGCATGGCACAATCTGGCTCTGTTTTTGAATGCCTTAGACAGTCACAGGTTTTTACCTGTCCTTGGGGCTTTGTCCAAAAGGTAGGGCACAGAACCTTCTATGAGATACCCATCAACACCTATTTTTCCATTGCTTGTTGCTATCTCTCTTCTCTTCAGACACTCCTGATAAAGGGCATCTATTTAAAAAAAAAAAAAACCCATAGCTAACATCATACTTAATAGCAAAAGACTGAAAACTATTTCCCTAAGATCAGGAGCAAGACAAAAATATCCACTCTCAGGCTGGAGGCGGTGGCTCATGTTTGTAATCCCAGCACTTTGGGAGGCCGAGGCAGGCAGATCACTTGATCCCAGGAGTTCAAGACCAGACTGGGCAACACGGCAAAACCCTGTCTCTACAAAAATACAAAAATTAGCCTGGCATGGAGGTGCACACCTGTGGTCTCAGCTACTCAGGAGGCTGAGGCGGGAGGATTACTTGAACCCTGGTGGTCAAGGCTGTGGTGAGCCGAGATCATGCCACTGCACTACAGCCTAGGTGATGGAGCTAGACCTCCATCTAAAAAAAAAAAAAAAAAAAAAAAAAAAAAATCCACTCTTGCCATTTCCATTTAACATTGTACTGGAGGTTCTAGCCAGGTCAAGTAGGCAAGAAAATGAAATAAAAATAATCTAGATTGGAAAGGAAAAAGTAAAATTACCTCTATTTCCAGATAATATTATCTCATATGTAGAAAAACATAATGAATCTACTAAAACTATTAGAAATAATAAACCAGTTCAGCATGGTTGCAGCATGTAAGATCAATATACACAAATCAACTGTATTTCTGTACACTAGCAATAAACAATTCAAAAATGAAATTAACAATTCCATTGGCCAGGTGCAGTGGCTCACACCTGTAATCCCAGCACTTTGGGAGGACAAAGTGGGCAGATCATCTGAGGTCAGGAGTTTGAGACCAGCCTGGCCAATATGGTGAAACCCCATCTCTACTAAAAATACAAAAATTAGCCGGGCATGCTGATGCACGCCTGTAATCCCAGCTACTCAGGAGGCTGAGTCAGGAGAATCGCTTGAACCTGTAAGGCAGAGGTTGCAGTGAGCTGAGATTATACCATAGCAGTCCAGCCTGGGTGACAGAGCAAGATTCTGTCTCAAAAAAAAAAAAGAAAGAAAGAAATAAGCCAGTCCTAAAATTCATATGAAAATATGAGGGACCCAGGATAGACAAAACAATCTCGAAGAAAAGAACAAAGTTGGAGGACTCACACTTCCTGTTTTCTAATTTTCCTTCACAGCTACGGTAATCAAGACAGTGTAGTACTGGCATGAGGATACAAATGCAGATCAATAAAACAGAATTGAGAGCCAAAAAAAAGCCTTCATTTTTATGGCCAGTTAATTTCAATAAGAGTGCCAATTCAATGGGGGAAAGAGTACTCTTTCCAACAAATGGTGCTGGGACAGCAGGATTATCCCTATACAAAAAAGTGTAGCTGGACTCCAAACTTACATCACATATAAAAGTTAATTTTAAATGGATAAAAGAGCTAAAACTATAAAACTCTTTGAAGAACACGTAGGAATTAATCATAACCTTGGGTTACGCAAAGGCTTTTTAGACAAGACACTAAGAGAACTAGTAACAAAAGAAAAAAGACATAAACTGGACTTTATAAAAATTTTAATCTGTGCTTCAAAGGACACCAACAAGAAAATAAAGACAACCCACACGATGGGGAGAAATTCTGCAAATCATGCACCCAATGAGGGACTTATATCTAGAATATATAAAGAACTCTTACAAGTCAATAATAAAAAGACAGATAACCCAATTTAAAAATAGACAAAAGGAGCAAAAAGAACTCTCTTTCATTGCGGGTGAGAATATAAAATAGTACTGCCACTCTGGAAGACAGTTTGGCAGTTTCTTACAAAACTAAACACACTCTTACCATATAATCCAGCAACTGCATTCATTTACCCAAATGAATTGAAAATATATCTATACACAAAACCCTGCCCACTAATGTTTAGAGCCACTTATTCATATTTGCCAAAACTCAAAAGCAACCACAATGCCATCCAATAGATGAATGGATAAAGAAACTGTGGTACATCCATATAATAAAGTATTATTCAACAATAAAGAGAAATGAGCTATCAAGTCATAAAAAGACACTGAGGAACCATCAATCCATATTTAAGTGAAAGAAGCCAATTAGAAAAGACTATATACCATACAATTCCAACTTCATGACATTCTGAAAAAGGCAAAACTATGGAGACAGTAAAAAGATTAATGGCTGCCAGGGTTTTGGGGGAAAGGGGAAGTGGGAAGGATGGATATGTGGAACATAGGGGATATTTTGGGCAGTGAAATGACTGTATGATACTGTAATGGTGACTGCATGTCATTATAACTTTGCCAAAACCCTCAGAATGTACAATGTAGAGTGAACCCTAATGTAAACTATGGATTTTAGGTAATAATAATGTACCAACATTGGCTCATCAATCATAACGAATGTATCAGACTAATTCAAGATGTTAATAATAGAGGAAACTGGCTGGGCACGGTGGCTCATGCCTGTAATCCCAGCACTTTGGGAGGCCAAGGTGGGTGGATCACCTAAGGTCGGGAGTTGGAGACCAGCTTGACCAACATGGAGAAACCCCGTCTCTACTAAGAACACAAAATTAGTAGTGTTCTTAGTAGAGGCACATGCCTGTAATCCCAGCTACTAGGGGGGCTGAGGCAGGAGAATCGCTTGAACCTGGGAGGCGGAGGTTGTGGTGAGCCGAGATCGCGCCATTGCACTCCAGCCTGGGCAACAAGAGCAAAATTCTGGCTCAAAAAAAAATAATAATAAATAATAATAATAGAGGAAACTGTGTGTGGATTGGGGGAGTGGTAAGGCAATATAGGGGAATTCTGTACTTTCTGCTCATGTTTTTGGTAAACCTAAATAAACTGCTCTAAAAATAAAGTTTATTAATTTTAAAAAAATATGAATAGAAAGTTTTCCAAAGAAGATACACAAATGGCCAATAAGCACATTAAACATGCTCAACATCATTAGCCATCAGAGAAACGCAAATCAAAACTACGTTGAGATACCACTAAGGTGGCTATAATCCAAAAGAAAGATGATGAGTATTGGAGAGAACGTAGAGAAATGGTTCCCTTATATTCTGCTGATGGAAATACAAAATGGTGCAACCACTTTAAAGAATATCTGACAGTTTCTCAAAAGGTTAAACATAGAGTTACTATGTGACCCAGCAACTTCACTCCTGAGCATACACTCAAGAGAAATGAAAACATATAGCCACACAAAAAAATATGTACATAAATATATACAAGCAGCTGGGCACAGTGGTTTACGCCTGTAATCCCAGCACTTTGGGAGGCCGAGGAGGGCGGATCACGAGGTCAAGAGATGGAGACCATCCTGGCCAACATGGTGAAACCCCGTCTCTAGTAAAAATACGAAAATTAGCTGGGAGTGGTAGCATGCACCGGTAGTCCCAGCTACTCAGGAGGCTGAGGCACGAGAATTCACTTGAACCCAAGAGGCGGAGGCTGCAGTGAGCCGAGATTGCACCACTGCATTCCAGCCTGGCGACACAGAGAGACTCTGTCTCAAAAAAAAAAAAAAAAAAAAAAGGTACAAGTACATCAATGGCAGCATTATTCATAATAGCCAAAAAATGGAAACAACTCAAATGTCCATCAGCTGTTGAAATGGATAAATAAAATATGGCATATCCATACAATATAATATTATTCAGCAAGAGAAGACATGCTATACTGATACGTACTGCAACCTGGATGAACCTTTCATATGTCAAGTGAAAGAAGCCAGTCATAAAAGGCCATACAGGATTCCATTTAAATGAAATGTCCAGAATAAGCAAATCCATAGAGGCAGAAAGTAAATTAGTGGCTGCCTAAGACTAGAGGGAGTGGGTATAAATGCGGAAGGACTACTAATGGTTACAAAGTTTCTTTGGGGGGTGATGAAAATATTCTAAACGCGATTGTGGTGAGGAATGCTTAATTCTGTGAATATACTAAAAACCATTGAGCTGTACAGTTTAAATTGACGAACTGCACAGTATGTGAATTAGATTTTGACAAAACTGTTATAAAAAATAAGAGATTGACTGAAGATGTTTCTGGAAACAAGGATCAAAAATCGCAGATATAAAGTAAGCAACAGTACATATTTGTAACTCTAAAAATTGTCAACATATTTGAATGCACTAGATGGAAAGTGTAGAAATCTAGAATGTAATAACGAGATAACCATAAACTTCGTAGGAGACATAGAGAAAGTCATTTCACACCTAAGCTTAAATTTCTGTCATAGATTAAATCTCATTGATTCTAAAGAGAAAATTTGTTTACATTTTGATAGCTAGCTCCCCCTCATACTTACAAGATGCTGTCACAATTCCAAACGTTTCATCCTGACGTGGCAGTGTGCAGAAGAAAATGAGGTTGCCTCCTCCCGTGTGTCTCTTTTTAAGAGTAAGAAAATCTTTTCCAGAAGCCCTCATCACAGATTTATCCTCATTTTTCTTTGGCCAGAATTGTGTCTTATGCTCCTTCCTAAATCAGACTCACATGCACTCATGCGCATGCACGTGTGTGTGTGTGTGTTTGGAGTTGTGTCTATGTCCACAATTGACTTAGACAAATCAGGATTTATCTGTAACAGGAAGGTGAGGGGTGGATACAAAATCAGGACTGTTGGCAAGGAAAAAGGGAGAAGGAGTATTGTATGGGCACCAGAAGACTCTGCTGTACCAAAGACAAAAGAGGAATACGAAATAAAATTTTCACCACACTTTCTTCAGTTCAGAACAAGGTATGTGCCCCACCTTCTGTGCCAAGTCAAAAATAAAGCAAGAGTTTCATGGCTTCCTGAAGCTATTTTATTTTCCCAGGGACTTTTTCCCCCTCAAAAAGTATTCATTATTTGCTGGAAAATGTGTGGCACAGTGTTGTACTCATCAGCATTAGCACACAATCTACAAAGTTACCAGAAACTTATTTCCAGGTTTTGCTAGCACATTATTATCATAAGCCACTGTTCCCTGACAGTGGTCCTTCATTATACAATTTTGGTTGCATGATTAGCTATAGAATGCCAGCTAGCACTGAGCCACCAACTTCTTACTACTCAGAATCAGTGTTATTCATTCACTTAACACATGTTTATTAAGCACAGCTAAGGTATGTGCTATACTAATGATGGTGAAAATCTACTGAATGCTTGCTACATACCTAGTACTATTTTAAGCTTTGCATATACTTGGCCTTTTAGTCCTCATAGAAATTTTTATGAAATATGGAGACGTCACTACTATTTCTACTTGACAGGTGAGTGAGTTCTCAAGTGGTTAAGTATCTTGCCCGAGGACACACAAACAAATAAAGTATGAATCCCAAAAGTCTGGATATAGACCAGGATGTCAACCTAAGAAGGCTGGCTCCAAAGACCATGCTCTTAACCACTACACCATCATTGCATCACAGTGCAAAGATAAACATGGCATGTTTTCTTTTCTCTAGGAATTCACAGTCTAACCAAGGAGGCAAACATATACACAGTACAGTACAGAGTGGTTAATGCTATAATACCTTCCTGACAGAATTTCTCTCAGATTGATAAAGAAATCCTTATTGTTTTCATGAGAACCATTAAAATTTACCATAATCTCTAGTAATGCTTTGAATTTGTGTTATACTATCTCTATATAATTTCTCAAGTTAGAACTGTCACAGATACATCTCTTAAGATTAATAAAACAGCACTGGAGGCCACGCACAGTGGCTCATGCCTGTAATCTCAGCATTTCAGGAGGCTGAGGTGAGAGGGTCCCTTTAGTCCAGGAATTCAAGGCTGCAGTGAGTACAGTGGCCCCACTGCACTCCAGCCTGGGCAACAGAAATAAATAATAAATAAATAAATAATAAATAAATAATAAATAATACTGCATGAAAAACTGGGTTAAGCTTCAGGGGTGAGCAGAAAGAAAAATTATGTTTAATAAAGAATCTGTCTGAGGAATTCAAGCCACTAACAGCCTGTGAACAGAGCTACAATTTATTGACCATTTACTATGTACAAAGCCTATATGTTAATTAATGTAATCCTCATAACCACCCTATGAAATAGGAACTAGAATTACCCCTATTTTACAGACAAGGAAAGAAACTTAGTGAGAATAAGCCATTTGCCTGAGGATAAATGAGAGAGACCAGGACCTGTCAGAACCATGGCTCAAACCGGAACAGTCTAATTCCAAAATCAGTGCCAGTAAACTACTACACTGTATACCCATGGAAGACATTTTACCTTAAAAGACTATAAATGAGTATAGTTCATGTCAGACCGTCTGGCCCAGTTACACAGTGGCTTTCCAAATAAGATATTTGAAAATTTATATTGATTTTTGTAAAATGACTTCAAGATAATGCATTGATTATTAAATTCCATTAAAGTCTTGATTATTAAATTCCATTAAAGTCTCAAATTTTCATCTCCAGTTTCTGCTGCAAAGTTTACTGTTCTGAACTATTTGTTTCCCAGATGCCTCCCATCAAAGCTGATTGGTATTCAACTATTTATTATAGTCTCCTTCCTTTTATAAGCTCAATTGTGTCCCCCCAACAAATTCATATGTTGAAGCCCTAACCCCCAGAAACTCAGGATGTGACTGCAATTGGAGATAGAGCCTTTGAAGAAGTGATTAAATTAAAATGAAGCCACTAGGGTGGGCCCTAATTCAATCTTACTGCTTCTTATAGGAAGAGGAAATCTGGACATACAAGGAGATAACAGGGAGGCATATGCACAGAGGAAAGGCCACTCGAGGATGCAGTGAGAAGGTGGCCACCTGCATGCCAGGAAGACAGCCCTCAGAAGAAACAAACCCAGCTAGCACCTTGGTCTTGGACTTCCAGCCTCCAGAACCGTGAGGAAATAAATTTCTGTGTGGTCATTTAAGCCACCCAGTCTGTGGTATTTTGTTACAGCAGCCCTAGCAAACCAACACACTTCTTTAGCTATGAGCCTCTCCAAAGCAGAAACCATGTCATATTCAACTTTGTGTCTTTCACAATTCCTTGAACATTAAAGGCACTCTTTAAATGTTTATCTTATTGATAGGTGACAGCGTGCTGGCAGCCCTCGCTCACTCTCGGGTCCTCTTTGGCCTCAGCGCCCACTCTGGCTGCGCTTGAGGAGCCCTTTAGCCCACTGCTGCACTGTGGGAGCCCCTTTCTGGGCTGGCCGAGGCAAGAGCTGGCTCCCTCAGCTTTCGTGGAGGTGTGGAGGGAGAGGTGTGGGTGGGAATCCAGGTTCCGGGTGGGCGTGGGCTCGGCGGGCCCAGCACTCGGAGCAGCCAGCCAGCGTCATGGGCCTCTGGCAGTGAGGGGCTTAGTAACTGGGCAGCAGCTGTGGAGGGTGTGCCGGGTCCCCCAGCAGTGCAGGCCCAGCAGCGCTGCACTCGAATTCTCGTCGGGCCTTAGCTGCCTCCCTGCGGGGCAGGGCTGGGGACCTGCAGCCCGCCATGCCTGAGCCTTCCCCTCAGCTCCCCGCCATGGGCTCCTGCCTGGCCTGAGCCTTCCCGATGTGCGCCACCCCCTGCACCATAGGGCCTGATCCCATCAACCGCCCAAGGGCTGAGGAGTGCGGGCGCATGGCAGGACTGGCGAGGAGCTCCGCCTGCAGCCCTGGTGCAGGATCCACTAGGTGAAGCCAGCTGGGCTCCTGAGTCTAGTGGGGACTTGGAGAACCTTTATGTCTCGCTAAGGGATTGTAAATACACCAATCAGCACTCTGTGTCTAGCTCAAGGTTCATAAATGCACCAATCAGCACTCTGTATCTGGCTAACCTGGTGGGGACTTGGAGAACTTTTGTGTCTAGCTCAGGGATTGTAAACGCACCAATCAGCACTCTGTGTCTAGCTCAAGGTTTGTAAATGCACCAATCAGCACCCTGTGTCTAGCTCAGGGTTTGTGAATGCACCAATCAGTGCTCTGTGTCTAGCTAATCTAGTGGGGACTTAGAAAACTTTTGTGTCTAGCTCAGGGATTGTAAATGCACTAATCAGCACCCTGTCAAAACAGACCAGTCAGCGCTCTGTAAAACAGACCAATCAGCTCTCTGTAAAATGGACCAATCAGCAGGATGTGGGTGGGGCCAGATAAGGGAATAAAAGCAAGCTGCCTGGAACCAGCAGTGGCAACCCGCTGGGGTCCTCTTGCCCACTGTGGAAGCTTTGTTCTTTCATTGTTTGTGATAAATCTTGCTGCTGCTCACTCTTTGGGTCCACACTGCCTTTAGGAGCTGTAACACTCACTGTGAAGGTCTGCAGCTTCACTCCTGAGGCCAGCGAGAGCATGAACCCACCGGGAGGAATGAACAACTCTGGACGGGAGGAACCAACAACTCCAGACGTGCCGCCGCATTAAAAGCTGTAACACTCACCACGAAGGTCTGCAGCTTCACTCCTGAAGCCAGCAAGACCACGAACCCACCAGAAGGAAGAAACTCTGAACGTGTCCAAACATCAGAAGGAACAAACTCCCCGGACACGCCGCCTTTAAGAACTGTAACACTCACTGCGAGGGTCCGCGGCTTCATTCTTGAAGTCAGTGAGACCAAGAACCCACCAACTGTGGACACATTGTTATTATTATGGTTTCAAGAATTGCTTCAAGTAACTTCATTTAGAGATTGATGATGAGGACCTACAAGACCAAACAATAGCAATATATTCAATTCAAAACAATCTATATAATATTTATGGTGTGGTAGATATACAAAGAGGAATAAGACTGTCCCTACCTTCAAAGAGCTTATTACCGGTAAACTAGAAAGATTTGTAAACTAATCATTGCAATATTGCTTGATTAATTACAGTGGTGGAGTCGGGAAGAGGGCTGATGTAGCTTGTTTGTGTGTCCCCATCCAAATTTCATATTAAAATGTAATCTCCAGTGTTGAAGGTGGGGTCTGGTGGGAGGTGATTGGATCATAGGAGCAGATTTCTCATGAATGGTTTAGCACCATCCCCCTTGATACTGTCCTAATGATAATGAGTTCTCATGAGGTGTGGTTGTTTAAATGTGTGTAGCATCTCCCACCTTGTTCCCTTGATCCTGCTTTCACCATGTGACATACCTGCTCCACTTTGCCTTCTACCATGATTAGAAGCTTCCTGAGGCCTCCCCAGAAGCAGACACCACTACGCTTCCTCCACAGCCTGCAGAACCATGAGCCAATTAAATCTCTTTTCTTATAAATTACCCAGTCTCTGGCATTTCTTTATAGCAATGCAAGGACTGACTAATACAGGGACATAAGAAAATTCACAAGGGAAATCACACTTTAACAGATATTTAAAAGCTGCTTTGCTCATAGAACTATCTTCACTCATTTGATTTTTGTTTGTTTGCTTGCTTTTTGAGACAGTCTCACTCTGTCGCCCAGGCTGGAGTGCAGTGGCATTATCTCCGTTCACTGCAACCCGTCTCCCGGGTTCAAGCGATTCTCCTGCCTCAGCCTACTGAGTAGCTGGGATTACAGGAGCCTGCCACCATGCCCAGCTAATTTTTGTATTTTTAGTAGAGACGGGGTTTCACCATGTTGACCAGGGTGGTCTCGAACTCCCAACCTCCGGTGATCCACCGCCTCTGCCTCCCAAAGTGCTGGGATTACAGGTGTGAGCCACTTCACCTGGCCCACTCACTTGTTTTATGAGATAAATATATGTCTTACCTTTCTAAATGTATAGATGACTCAATGGGGCACACCTGCCTGTTCTGTTGTACATTCTATCCTCCCAGAGTCTCCCAATTCCAATCTGTCTACTTCATCTCCAGATGAATTATCCTAAATAGGGTTTTATCATATCACTCCCTTTTAAAAACTGCAGTAACTCCCAAATGTCTTTAGGACAATCTTCAAAATCTTCAGCATCACATAAGATTCTTGAAAATTTGGCCTCAAAATATCATCCCTGTAACCTTATTTCTTTTTACCCCAACTCAACAATACTGACAACAATAGTCTCACTAAAAGCAGTTCCCTAGAACCAACTGGTAATGATTGTTTGGGTTACATTTCATGAGGATAAGAATAATTCTTCTCTAGCCACCACAACTGCTCAAGTGGAGTCACCTAGTGTCTGTAAATCCTCCATTATAACACAGTTGGCAAGCTCAATTTAAAAAGACAACTGCTTGCTGGTTCAAGGTTTTGTTAGCTCAGCAGGAAGGGATGTCATTAATGAATTCCAGCAAACTCAGAGGCTTGATGTTGTTGATTTTGTTCTTTCTGTGTTTCTGCAGTTGAGTTGCAGTGATCTGGTGAAGGAATAGTTAGGCCAGAGTGGTTGTTACCACAATAGAGAACCATCGTTGAAGACTTTTTAGTTTGCTGCTACCCAAATAAAACACTTTAGTCATCTTTAAATGAAAGGGTTGAACAAGGTCATCTCCAAGGCCCTTTTCTGTTCTAAAATGCTATGATTCTATAATCAATAGCCTGACTTTTTTAAATGTGAGAAAGCCTCAAGAAACCCTTAAAATAAGCTTCTAGCTTGTTCATGCACACACAATTTATTTATTCAGAATTATATTATGTAATAATAGTAGTTATACATGACCTTAAAAACAGATTAATTCCTGAAATTTATTTTATTTCGTTTGCCCTTTGAATATTTTTTATGTTCTATTTTAAAGTTTGTGAAGATATTTCCAATATAGCATACCACATTAGCATACCAATATAGCATACCAACATCCATATATATTATTTAGAAAAAAATAGTTTTTAATTTATCCCAGGAATGATGTTTCTATATAAAAATACTGGATTTTAAGCTGGTAATTTCCTTGGACAAAAAGTATTGATCTCTACTATAAAATACATTTTGAAAACTAATAATTGAAGTATTTCTAAGTAGTTAAATGCTTTCATTCTTTAATGAAAATTACTATTCAGTGTTCATTTTATTTGTAATAAAAGATCAGCTGAATTTCTTAATGCAAAATGAGCTTGTCCCAGTGCTTTTTATTCTCACTTGAAACTCACCCAGTTCCTTATATCTAATTGGAAATCTCACCAATTTCAGAGAAAATTAATAATAATTCAGATGAACCATATTGGTTTCTAAATGGAAATCAAGGTATATGGTTTAGACTCACATATCTCCTTTATGATATCTGACATTAATGTACTCCCTTCATTTCTTTCTTCCTTCATCCAGCCCTCATTGTCTTCTCTCTTTAGCTCTGTTTTCTTCTCCTTCCTTTCACAGATATTTACTAAATAAATATAAAGCTCATGTACCTGTGACCCTTATAGTTCTATCCCAGAATGGCATCATCAAAGGCACACAGTCCAAGAACAAACAGGAGTTCAAAAATAAAGCAAGTCCTTTACTTATGTTGTTCGAACACCAAGAAGAAAGCACACAGTTCACATCAACACTTCTTAAAATCCCTTTCTATGCTCTCCCATCCACTGTCCTCACACATCCCCGGTAGTCCCTCACTTCTTCTATACAAGCCCCCAGAAAACTCTTCACCCAAACGTAGCCCTCTTGTTCTTCTCTTACAGTCTTTTTGCTCTTGATTCTTAGCATAAAAATCCAGAAGAATCAAGACAGGGGAAAGGCTGGGAACTCATATATTAGTAATTTTTGTTCAATTATCCCTTCCAAATGCTTTGGAAGGTATATGGAGAAGCATAGACCCTACCTTCAAAAGTCTATAATCAAATGGGGGATATTCAGCATTTGTTGGGGACCTATAACAAGTCAAGCATTGTGCCAAGCACCATGGATATAAAAATTAATAAGCAAGAATGTCTGCCCTAGAGAAGCTGACAGCCCAATGCTGAGTGGCATTAGAGAGATAAGTAAAATGCAATGTGATAAATGTTAAAATAAACTTTACACAGAAATTTCTATAAAAACTTGACAGAGCTTCCTTAAAAATGACTCACCAATACTCACAGTTAATGATATTAGCTTTATCCTTGTTACAGGAACTCCACTCTTGAACTGAAAACAATCGGTCATGGTTTTGTCATTCTCCCCGCCCCTCTGCCTAACCAGCCCCCAGAATTTTGTGGCTTCATTCCTATTTCTAATAATATCTTCCCAAAATATGATACGGTGGGGTGGGGATAGTGGGAGACAGGGGAAAAAAAAAAAACCCTGGCTGTTATTTCCCAGAGGAAAGAAAATTAGAAATTCTAACAACCATGATAGCATTGTTTGAACTACATGGGTTCAGCCTTAAGAACTGTGAAACATATGGTCTGTTTTGTGTTGTATCCCATAGCAGTATGGTAGTCACAAAAATTTCACATAGATTAAAAAACAGAAGTCAGCCAGGTGTGGTGGCTCACACCTGTAATCCTACCACTCGAGCACTTTGGGAGGCCAAGGCAGAAGAATCACTTGAGGCCAGGAGTTTGAAGCCAGACTGGTCAACAGAGCAAAACTCTGTCTCTACAAAGGAAAACTTTTACAATTAGCCGGGTGTGGTGGTGTGTGCCTGTAATCCCACCTACTGGGGAGGCTGAGGCAAAAGGATCACTTGAGCCCAGGATTTCAAGGTTGCAGCAAGCCATGATCATACCACTGCACTTCAGCATGGACAACAGGTCAAGACCCTGTCTCAAAAAAAACAAAAAGAAAACAAAAAACCTACCACTATGTCCAAGTAATCCTGTCCTTCCTGATATTTTTACTCATTTTTGCAGTGCTCTTATATCTGACTCCTGTAATTTCTTCCTAGATGGGCTCTGCTCCAGTGTCTGTCAATTCTAATCTATTTACTTTGCCTCCAGATTATCCTAAATAGTGCTTCATCATGTTACTCTCTTTAAAAACTGCAGTAACTTCCAAATATCTATTAACTTCAAATTCTTAGCTTTACATAAAGATTCTTGAAAATTTAGTTCCAAACTATCATCCCTGCAACCTTATTTATTTTTACCTCTAACTCAATCATATACTCCAGTCAACTCAAATGCTCAGCCTCTCCAAGAAATGCCTACTGATTTATCTGCCTAGCAACGCTTTTCCTGAGAACTGCTCCTTCTCCCTTTCAATAACAACGTTTCAGTTGTTTTTTCCTTCAAGGTAACTGTGATTGCCATTGATTGCCATTGGCGATTGATCCAGGGGTGACACCTGACCCAAGCTCGTCAAATGACGCCTTCCCCTGAGGAATTTAGAATGGGGACTGATCAAGTCCAGGCTCAATCTGGCTGTCATTTTCTGCCACATAGCCCAGAAGTAAGAAAAAGTTGATCTGCAGTAAGAAATAAAGTAAACATTTAAAGAAGAGCAAAGACAAGAGTTAGAAAGGAAGGACTGCAGTCTCAGTCCATTCTGTTCATCCAACCCAGCTGCATCCTGCTAGAACCCCAAGAATCACTGCTGCAGTGATAATAATAAATGCTCACATTTGCTTAAATGAGTTATGTTGTTTGCACCCCAAAAGAATTGTAATTAATCTAATCATATTTTTATTTTTGAGAGTTCACTTTGTCCACAATATGGAAGGAGGATGAGCTGCCAAAGGAAGAGAATAGAGGCAATGAGATCAGTCAAAAGACCACTGGAAGGATCCAGGAATGAAAATTCATCTTGATTGGATGTGGGAGGTAAGTTAGGGTGGTAAGGACTAAGGATGACCTGAAGCCTAGATGACTGGATAGAGTGGGAAGGAGAATACTGAAGACTTTAGAGGATGATGCTGAGTTCAGCAATGCATGAGATAAGTTATGTGGAAGTACCTAGCACAATTCCTAGGCCACAGCGGGTGTGCTATAGATGTCAGTGTCCTAGGGCTCCTCCCATCCCTGTGTTTCATCTCCCCTGTTAGGTTGTAAGCAATTATAGGGCAGGGATTACATACTGCACTTTTCAATTGTCCTCACAGTGACTACTCAGGTCCTGGTACACTGTAGACTCTCAGTAGATATTTGTTGATTTCATTTTATGTTATACAAGACAAATTTTGTTTTGATTGCTTATAATAATATGTCTTTCAAAAGAACAATCAGAATAGTATGGTACAGACATGCTTTTTTAGACAAAGAATTGAAAGAATGCTTTCCTCACTATAATCATGTTTGATTTCAGAATGGTCTTGAAAAAATCTGAATTCTAATAGAGGATCATTTTCTTTTTGATGGGAAAGAAATAAGTAAAATCTATACTACCAAAATAAAAAGCTTTTCATGTTTAAATATGTATAAATCTGAATGTGTTCAGCTAAATATCAATGCAAAAAATACTCAAAAATAAATCTGAAAGCTAATACAGATCCTGACTCCTAATATAAACACAAACTAATCAAAGCCAAGAATTTAGATTCAGAAACAGCTCCTGCTGTTGAATGTCAGTATGTATCTCAGATATTACTACAAAGCTTTTTGGAAATTAATTTCTTCCTAATTTTCCATACAAAAAATTATTTTTACTGTCCATATATATTATCTCTACATATATTATCTCTATATATAATATATAATTACATATAATATGTAATATTAAGTAATATAATTATTATATAACATATAATCTAGTATATGTATATTAGAAATACAGTCAGAGTGCAAATGTGGCAAGCATATTTAGATTAAATATTTAAAAATTCATCTTAACTAATTCCACTGCCAAGGAGATATAAAATCAATCCAAGAAAATCATGGCTAAGCAGGTTTTATTAACCTTAATTGAGAAGGCAAGAAAATGAGCCATGATCCTTGTATTGCTGCTGTATGTGTCCAAAATATCTGTGTAGACTCGTGGGCATTGATGGAAGAGGACATAGCCTGAGAAGAAACCCTCGAAGGTAGGGAATGCAGGCCACCTCCATATAAAATGTGACCTAAGAGGCAGTGAAATGTCCACCAATTGTGATGCCCAAAATTCCACCAATGGGGGCATTCTTTAGAGTTAAGGGGAGTATTTCTAGAAATGTCTGTTAAAATGCAGACATTCACCAAAAGTGATTAAGCGTCGACCTCCTGATGCCTATAAACACATTGCCATGGTTGGTTTATTCAATAGCTCCCCATCACCTAACACAGGACCATGATTTGGATCTTTGGCATCATAGCCCTCTCGACCTCATTTCTTGCCATTCTGCCCTTCGCAGCAGATGATCCACTCCACTTCCACGGCTGGTGTTCATATTTCAGATTAAATTAACTCTGTCAGAAAAACCTTCTCTCACCACTTTATCCAAAGTACGGTCCTACTCTACTAGAGCTGCCTTCAGAGCAGCAACAACAACCTATTATTCTTTTATGTTGTCACTTATTTGTTTATTGTCTGTCTTCCTCAGTAGAATGTCAGTCTTTTGAGAGCAAGGACCTTGAGTATATTATTATCCATTATAATCCTAGCTCCTAGAGGCAAACACATAGTAAAGGATTCATAAATATTTGCTGGCCGGGTTCGGTAACTCATGCCTGTAATCCCTGCACTTTGGGAGGCTGAGGCAGTTCAAGACCAGCCTGGTTAAAATGGTGAAACCCCATCTCTGCTAAAAATACAAAAATTAACCAGGTGCGGTGGAGGGCGCCTGTAATCCCAGTTACTCAGGAGGCTGAGGCAGGAGAATCGCTTGAACCCAGGAGATGAAGGTTGCAGTGAGCCAAGATCTCACCATTGCATTGTTGCCTGGGCAACAAGAGTGAAACTCCATCTGAAAAAAAATATGCTTTTTTTTCTCAAAAAAAAAAAATATATATATATATATGCTAGTGGGTGGATGAATGGAAAAGTTATATAATATTTCTGGAAGTTGGTTTGGCTATTGAATCAAAAGACCTTAAAATATTCACACAGAGTGGTCAAATAATTCTAGGAATTTATCTTAAAGAAATCATTTATGCACAGAATTTTTATCACAGACATGTTTTATAAAAGGAAAAACTGGAAATGATCTAAATATCCATAAATAAGAAAAGCATTACATAAATGACATTTTAAAAGAATGCTTACATAATGATAAAAAGTTCATGATACAATGTTAAATACAAAAAGTAGGATAAAAGATTTTATACAGTATGATCCTAATTTTGCAAAAAGGAAAAGAGTATATATGCACGGAAAAGAACTGTTATATGTGTCAATGTATCATTGTATTTGTGCTGAGAAAAATAAATAAAAGTGTATATACATTGGCCACGCATGTTGGCTTATGCCTGTGGGGGGAACAAAAGAGTATACGTATCAATGTACTGAAATATTGGTAATGGTTATCTATAGGTAATAGATAAGTGATTTTTTATGATTGATGACATTCTGTATTTTTAAAAATTCTCTACGGTGAATATGCATTACTTTTATAACTAGATAGAAACAATATATTGCCAGGCATGGTGGCTCATGCCTGTAATCCCAACACTTTGGAAGGCCAAGGCAGGCAGATCATTTGAGGTCAGGAGTTTGAGACAAGTCTGGCCAACATGGTGAAACCCTATCTCTACTAAAAATACAAAAATTAGCCAGGCATGGTGGTGCATGCCTGTAGACCCAGCTACTCTACTTGGGAGGCTGAGGCAGGAGAACTGCTTGAACCCAGGAGGCAGAGGTTGCAGTGAGCAGAGATTGCGCCCCTGCACTCCAGCCTGGGTGACAGAGTGAGACTCCATCTCAAAAAAAAAAAAAATGTATTTTAAACTCTAAATAAACCCCTATATTAGTTAATTTTCATGCTGCTGATAAAGACATACCCAAGACTGGTTAATGTATACAGGAAAAAGGGTTTATTGGACTTACAGTTCCACAAGGCTAGGGAAGCCACACAATCATGGCAGAAGACAAGGAGGAGCAAGTGACATCTTACGTGGATGGCAACAGGCAAAGAGAGAGCTTGTGCAGGGAAACTCTGCCTTATAAAGCCATCAGATCTCAAGAGACTTATTCGCTACCACGAGAACAGCACAGGAAAGACCTGCCCCCATGATTCAATTACCTCCCACTGGGTCTATAATTCACAGCATGTGGGAATTCAAAATGAGATTTAGGTGGGACACAGACAAACCATATCAACCCCTATGTGTGAAAAGTACTCTGCTAATTATTGAAGGATTCAACACTTTTAAATGGATGATCAACACTTTTCTCACTCTAGTGGTTTGTAATTTATGATGTAAATAAACTTATTTCCAAGCTCAGACTAGAGCAGGAAATAGAAGCCATCAGCAAGCCAGAAGGAGAATGAATGAAGGCATAAAAGTGGTGAGATGGGGTAAGACAGGGTGGGGTACCACAAAGGAGAAGGAAAACAAGGAGGGAGATGAGAAGACTCCATAGATAAAATTCAACTGCTTCCTCCTTTCAACAGACACTGAGTACCCACTGATCCTAGTATTTTGTTATGCCATAATGTTTCAAAGATAAATAAAACATGGTTGCAGCCTGCCCTGAAATTACACTGGTATAGGCGGGTAGGAAAATCAATTATATTAGAACTCAAGTATATGATTATGCACAAGATGCTCTGAGAGTATAAACAAAGTGCACCTAGGTCAGGCGAAATGAGAATGGTCAGAAAGCACTTCCAAGAGAGCATAAACTGATGCTAAGTCCCAAAAAACAAATACAGAATTCCAGGCAGGCGAGAAAAACATAAGCAAGGTACAGAAGCATGAAATCACATGGCTATCAGGATGCTTTCAGCTGCATATAGACCCTACCTAGGACTCCCAGTATCCGTTGGAAGGTAAATGTCATTTCCTCTGGGCTCCATATAAAATGCAGTTGCCTAAATGGTAAGTTTGCAAACTACCCTGAACAAGCTTCTATTATGTAAATCCAGGTGTAATTAATATTTATCAACAGACCAGTATGTCTCAGGCATTTTTGACCTGTTATTTTATTTATACTCTAAGAGATTTTTTTAAAAAGCCCCTTTCTCAGCAACCAGTAGCACATCAGGGTGTATAACTGCAGGTGGCAGCTGGTCTGGAGCAGCCAGACACAGAAGAAGATATAAGGGCAGAGAAAAGATATTCATTTACTTCCATCACCTGCCCCTTTTCTGAAAAGAGAAATCTAGCCGATTTAATATATAGGGTACATGGTATGATCAATACCTTACTTATTTTTAGGTCTCAATCTTCCCACTTTCAAAGGGCATTTAAATTCAGTTTGTTGGAATGATGTAGGCAAAGCTATGCATAATGATGACTTGGTTTCTCATCCATTTGCCTCATGCAATACCCTAGAACTACCCTTACACCAAAGCTAGAAGTAAAGAATGAGAGAATCAAGAGCCGCTGCCCCACTCTCCAAAATCATAAGATCCCATGTGCACCATAACAACATATGAAATAATGGCCATGAGCACCAAATGAATGAATATTTAGTAAATTTTAAAATATTTAATAAAATATTCATATTACTTACCAAAAGATCCTCTAGAGTACTTTAGATGGGGGGAAAAAGCAATTTGTCTTACTTTTAAGCCTTAGTCTAAAGCTTAAATCCTAAATAGGGTTTTGAATCTCATTTTGAATAATTCAAAGTCTTTGGGAAAAATCGATAATGCCAACATACCAGTGTAATACTTAAAGAAACTTTCTCCCAAAGTAATATATATATTTTTTCTTTCTTTCTATTTTTTTTTTTTTTTTTTTTTGATACAGAGTCTCGCTCTGTCGCCCAGGCTGGAATGCAATGACACGATCTCAACTCACTGCAACTTCCACCTTCCCAGTTCAAGCAATTCTCCTGCCTCAGCTTCCTGAGCAGCTGGGATTACAGGCACCCGCCACCACACCTGGCTAATTTTTGTATTTTTAGTAGAAACAGGGTTTTGCTGTGTTGGCCAGGCTGGTCTCGAACTCCTGACCTCAGGTGATCTGCCCGCTTTCGGCCTCCCAAAGTGCTTGGGATTACAGGCGTGAGCCACTGCCCCCAGCCCTCACAAAGTAATATATTAAAATCAATTTAGTTAACTTCTAGAAAGGGAATCTACTATATTTTTAATCTCTCTATACTAAATATATTACATGACTCAAGTACACCTACAGATTAAATTTATGTCTTACACCATTGCCGCTGTTCGCACTAAATTTAGGACCTTTAGAACATTATACATACACAGACATCATAAAGAACATATATTTTCTCTCCCTTGTGCATGGCATTTCCAGTTACAGAATATTAGATTACAAGCCCAAAATTGGGATCATGTTCAAAATAAAGAGACTACTCAACTACCCAATTTGTCAGGTATAAGCATATTCTGGTTGTCAATGTTAGGAGAGGGAATTTCAAATTTTTTAAATTAAATTAAATTAACAACAAAAAAGTCTTCAACTTAAAATAAAGTTAAATTAAAATAACAATAAGAAACATTTTATTAGTAAAAAATGGTTATTGATGATGGGTTGTTTTAGCCTTTCAGCAGCTATGTTATGGTGTCAACACCTCACTTTCTCTTTGAGGACTTGCCCCTTCTGTATTTGAGTGATCTTGGTGGGGTTGATAATCACAGTTGTTCTATTCCCCATCCCTTCTTGGATGAACACATCCAAGAATGGGTGAACCAGGCCTGGTCAATCAGAGTCCTTCCCAAGGACTGATAAGATCAAAACTGGAAAGTTCTTTCTCCTGACATTCAACCAACATGGTCAATTTCTCCAGTTGCATAGAAGAAGTCCATTTTTTTGTAGGAGAGAAGAGATCAACGCACAGAGGAAAGCAAAGGAGATATGTGAAAGGGAGAGAGAGGAAAAAGGGAAAAGGAGAAAGAGGTCAGACCTAAAAGTGTTACTGATGCTACTTCGCGAAGCCTGAATTTAACCCCTCTACTTCCCCCAGTACATGGACCAGTGAATTCCCTTTTTTCTTTAAACCAGTTTAGGTTTTTTGTTATTTGCAATCAAGAGTACCAACACAGTGCCCCATCCCCACTAATTGTAGTGACAATATTCATTATTGTGGAGAATAACTATGCATATATGTTACTATTAGGTTTTCCTTTGATTTCATGCAGCAGAAATATGACTACAGTTGCTTAACCAAATATATATTAATTTATTCATGTAACAAGAATTCCAGAGAAAGGAGACCAGAGCTGGTGCAGATGTTCAGAAGGTCATAAGCTCCTTCTGGCTTCCTTTTCCACCACTTTAACTTGTAGCTTTCATCCTCAAAGTTGCAAGAAGGCTGCTCTAACTGCAGTCAGAAAGAAGAGGGGAAAAGAGGAAAAAGTATGTGCCAGCAGAGCATGTTCCTTTTATATAATAAAACAAAAGTATGTCTCATAGTGGAACCCTGTAACCATCACAGACCACATCTCGGTCACATGGACGTACCTAGATGCAAGGGAGTCTGAGGAAATGAGGTTTTTATAACAAGTCACATTCCCACTTAAAAAAAAAAAAAAGTCTTTGATTAATGAAGGTGAGAATGAATACTAGGTAGGCAAATGTATGGTCAAAGTCAATGGCCTTACAAATTGGTATAATATTTGTGAAAAACAATTTAGACTTACTATATAGACTTCATACGTGGTGATTTAATAATACCAGTTCTAGGAATTTGTTCTTAAATAATTCAAACTGTGAAAAGACTGTAATAAAGATATTTAAATTGATAATCTTAAAAACAGAAAAAATCGGCTGGGCGTGGTGGTTCATGCCTGTAATCCCAGCACTTTGGGAGGCAGAGGTGGGTGGATCACCTGATGTAAGGAGTTCGAGACCAGCCTGGCCAATATAGTGGAACTCCGTCTCTACTGAAAATACAAAAATTAGCTGGGCGTGGTGGTGGGCGCCTGTAATCCCTGCTACTTGGGAATTGAGGCAGGAGAATCGCTTGAACCTGGGAGGCAGAGGTTGCAGTGAGCTGAGATTGCACCATTGCATTCCACCCTAGGCGACAAGAGTGAAACTCTGTCTCAAAAAAAAAAAAAAAAAAAGAAAAAGAAAACAAGAAAAAGAAAAAATCTGCATAATGTAAATATCCAAAAATAAGGAAATGATTATAAAAATTATATGTTTGCAGACTATGTATTGTACAGGCATTAAAAATTATAATTCTTAAGATTATGAAACAAATGGGGAAATGTTTATGATATACTGTTTGGGTTGGTTGGTTGGTTGTTGTTGTTGTTTTTTTTTTGGAACAGAGTCTCGCTCTGTCACCCAGGCTGGACAGGCTGGAGTGCAGTGGCATGATCTTGGCTCACTGTAAACTCCATCTCCTGGGCTCAAGCTAACCCTTCCACCTCAGCCTCCCAAAGTGTTATGATTACAGGCATGAGCCACTGTATCTGACCTGTGATATAATGTTAAAGAAAAGGATTGACAACATGATTTTTCATAAACTAATATTTTATACACATCAAAAACCACAAAGGGAAAAGTTACTGAAGAAAATACACTAGATGCTAACAGTGGTTGTATTAGGCTGTTGGGGTTATAATTTATTTTTCCACTTTCCTGCAAGTTACAGTTTTGTTTCCTTTAATAATAAATTAATAAAGTAAACATTGATTTTAAATAAATTAGTTTTATTAGCATATATTCATTGAAGTAGCTCTGGGATTTATTCACTATAGATTTATGCTACTCTAGTATTTCTTCCATTGTTTAGCAGAGCACTGGGATTAAAATGACACCTAATAAATATTTGTTGGTAGATTATTAGATGCTTTCTTCTAAACAGTATTAAGAAACAGCAGCAATAGGATGCATGAATGGATAGATAAATGGATCGATTGGTAGATCAATAGATTTATTATAGGGAATTCACCCATGTGATTATGGAGGCTGGCAAATTTAAAATCTGCAAAGCTGATGTCTCAGTTTAAGTCCAAACAGGAGCACGTTGCTGAAGAACCAGGAAAAGCCCATGTCCTAGTTCAAAGGTCTCAAGCAGGAGAATTCTCTTTTACTTGGAGGAGGGTCAATTTTTTTCGTCTATTCAGGCTTTCCACTGAATAGGCCTACCCACATTATGGAAGGCAATCTGCTTTACTTAGTTTATAGATTTAAATGTTAATCTTGGGTCGGGCACTGTGGCTTATGCCTGTAATCCCAGCATTTTGGGAGGCCCAGGTGGGCGGATCACTTCAGGCCAGGAATTCAAGACCAGCCTGGCCAACATGGTGAAACCTCCTCTTGACTAAAAACACAAAAATTAGCCAGGCATGGTGGCACACGCCTGTAATCCCAGCTACTTGGGAGCCTGAGGCAGGAGAATCGCTTGAACCTAGGAGGCGGAGGTTGCAGTAAGCTGAGATCACGCCACTGCACTCCAGCCTCGGCAAAAGAGTGAGATTCTGTCTCAAAAAAATAAAATAAATAAATAAATAAATATTGATCTTGGGCCAGGTTCAGTGGCTCATACCTGTAATCCCAGCACTTTGGGAGGCTGAGGCGGGTGGATCACTTGAGCTCAGGAGTTTGAGACCAGCCTGGGCAACATGGCAAAAACCTGTCTCTACAAAAACACCAAAATTAGCCAGTTGTGGTGGCTCAAGTCTGTAGTCCCAGCTACTCTGGGGGCTACGCAGAACGAGGGCTTGAACCCGGGATGTAGAGGCTGGAGTGAGCCATGATGGCACCTCTGCACTCCCCTGGGCGACACAGAGTGGGACTCTGTCTCTAAATAAATGTATGTATGTATGTTAATCTTATCCAAAAACTTTCCATAGAAATAGCCCAAAAAAAATTTGACCAAATATCTGGGTACCCTGTGGCCCAGACACATAAAATTAACCATCACAAACAGTTACAGGTGAAACTAAATTTATGTCACATGTTGGATTAGATTTAAATCTTTTTAAATCACCAGTTCTTTCCTCTGTTTAATGCCGATGTGAAGTTGATACATCTTTGCATTTTACCTCCACGCCTTTGCTCATTGTGCTCCCTGAACTTGAAATGTTTTTCCTGTAATTGCCACATTTCTATATCCTTAATATCTTTAAACCCTGCCCAAATGCAACATTCTTCACAAAACCTTCTCTGATTCCTACAGTCTTCATACCTCCTGCCCCGACCTCCTATAGACACATCAAAATAGAAGTAGGCCGGGCATGGTGGCTCATGCCTGTAATCCCAGCCCTGTGTGAAGCTGAGGCAGGAGGATTGCTTGAGCACAGGAGATCAAGACTAGCCCGAGCAACACAGCAAGACCTCATCTCTACAAAAAATTTTTTTTAATTAGCCAAGCATTGTGGCACACACCTGTAGTCCTAGCTACTTTGAAGGCTGAGGTGAGAGGATTGCTTGAGCCCAGGAGTTCCAGGTTACAGTGCGCTGTGATCACACCACTGCACTCCAGCCTGGGCGACAGAGCAAAGCCCTGTTTCTGAAAGAGAAGAGAAGAGAATAGAAGAGAAGAGAAGAGAAGAGAAGACAAGAGAAGTAATTTTTTCCTTCTTAATACATAAAGTGCCTCTTCTCTAATGGTATGTCTCACATCTACCTTGTTTTATAGGTTTTTATGAATAGGTTTTTTTAGTCTACAAACTTCTTCAGGAAAATATTTATGTCTAATCCAGTTTTGGGCCTCCTGAGTACCTAGCACTGAGTAGACTCTAAACATTTATTTGTGGAATTAACATATTTTATACATTTTTCTCATAACTAACAGAGTCAGCAATTTCTTGAATAAAAAATAGTTCAAAAACATTTTCTAACTAAGCAATAGAGTTCAAAGTACTCACATACTGAGTGGTTTAAGATAAATACACCTTTAGCTGGTTAGAATTTTCAGTCACTTTTTAACAAATATGTTCTATATGTTTAACCGTAATTTTGTTTTTTAAGATGGGGTCTCACTATGTGCCCAGGCTGGGCTTGAACTCCCAGCCTCAAGTGATCATCCCACCTAGGCCTCCCAAAGTGCTGGGATTACAGGCATGAACCACTGTACCTGACCCATAATTTTAAGTATTAATTGTCAAGTGCACTTAAGGCAAAGCATAGGGAAATTGTTTTGATTATGTTAATATTTTTCCTTTACTGCCACTTTTCCCATCTTCGAAGTCCAAGGCATTTAATCCTTTCATCATTCATTCTAATTAGACAGGTTTATTTTCCACACTTATTCTTTGGCCAAAGGCACAAGTTGAACAAAACTAATTTAGCTGGTCAACCATAGAACACCTTGTTCTTCACCCTTTGAAGAAGTTACATCACCTTTCTGTTACATTATTTCTGCAGGACCCCATAGAATCAACAGATCTCCAACAACAAAGAATATATGCTAGCACCTTCTGTGAATCCATACTGCACTACAATTAGTACATTTCACAGCTGGCATTTAAATAATCTTTCAAATTTATCAAAAATTTCAAAGCTTTTGTTGTTTCTCCCTCTAGTGGTCAATAATAATCATTAAAATGGAAAAACTATGTAAAGGTGATACTGAATGTGGGTGAAAGGTGGGGATGAACATTCAATTCCATTGTAAATAAATATGAATGTATTCAAACCTATGTCTCATAATCTGAGAAGTGATTTATTTGGGATACAATTTCTTTAGACACCACACACAAATACTCTCTATACTTATTCTCTGAATAATACTTATATTTTATCCTAATAATTGTTTAAATACATGCTGCATAGTTAATTTCCTGTTTAGAAAAATGTGGTTTTCATTAGTCTTATGGGTTCTGGAAAAAAAGAAAAATAAATAAAATATGATTTTCATACCAAATTACCTGAGACATTTTAGTAACGTGTATCACTAAATATTTTTAATTTTTAAAAAATGTTCACCTGAGGCCAGGCACAGTGGCTCACACCTGTAATCCCAGAATTTGAAAGGCTGAGGCGGGTGGATCACTTGAGGTCAGGAGTTCAAGATCAGCCTGGCCAACATGGTGAAAACCCATCTCTACTAAAAATGCAAAAATTAGCCGGGTGTGGTGGCGGGCACCTGTAATCCCAGCTACTTGGGAAGCTGAGGCAGGAGAATTCCTTAACCTGGGAGGTGAGGGTTGCAGTGAGCTGAGATTGCGCCACTGCACACCAGCCTGAGCAACACAGCAAAAGTCCGTTTCAAAAAAAACTAAAACAACAACAACAAAAAACATTTAAGTGTGTGTTGGGCATTCTCACATATCAGAACAATCAATCTGCTACTTTTTAAAAAAGAATTGCATATTATTCCAATGTCTGCATTACTTTTTTTTTGAGACAGTCTTGCTTTGTCACCCACGCTAGGTTGCAGTAGCATGGTCTGGGCTCACTGCAACCTCCACCTCTGGGGCTCAAGTGATCCCCCCACCTCAGTCTCCCAAGTAGTTTGAACCACAGATGCACGCCACCACGGCGGCTAATTTTTGTATTTTTTGTAGAGATAGGGTCTCACCATGTTGCTGAGGCATGAGAATCACTTAAATCCAGGAGTTAGAGGTTACAATGAGCCAAGATCGAGCCACTGCACTGCAGCCTAGGTGACAGAGTGAGACCCTGTCTCAAAAAAAAAAAAAAAAAGGAAAAAAATATGTTTCCTTCATAGGTGTGTGTCTTTATTTTAAAAATAAAGAAAAAAAAAGTTTCCCTAATTGGACAATGCTTCCCCCCTCCACCCTCCATTTAATTTTCATTGGCTGTTTGCTCTTATGTAATGTTCCACTTTCAATTTTTATTTTCTTGCTCATAAAATATTATGGAAAACTTGTTTAATTAGAAATAAATTTCAGGCTGGGCACCGTGGCTCACGCCTGTAATCCCAGCACTTTAGGAGGCCGAAGCAGGTGGATCACCTGAGGTCAGGAGTTCGAGCCAGCCTGGCCAACATGGCGAAACCCAGTTTTAAAACCAAAAGCCCCACATTCCAGGAACCCCTCAGCCCCAGATCCAGACAAACCAGGACAGCTAGTCATTCTAACTCCTCTCCTTATGGCTACTTTTTTTTTTTTTTTTTTTTTTTGAGACAGAGTCTCGCTCTGTTGCCCAGGCTGGAGTGCAGTGGTGTAATCTCGGCTCACTGCAGCCTCAACCTCCCACCTCAGCCTCTCAAGTATCTGGGTCTAGAGGTGTGCACCACCAAGCCCAGGTAATTTGTTTTATCTTTTGTAGAGACAGGATTTTGCCTTGTCACCCAGGCTGCCTTACAGCTACTTCTTAGCAAGGTAGCATCACCTCCTTGACCTTTGAGGCAACATGGAGCAGGGGACTCAATGAAAACTTCGGTCTTTTCCAGAACTAACTCAGCTCTTTCCTGACCCACCTCTGACCTAGCTGCAGCCTGCCTCCAAGTATCCCAAGGCACACAAGAACACCACTGACCATGACCCAGCACTTGGGCTACAGCACATTCTGATTCCTGACCCTGCTTTTCTACTTCCCATCTATCATTGACAGTCTCACTCCCACTGAGGGGGCCACCAACTCCCACACAACTGTACTCCCTGGGACTCTGCTGCTATAGAAAGACTCCTTTTTTACCACATACGTCAGAGTTTTACAGACTTCGTTTTTAGAGCAAGATCGCATTCTTTACTAAGACTTAGCATGCAGAAAAGGAAATAAAGAGTGGTTTTATCCTCACAAAGAGGGTAAGGATAACAGGCAATTTCTTTTTTTTTTTTTTTTTTTTTTTTGAACTCTTATTCTGGTGTTGAGCAAGTGGGTAGATGTATTTAAAAATCAAACTAGTTAGGAGTAATATCGATTTAAGAATATCAAGAGTAAGAACAATGAAAACATATTCTTATTTGATTTGTTACCTGTTGCCATTTTACCTTATTTGATTTGTTTACCTGTTGCAACTTTGTCTGTTACAGAGGCTGAGCTGTATGATTCCAGCTCTGTGTGTTGCAGAGGCTGATTTCTCCTCCAGTAAACAACCCACTCATCAACCACTCAACATCAGCAGAAATAAAACCATCCTCTTCCCCCAAAAACCATTGTTTCTCTTTCTCCATTGTTCTTTAAACAAACCACACCACCAACCAGATGCAAAAAACAAAATGTTTGACCATAGGCTCTGAAGATTTAAATTTTAAAATCATGAGAATAAAATAAATACTACAAAAATTTTTTTAATTGTAGTATTTATTTTTTTAAATCAGGTTATACTTACACCTGATAAAATATTCAGGCTGGCGCGGTGGCTCATGCCTGTAACCCCAGCACTTTGGGAGGCCAGGGTGGGCAGATCACCTGAAGTCAGGAGTTCGAGACCAGCCTGGCCAAAATGGTAAAACCCTATTTCTACTAAAAATATGAAAATTAGCCGGGCGTGGTGGCAGGCGCCTGTAATCCCAGCTACTCAGGAGGCTGAGGCAGGAGAATTGCTTGAACCCAGGAGGTGGAGGTTGCAGTGAGTCAAGATCATGCCATTGTACTCCAGCCTGGGCAACAAGAGCAAAACTCTGTCTCAAAAGAAAGAAGAAAAAAATTCAAAACGGGTAGTATGTCTTTCCAGCCTTGTACTTCAGTCATCTTGTTCCCTACCCAGTAACAGGCAATTTCTTTAGGCACATTATAATAGTCACAAGTCAAGCTGACTATCAAAAATGTTATATCTTCCACAACATTAACTATAAAAGTGTTAACTTTGAACCCTAGTTTAACAAATTTTGAATTTCTAAGGATATCAAGAGCATGTTTTTGAACAGGGCTACACATTTTTTTTCCATGAAAAGTAAAACGTAAGGGCTAGGTGACAAGCAACTTTGTCTGTTATAGAGGCTGAGCTGTATGATCCCAGCTCTGTGTGTTGCAGAGGCTGATTTCTTCTCCAGTAAACAACCTACTCATCAACCACTCAACATCAGCAGAAATAAAACCATCATCTTCCCCCAAAAATCATTGTTTCTCTTTCTCCATTGTTCTTTAAACAAACCACACCATGAACCAGATGCAAAAACCAAAAATTTAGGAGGCATCTTTGACTCCTCCCTCTACGTCACCACCATATGCCATCAGTCCTCCATGGAAATGTTTCTCAAACTCTGCCTTTGCTCTTTCCTCATGGGACACACCCTGATGGGGTAGCTATCATCTCTCACAAGACTCCTATGGGTCTGCACAATTGCCCCTCTCCAATTAATTCTCTATACTACTGCCACATATATGGTGTTATGGCTGAATTATGTTTCCATAAAATTTGTATGTTAAAGCCCAGTATCTCAGAATATGACTGTATTTAGAGACAAGGCCTTTAAAGAGGTGACTAAGTTAAAATGAGATCATGGAGGGATCTTAATCCAATCTGAGCGGTGTCCTTCTAAGAAGCAATCCTTATAAGAAGAAGAAAGAGACATGAGGGGCTCACACACACAGAGAAAAGACCATATAAAGAGGCAGTAAGAGGGAGGCCATCTGCTAGCTAAGGAGAGAGACCTCCAAGGAAACCAAGCCTGCAACATCTTGATATTGGACTTCCAGCCTCCAGAACTGTGGGAAAATAAATTTCTGTTGTTTAAGCCAACCAGTCCATGGTATTTTGATAGCCCTAAAAAATTAATACATATGCTGTCTTCCCCCTTCCCATCACCCTTAAAATAAAATGCAAAAGGAATTAATATGACTATAAAGCTCTAGATGATTTGGTCCTATGCACATCTCTTGCCTCATTCCTTTCCCTAGCTCTCTGCCCCTAGCTGTGCTGAACTTCTCCCAGTTCTCAAACATACCTGGGGCCTTCTCACAAGGTGCTTCCTTTGCTGGAAGTATCAGTCCCCCATCTCCATTACCCACCTAACTTCAAGTCTCAGCTCAGTAGTCACTTCCTTAAGGAAATCTCCCTGACTCCCTAGTCTAGGTCAATCTCCTCTTTGTTTCTATCACTAAACACAGTTGTCATTATTTGCCTCACACCTACTGCTTTTTCTACTAATTAAGAAGCTCCACAATAGCTGAATCACTACTGCCCGGTTTATTTTTCTATTTACAATGCCAGCACAGTACTTGGCACATAGCAGGACTTCAACAGCATTCATTGGCCATAAGACTAATGCTCTCTTTCTTTCACTATCTACAGCTACTTCTGTTGAGAAATTGAGACATCAATTGGCTTAGTTGGAGAAGCTCCTGGGACAGCATCATAAGATGCCTAATATGCAGCTATCCTTCCCAGCAGACTGTATTTTCACTGGCACCTATAGCTTCCCAGGAGATGTAGTAAAAAGAAAGAATGGCTAATAGACCTCAACATTCCTCTCTTACGCCCTGTCCCATATGACCAGAGGGATCATGCAAGCTGAGCTCCGGAGATATGCCTGTATCACAGACTAGCTGAGAACACTTCTGTAAAATGGTATTCAGAAAGGGACTATGAACTAGCCTAGCAAACACTACAGTATTTTGAACTGCAGCCAAGATCATCTACAAAAATAATTCTTGGAATGTTAAAGAGGATATTTCAATGCTAGGAATGTAGTAGGAGGAACACATATTTTCAAACAGGAATCTGGAATGTTCTGCAAGTTCTGATAATCTCACTAAAGTGAGAGGTCATTAGCTGAGTTTTATTCCAAAAGGAAGGGAACAAACACCTCCAGGGTGCTAGAAATGAAAGACTTCACAGAGATAGAAGTTAACTCTCTGTTCTGAAAAACCATCTCTCAAGAGTTTTTCTTTCCTTTGGTATGGCCTGGATCTTGAAACAGGGCAGTATATCTTTTCTTTCTCTAAGGAGCCGCAATATTCTATTATTTGCCATGAGAGAAAATCTTTGTGACCTACATCTTCTATCCAGGTCCCTGAGCCATCTTCTTTCTGGTGCCTACAGTGACTGAGACACAGGATTCCTGGTCCTGATGTATGAAGCAATTCCTGCAGAGGTCTTGGAGGTCTTGCTTTAAGGCAGGAGGAGACGGCCTGCATGCAAGATAATGGCTGGCTAGCAAAGATAGGTGTGAAAAGGTCAACCAGCAGGTTGACTCTATGAAATATGAATTTCAGCACCATTTCTCTTTATAGTTTTAACAATTACTATATGCCAGCTATATTCATATGTTTTGTCTCTTTAATCCCCAGAATAACTTGCAATGGAATATTAGGCAACTATTAAAATGACAATACAGGCTGGGTGTGGTGGCTCATGCTTATAATCCCAGCATTTCAGGAAGCTGAGGTGGGCAGATTGTTCGAGCTCAGGAGTTTGAGGCCAGACTGGGCAACATGGCGAAACCCCATCTCTATGAAAAAAATACCAAAGAATTAGCCAGGCATGGTGGCACATGCCTATGGTCCCAGCTACTCAGGAGGCTGAGGTGGGAAGTTCACTTGAGCCAGGAGGTCGAGGCTGTGGTGAACCATGGTCATGCCACTGCACTACAGCCTGAGCCACAGAACAAAACCCTGTCTCAAAAAAAAGAAAAAAAAAGGATAATACAGATGTATGTTTGTTAACATATTAGTTTACTGATATGGAGAATATTTAAAACAATTTTTTTTGAGACAGGGTCTTGCCCAGACTGCAGTGCAGTGATGCAATCATAGTGCACTGCAGCCTCAACCTACTGGGTTCAAGCAATCATCCCACTTTAGCCTCTCAAGTAGCTGGGACCACAAATGCATGTCACCATGACTGGCTAATTTTTTAATTCTTTGTAGAGATGTGTTCTCGATACGTTGCCCAGGCTGGTCTCAAACTCCTGGGCTCAAGCAATCCTCCTGCCTTGGCTTCCCAAAGTGCTGGGATTACAGGCATGAGCCACTGTGCCAGGCTGGAAAACATTTAAAACATATTAAATGGAAAAGGTTACCAAACAGAATACATAGAGTGGGCCCATTTTCATAGAAATATACATACATATTTAGATTTATATACCACAGCAAAATATCTAGTGAGTCAAGCACTTTTTAAAAATCTCTTTATGATAAATAGGGAATATCTGAAACAGGGAATCTAGTAGGACTGAGGCCATATCTTATAAAAATAGCAAAGCCAAGATTTAAATCCAAGTATTTCTGAAGCCAAAGCTCCAAAGCTATTTTGTACTTTGCTAGGTTACTTTCTTAGTCAATCTTGAAGCAGTGACTAGATTTCCTCAGAAGAATGCTTTATTTGCCCAAGATGGCCAAATAAGAACAGCTCCGGTCTACAGCTCCCAGTGTGAGCGACACAGAAGACGGGTGATTTCTGCATTTCCATCTGAGGTACCGGGTTCATCTTACTAGGGAGTGCCAGACAGTGGGTGCAGCACACCCTGCGTGAGCCCGAAGCAGGGCGAGGCATTGCCTCACTCAGGAAGCACAAGGGGTCAGGGAGTTCCCTTTCCTAGTCAAAGAAAGGGGTGACAGACAGCACCTGGAAAATTGGGTCACTCCCACCCTAATACTGCACTTTTCCGACGGGCTTAAAAAACGGCGCACCAGGAGATTGTATCCCGCACCTGGCTTGGAGGGTCCTACGCCCACGGAGTCTCGCTGATTGCTAGCACAGCAGTCTGAGATCAAACTGCAAGGCAGCAGCGAGGCTGGGGGAGGGGCGCCCGCCATTGCCCAGGCTTGCTTAGGTAAACAAAGCAGCCGGGAACCTCGAAATGGGTGGAGCCCACCACAGCTCAAGGAGGCCTGCCTGCCTCTGTAGGCTCCACCTCTGGGGGCAGGGTACAGACAAACAAAAAGACAGCAGTAACCTCTGCAGACTTAAATTTCCCTGTCTGACAGCTTTGAAAAGAGCAGTGGTTCTCCCAGCACGGAGTCTGAGATCTGAGAATGGACAGACTGCCTCCTCAAGTGGGTCCCTGACCCCTGACCCCCAAGCAGCCTAACTGGGAGGCACCCCCCAGTAGGGGCAGACTGACACCTCACACGGCTGGGTACTCCTCTGAGACAAAACTTCCAGAGGCACGATCAGACAGCAGCATTCGCGGTTCATGAAAATCCGCTGTTCTGCAGCCACCGCTGCTGATACCCAGGCAAACAGGGTCTGGAGTGGACCTCTAGCAAACTCCAACAGACCTAAAGCTGAAGGACCTGTCTGTTAGAAGGAAAACTAACAAACAGAAAGGACATCCACACCAAAAACCCATCTGTACATCACCATCATCAAAGACCAAAAATAGATAAAACCACAAAGATGGGGAAAAAACAGAGCAGAAAAACTGGAAACTCTAAAAACAGAGCGCCTCTCCTCCTCCAGAGGAACACAGTTCCTCACCAGCAACAGAACAAAGCTGGACGGAGAAAGACTCTGACGAGTTGAGAGAAGAAGGCTTCAGACAATCAAACTATTCCAAGCTACAGGAGGAAATTCAAACCAAAGGCAAAGAAGTTAAAAACTTTGAAAAAAATTTAGACGAATGTATAACTAGAATAATCAATAGAAAGAAGTGCTTAAAGGAGCTGATGGAGCTGAAAACCAAGGCTCAAGAACTATGTGAAGAATGCAGAAGCCTCAGGAGCCAATGCGATCAACTGGGAGAAAGGGTATCAGTGATGGAAGATGAAATGAATGAAATGAAGTTAGAAGGGAAGTTTAGAGAAAAAAGAATAAAAAAGAAATGAACAAAGCCTCCAAGAAATATGGGACTATGTGAAAAGACCAAATCTACGTCTGATTGGTGTACCTGAAAGTGACGGGGAGAATGGAAACAAGTTGGAAAACACTCTGCAGGATATTATCCAGGAGAACTTCCCCAATCTAGCAAGGCAGGCCAACATTCAGATTCAGGAAATACAGAGAATGCCACAATGATACTCCTCGAGAAGAGCAACTCCAAGACACATAATTGTCAGATTCACCAAAATTGAAATGAAGGAAAAAATGTTAAGGGCAGCCAGAGAGAAAGCTCGGGTTACCCACAAAGGGAAGCCCATCAGACTAACAGCGGATCTCTCAGCAGAAACTCTACAAGCCAGAAGAGAGTGGGGACCAATATTCAACATTCTTAAAGGAAAGAATTTTCAACCCAGAATTTCATATCCAGCCAAACTAAGCTTCATAAGTGAAGGAGAAATAAAATACTTTATTTTTTTTATTTTATGCTGAGAGACGTTGTCACCACTAGGCTTGCCCTAAAAGAGCTCCTGAAGGAAACACTAAACATGGAAAGGAACAATCAGTACCAGCCACTGCAAAATCATGCCAAATTGTAAAGATCATCAAGGCTAGGAAGAAACTGCATCAACTAACGAGCAAAATAACCAGCTAACATCATAATGACAGGATCAAATTCACACATAACAATATTAACTTTAAATGTAAATGGGCTAAATGCTCCAATTAAAAGACACAGACTGGCAAATTGGATGAAGACTCAAGACCCATCAGTGTGCTGTATTCAGGAAACCCATCTCACATGCAGAGACACACATAGGCTCAAAATAAAAGGATGGAGGAAGATCTACCAAGCAAATGGAAAACAAAAAAAAGCAGGAGTTGCAATCCTAGTCTCTCATAAAACAGACTTTAAACCAACAAAGATCAAAAGAGACAAAGAAGACCATTACATAATGGTAAAGGGATCAATTCAACAAGAAGAGCTAACTATCCTAAATATACATGCACCCAATACAGGAGCACCCAGATTCATAAAGCAAGTCCTGAGTGACCTACAAAGAGACTTAGACTCCCACACAATAATCATGGGAGACTTTAACATCCCACTGTCAACAGACAGATCAACGAGACAGAAAGTTAACAAGGATACCCAGGAATTGAACTCAGCTCTGCACCAAGCGGACCTAATAGACATCTACAGAACTCTCCAACCCACATCAACAGAATATACATTCTTTTTAGCACCACACCACACCTATTCCAAAATTGACCACATACTTGGAAGTAAAGCTCTCCTCAGCAAATGTAAAACAACAGAAATTATAACAAACTGTCTCTCAGACCACAGTGCAATCAAACTAGAATTCAGGATTAAGAAACTCACTTAAAACTGCTCAACTACATGGAAACTGAACAACCTGCTCCTGAATGACTACTGGGTACATAACGAAATGAAGGCAGAAATAAAGATGTTCTTTGAAACCAACGAGAACAAAGACACAACATACCAGAATCTCTGGGACACATTCAAAGCAGTGTGTAGAGGGAAATTTATACCACTAAATGCCCACAAGAGAAAGCAGGAAAGATCCAAAATTGACACCCTAACATCACAATTAAAAGAACTAGAAAAGCAAGAGCAAACACATTCAAAAGCTAGCAGAAGGCAAGAAATAACTAAAATCAGAGCAGAACTGAAGGAAATAGAGACACAAAAAACCCTTCAAAAAATTAATGAGTCCAGGAGCTGGTTTTTTGAAAGGATCAACAAAATTGATACACCGCTAGCAAGACTAATAAAGACGAAAAGAGAGAAGAATCAAATAGATGCAATAAAAAATGATAAAGGAGATATCACCACTGATCCCACAGAAATACAAACTACCATCAGAGAATACTACAAACACCTCTACGCAAATAAACTAGAAAATCTAGAAGAAATGGATAAATTCCTCGACACATACACCCTCCCAAGACTAAACCAGGAAGAAGTTGAATCTCTGAATAGACCAATAACAGGCTCTGAAATTGTGGCAATAATCAATAGCTTACCAACCAAAAAGAGTCCAGGACCAGATGGATTCACAGCTGAATTCTACCAGAGGTACAAGGAGGAGTTGGTACCATTCCTTCTGAAACTATTCCAATCAACAGAAAAAGAGGGAATCCTCCCTAACTCATTTTATGAGGCCAGCATCATCCTGATACCAAAGCCGGGCAGAGACACAACCAAAAAAGAGAATTTTAGACCAATATCCTTGATGAACATTGATGAAAAATCCTCAATAAAATACTGGCAAACAGAATCCAGCAGCACATCAAAAAGCTTTCCACCACGATCAAGTGGATTTCATCCCTGGGATGCAAGGCTGGTTCAATATACGCAAATCAGTAAATGTAATCCAGCATATAAACAGAACCAAAGATAAAAACTACATGATCATCTCAATAGATGCAGAAAAGGCCTTTGACAAAATTCAACAGCCCTTCATGCTAAAAACTATCAATAAATTAGGTACTGATGGGACGTATCTCAAAATAATAAGAGCTATCTATGACAAACCCACAGCCAATATCATACTGAATGGGCAAAAACTGGAAGCATTCCCTTTGAAAACGGGCACAAGACAGGGATGCCCTCTCTCACCACTCCTATTCAACATAGTGTTGGAAGTTCTGGCCAGGGCAATTAGGCAGGAGAAGGAAATAAAGGGTATTCAATTAGGAAAAGAGGAAGTCAAATTGTCCCTGTTTGCAGATGACATGATTGTATATCTAGAAAACCCCATTGTCTCAGCCCAAAATCTCCTTAAGCTGATAAGCAACTTCAGCAAAGTCTCAGGATACAAAATCAATGTACAAAAATCACATGCATTCTTATACACTAATAACAGAGAAACAGAGAGCCAAATCATGAGTGAACTCCCATTCACAATTGCTTCAAAGAGAATAAAATACCTAGGAATCCAACTTACAAGGGATGTGAAGGACCTCTTCAAGGAGAACTACAAACCACTGCTCAAGGAAATAAAAGAGGATACAAACAAATGGAAGAACATTCCATGCTCATGGGTAGGAAGACTCAATATTGTGAAAATGGCCATACTGCCCAAGGTAACTTATAGATTGAATGCCATCCCCATCAAGCTACCAATGACTTTCTTCACAGAATTGGAAAAAACTACTTTAAAGTTCATATGGAACCAAAAAAGAGCCCGCATCACCAAGTCAATCCTAAGCCAAAAGAACAAAGCTAGAGGCATCACGCTACCTGACTTCAAACTACACTACAAGGGTACAGTAACCAAAACAGCATGGTACCGTTACCAAAACAGAGATATAGATCAATGGAACAGAACTGGGTCCTCGGAAATAACGCCGCACATCTATAACTATCTGGTCTTTGACAAAGCTGAGAAAAACAAGCAATGGGGAAAGGATTCCCTATTTAATAAATGGTGCTGGGAAAACTGGCTCCCATATGTAGAAAGCTGAAACTGGATCCCTTCATTACACCTTATACAAAAATTAATTCAAGATGGATTAAAGACTTAAACGTTAGACCTAAAACCATAAGAACCCTAGAAGAAAACTAGGCATTACCATTCAGGACATAGGCATGGGCAAGGACTTCATGTCTAAAACACCAAAAGCAATGGCAACAAAAACCAAAATTGACAAATGGGATCTAATTAAACTCAAGAGCTTCTGCACAGCAAAAGAAACTACCATCAGAGTGAACAGGCAACCTCCAAAATGGGAGAAAATTTTCACAACCTACTCATCTGACGAAGGGCTAATATCCAGAATTTACAATGAACTCCAACAAGTTTACAAGAAAAAAACAAACAACCCATCAAAAAGTGGGCAAAGGATATGAACAGACACTTCTCAAAAGAAGACTTTTATGCTGCCAAAAGACACATGAAAAAATGGTCATCATCACTGGCCATCAGAGAAATGCAAATCAGAACCACAATGAGATACCATCTCACACCAGTTACAATGACGATCATTAAAAAGTCAGGAAACAACAGGTGCTGGAGAGGATGTGAAGAAATAGGAACACTTTTACACTGTTGGTGGGACTGTAAACTAGTTCAATACTTGTGGAAGTCAGTGTGGCGATTCCTCAGGGATCTAGAACTAGAAATACCGTTTGATCCAGCCATCCCATTACTGGGTATATAGCCAAAGGACTATAAATCATGCTGCTATAAAGACACATGCACACGTATGTTTATTGCGGCACTATTCACAATAGCTAAGACTTGGAACCAACCCAAATGTCCAACGATGATAGACTGGATTAAGAAAATGTGGCACATATACATCATGGAATACTATGCAGCCATAAAAAATGATGAGTTCGTGTCCTTTGTAGGGACATGATGAAATTGGAAATCGTCATTCTCAGTAAACTATTGCAAGGACGGAAAACCAAACACCGCATGTTCTCACTCATAGGTGGGAATTGAACAATGAGAACACATGGACACATGAAGGGGAACATCACACTCTGGGGACTGTTGTGGGGTGGGGGAAAGGGGAGAGGGATAGCATTAGGAGATATACCTAATGCTAAATGACGAGTTAATGGGTGCAGCACACCAGCATGGCACATGTATACATATGTAACTAACCTGCACATTGTGCACACGTACCCTAAAACTTAAAGTATAATAATAATAAAATTAAAAAATTAAAAAATTAAAAAATTAAAAAAAGAATGCTTTATTTATAAAATAAGGAAACCCACCCCACACTCCTTAAAGGTCTCATAAAAATGAGGTTCTGGTAGCCAGTAGTGAACATTTTATGTCTAAATTGGGTATGGCCATAAAGACTCCTTACCTTGGTTAAGCCACAGTAGGCCTGAGTTGCCTTAGTTTTTATACTGTCCCTATGCCCAAATTAGGAGAAAAACATAAATGAGCCACATTTGACCGCGGCTGTCATAAAGATATCTTAGAGGATGAAATTTTTATTAAGTGTAGGAGTATTTTTAAATATTTGATCTCATTCATCTGAATAGCTCTGGACCCTTGATAATTAAATCATAATCTCAAAGACCATTGTATTATATTGTCTTAAGTTATTTCGCTTACCTAGCCATAGAAATTTCTCACTTCCATCACGAAGATGGAGAAAGAAAGGGACATGTGATTCATATGACAAGGAGCTCTGCATTCCTTCTGCCAATTGTGTTTTGAGATAAGGAAAGGAAGAAGTGACACTGGGACACTGCCTGAAACACATGAATGTAAAGTGAGCCATAAAAAAGGCTGATTCTGATGTCAAAAACTTAAACAATACTTCCTGTCCAACTGGCAAACAGTAAGAAATGTTTATTTTCAGGAAGAAAGCCTACTAATTTTGTTTTTTTGTTTGTTTGTTAGTTTTGGTTTGTTTTGTTTAGAGATGGGGTCTCACTATGTTGCTCAGGCTGGTCTCAAACTCTAAGGTTCAAGCAATCCTCATGCCTCAGCCTTCCAAAGTGCTGGGATTATAAGTGTGAGCCACTGCACCTGGCCATTTAAGGTCAAAAAAGTTTGTCAAGAAAGTTGTCATTCTAGTCATCTAGTTGTCACTAGGAGAAACCCACACTAAGCTTACAAATTATATCTTCCACTTGATTTGGCAGTGTCAAAGTAAATACCATGATTAGGAAACTCCTCTTTAGAAAGTCAAAACTATACTAATATTGCTTCTTCCATTTTAGTTTTAACATTCAATACTTAAATGCAAACTATTTTCTTTCTACTAGGTAGCGGCTATTTATAATACACTGTGAAATAAGAATACATCTCTTAAACAGACCATCCCTTAGACCTGCACGCTATGGTGGCTATTGGGCACTTGAGTGTGACTTACTGAAATTGATGTATACTCTAAGTATAAAATACACATCAGATTTTAAAGCCTTAGCACCAAGAAGGATCTAAAATACCTCATCAATATTTTTTGTATTGATTACATGCTGAAATGGTAATATTTTGATATATTTGATTATAGCAGTAAAAAAATATGTACTATTAAAATTAATTCTATCTGCTTTTTACATATAGCTTCTAAAGAAGTTTTCATGTGGCTCACACAGTATTTCTACCGGACAACACTGCCTTCACTTTTCACCTGAGTCAGGAGTAACAGTATCAGACTTTATTCCTATCTACTTGGAATATCTTGGGCTTACACTTTACTTTAAAAGAGGAACAAAAATGTAGAACTTTTACAAGCATCGTTAACAAAATGGAGAATGTAAAACTAATGTTCCCAAAAGTAGCATTTACGCACCTGTTAAATCGTTTCACAACTGTCTTCCAAGCTACCTCTTCCCTTGCCTGTACTAATATTAACATCATAGCCTTTTAACAGATGCAACAGATCCTTTTTGATGCCCACTCATGACTGGTTGCCTTTACCAGTCTCAGTCCTTGCTGGCCAGACTTCTTTCATCTGCTGGAATGTACCTTTTTTTTTCTTTGCCCAAAAGTTTCTCCGGCCACAAGATCCCACTAGGCTCATGTGTGTGGCAGAGGAAGTACCAAGAAATTACCCACTGGGAGCTTCCTCAAACAGTAACTGACAGGAGTTGAGGTGTACGTACCCCAGCCCTTCACATCTTCACACTGCAGATGAGGTAAGCCAGCAGTATGTGTTCTACACCCGGAGTTCCTCCTCCTTGCTGGGATTCAGCTTCAGTTACCTGCAGCTGTAAACTGTTTAATAATTTGCCCTTTGTTTCTCCTGCCTTTCCCTCTCTCTTCCCCACCACTTATTGGATTTCCTGGAATCATTTATTTAGCAAATAAGCTACTTGCTGAGAATCCTTGTCTTGGGGTCTGCTTGTGAAGAACCCAAACTAAGATAATTGGTCTTCCCACTTACACTCTCACCTCTCACTAATCCATCCTCAACCTCAAAAACCGGGCTATCTTTTTAAACAATCACTGTGACCATATCAATTCTTACTTAAAACTTTTCAGTGATTTTCCACCGCTCTTAGACTATCTAATACCTCAGATTCAAGTTTCTTGATATCAATTCCAATGACTGCTTTACTGCCCAAGTTTCTTTGCCACACTCTAGATAATTTGCCATCACTCAGAACTGCTAAACCTCAAAAATTTTAAATTCCAACATCCCACACCTGACCATAGTTTTCTATGTTTATGCAAACACTACTACTCTGCCTGCACTAAGACCTCCAGTCTCTCAATCTCTCATTTTCTCACCATCTGGCAAGCTTATTATGGCTTTGCACACTCTGTATTTCACCTAAACCACCAGCAACACCACTTTTACTACTCTCTGACTCGCACTCTCAAGTCAGCTGGCCTCCTCTCTGGGTAGTATTAGCTTAGAAACCATCTGCCCTGAATATTTTGCAATCTCATTCTGCCCCTACATACAGGCTAGAAGCAAATGCAACAGAATGAGCAGCTCAGAATTTTTTTTTTAATTTTTTTTCTTTTTATTATTATTATTATTATTATTATTATTATTATTATTATACTTTAGGCTCTATGGTACATGTGCACAACGTGCAGGTAAGTTACATATGTATACATGTGCCATGCTGGTGCGCTGCACCCACCAACTCGTCATCTAGCATTAGGTATAAATTTGCCTGATGAGGTATTTTCCGCCTTCTCAGGATGGGGACCACAAATAAGTGGTCCCTAATCTCAAACAGAGGCTTAATACCACTCAATCATTTTTAATGTCTCATTACTTTCCTTGGAAATTGTAAGTCTTCATCGCTTTCCAACATCCTGTGTCTGTTTACTCTCAGTAGATTACCTCGAGTCTGAATTGGCAAAAAAGAAAATCTATCCAAAGTCTAAACTTTTTTGCCCCTGCGCAAAACTGATATTCTCCTCTTGTGCTCCACAGTTCAACCCTATCTCCTGAGACTGATCCTGAATCCAAGTCCTTTCAAGATCTAGGCCAACTTCCCAGCCTCACCTTCTGCCTCTCCTCCAGGTATATCCTGCCTGCAGTTCTGGGAATCCTGTCCAGACATGGAGAGGATATGGAACCCAATGTGGTGGATCATACCCAGTAAGGTCACCTGCTGGGAGCAGATCCCAGGAAAGAGCCTCCTGAACAAAGCTGAATTCCTATTTCCTTTTTTTTTTTTTTTTTTTTAAATACTTTAAGTCCTGGGACACGTGCAGAATGTGCAGGTTTGTTACATAGGTATACACGTGCCATAGTGGTTTGCTGCACCCATCAGCCCGTCGTCTACATTAGGTATTTCTCGTAATGCTATCCTTCCACTACTCCCCCACCCACCGACAGGCCCCAGCATGTGATGTTCCCCTCCGTGTGTCCATGTATTCTCATTGTTCATCTCCCACTTATGAGTGAGAACATGCAGTGTTTGATTTTCTGTTCCTGTGTTAGTTTGTTGAGAATGATCGTTCCCAGTTTCATCCATGTCCCTGCAAAGGACATGAACTCATCCTTTTTATGGCTCTATAGTATTCCATGGCATATATGTGCCATATTTTCTTTATCCAGTCTATCATTGATGGACATTTGGGTTAGTTCCAAGTGTTTGCTATTGTGAGTAGTGCTGTAATAAACATATGTGTGCATGTGTCTTTATAGTAGAATGATTTATAATCCTTTGGGTATATACCCAGTAATGGGATTGCTGGGTCAAATGGTATTTCTGGTTCTAGATCCTTGAGGAATCACCACACTGTCTTCCACAATGGTTGAACTAATTTACACTCCCACCAACAGTGTAAAAGTGTTCTTATTTCTCCACATCCTCTCCAGCATCTGTTGTTTCCTGACTTTTTAATGATCACCATTCTGACATGAAATGGTATCCCACTGTGGTTTTGATTTGTGTTTCTCTAATGACCAGTGATGATGAGCTTTTTTTCATATGTTTGTTGGCCACATAAATGTCTTCTTTTGAGAAGTGTCTGTTCATATCCTTTGCCCATTTTTTGATGGGGTTGTTTTTTCTTGTAAATTTGTTTAAGTTCCTTGTAGACTCTGGTTATTACACCTTTGTCAGATGGATACATTACAAAATTTCTCTCCCATTCCATAGGTGGCTGTTCACTCTGATGATAGTTTCTTTTGCTGTGCAGAAGCTCTTTAGTTTAATTAGATGCCATTTGTCAATTTTGGCTTTTGTTGCCACATTGCTTTTGGTGTTTTAGTCATGAAGTCTTTGCCCTTGTCTATGTCCTGAATGGTATTGCCTAGGTTTTCTTCTAGAGTTTTTATGGTTTTAGGTTTTACATTTAAGTCTTTAATCCATCTTGAGTTAATTTTTGTACAAGGTGTAAGGAAGGGGTCCAGTTTCATTCTGCATATGTCTAACCAGTTTTTCCAGCACCATTTATTAAATAGGGAATCCTTTTCCCATTTCTTGTTTTTGTCAGGTTTGTCGAAGATCAGATGGTTGTAGATGCATGGTGTTATTTCTGAGGTCTCTGTTCTGTTCCATTGGTCTATATATCTCTTTTGGTACCAGTACCATGCTGTTTTGGTTACTGTACACTTGTAGTATAGTTTGAAGTCAGGTAGCATAGTATCTCCAGCTTTGTTCTTTTTGCTTAGAATTGTCTTGGCTATGTGGGCTCTTTTTTGGTTCCATATGAAATTTAAAGTAGTTTTTTCTAATTCTGTGAAGAAAGTCAATGGTAGCTTGATGGGAATAGCATTGAATCTATAAATTACTTTGGGCAGTATGGCCATTTTCACTATTGATTCTTCCTATCCATGTACATGGAATATTTTTCCATTTGTGTCCTCTCTTATTTCCTTGAGCAGTGGTTTGTAGTTTTACTTGAAGAGGTCCTTTATGTCCCTTGTAAATTGTATTCCTGGGTATCTTACGTTCTTTGTAGCAATTGTGAATGGGAGTTCACTCATGATTTGGCTCTCATCTATTATTTGTGTTTAGGAATGCTTGTGGTTTTTGCACATTGATTTTGTATCCTAAGACTTTGCTGAAGTTGCTTAAGGAGTTTTTGGGCTGAGATGATGGGGTTATCTAAATATACAATCATGTCATCTGCAAACAGAGACAATTTGACTTCCTTTCTTCCTATCTGAATACCCTTTATTTCTTTCTCTTGCCTAATTGCCCTGGCCACAACTTCCAATACCATGTTGAATAGGAGTGGTGAGAGAGGGCATCCTTGCCTTGGGCTGGTTTCAAAGGGAATGCTTCCAGATTTTGCCCTTTCAGTATGATATTGACTATGAGTTTGTCATATATAGCTCTTATTATTTTGAGATGCGTTCCATCAATACCTTGTTTATTGAGTGTTTTTGGCAAGGAGGGGTGTTGAATTTTATTGATGGCCTTTTCTGCATCTAGGGAAATAATCATGTGGTTTTTGTCATTGGTTCTGTTTATGTGACGGATTATGTTTATTGATTTGCATATGTTGAACCAGCCCTGCATCCCAGGGATGAAGCCAACTTGATTGTGGTGAATAAGCTTTCGATGTGCTGCTGGATTTGGTTTGCCAGTATTTTGTTGAGGATTTTCACTTCAATGTTCATCAGGGATATTGGCCTGAAATTTTTTTTTATGTCTCTGCCAGGTTTTAGTATCTGGCCTCATAAAAAATGAGTTAGGGAGGAGTCCCTCTTTTTCTGTTGTTTGGAGTGGTTTCAGAAGGAATGGTACCAGCTCCTCTTTGTATCTCTGGTAGAATTCGGCTGTAAATCCATCTGGTCCTGGGCTTTTTTTGGTTGGTAGGCTATTAATTACTGCCTCAATTTCAGAACTTATTATTGGTCTATTCAGGGATTCAACTTCTTCCTCGTTTATTCTTGGGAGGGTGTATGTGTACAGGAATTTATCCATTTCTTTTAGACTTTCTAGTTTATTTGCATAGAGGTGTTTATAGTATTCTCTGATGGTAGTTTTTATTTCTGTGAGATCAGTGGTGATATAGCCTTTATCATTTTTTATTGTGTGTATTTGATTCTTCTCTCTTTTCTTCTTTAATAGTCTGGCTAGCAGTCTATCTATTTTGTTAACCTTTCAAAAACCAGCTCCTGGATTCATTGATTTTTTTTAAGGGTTTTTTGTATCTCTATTTCCTTCAGTTCTGCTCTGATTTTAGTTATTTCTTGTCCTATGCTAACTTTTGAATTTGTTTGCTCTTGCTTCTCTAGTTCTCTTAATTGTGATATGAGGGCGTCAATTTTAGATCTTTCCTGCTTTCTGATGTGGGCATTTAGTGCTATAAATTTCCCTCTTAACACTGCTGTAGCTGTGTCCCAGAGATTCTGGTACATTGTGTCTTTGTTCTCATTGGTTTCAAATTATTTATTTATTTCTGCCTTAATTTTGTTATTTACCCAGTAGTCATTCAGGAGCAGGTTGTTCAGTTTCCATGTAGTTGTGGAGTTTTCAGTGAGTTTCTTAATCCTGAGTTCTAATTTGATTGCACTGTGGTCTGAGAGACTGTTTGTTATGATTTCCATTCATTTGGATTTGCTGAGGAGTGTTTTACTTCTAATTATGTGGTCAATTTTACATTAAGTGCTATGTGGCACTGAGAATAATGTATATTCTGTTGATTTTGGGTGGAGAATTCTGTAGACATCTATTAGGTCCACTTGCTCCAGAGCTGAGTTCAAGTCCTGCATATCCTTTTTAATTTTCTGCCTCATTGATCTGTCTAACACTGACAGTGGGATGTTAAAGTCTCCCACTATTATTGTGTGGGAGTCTAAGTCTCTTTGTGGGTCTCTAAGAACTTGCTTTATGAATCTGGGTGCTCCTGTATTGCATGCATATACATTTAGGATAGTTAGCTCTTCTTGTTGCATTGATGCTTTTATCATTATGTAATGCCCTTCTTTGTCTTTTTTGATCTTTTTTGGTTTACAGTCTATTTTATCAGAGACTAGGATTGCAACCCCCACTTTTTTTTTTAATTTCCATTTGCTTGGTAAATATTCCTCCATCCCTTTATTTTGAGCCTATGTGTGTCTTTGCATATGAGATGGGTCTCCTGAATACAGCACATTGATGGGTCTTGACTCTTTATCCAATTTGCCAGTCTGTGTCTTTTAATTGGGGCATTTTGCCCATTTACATTTAAGGTTAATATTGTTATATGTGAATTTGATCCTTTCATCATGATGCTAGCTAGCTATTTTGCACAATAGTTGATGCAGTTTCTTCATAGTGTCATTGGTCTTTATGTTTTGGTGTGTTTTTGCAGTGGCTGGGACTGGTTTTTCCTTTCCATACTTAGTGCTTCCTTCAGGAGCTCTTGTAAGGCAGGCCTGGTGGTAACAAAATCCCTCAGCATTTGCTTATCTGTAAAGGGTTTTATTTCTCCTTTGCTTATAAAGCTTAGTTTGGCTGGATATGAAATTCTGGGTTGAAAATTCTCTTCTTTAAGAATGTTGAATATTGGCCCCCACTCTCTTCTGGCTTGTAGGGTTTCTGCAGAGAAATCTGCTGTTAGTCTGATGGGCTTTCCTTTGTAGGTGACCTGACCCTTCTCTCTGGCTGCTCTTAGCATTTTTTCCTTCATCTCAACCTTGGAGAATCTGAAGATTATGTGTCTTGGGGTTGCTCTTCTCAAGGAGTATCTTAGTGGTGTTCTCTGCATTTCCTGTATTTGAATGTTGGCCTGTCTTGCTAGGTTGGGGATGTTCTCCTGGATAATATCCTGAAGAGTGTTTTCCAACTTGGTTCCATTCTCCCTGTCACTTTCAGGTATACCAATCAATCATAGGTTTGGTCTTTTCACATAGTCCCATATTTTCTGGAGGCTCTGTTCATTCCTTTTCATTCTTTTTTCTCTAATCTTGTCTTCACACTTTATTTCATTAAGTTGATCTTCAATCTCTGATATCCTTTCTTCCACTTGATCAATTCGGCTATTGATACCTGTGTATGCTTCACGAATTTCTCGTGCTGTGTTTTTCAGTTCCATCAGTTCATTTATGTTCTTCTCTAAACTGGCTATTCTAGTTAGCAGTTCCTGTAATCTTTTATCAAGGCCCTTAGCTTCCTTGCATTGGGTTAGAACATGCTCCTTTAGCTCAGAGGAGTTTGTTATTACCCACCTTCTGAAGCCTACTTCTGCGTATTTGTCAAACTCATTCTCTGTCCCATTTTGTGCCCTTGCTGGAGAGGAGTTGCTATCATTTGGAGGAGAAGAGGCATTCTGGTTTATGGAATTTTCAGCATTTTTGTGCTGGGTTTTCCTCATATTTGTGGATTTATCTACCTTTAATCTTTGATGCTGATGGTCTTTGGATGGTGTTTTTGCGTGGGTGTCCTTTTTGTTGCTGTTGATGTTATTGCTTTCTGTCTGTTAGTTTTCCTTCTAACAGTCAGGCCGCTCTTCTGCAGGTCTGCTGGAGTTTGCTGGAGGTCCACTCCAGACCCTGTTTGCCTGGGTATCACCAGCAGAGGCTGTGGAACAGCAAAGATTGCTGCCTGCTCCTTCCTCTGGAAGCTTCTTCCCAGAGGGGCTCCTGCCTAATGCCAGCCGGAGCTCTCCTGTATGAGGTGTTTGTCAACTCCTCCTGGGAGGTGTTTCCGAGTCAGGAGGCACAGGAGTCAGGGAGCCACTTGAGGAGGCAGTCTGTCCCTTAGCATAATTCGAGCACTGTGCTGGAAGATCCACTGCTCTCTTCAGAGCTGGCAGGCAGGAATGTTTAAGTCTGCTGAGGCTGCACCCACAGCCACCCCTTCTGTCCCAGGGAGGTGGGACTTTTATCTTTAAGCCCCTGACTGGGGCTGCTGCCTTTCTTTCAGAGATGCCCTGCCCAGGGAGGAGGAACCTAGGGAGGCAGTCTGGCCACAGCCACTTTGCCACGCTGCAGTGAATTCTGCACAGTCCAAACTTCTGGCAGTTTCCTTAACACTGTGAGGGGAAAACTGCCTACTCAAGCCTCAGTAATCGTGGACGTCCCTCCCCCCACCAAGCTCCATCATCCCTGGTCAACTTCAGACTGCTGTGCTGGCAGCAAGCATTTCACGCCAGTGGTTCTTAGCTTGCTGGGCTCTGTGGGAGTGGGAACTGCTGAGTGAGACCACTTGGCTCCCTGGCTTCAGCCGCCTTTCCAGAAGAGTGAACAGTTCTGTCTTGCTGGGGTTCCAGGCACCACTGGGGTAAAAAAACCTCCTGCAGCTAGCTCAGTGTCTGCCAAAACAGCTGCCCAGTTTTGTGCTTGAAACCCAGGCCCCTGATGGTGTAGTCATACAAGGGAATCTCCTGGTCTGGGGGTTGCAAAAAGTGTGGGAGAAGCATAGTATCTGGGTCAGACAGCACAGTCACTCATGGCTTCCCTTGGCTAGGAGAGTGAGGTCCCCAGCCTCTTGCACTTCCCAGGTGAGGCAATGCCCCACCCTGCTTTTGCTTGCCCTCTGTGGGCTGCACCCATTGCCTAATCAGTCTGAATGAGATGAACTGGGTACCTCAGTTGGAAATGCAGAAGTCACCTGCCTTCTATGTTGGTCTTGCTAGGAGCTGCAGATGGGAGCTGTTCGTATTTGGCCATCTTGATTTGGCTCCTTAAAGAACTTTTTAATTTCCATTTTGATTTCGTTTTTGACCCAATGCTCATTGAGGAGCCAGTTATTTAATTTCCATGTATTTGCATGGTTTTGAAGTTTATTTCTGCTTGATTTTCAGTTTTATTCCACTGTGGTCTGAGAGAGTGCTTGATATAATTTCAATTTTCTTAAATTTATTGAGTCTTGTTTTATGGCCTATCATACAGCCTATCTTGGAGAAAGTTCCATGCGCCGTTGAATGGAATGTGTATTCTGCAGTTGTTGGATGAAATGTTCTGTACATAGCTGTTAAGTCCATTTGTTCCAACGTATAGTTTAAATCCAATGTTTCCTTGTCAAGTTTCTGTCTTAATAACCTGTCTAGTGCTGTTAGTGGAGTATTGAAGTCCCCCACTGTTATTGTATTCTGCCTATCTCATTTCTTAAGTCTATTAGTAATTGTTTTATAAATGTGAGAGCTCCATTGTTAGGTGCATATATGTTTAGGATTGTGATATTTTCCTGTTGGACAAGGCCTTTTACCATTATATAATGTCCCTCTTTGTCTCTTTTAACTGGTGTTGCTTTAAAGTTTGTTTTTTCTGACATAAGAATAGCTAGCCCTGCTTGCTTTTCGTGTCCATTTGCATGCAATGCCTTTTTCCACCCCTTTACTTAAATTTATGTGAGTCCTTATGTGTTAGGTGAGTCTCCTGAAGGCAGCAGATAGTTGGTTGGTGAGTTCTTTCTTATCCATTCTGTAATTCTGTATCTTTTAAGTGGAGCATTTAGGCCATTTGCATTCAATGTTCTATTTTTGTGCTGGTTGGTCTCCGGCTGGAAGGTGGTGCTTTCCAGAGAGCATCAGCTGTGGTAATATGAAGAGGAACTAGCAGTCAGTGGGGTCCTAGAACTCCCAAGAGTATATTCCCTTTGTCTTCAGCTACCAGGGAGGGTAGGAAAGGCCCATCAGGTGGGGGCAGGACTAGGCATGTCTGAGCTCAGACTCTCCTTGGGTGGGTCTTGCTGCAGCTGCTGTGGCGATGGGGGTAAGGTTCCTAGGTCAATGGAGTTGCGTACCTAGAAGGATTATGGCTGCCTCTGCTGAGTCATGCAGGTTGTCAGGGAAGTGGGATAAAGCTGGCAGTCACAGGCCTCACCCAGGTCCCACACAATCCAAAGGGCCATTCTCATTCCCACTGTGCCATCCCTAACAGCCGCGAGTCTGTTTCCAGGCAGTGAGCAAGCAGGGCTTGAGAACTTGCCCCAGGCTACCCCCCTCCCAGCTGCAAAAGAAAAGTGTTTGGTTCCTCCCCCACCTGTGGAGTCTGGATGCTGGATTCACACCCTCACCAGAGTTCTGGCCAGGAGGCTTCTTGTCCAGTTCAAATTGTTACAAAGTTTAGCTGGAGACTTCCTTCTTCCTGTGGCATCCCCCACCCCACTCTCCCACACCTCTGGCTGCCCTCCCAAAAGGATCCCTGTGGGGCCACGCAGGAAAGGCCTGCTTGGGGACCCAGCAAGTTCCCAGGACCTTTCCTGCTCCTCTACTGCATAATTCACTTGCCTCTCTAAATTGCCTCAGCTTCTGGTAAGGTGTGAAACTTCCCGCAAACTAGACATTCATTTTCCCTAGTGGGGTTGTGTGTTCTAGAGAGGAGGGTCTCCCTTTCCCACTTCCGCAGTTTGGGCATTCACAGTATTTGGGGTGTCTCTGGGTCCTGCAGAAGCAGTCTGCTTCCTTCAGAGGGTCTGTGGGTCCTCTTGGGATTCCTGCTTTGTTCTTGCAGTCGTTCTGGAGCTAAAATTCATGATGTGAGCCTCCACATGCTGCTCTGTCCGTCCAAGTTAGAGCTGCAATCCAGTCCTGCCTCCCATCTGCCATGATGATCTCACATTTCTATGTTTTAATATTCTGCATAGCACTGTAGTGCTAGCTGATGTTTCTCTTCTTTATGTGTTTATTTACTGTTTTTGCTTTGTTTTGTTTTTTTGCTTTTGAGATGGAATTTCGCTCTTGTTGCCCAGGCTGGAGTGCAATGGCGTGGTCTCTGCTCACGGCAACCTCGGCCTCCCGGGTTCAAACGATTCTCCTGCCTCAGCCTCCCGAGTAGCTGGGATTACTGGCACCTGCCATCACACCCAGTTAATTTTTTTGTTGTTGTATTTTTAGTAAAGACGGGGTTTCACTATGTTGGCCAGGCTGGTCTTGAACTCCTGACCTCAGGTGATCCACCCTCCTCAGCTTCCCAAAGTGCCGGGATTACAGGCATGAGCCACCGTATTCGGCTCTGTTTACTGGTTTAATGCTCACTTCTCCCCGCTAGAATGTAAGCTCCATGAGAATACAGCTCTTATCACTGTCTCTCCCCAGTGGCAAGAATAGTGCTTCAAATACAATAAATACTTGGTAAATATTGCATGAATGAAATCTCAGGAATGCCTTATATGTTTTTAAAGATTTCCAGGTGAGTGTGACTTCAGCCGGGCTAGAAAGCATGGGAGTGATACCTGCATTGTCACTCTCACTATGCTGGAATATGGAGGGTGGTGAGAAGTGACCTTGAAAAGTACAAAACCAGGCCAGACAAGTGAAGCATTGCTCTCTTCAGCTTTGCCTTTAAGCATACTGTTTCCAAGACGCAGAATATGCCCTCTCCAACATCCCTAAGCTATTGAGTTCAGGTATCATCTTTAATAACTACAAACATTAAAGGCAATTATTTTGAAGTACTTACTTTATTTTCCCCAGTCTCAAATACTGTCTTACATGCAATAGATACTCAATGAATGTTTCTTGAATTGCATTGCTCAGAGATTTGCTCCAGCCCACTGGACTTGCTGGTGTTCTCTACTACAACTTACATAATACTAATGTTAGCTGAGGAGAGCAAAGATCACCTGGTGGTCAGCAAGCAGACCATCTGGAGGCAAAACTCCTTATCTGAGGAATTCAGAAGTAATTAGATGCCTTCCTATCTAAAGCTGGCATCTGGTACCAGGCTTCTTTCCCAAAAACTTACAAGTAACTAGAATTTCTATAGATCTTCAGACTGCATGCATGTCAAAACTCATTGTGCAATTCTTACTGGTGTCACGGCACCAAAATGTCTACAAATGTAATCATTTATCATGACCTGTGTGACTAATATGGTCCAAATTACCCTTAAGCTCCTGCTTGAAGGTCCATAAATACCCCTAAGGAAAATCCACTGCAGCACCCTCAGTCCTCTCTTGCTGAAGCGCCCGCCCATTGCACTCTGCCACAGTGTTCTTTCCATCTAATACAACTTTCCTTTTCAAACCTATACTTTTGTTGGTAAATTCTTTTTACCACCCTCAAGCCAATCACTCTCCGTGGCAAGGCTCTGACACCCCACCTGGCATTAGCTATCATATATTTAATACATACCATGTGCCAGGTACTGTGCTAAACCCTTACCTATAGGGGTTTGGGCCACAATCCCAAATGTTGAAATCCCAAAAGATCAAAATTCTGAAAAAAAAAAAATTCTAAAAAAATTTTTTTTAAGTTCTTTAAAGGCATTTACATTTTTAAAAGATTTATTTGAGAAACATATTGGCCAGGTGAAGTGGCTCATGCCTGTAATCCCAGCACTTCAGGAAGCCAAGGCAGGAGAATCACTTGAACCCAGGAGTTCAATGTCAGCCTGGGCAAGATAGTGAAACCTCATCTCTACAAAAAATTAAAAAATAGCCCACTGCAGTGGCATACGCCTGTAGTCCCAGTGACTTGGGGAGGCTGAAGTGGGAGGATCACTTAAGCCTGGGAGGTCAAGACTGCAGTCAATCGTGATCACTCCACCACACTCCAGCCTGGACAATAGAGAGAGACATTGTCTCTTAAAAACAGCATCAACAACAAAACAAACAAACAAAAACAACAGAACACTTTATAGGCCACTTTAGACAATAAAATAGGCAATAATAACATACATATTTTGGCAAGCATAAACACTCAAGTATACTAAGGACAGTCACACAGGCACAACATTTATAAGCAGACAAATCATATTCATAAATAACTTACACAACTGCAGTCATCTGAAATACTTATAGAATGGGAGTTAGATGAATTTAACTCCTTGGTCTCTTCCAACTCTAAAAATTATATTTATCTATGAGTTACTAGCCTTTCACACCTTTGGTTCAGCAGTACCATCTGCTTCTGCATTTCTGCTTCAAACAGTGGTTATATCAAAACCACATGAAACTGTTTCCATTTCCATAAGTTCTTTTTTGAAATCACCTGACTTGATTTGAAATAGGAAAAGTGAACTGAAAGAAGCCACGTTACTAAAGCCACAGAAGAGAATTACTTCCTCAAATACGCTCTGTATATTTCCTAACATTGTTAATATCATTGGTTTAATCACCTATGGGAGGAAAATACTCACTATTAAGAGTATTTCTGAGGAGAGTTATACAATAATCAAATTTTAGGCTATCTAATGGTGGTACTAGCCCTAGTACATATTTGAGGAGAAAAGTTAAGCACTAGTCCCTAATATATTTGTTATTTATGAATTTTAGAAATTATAGAATTGAGAAACAGAGAGTGAGGTGAGAAGAGGAAAAACCTGGTCCAAATTCCTTTTTTTTAATTGAGAAGATAGCATAAGAAGGAGCCCTTAGCTTTTCTTGGTGAAAACCTTTTGTAATTCATTTAACCTCTCTGAGTCTCAGTTTGCTAATCTTCAGAATTAGTGGGTTTGGACCAAATAATATCTCAGATTGCTTCCAAATCTGTGAATTAACCCCGAGGGTATGAAAGCCTGTCAAAATTCCTTTTAAAATCCCTTTTAAAACACAATAACAGGTTTGAAAACTTATCCTTAACCTGCAAAGATCAGTTCTTAAGTTGAAGGTCACAGCCACAAATGAATTAAGAACTGAAATTTAAGCCTATTTTTAATAAGGCTACAATCTAGCAGTGAAAGTTTTAAAATTCTAAGTCTAACAAAGACTGGGTAATGGTTTTGATTCCTAAACTCTTGACCACCGACGCTGCACAGTGGTTTTGATGTATTTTCTCCATTGGTAATGAAGAGATGAAGAGGAAAGCAGGCAGGAAAAAAATCAGGACACTGAGGTCAGCACAGAAGGGGATCCAAAAAAAACTTCAGAGATGGATTAGAAAGAAGAATATAGGAAATGTAGAACTCAGTCAGTAAGGGTTCATAAATGCATTACCTGTGTTGGAAGATTCCTTATAATGAGATCATCTTCTAGGATGTAGTAACCAATTCTGTTTTTTTCCAACCGTTCTACAACCATCATACAAATGCAGATTGTTCTGCCTGTCAGTCTTCATCATCCCAAACTGACTAATATAAATCTCTGGCCTGTCCTCATAAATTCCATTTTAATGTAAAACTCAGTATTTAAGTTTTTCCTTCTATTTTCTCTCCAGCAAGATTAGAAAGCTCATTTCCAGAGTTTATTTTGGTCCCTGCCTGATATTTACCACCTCCTTATGTACCCAACACCATCCATCCATCTGCTAATAAACACCCTAGAGTTGAGGCAGAGTGGGTGCCTGGCGGGATGACCCAATACGAGAAGGGAATTAACACCTGAAACAAGCTTATTAACCTTTTAAATGAAATGACTTAGCTTATGCAATTCATTCTCTCTCTCTCTCTCTCTCTCTCTCTCTCTCTCTCTCTTTTGAGAGGCAGGGTCTCGCTCTGTTGCCCAGGCTGGAGTGTGGTGGCTATTCACCACCATGATCATAGCACACTGCAGCCTTGAACTCCCGGGCTCAAGTGATCCTCCTGCCTCAGCCTCTCGTCCTGAGTAGCTAGTGCTACAGGTGTGCACCACCAAGCCCAGCTACTTTTTTTTTATTTTGGTCTCTAACTCCTGGCTTCAAGTTATCCTCCTGCCTCGGCCTCCCAAAGCACTGGGACTACAGGTGTGAGCCACTGCACTTGGTCACTTACAGATTTTTTTTAATGCCCCTCAAAATGGAGAAATGACTTGAAGAAGTACTCATTTCTCTATACCTCTATAGCAGTAAATTCCACAGAAAAAAAGGAACCAAAAAGAGGAAAAGACCTCACTGAGTATTTAAGTAATAGCAAGTTCAAGCTTGGGAAGTAGCATCAGCAAGAAGAAAGACATATGAAATGAAGGCAAAGTGTCACTGATTTTGTTCACTCTGTTCCTAGTGAGAAATTGATGGTGTAGAGTCACTTTGGCCTGCTCAAGACCAATCTGGCATGAAGATACAGCTCCGAGGTAAGATTCTCTGGACTAGTAGGTTTATCCTAGAGCTATCATCTGAATTGACCCTCTAGGCTTATTGACATCAGCTTCCCGAGGCTCCTGTGGCCTTCCCCTGCGCCAGCAGCTCAGTGTTCCCAAGTGGAGGTGGGGTCTTCCTGAAAGCCGCCTGTGGCCAGGCACAGTGGCTCATGCCTGTAATCCCAGCACTTTGGGAGGCTGAGGCGGGCAGATCACAAAGTCAGGAGTTCAAGACCAGCCTAGCCAATATAGTGAAACCCTGTCTCTACTAAAAATACAAAATTTAACCAGGCATGGTGGCAGGTGCCTGTAGTCCCAGCTACTAAGGAGGCTGAGGCAGGAGAATCGCTTGAACCCAGGAGGCGGAGGTTGCAGTGAGCCAGGATCACGCCATTGCACTCCAGCCTGGGAGACAGAGCGAGACTCCGTCTGAAAAAAAAAACAAAAAACTGAGGGGCTTAGCAGGAGAAAAAGGCTCAACGAGTTATCTAAACTTGCGGAGCTGGTAAGTGGTAGAGGTAGGATACAAACCCAGGTCTGTGGGATGCCAGAGTCTGAGATCTGCCCCATTTATTTATTCTCAAGTACTTTAAAATCATTTTAAAGGTGTTTAAGGATGAAGAAATCTCCTGGTTATGTGCAATAAATCAGAATTCCTAGGAAATTTTATATGATATTCAGAATCACTATCAACATTGATCAGAAAAGTTTTACTATGATTTTGCCCATGTTCTACATTACTTTCAGATGTCCTTCTAGAGCTCAGATGCACAATTAAAAAAAAATCTTTCCTATAATTCAGGTATCTAGTTTCTCATATGCACACACACAAAGAGACCACACAAACACACAAACACTACACATACACACATTCCACAGAAAAACATACAAAGACCACAGACACATACATACACAGAGATCACACAAATACACTGAGATACACATACACTGACCACAGACACACCTCTACACACACTCCATGGATAAAAGCACCACAGAGACTTTGATTCCCCAGAACCAACACCAACACAAGACAGCTGAGGGTTAATGGGGAAAAGGGACACTACACCATATCAAAAAATAGCAAATAGATTATAATTATTAGACATTCCTATTTTTAAATCCCCTGTGTCATTTCTGCTTCTCAGAATACTTCATTGACCCTTTCTCCTCTTTAGGGCTCCTAACATCCCGCTGAGTTTTTTTCTGTGCTGCCTGTCTTAAAATCATCCTCGTCTTCCACCCTCTTCTTAAGGTCCCAGGGCCTTCACAAAGCCTCTCTCTCAAGTTCTCATTCTTTTATTTGCCATTGCCTGTCCATTTCATACGCTTCAGACTCCACTTTTTATTCCCTAAGAAGACTACTAAGGTATTTTCATGAAGAATCATTTTTCTACTTTAGAGAAAAATTTTGCAACTCCCTTAGAAGGCAGGATTAACTTAGGAAGTTGTAATTTTTAAATAGCACTTATGGCTGGGCACAGCAGCTCATGCCTCTAGAGAATCCTAGCACTTTGGGAGGCTGAGGTGGGAGGATCACTTTAGGCCAGGAGTTCAAGACCAGCCTGGGCATCACAGCAAGACGCTTTTCTCTACAAAGAATTTTAAAATTAGCCAAATGTGGTGCTGCACACCTGTGATCCCAGCTATCTGCAGTCTGAGGCGGGAGGATTGATGAAGCCCAGGAGTTCCACACTGCAGTGAGCTAGGATCGTGCCACTGCACTCCAGCTTGGGTGACAGAGAGAGACCCTGTCTCTAAAAAATAAATAAAAATAAAATAAATAGCAATTATCTTACTCCTGTGTATATATTCTTAGAATGTTTTTGTTTAGTGAGGAAAAAAGCATCATTAGTAATTTCCATTGCTTTATCCAATTTATCTAAAACCAATTTGCTGATATGACTCTGTTATAATAGCTATTTTCCGAAATATTCTCAGGTTTATATTTTTGATACCATGGGATCCATTATCCAAGAAATTGGATATTTTAGATAATCAAACACTCTGATTCATGGAGCATTATTAAAAACACTACATAGGAATTACCGAGTTTCAAAGAAGTAACATAAAACAGTAGTAGAGTTTCCCACCTGGTACAATGGAGGCATGGTGGGAAATATTGATGGATAAGACATGTAACCCTACAAAGCCTCACTTTCCCCTCTGTTTAAAGATTTGCTTCACAGGCTTTGCAAGGAAAAACAGATTTTTTTTTTTTTTTTTTTTTTTTTGAGACGGAGTCTCTCGCTCTGTCACCAGGCTGGAATGCAGTGGCACCATCTCGGTTCGGCTCACTGCAACCTCTGCTTCCCGGGTTCAAGTGATTGTCCTGCCTCAGCCTCCCGAGTAGCTGGGACTACAAGCATGCGCCACCACACCCAGCTAATTTTTATACTTTTAGTAGAGACGGGGTTTAACCATGTTGGCCAGGATGATCTCGATCTCCTGACCTTGTGATCCGCCCGCCTCGGCCTCCCAAAGTGCTGGAATTACAGACATGAGCCACCGCGCCCGGCCAGAAATGATTTTTATAGAAAGTTCCTGGCATACCACAAATATTGGATAAATATGAGTTTGGTGACTTTTCTCCTTTTTGTCCCCTCCTCAAGAATGAACTATTAATATTACTACATTTGGCCAGGTGCAGTGGCTCACGCCTGTAATCCCAGCACTTTAGGAGGCCAAGGTGGATGGATTACCTGAAGTCAGGAGTTTGAGACCAGCCTGGCCAACATGGGGAAACCCTGTCTCTACCAAAAATACAAAAATTCACCGGGCGTGGTGGCGAGTGTCTGTAATCCCAGCTACTCAGGAGGCTGAGACAGGAGAATAGTTTGAACCCAGGAGGCAGAGGTTGCAGTAAGCCAAGATCATGCTACTGCACTCCAGCCTGCATGACAAAGCAAGACTCTGACTCAAAAAAAAAAAAAATTACTACATCTTACAATACACTTCCCTCTTTTGTTGATGATTCTGAAGGTACTTCACAATCTTGTGGTGGCTTACAGCTCCCATATGAATATTAGTTATTACTGTTATGTGCTGAGTATTAGAATACTAGATAATAGTATTTACTATATATAATTAGCTCATGAGAGAAATCTAATTATAAAACCCATAACTACTAATTTGCAACATTGCTATTATTTTTGTTATTCAAGTTCATTTCATTAGCTACTTTTGCCCTCACAAGTCAAATAAGACCCATTCTACATTGCCTTATTCAAGAAGTTTCGCCCATCAAAAAGTGTCAGACTTCTGGTTAACGTCCAAGTAGAAGATTTTTGGCCACACGCAGTGCCTCACACCTGTCATCCCAACACTTTGCGAGGCCAAGTGGGAGAATCGCTTGAGTCCAAAAGTTCAAGACCAGGCTGGGCAACATAGTGAGACCCCATCTCTACAAAACAAACAAACAAAAAAATTATCCGGCCTGGTAGTGTGCACCTGTAGTCTCAACTCCTTGGGAGGCTGAGACAGGAGGAGTCCGTGAGCCCAGGAGGTTGAGGCTGAGTGAGCTGTAATCACTCCACTGCACTCCAGCCTGGATGACAGAGTGAGATCCTATCTCAGAAAAAAAAAATAGATTTTTAACTACCTAATTATTGAACAATTGTCAAAATGTCCCAATATTTACTTCTTTTTCACATTTATTTCATTTCATCCATATATTTCTATTTTTGATGCTCAGATTCATCTGATCTTAATTTCTCATTAAAATATAAAAGTATAGACCTTAGAAAAATATTTGATTTGCAGAAATATTTTGCTTACTGCTGTTAAAATATTATCATTTGGACTAGAAGTATCACTATGTAAAAAATTACTCTTTAAATTTTTACATTTAACCTTTTCTTTTGCTTTTTCTTGTTGTTATTTTCACTGTTTCTCACTCCACAGGTCATTATGGATCTGATCAACTCTACTGATTACCTGATCAATGCCTCTACTTTAGTAAGAAACAGCACTCAGTTTCTAGCTCCTGCATCAAAAATGATTATTGCCCTTTCTTTGTACATTTCATCTATAATTGGTACCATCACCAATGGCCTCTATCTATGGGTGCTAAGATTCAAGATGAAACAGACTGTCAATACTCTCTTATTTTTTCATCTCATTCTCTCATATTTTATTTCAACAATGATTCTGCCATTTATGGCCACCTCCCAACTTCAAGACAATCACTGGAACTTTGGAACTGCCTTGTGCAAGGTCTTCAATGGCACTTTGTCTCTGGGGATGTTCACCTCTGTTTTCTTCCTTTCGGCCATCGGTCTTGATCGTTACCTTCTCACTCTGCACCCAGTGTGGTCCCAGCAGCACCGAACCCCATGCTGGGCTTCCAGCATTGTCCTGGGAGTCTGGATCTCAGCCGCTGCCCTCAGCATCCCCTATTTGATTTTCAGAGAGACACATTAAGACCGTAAAGGAAAGGTGACTTGCCAAAATAACTATGCTGTGTCTACTAACTGGGAAAGCAAGGAGATGCAAGCATTAAGGCAGTGGATTCATGTGGCTTGTTTCATCAGCCGCTTCTTGCTGGGCTTTCTTCTGCCTTTCTTCATCATCATCTTTTGTTATGAAAGAGTAGCCAGCAAGGTGAAAGAGAGGGGCCTGTTTAAATCCAGCAAGCCCTTCAAAGTTATGATGACTGCCATTATCTCTTTCTTTGTGTGTTGGATGCCCTACCATATACACCAGGGCTTACTTCTCACTAAGAACCAGTCACTACTTTTAGAGTTGACTTTGATACTTACAGTGCTAACCACTTCTTTCAATACTATCTTTTCTCCCACACTCTACTTATTTGCTGGGGAGAACTTCAAAAAGGTCTTCAAGAAGTCCATTCTTGCTCTTTTTGAGTCAACATTTAGTGAGGATTCTTCTGCAGAAAGGACACAAAACCTAAACTCAGAAGACTAAATTTAAATTCTAGATTCTTAAGCAAACATGCACTTGGTCAATTATACCAATAGAGATATACCTTCTGCTTTTGTATGCTATAGTCCCTATATTAGAGAGATAACTAGGCTGTACTATAGTTAGATCTCTGAGCAATAAAAGGGCTGCAAGAAAACAAGCAATTTGCAAGATCATGCTGCAAATGTGATTCTTTTCTTTTCTTTTTTTTGAGGCAAAGTCTCACTCTGTCGTCCAGGCTGGAGTTCAGTGTGCAATCTAGGTTCACTGCAAACTCCACCTCCCAGGTTCAAGTGATTCTTGTGCCTCAGCCTCCCAAGTAGCTGGGACTACAGGTGTACACTACCATGCCCAGCTAATTATTATTTTTTTTTTTTTGAGAAGGAGTCTCGCTCTGTCACCCAGGCTAGAGTGCAGTGGTGCGATCTCAGCTCACTGCAAGCTCCGCCTTCCGGGTTCAAGCCATTCTCCTGCCTCAGGCACCTGAGTAGCTGGGACTACAGGCGCCTGCCACCACGCCTGGCTAATTTTTTGTATTTTAAGTAGAGACAGGGTTTCACCATGTTAGCCAGGATGGTCTCAATCTCCTGACCTCATGATCCTCCCACCTCGGCCTCCCAAACTGCTGGGATTACAGGCATGAGCCACCGCACCCAGCCATGCCCAGCTAATTGTATTTTTAGTAGAGATGGGGTTTCACCATATTGGCCAGTCTGGTCCCAAACTCCTGGTGCCAAGTGATCCGCCCGCCTCGACCTCCCAAAGTGTTGGGGTTATAGGCATGAGCCACTGTGCTGGACCTATGATTATTTCGACTCATTTTTTATTGTGGAAAAATATGTGTAACATAAGATTTACCATTTTCACCATTTTTAGTGAACATTTAAGGGCATTAATTATATTCACAAAATTGTACAACCATCACCACCATCTATTTCCAAAATTTTTCATCATTCCAAGGACAAACTCTGTGCCCATTAAGTAGTAACTCCCTATTCCTCCTCCCCCTAGTCCCTAGTAATCTCCAATCTACTTTCTGTCTCTATGAATTTGCCTCTTCTAGATATTTCATATATGTGAAATTATACAGTATTTACCCTTTTGTGTCTGACTTACTTCACTCAGCAAAATGTTTTCAAGGTTCATCTGTGTTGTTGCAGTATCAGAACTTCATTCCCTTTTTACAGCTGAATTATATTTTATTGTATGTATATACCATAATTTTTAAATCCAGCCATCTGTTGTGTTGTTTCCACCTTGTGACTATTGTCAATAAAGCTACTATTATTGTCAATAAAGCTACTATTAACATTTGTATATAAGTATTTGTGTCAGTCCTTGTTTTCAATTATTGTAGGTATATACCTAAGAGTGGAATTACCAGTTCAAATGGTAATTTTATGTTGAACTTTTTGAGAAATCATAAAGCTTTTCAATTTGCACCATGTTACATTTCCACCAGCAATGTATAAACGTTTTAGTTTCCCCACATCTGTGCCAACACTTGTTATTTTCATTTTTTTAATTACAGTGTAGTCATTCTGCTAGGTTGAATCAATCTTCTTGCCTCAGCCTCTGGAGTACCTGGGACTACAGGCACACACCACCATGTCCAGCTAAAACTTTTGATTTTTGAAGCTAGGAATATCAATTGCCAAATATCAACAGTATCCAAGGATTTGAATTTTCTGTCACAGAATCTTCTAACAGACATTTGGACAGAGCTCCCTCATTATTTAGTAACATCTAAATTATTTAACTGGTATTAATAAAACTTAAAATGGAAGTGACAAGGCACTCATCTCTTTTTTTTTTTTTTCTTTTTTTGAGATGGGGTCTCACTCTGTTGCCCAGGCTGGAGTGCAGTGGCGCGATCTTGGCTCACTGCAAGCTCCACCTCCCGGGTTCACGCCATTCTCCTGCCTCAGCCCCTCGAGTAGCTGGGACTACAGGTGCCCACCACCACACCTGGCTAATTTTTTTTGTATTTTTAGTAGAGACGGGGTTTCACCATGTTAGCCAGGATGGTCTCGATCTTCTGACCTCGTGATCCGCCCGCCTTGGCCTCCCAAAGTGCTGGGATTACAGGCGTGAGCCACTGTGCCCGGCCACAAGGCACTCATCTTGTTACATCCATGTTAAAGTATAAAGACATTTCTACTTTAGTGTTTTAATTATTAAGGCATCTTAAGTGTCTTTTTCTAATATTTATAGAGTAAGCTATCTCCAAAATTTGGGGCTAAAATAATGTTCAAGAATCTGCCTGTTGTAGTAGACTTAATTTTATAAATGCAATAACAATATTAATTTGTGTTCTCTGATTTTCAGGTTATGTTTCAAGCTTTGTGTACTAAGTGACAGCACCTAAGTTATGTAGAACCACATAATATCACTCTCCTATTGTCTTTGTATTTAGTTAATTCTATCAATCAATCAATACATGTCAATCAATAGGTAGTCTTGTCAATTCTAAATCAACTGAACTATCTAGTTAGTTCAACTGATACAACATGGAGATATTTAGGTCACATCCCACACTCAGTCCCTGAATATACCAGCATGCTTTGTACAAAGCATTCCAAACTGCAAGCATATAGCCTATGCAGAAATCTCCAAAATGTATGATATTAATTACAAGGAGATACAGAAAGAAGAAAATTAATCTTCATGACTAACTTTTTATAGAGAAAGTAAGAGTAGTTTGGTGTCCTAGAAATCCTGCTAATTGACGTGGTATCAGGGCTCCCCTGGGCAACTGGGGGCTTGGTCTCTCTTACTTGGAATGACAAAAACTTTGGGTAGATGAAAACTTTAATTGCTGACCCCATTTCAAGGTTTTGAAGCTTGAACAGTTTTTTTTTTTCTTTTTCAGAAAAGGAGATATGAATTGATGACCAGGCTGTGGCTCTGACTAGAGCTGCAATGAGAAATGTATGGTGCTTTTTTCCACCCCACACTATCCCAGGTCCTGACAAGCCCACTGAAGTTTTAGTTTTATGATGCAGGATTTAAGAAAGAAAATTATCAAATGGAACATAGGATTCTTTGAAACAAGATTAGGATTTTGGAAATCTAGCAGCTACAGAGAGTGCCTTTTGTCTACCTCCTCAGGCCTGCTACAGTAATAAACAAGGAACATGCCCTGGAAAGTGTGGATTTTGTGGTATTTGTAAGCCATATGTTGTCATTCCTTACAGCTATCTATGTATGCTTTAAATTGTCTTTTTCATGAGACCTAGGTCGGGGGCTTTTTGAAGTATTTTGTTCCATCTTTCTATAAATTGTAAACAACTCAGGGACAGAAAGAATCCCATCAACTATAGCATTTCATTTCTATAACATTATACACAATTGATAATAAAATATGTTTAATAAAAGTTGAGTTTGCACAATTACAACATGTAAAGCACTGTATAAATATAAGATATTAAGAGTTTTTTTAAAAGAAGTCACTTTAAATGTAAGAAAATAGGGTATAATTAAGAAAATTATTCCCAAATGCATTTTTAACCTCCCAGAAAACTGGTTAATTTTTAAAAAATCTGTTCATTATAATTGCATTGATCTCATCAACCTCCTCACTATTTTGAATTCTCAGGACTCAAGAGGTTTATAAACAAAGAGTTAGTGGTTTTGCTCTGTGGAACTGGTACATAGAGACAGTGTTTCAAAACAATGTGCCTATCAGCACTCGATTATATAAAGCAGCTTCACTATATCAGTATCAAACTGGTTTAAGAACAAAATACAAGGGTGATTAGAGATGCATTTTAAATGCCAGTGTAAGTTCTTTCCTCAAGAAGTAGCTCTTTGTTTTGATGAGAAGGATGCTCAGATGCTAACATGTGTGAGAGGGGTTAGGGTATAAGATAGAATGCTGTGTACACATGTGACACACCTGTTTCCCCTTTGCCTCGCAGCTATGAGTAAGAGCTTCCTAAGCCTTTACCAGAAGTCCAGTAGATGCTGGTGTCATGCTTGTACAACCTGCAGAACCGTGAGCCAAATAAACCTCTTTATAGATTTAAAAAAAAAAAAAAAGAACGCTGTGCCCAACACAAATCTGATTCCATATCCCTGAGAAATTAGGGGAAACAATCATTTACCAGTACAGTGTATGTACCTGGCACTGTGATAGGCGCTGGGGAAACAAGAGTGAATCTGACACAATCCCTGTCCTAAAGAAGCTTGAAGTCTAGTGCAGTGGTTCTGAATTTGGCTCTACATCGTAATCATCTGGGATACTTTTTTAAAATGCCAGTTTCTAGGCCTTATCCAAACCAATTAAAACTAAAATCTCTAGAAGCAGGACCCAGGAACCAGTATCTTTGTTTGTTTGTTTGTTTCTTGAGACAGTCTCACTGTCACCCAGGCTGAGGTGCAGTGACATGATCTTGGCTCACTGCAACCTCTGCCTCCTGGGTTCAAGCAATTCTCATGCCTCAGCCTCCATAGTAGCTGGGATTACAGGCGTGTGCTGCCACGCCCAGCTAATTTTTGTATTTTTAGTAGAGATAGGCTTTTGTCATGTTGGTCAGGCTGGTCTCGAACTCCTGACCTCAAGCAATCAACCCACATTGGCCTCCCAAAATGCTGGGACTACAGGTGTGAGCCACTGTACCTGGCAAGTATATTTTTTATTCTCAGATTAAGTCTAAAGTACAATTAGGTTAGAAAACTCCAGTTTAGTAGGAAAGAAAAAGGAGTAAAATGGTAGTTCCAGCCTTCACCAGTCAAAAAGTTTTCCTGGATAAGGGCCTGAGTCCTGCAGAACAGCGTTAGGCATATAAAGAAGAGGAGGATAGTTCCTTCAAAGAGAGGAAGCAGAATGTGTAAAAGCCCTGGAGGGAAAGAGAGGACATTGCTATAAAGCAGCACTACCCAAACCTCAATATGCAAATGAATCACCTGATAATCTTGTTAAAATGCTGATTTGATTCAGTAAACCTGGAGTAAATCTGACTTCAGTAAGTCAGATTCTGCATTTCTTTTTTTTTTTTTTTGAGACAGAGTCTCACTCTGTCGCCCAGGCTGGAGGGCAGTGGTGTGATCTCGGCTCACTGCAAGCTCCGCCTCCCAGGTTCAAGCAATTTTCTGCCTCAGCCTCCCAGGTAGCTGGGATTACAGGTGCCTGCCATCACACCCGGCTAATTTTTGTATTTTTAGTAGAGATGGTGTTTCACCATCTTGGCCAGGCTGGTCTTGAATTCCTGACCTCATGACCCACCTGCCTCAGCCTCCCAAAGTGCTGGGATTACAGGCATAAGCCACCACTCCAGACCAGATTCTGCATGTCTTTTTTTTTTTTTTTTCTTTTTTCTTTTTTTGAGACCGAGTCTTGCTATGTCACCCAGGCTGGAGTGCAGTGACACGATCTCGGCTCACTGCAAGCTCCGCCTCCTGGGCTCATGCCATTCTCCTGCCTCAGCCTCCCAAGTAGCTGGGACTACAGGCACCCGCCACCACGCCCAGCTAATTTTTTGTCTTTTTAGTAGAGACGGGCTTTCACCGTTTTAGCCAGGATGATCTCAATTTCCTGACTTTGTGATCTGCCCACCTCGGCCTCCCAAAGTGCTGGGATTACAGGCGTGAGCCACCGCGCCCGGCCCAGATTCTGCATTTCTCCTGTTGCTGCTTGTCCAGCACAAGCCAAAAAACATAACTGCAACATTAAATGTGAGAAGCAGGCTGGAAACATGAGCTGGAAAAGTCAACCAGGACTAGATCCTGACAGCCTATAAGAAGGAATTTGGACTTGATCCTAGACTTTATCTTGAGGGCATTTGGAAGCCACTGACAGACCTTAAACCTAAGAGTGATAGGTTGAGATTTGCATTTTAGAAAGATAGATTGCTCTGTCTACTACAGTACAGAGGTCAAAACCAGAGATGGGTGGCCAAATAGGACAGTGCCAAAGTAATCTAAGTAACAGATGATGTGGCCTACTAAGAAAGTGTAAGTAAGGATCAAGAAAAGTCGAGTTCTGTAAATTCTGTTGGTTGAGGGGGAAGTTAAGGACAATTCCTCTGTCAATTAGTGTTCTTTGTTGCAAACAGTAGATTTCATTCTGGCTGATTTAAGCAAAAACTGATTTATTAAAAGACATTAAGTAACTCACAGAATTATTAGGATAGTTGGAGAAACATTCAAGGAGCAGCTCTCAGAAACCATGCCCAAAAACATGCCACAAAACTATCCAAATCAGGAATTTGTCAATGGTGTTCCGTATTTCAGTAAATGATACCAAATGCTGCTGCTGCTGCTGTTGAGCCCAAAATATCAGCAATTTGGCTTTACTAAAACTGCTACTGCCGCTGATACCATTTCTGCATTAGGTCTTGAACCACTCTGTGCCTGAAAGCTCTGACAACAGGACAGAAATCTCATGCAGAGCTTGCTTATTCACATTGCTCACTTCCAAATTTAGTCTTGCACAAGGATATCTAGTCAGCATGCCTGTATCCTAGCTGCAAATGAGGCTGGGGAATTTAAGTTCTGATTTCTACATGAGTGAGAAGGGGTTACTGAAAATGTAGGAATTTCCCCAAATATAAAAGCCATTCAAAATATGATGGATAGAATATGACAAATGCATACATTTCTGTATTGGGAGACAGCTGGTGGGTTCCATTTACAGAAATAAGGAAGAAGGAAGGAAGAAGGAAAGAAGGAAGAGGAAGGAAGGAAGAAAGGAAGGAAGGGAGGGAGGGAGGGAAAGAAAAAAGGAAAAGAAAGAAGAAATGAAAGAAAGAAGAAAGAAAGCAAGAAAGAAAAAGAGAGAAAGGAAGGAGGGAGGGAGGGAAAGGAAAAGAAAGAAGAAAGGAAAGAAAGAAAGAGAAAGGAAGGAAGGAGGAAAGAAGGAAGGAAGGAGGAAGGAAGGAAGAAAGGGAGGGAGGGAGGGAAAGAAAAAAGGAAAAGAAAGAAGAACGGAAAGAAAGAACAAAAGCAAGAAAGAAAGCAAGAAAAAGAAAGAAAAAGAGAGAAAGGAAGGAAGGAAGGAGCAGGTAAAGAAGTTCAGTCTTGGACATTGATATGGTTTGGCTCTGTGTCCCCATCCAAATCTCATCTCGAATTGTAATCCCCATGTGTTGAGGGAGGGAAATGATTCGATTATGGGAGTGGTTTCCCCCATGCTCATCTCACGATAGTGAGTTCTCACAAAGTCTGATGGTTTTATAAGGCAGTTTTCCCCGCTCTTGCATGCTTTTCTCTCTCCGGCTGCCTTGTGAAGAAAGTGCCTGTCTTGCCTTCCAACAGTGAGCTAATTAAACCTCTTTCCTTTATAAATTACCCAGTCTCAGGTATGTTTTTATAGCAGTGTGAAAACAGACTAATACAGACATACTAAGTTTCAGGTGCCTGTCAAGTGAAGAATGACAAGGCTCATAAATTTGGAAAGGAGACCTTTATTTCTCATAAAAAATCGCAGCCTGCAGGGTGATCACGGTGACAGGCTTTGAAGCATAACCTCCAGTCAGAAGCCAGAAACAGGCACTTTAAAGGTTAGAAGAATAAGACAGGAATTTATGCTGAAAAGGGTAGCTAAATATACAGTATTCAATAAGCTATAGGAGGAGTCCTGAATATTTATGAGAGGATAAATATGTGCATGTGTAATTGAGCTTCATGCTTCTTCATGGGACCCATGTTCCAAAAATGGCAGCATTAGCGTTATCTGAAAGTGGAGTTTTAGGCCTCCTGATGTCAAAAAGTGAAGCAGAGGACACAAAAGCCCTCACTGTGCATTCTCCATAGACTGGCCAAACCACTTTATGGTCGGTGATCTCTCATAAGGAAGAAATGCTGGTTGGTTGTTTTGTTGAAACTGCAAGAGAGGCAGTGTTCAGGCCATTGGTTGAAATCAAGGGTGGAGTCTTTTGAAAGGACTAGTTTCTGTTTAGTCCTAAGGGAAGAAAGCCTAATGGCAGTTAGCGTGGGAGGGAGTACAGCAAGGTATGTCTGACCTCCCATCCCATCATGGCTGAGGAAGTTTTCAAGGTTTCTCTGGGGTCCCCTTTGCCAAGAGGCGGTCTGTTCAGTCAGGTTGGAGACTTAGAATTCTATTTTTATTTCTCATGCCTGAGAGACATTAAAATGGGCTACCACCTGAGGTCAGGAGTTCAAGACTAGCCTGGCCAACGTGGTGAAACCCCGTCTCTACTAAAAATAAAAAATAAATTAAAAAAGTAGGGGGGAGGAGCCAAGATGGCCAAATTGGAAAAGCACCGGTCTACAGCTCCCAGCGTGAGCGACGCAGAAGACGGGTGATTTCTGCATTTCCATCTGAGGTACCGTGTTCATCTCACTAGGGAGTGCCAGACAGTGGGCGCAGGTCAGTGGGTGAGCGCACCGTGCCCCAGCCGAAGCAGGGACGAGGCATTGCCTCACGCGGGAAGCGCAAGGGGTCAGGGAGTTCCCTTTCCGGGGTGACAGACGGCACCTGGAAAATCGGGCCACTCCCACCCAAATACTGTGCTTTTCCAACGGGCTTAGGAAATGGTGCACCAGGAGATTATAGCCCGCACATGGCTCAGAGGGTCCTACGCCCACGGAGTCTCGCCGATTGCTAGCACAGCAGTCTGAGACCAAACAGCAAGGCAGCAGCGAGGCTGGGGGAGGGGCGCCCGCCATTGCCCAGGCTCGCTTAGGTAAACAAAGCAGCCGGGAAGCTCCAAATGGGTGGAGCCCACCACAGCTCAAGGAGGCCTGCCTGCCACTGTAGGTTCCACCTCTGGGGGCAGGGCACAGACAAACAAAAAGACAGCAGTAACCTCTGCAGACTTAAATTTCCCTGTCTGACAGCTTTGAGGAGAGCAGTGGTTCTCCCAGCACGCAGCTGGAGATCTGTGAACGGGCAGACTGCCTCCTCAAGTGGGTCCCTGACCCCTGACCCCCGAGCAGCCTAACTGGGAGGCACCCCCCAGCAGGGGCAGACCGACACCTCACACAGCCGGCCGGGTACTCCAACAGACCTGCAGCTGAGGGTCCTGTCTGTTAGAAGGAAAACTAACAAACAGAAAGGACATCCACACCAAAAACCCATCTGTATATCACCATCATCAAAGATCAAAAGTAGATAAAACCACAAAGATGGGGAAAAAACAGAGCAGAAAAACTGGAAACTCTAAAAAGCAGAGTGCCTCTCCTCCTCCAAAGGAACGCAGCTCCTCACCAGCAACGGAACAAAGCTGGATGGAGAATGACTTTGACGAGCTGAGAGAAGAAGGCTTCAGACGATCAAATTACTTCGAGCTACGGGAGGATATTCAAACCAAAGGCAAAGAAGTTGAAAACTTTGAAAAAAATTTAGAAGAATGTATAACTAGAATAACCAATACAGAGAAGTGCTTAAAAGAGCTGACGGAGCTGAAAACCAAGGCTCGAGAACTACGTGAAGAATGCAGAAGCCTCAGGAGACGATGCGATCAAATGGAAGAAAGGGTATCAGCAATGGAAGATGAAATGAATGAAATTAAGCGAGAAGGGAAGTTTAGAGAAAAAAGAATAAAAAGAAACAAGCAAAGCCGCCAAGAAATGTGGGACTATATGAAAAGACCAAATCTACGTCTTATTGGTGTACCTGAAAGTGACGGGGAGAATGAAACCAAGTTGGAAAACACTCTGCAGGATATTATCCAGGAGAACTTCCCCAATCTAGCAAGGCAGGCCAACATTCAGATTCAGGAAATACAGAGAACACCACAAAGATACTCCTCGAGAAGAGCAACTCCAAGACACATAATTGTCAGATTCACCAAAGTTGAAATGAAGGAAAAAATGTTAAGGGCAGCCAGAGAGCAAGGTCGGGTTACCCTCAAAGGGAAGCCCATCAGACTAACAGCGGGTCTCTTGGCAGAAACCCTACAAGCCAGAAGAGAGTGGGGGCCAATATTCAACATTCTTAAAGGAAAGAATTTTCAACCCAGAATTTCATATCCAGCCAAACTAAGCTTCATAAGTGAAGGAGAAATAAAATACTTTACAGACAAGCAAATGCTGAGAGATTTTGTCACCACCAGGCCTGCCCTAAAAGAGCTCCTGAAGGAAGCGCTAAACATGGAAAGGCGCAACCGGTACCAGCCACTGCAAAATCATGCCAAAATGTAAAGACCATTGAGACTAGGAAGAGACTGCATCAACTAATGAGCAAAATAACCAGCTAACATCATAATGACAGGATCAAATTCACACATAACAATATTAACTTTAAATGTAAATGGACTAAATGCTCCAATTAAAAGACACAGACTGGCAAATTGGATAAAGACTCAAGACCCATCAGTGTGCTGTATTCCAGAAACCCATCTCACGTGCAGAGACACACATAGGCTCCAAATAAAAGGATGGAGGAAGAGCAACCAAGCAAATGGAAAACAAAAAAAGGCAGGGGTTGCAATCCTAGTCTCTGATAAAACGGACTTTAAACCAACAAAGATCAAAAGAGACAAAGAAGGCCATTACATAATGGTAAAGGGATCAATTCAACAAGAAGAGCTAACTATCCTAAATATGTATGCACCCAATACAGGAGCACCCAGATTCATAAAGCAAGTTCTGAGTGACCTACAAAGAGACTTAGACTCCCACAGATTAATAATGGGAGACTTTAACACCCCACTGTCAACATTAGACAGATCAACGAGACAGAAAGTCAGCAAGCATACCCAGGAATTGAACTCAGCTCTGCACCAAGCCGACCTAATAGACATCTACAGAACTCTCCACCCCAAATCAACAGAATATACATTTTTTTCAGCACCACACCACACCTATTCCAAAATTGACCACATACTTGGAAGTAAAGCTCTCCTCAGTAAATGTAAAAGAACAGAAATTATAACAAACTATCTCTCAGATCACAGTGCAATCAAGCTAGAACTCAGGATTCAGAATCTCACTCAAAACTGCTCAACTACATGGAAACTGAACAACCTGCTCCTGAATGACTACTGGGTACATAACGAAATGAAGGCAGAAATAAAGATGTTCTTTGAAACCAACGAGAACCAAGACACAACATACCAGAATCTCTGGGATGCATTCAAAGCAGTGTGTAGAGGGAAATTTTTAGCACTAAATGCCCACAAGAGAAAGCAGGAAAGATCCAAAATTGACACCCTAACATCACAATTAAAAGAACTAGAAAAGCAAGAGCAAACACATTCAAAAGCTAGCAGAAGGCAAGAAATAACTAAGATCAGAGCAGAACTGAAGGAAATAGAGACACAAAAAACCCTTCAAAAAATTAATGAGTCCAGGAGCTGGTTTTTTGAAAGGATCAACAAAATTGATAGACCACTAGCAAGACTAATAAAGAAAAAAAGAGAGAAGAATCAAATAGATGCAATAAAAAATGATAAAGGGGATATCACCACTGATCCCACAGAAATACAAACTACCATGAGAGAATACTACAAACACCTCTATGCAAATAAGCTAGAAAATCTAGAAGAAATGGATAAATTCCTCAACACATACACCCTCCCAAGACTAAACCAGGAAGAAGTTGAATCTCTGAATAGACCAATAACAGGAGCTGAAATTGTGGCAATAATCAATAGCTTACCAACCAAAAAGAGTCCAGGACCAGATGGATTCACAGCCGAATTCTACCAGAGGTACAAGGAGGAACTGGTACCATTCCTTCTGAAACTATTCCAATCAATAGAAAAAGAGGGAATCCTCCCTAACTCATTTTATGAGGCCAGCATCATCCTGATACCAAAGCCGGGCAGAGACACAACAAAAAAAGAGAATTTTAGACCAATATCCTTGATGAACATTGATGAAAAATCCTCAATAAAATACTGGCAAACAGAATCCAGCAGCACATCAAAAAGCTTTCCACCATGATCAAGTGGGTTTCATCCCTGGGATGCAAGGCTGGTTCAATATACGCAAATCAATAAATGTAATCCAGCATATAAACAGAACCAAAGATAAAAACTACATGATTATCTCAATAGATGCCGAAAAGGCCTTTGACAAAATTCAACAGCCCTTCATGCTAAAAACTCTCAATAAATTAGGTATTGATGGGACATATCTCAAAATAATAAGAGCTATCTATGACAAACCCACAGCCAATATCATACTGAATGGGCAAAAACTGGAAGCATTCCCTTTGAAAACGGGCACAAGACAGGGATGCCCTCTCTCACCACTTCTATTCAACATAGTGTTGGAAGTTCTGGCCAGGGCAATTAGGCAGGAGAAGGAAATAAAGGGTATTCAATTAGGAAAAGAGGAAGTCAAAGTGTCCCTGTTTGCAGACGACATGATTGTATATCTAGAAAACCCCATTGTCTCAGCCCCAAATCTCCTTAAGCTGATAAGCAACTTCAGCAAAGTCTCAGGATACAAAATCAATGTACAAAAATCACAAGCATTCTTATACACTAATAACAGACAAACAGAGAGCCAAATCATGAGTGAACTCCCATTCACAACTGCTTCAAAGAGAATAAAATACCTAGGAATCCAACTTACAAGGGATGTGAAGGACCTCTTCAAGGAGAACTACAAACCACTGCTCAAGGAAATAAAAGAGGATACAAACAAATGGAAGAACATTCCATGCTCATGAGTAGGAAGAATCAATATCGTGAAAATGGCCATACTGCCCAAGGTAATTTACGGATTCAATGCCATCCCCATCAAGCTACCAATGACTTTCTTCACAGAATTGGAAAAAACTACTTTAAAGTTCATATGGAACCAAAAAAGAGCCCGCATCGCCAAGTCAATCCTAAGCCAAAAGAACAAAGCTGGAGGCATCACGCTACCTGACTTCAAACTATACTACAAGGCTACAGTAACCAAAACAGCATGGTACTGGTACCAAAACAGAGATATAGATCAATGGAACAGAACAGAGCCCTCAGAAATAATGCCACATATCTACAACTATCTGATCTTTGACAAACCTGAGAAAAACAAGCAATGGGGAAAGGATTCCCTATTTAATAAATGGTGCTGGGAAAACTGGCTAGCCATATGTAGAAAGCTGAAACTGGATCCCTTCCTTACACCTTATACAAAAATCAATTCAAGATGGATTAAAGACTTAAACGTTAGACCTAAAACCATAAAAACCCTAGAAGAAAACCTAGGCATTACCATTCAGGACATAGGCATGGGCAAGGACTTCATGTCTAAAACACCAAAAGCAATGGCAACAAAAGCCAAAATTGACAAATGGGATCTAATTAAACTAAAGAGCTTCTGCACAGCAAAAGAAACTACTATCAGAGTGAACAGGCAACCTACAAAATGGGAGAAAATTTTCGCAACCTACTCATCTGACAAAGGGCTAATATCCAGAATCTACAATGAACTCCAACAAATTTACAAGAAAAAAACAAACAACCCATCAAAAAGTGGGCAAAGGACATGAACAGACAGTTCTCAAAAGAAGACATTTATGCAGCCAAAAAACACATGAAAAAATGCTCACCATCACTGGCCATCAGAGAAATGTAAATCAAAACCACAATGAGATACCATCTCACACCAGTTAGAATGGCAATCATTAAAAAGTCAGGAAACAACAGGTGCTGGAGAGGATGTGGAGAAATAGGAACACTTTTACACTGTTGGTGGGACTGTAAACTGGTTCAACCCTTGTGGAAGTCAGCGTGGTGATTCCTCAGGGATCTAGAACTAGAAATTCCATTTGACCCAGCCATCCCATTACTGTATATATACCCAAAGGACTATAAATTATGCTGCTATAAAGACACATGCACACGTATGTTTATTGCGGCACTATTCACAATAGCAAAGACTTGGAACCAACCCAAATGTCCAACAATGATAGACTGGATTAAGAAAATGTGGCACATATACACTATGGAATACTATGCAGCCATAAATAATGATGAGTTCATGTCCTTTGTAGGGACATGGATGAAATTGGAAATCATCATTCTCAGTAAACTATCGCAAGAACAAAAAACCAAACACTGCATATTCTCACTCATAGGTGGGAATTGAACAATGAGAACACATGGACACAGGAAGGGGAACATCACACTTTGGGGACTGTTGTGGGGTGGAGGGAGCGGGGAGGGATAGCATTGGGAGATATACCTAATGCTAGATGACGAGTTGGTGGGTGCAGCGCACCAGCATGGCACATGTATACATATGTAACTAACCTGCACATTGCGCACATGTACCATAAAACCGAAAGTATAATAATTATAAATAAATAAATAAATAATGAAAAAAAAATATTAGCCGGGCATGGCGGCGGGCTACTCGGGAAGCTGAGGCAGGAGAATCACTTGAACCTGGAAGGAGGAGGTTGCAGTGAGCCAACATTGCGCCACTGCACTCCAGCCTGCGTAAGAGACTGAGACTCGATCTCAAAAAAAAAAAAAAAAGTATTGAATAGATGAACGAATGAACAGTAACTAAAGCCATAGGAGTAGAGTCATAGCCTCAGGTGAGTGTGCACAGTGAGCACTCAAGGCTGAGGCTGGAACACTGATGTTTAGAGGCAAGCACAGAGGTGATCCCATGACAGGAACTTCAGAAGGAGCATCTAGAAAAGAGAGAAGGAAAACTAAGTCTCCTGTCAGGAAACACAACATTTCAAGATATAGGGTGTACAGATTGGTTAAGAGAGATGACTAAAATATGTCCAGTGAATTTAACCTAAAGAATTTTTCAGAGTGATTAGCTTCAGGAAGAAAAGCAAAATTGCATTGTGCTGGGGAGTGACTGGGAGATGAGACTCCAGAGGCTCTGAGAGTAGCAACTCTTTTAAACAGAGAATTAAGGAATAATTCACCGTCTTTCTTCCCACAAAAAGTAACTTTCACACATCTTACCAAATAGAGATTAATTTGTGTTAAGGAGCTGCTATTAAAATGCAAACACACCTTTTAAGAATGTTAAGTTTCATTCACAAGTTAATGGAAATTACTTTAATCAGCTTCACCTATAGGAGAGTACAGATAAGCACAGTACTTAGAATATTAGACTCTTGATTGTGGCCTAGAGGAAGGAAACAATTGGAGTCGGAAGTCAAACCCAAGGCAAATTTTGGAGACTCTGAAGGCAGTATATATGTGTACAAAGAAGTGCTATGAAAGAGAAAAGAGACAGAAAGGTATTCGGAAGAGCAAGTCAGCTGGCATTTAAGAAAAGATTTGCTAGTAGGGCATGGTGGCTGATATGGTTTGGGTCTGTGTCCCCACCTGATATGGTTTGGCTGTGTCCCCACCCAAATTTCAACTTGAATTTTATCTCCCAGAATTCCCACGTGTTGTGGGAGGGAACCAGAGAGAGGTAATTGAATCATGGGAGCTGGTCTTTCCCATGCTATTCTCGTAATAGTGAATAAGTCTCACAAGATCTGACGGATTTATTAGGGGTTTCTGCTTTTGCTTCTTCCTTATTTTACTCTTGCTGCCACCATGTAAGAAATGCCATTCACCTCCCGCCATGATTCTGAGGCCTCCCAGCTGTGTAGAACTGTAAGTCTAATTAAACCTCTTTTTGTTCCAGTTTTGGGTATGTCTTTATTAGCACCATGAAAATAAACTAATACACCACCCAAATCTCATCTTGAATTGTAATCCCCACATGTAGAGAGAGGGACCTGGTGGGAGGTGATTGGATTATGGGGGCAGTCCCCTCATGCTATTCTCATGCTAGTGAATGAGTTCTCACAAGATCTGATGATTTTAAAATGTTTGGCTTTCCCCGGCCCTGGCCATCTCCTGCCACCATGTAAGACATGCCTTGCTTCCCTTTTGTCTTCTGCCATGATTATAAGTTTCCTAAGGCCTCCCCAGCTATGAGGAACTGTGAGTCAATTAAACGTCTTTTCTTTATAAATTACCCAGTCTCAGGTATTCTTTATAGCAGTGTGAAAATGGACTAATACAGTGATTCATGCCTCTAATCCTAGCACTTTGGGAGGCTGAGGCAGGGGGATCGCTTTGAGCTCTGGAGTTCAAGACCAGCCTGGGCAACATGGTGAAACCCTATCGGTACAAAAAACACAAAGATTAGCCAGGTATGGTGGTGGAGGCCTGTAGTCCCAGCTACTTGTGGGTCTGAAGTGGGAGGATCACTTGAGCCCAAGAGGTGGATGTTGCAGTGAGCCAATATCGCACCACTGTACTCCATCCTGGGCAACAGAGCAAATCTATTTCAAAAAAAAAAAAAAAGAGGAAGAAAAGAAAAGATTTGCTTAGACTTGGAGCCTCTATGAGCCTGAAAATCTGGTTTATGTCAAATTGTTTGGGCCACAAGCCTTCCCTCCAGTCAGGGCCAGTCACCCCACTTTAGTTTAGTTCAGGCTTTCCAGAAGGTGGCTTCCTGCTAAGTCCTGTCCTTTCTTGATTGAGAGGCAGAAGGAAGGGAAAAAATACAGTGGTGGGGAGAGAAATAAGAGTTTTTTCTAATGTTATTCCTTATTTTCTTTGTTTTTTCTCTAAACTCACTGTAAGAACAGTGTCTTATTTCTCATCTATCTCTAACACCTAGCTCAGGGTGGAATGATGAATGACTATTTATTAAAATTGAATAAATACATGAATGCAGTTATTAATTAATTCTGAAGTTGGAATTTTTTCTGTATTTGTGGGATTTGAGGGATGTTGTCCCTCAAGCATGTTGTTTTGCTTCACCTGCCAAAAGGAGCAAACGATCAGGGAGCTGCCATCTAATAATGCTGCTCTCCCTTGTTCATCCCAAGTAAATGAAATTTAAGATATGGGTGTATATGAACAATTAATTATTAAAATCTTTATTATTCCTTTATTTTATTGTGCAGTCAGTATTAACTTCACTTAGTTATAAGACTCAAAGACAATAATGTAATGGCTCAACAACTTCTCCCTGCCCACTGCACAGACAAAACCAATTCACTGAGAACTCAGTATTGTAGTAAATAAAGAGTTCTGTTAATGCAGAGCTAGCCAAGTGGTAGGACTGGAGTTATTACCAAATCAGTCTCCCCAAGAACTCAGAAGCTAGGATAATTTGGTGGGCATGAGGTTAGGGATAGGTGATGCTGATTAGTTGGTGATGAAATCATAGAAGTGTAGAAAATGGTCCTTGTGCACTGAGTCCACTTCTGGGTAGGAGCCACGGGACCAGTTGAGTCATGAGTCCCAGGTCCAAGTGGAATCAGTCAGTTGCTAGAATGCAAAAGTCTGAAAAACATCTCAAAAGACTAATCTCAGTTTCTACCATAATGATGTTATCTATAGAAGCAATTGGGGAAGTCACAAAATCTTGCAACCTCTGGCCACATGAGTCTTGAGCAGCAAGGGATTATAAAAGGGCAAACTAGGGGACAATGGATGATTATTGTTTAGCTATACCTACATTTTAGCAGAATTCAGGCCCCTCCCATAATCCTAACCTCTTGGCCTTTCATTAGTTTTACGAAGGCAGTTTTGATCCCTGAGCAAGAAGGGGGTTAATTTTAAGGAGACATTATTATCATCCTTACTTCAAAATTAAATTATAAATTCCTCCCATGGTCAGCTTGGCCTACACCAAAGAATGAGCAAGGACAAGCCGCCTGGGAAGCTAGAAACAAGATGGAGTCAGCCATGATAGACTTCTCTGTCATAATCTTTGACAACTTTCAATTATTTAGTTTTCATAAAAATAGTTCATTATTTTTCTTTATCAAATCAAATCTGATTCCAAATCCCTTCCTCCACAGTCCAGAGAATTGCAGGACAGCCTTAAGGACTTAGTTTCTTAGTGGTCCCTACTAATATGCCTCTTATTCCAGTCTGCATGATCCCTTAAAGGCAGAGGCTCCATCCCTTCCTGCCATGCCAAGTTGGGCCATGTCAGGGGCATTCTCACCAAGAATAGGATCCCAGCAGCCATTCTCTTCTGATGTCTTGCCATATTCCCAATGGCTGAAATAAAGAAGGGGATGGGGAAGTCAAGAACCTTGATTCACTAAGTCAAATTTCACTTCTTGGCTGGGGGCAGTGGCTCACACCTGTAATCCCAGAACTTTGGGAGGCCAAGGAAGGCAGATTGCTTGAACCCAGGAGTTCACGACCAGCCTGGGCAACATGACAAAACCCTATCCCTACAAAAAATACAAAAATTAGCTGGGCATGGTCGTGCATACCTATAGTCCCAGCTACTTGTGAGGCTAAAGTGGGAGGATCACTTAAGCCTGGGAGGTTGAGGCTGCCGTGAATTGTGATTGTGCCATTGCACTCCAGCCTGGGCAAAAGAGCGAGACTCTGTCTCAAAAAAAATTTTCTAAAATATTTGAGAAACTAAAGATTTCTTCTCTAAAATCTTTGAGAAATTAAAGATTTCCATCAAAAACATTAACTGTAGTCATCTCTTTCTTCGTATTCCTAGCTATCAACTTCCAACAAAAAGATGACATAAGAGTCCCCATTGTAGACTTTGAGGCCTTTTAAATCAGTGTATTAGATATGTCTTGCTTGTCCCCCAGATCCACACCAGAGCATTTTCTACATTGCTCTCTGTTCTGGGAGGATGCCCTCTATGGATCATATCAACGGGTCTCCATGCTTTCTGGTTTGGTTTTGCCAATGGGGAGCCCTGGCAGAAATTGGAAAGAAGATGGAAAATATAGTCAAGTATTTTGTGAAGGGAAAACTTCAACCATGTTTTACCTCTACCCTCACACCACAACAATCATCAACACAGATATCTGTGACCAATGTGTGGGAATATTTTCCCCACACACAAAACAGTAGATACTAGCTGGGTGTCCTCTAATTCAGTTTCAACGCTCTATACCCAGAGATAGTGTCAGATCCTGCAGATCGGCAGTTCAGTCCCCAAGACTGCCCCTCCCAACACACCAGTAACAAGTCTGAGCCTCTGGAACTTCTGACTGACCAGCTTTAAGTTGGGATTCCCATGACCCTCTCTTTGGGTTCAATTAATTTGCTGGAGTGGCTCACAGAACTCAGGGAAACACTTCCATTTACCAGTTTATTGTAAAGGCTATTGCGAACAATACAGAAGAAGAGAAGCGAAGAGTGAGGTATGAAGGAAGGGGTGCAGAGCTTCCATGCCCTGCACACCACCCACCAGGAACCTTCATGTGTTCAGGTCTCCAGAAGTTCACTGAACTCTGTCCTCTCGGGTTTTTTTTGGAAGCTTCATGATGTCAGCATCCCTTCCCCCAGGGTCTAGGGTGCTACCTTCTCATGGGAGGATCTTAAGGCCCACAATCAGAAAACTGGAGTCCTGCCTTGGGGCAGGTGAAAGGAGGGCCGGAGAAGGTCAGAGTCCTGCCCCTGAGAACTAACACACCCAACATCATAACAAAGGACTGTAATAAAGGCTATGGGAGTTATAAGCCAGGAGCCCTGGGTGAAAACCAATATATATCATCACACCACATATTTATTCCCTGTATTAGACTGTTTTCACACTGCGATAAAGATACTACCCGAGACTGGGTAATTTATAAAGAGGTTTAATTGACTCACAGTTCCGCATGGCTGGGGTGGCCTCAGGAAACTTAAAATCACGGTGGAAGGCGAAGGGGAAGCAAGCACCTTCTTCACAAGGTGGCAGGAGAGAGAGAGCGTGCACAGGGGAAACTGCCACTTTTAAAACCATCAGATCTCATAAGAATTCACTCACTATCATGAGAACAGCATTGGGGAATCAGCGCCCATGATCCAGTCGTCTGTCACTAGGTCCCTCCCTCCAACATGTAGGGATTACAATTTGAAATGAGATTTGGGTGGGGACACAGAGCCAAACCATATCATTCCCCTAGCTTCCTTCCTGAACGGTCACCTGGAGTTGGAGTTGGCTGTACTTCTTGGCAGAGGGTCGACTCCTTTTCTCAAGTATCCACGCAAATCTCTACCTCTGGATTCCAGATTCCCCCAAGCCCCACTTCTCCCTCTAGGCCCAGGGGATGGTAAAATCTCAGCTGCTACTACGTCCTTGGTTACTACATTAACCTCTGTGGTTCTACTCCACCCACACCTTCATCAATAGTCTCTGTAAATCTTTCTTTCGCAGGTTATCCTGTTTAGAGTGTTATTTACTCGCTGATGGGATCCTGACTGATACAGTCAATGTGATAAAATAATTCACATTTTTTTCTTTGACTATAATAATATTTATTATTTTCTTTTCAAAAGGATGTATTTGTGTTTGTTTTTTTGTTTTGAGACAGGGTCTGACTCTGTCACCCAAGCTGAAGTACCCAGGCTGGTCTCTTATCTGTGGGCTCAAAAGATCCGCCCACCGGGCCTGGCGCTGTGGCTCACCCTTGTAATCCCAGCACTTTGGGAGGCTGAGGCAGGCGGATCACGAGGTCAGCAGATCGAGACCATCCTGGCTAACACGGTGAAACCCCGTCTCTACTAAAAATACAAAAAATTAGTCGGGCGTGGTGGCAGGCACCTGTAGTCCCAGCTAATCGGGAGGCTGAGGCACGAGAATGGTGTGAACCCAGGAGGCGGAGCTTGCAGTGAGCCGAGATCGCGCCACTGCGCTCCGGCCTGGGTGACAAAGCATGACTCCGTCTCAAAAAAAAAAAAAAGACCCGCCCACCTCAGCCTCCCAAAGTGGAATACATTTGTTTATAGCATTTATCCATGGATTTCAAAGAACTATGTAAAAAATTATTCCCATACCATTTATTGGTAGAAAGATATGAAAAAATAAATTTTAAAAGAGATTAAAATCAGAACTCTCATACAAATATAAAATCAACATGTATCAATTTTTTTCATTAATATTTAACTCAATAAGGAGAGAACCAGAAATAGAGAACAATCAGTTCAAAGGAGAACTCAAACACTGGGCACAGTGGCTCACATCTGTAATCTTAGTGCTTTGGGAGGCCGAGGTGGGAGGATTGCTTGAGGCCAGGAATTCAAGATGAGCCTGGGTAACATAGCAAACCTTATCTCTATAAAATATTTTTAAACTATTAGCCAGATGAGGTGGCACACACCTGTAGTCCTAGCTACTAGGGAACCTGAGGTGGGAGAATCGCTTTAGCCCAGGAGTAGAGGTTGCAGTGAGCTAAAATTGTGCCACTGCACTCCAGCTCGAATCTTTTGTAATTAAGAATTCCTAGTAATCTATATAGATACTCCCTACATAAAGAGATGGATTTTAACTTTCACCCCTCGAGCATGAGCTGTGTTTACTGATCTGCTTCCAAAGAGTAAAGTATGAGAGGAGGTATAAATTTATAGAGGAGAAACCTCACAAACACTACCTTAGCCAGGTGATCAAGGGCAACATCATCAGCAATAAGACAGTTGACAGCATGTACTCTTCATATAATGTGTTAAAAATGGCACTTCACCTCTGTGATCTGCCTGCAAAGATCTATAATCTCTGTATATAATTATAAAGGTTATAGATATATACATATATACAGTATGTATGTATATTGAAAAAAATCCAATTCCAATAGAGGGTTATTTTACAATATACCTGACCAGTGCTCCTCAAAATTGTCAAGGTCATTAAAAACAAGGAAAGTCTAAGAAACTGTCACAGCCTAAAGAAACATGATGACTAAATGTAATGTTGTTACAGTAGGTAGCTAGTCAGAAATGAACAGGGCAGAGGAGGGGTCTCCCCAACCAGGAATGTCAGTCCACCATCAGGTGATGTGTCAGTTGTTGCACTGTAACAATAATAAATTAATAATAATAATAATTGGCTGCAGCCGGTGCCAGGGAAAGGCAGTCTCCCAACAGATACAAAAAACCTGAAACTAATTATCAGCAGCTGCCTGATAAAATCTCAAGGCTGGATGCAGTGGCTCACTCCTGTAATCCAAGCACTTTGGGAGGCCAAAGCGGGTGGATCACTTCGAGGTCAGGAGTTGGAGACCAGCCTGGCCAACATGGTGAAACCCTGTCTCTACTAAAGATACAAAAATTAGCCAGGTGTGGTAGCACGTGCCTGTAGTCCCAGCTACTCAGGAGGCTGCAAGAGAATCGCTCGAACCCAGGAGACAAGAGCGAAACTCAATCTCAAAAAAAAAAAAAAAAATAGGAGTTGGGCAACTGGGTTCAGGCATGTGCACTAAAGAGGCACAGTGGCAGAGTTTAACTGGTACATGACCTTCTAGAAACATTTGACTGGTAAGGGAAGAACACCTCAGGTGAGCACGTGTACAACTCCAGTAAACACACTGTGCATGCGGCCCCTTCCAAGAGCTGGCAGGCCACTGCAGGTGTATACAGCACACCCCAAGGAAAGAATCAGGGGAGGAGAGACACAAGACCCAGTAAGTATGCCAACATATAAAACCCTAAGTCAAAGGTCAAACCGTGCACTTGACTCTCTCAAGTTGCCCGCTTGGCCCTCTTCCAAGTGTACTTTACTTCCTTTCATTCCTGCCCTAAAACTTTTTAATAAACTTTCGCTCCTGCTCTAAAACTTTCTCAGTCTCTCACTATGCCTCTCGGTCAAATTTGTTCTTCTGAGGAGGTAAGAACTGAGGTTGCTGCAGACTTGTATGGATTTGCCACCACTAACAACGTGGCATCCTGGATGGGATCCAGAAAAAGGACTTTAGGGAAAAACCAGTGAAATCTGAATAAAGCATGGAATTAAATAAAGTATGGAATACTGGCTCCTTGGTTGTGACAAATGTACCATAGTAATTTGAGGTGTTAACAGTAGGGGAAACTAGGCAAGGAGTATATGAGAACTCTCTATTATCTTTCAACTTTTCCGTAAATCTAAACCTAACGCTATTCAAAAGTAAAAAGCTAAAAAAAGAGAGAGCGAGAGAGAGCAGGGCACAGGGGCTTATGCCTGTAATCCCAGCCCTTTGGGAGGCCAAGGCAGGTGGATCACTTGAAGCCAGGAGTTCAAGACTAGGCTGGCCAATATGGCAAAACCCCATCTCTATTAAAAATAAAAAAATTAGCTGGGCATGGTAGTGCACACCTGTAATCCCAGCTACTTGGGAGGCTGAGGCACAAGAATCACTAAAACCTAGAGGTGGAAGTTACAGCGAGCTAAGATCGTGCCACTGCACTCCAGACTGGGTGACAGAGCGAGACTCTGTCTCAAAAAAAAAAAAAAAAAGAGAGCAAGAGAGAGAGAACTCCACATTTATAATCAGGTAAAGAATGTTGAAATGAACTTCAAATGGATGCAAAACTGGCAAAACTAGGCAATATCCACAGGGTAATAATCAGTTTCATTCCACTGAAGACAATTTTACATTTTTATAGATAGGAATGATTTGAAGATAGAAGTTTACTTCTATCTCTGCAGAGTTGTAAGACAGCCTGGTCAAAGATAAGTAAGCCCTATAAGATAGCCCTATAGGACCAGGTAATTCCCAGAGGCTCCAGCATTCCATTACAATAATATCCACAAATCTCTTTTGCCCAATTCAAAATTTTTCACAATTTCTTCCTAAAAAGGATACAGGACCCAAATTACAAAAAGGCCTTAAAACAGACTGGCCTGACTTGGCAAAAAGGCTAACAGACATACACAAATATTCAAAAGGTCATAGAATGCATTGCTGTTATTACAACACTGTAAACTGAAAAATAACCCAAAGATTAAGACAATTTATCAGCCTCCCCTGAAACCCTACAGACTGCCAAAGATATACATCATTGCCTTAGAGTTAAAAGCACTTGTTTATGTTACCTAGGCAACACAATAGCAAATGGTGTAGTAATAAAATAAGAATTAAAAAAGTAAATTGAATAAAGTAACAATCAATATTAAGTTTCAATCCAAAATCCATCTCCTTCCTGGTTGTACAAACTATTCATCTTAAATATACAGTCAGCTATTAGATGGAAACTATTATTTTTATAGGCCTTATATTTTCATGCGGAGGGATTTCAACAGGACCAATACTCCTGGACTCAGTCTCTGCCTATGGTAAGATACAGCTCTGTGACAAAATATATGATCGTAGGCCAGCCGCAGTGGCTCACGCCTGTAATCCCAGCACTTTGGGAGGCAGAGGCAGCCAGATCACTTGAGCTCAGGAGTTCGAGACCAGCCTGGGCAACATGGTGAAATCTCATCTCTACAAAAAATACAAAAATTCGCCAGGCATAGTAGCACATGCCTGTAGTCCCAGCTACTCAGGAGGCTGAGTTGGGAGAATCTCTTGAGCCTGGAAGACAGAAGTTGCAGTGAGCCGAGATCACACCACTGCACTCTAGCCTGGGCCACAGAGCAAGAACGTATCTCAAAAAAAAAGACTCTGAGGGAAGAGGAAGCAAACAGATTTAAATAAGAGCCTGAAATCAAAAGTACAAGGGCAAATGCTTCAAACCACAACCATGTATATATCTATATATCTATATATATATATATATATATATACACATATACACACACACACATACAAATAATGTATATAAATATGTATTTATATATATATATATATATTTTTTGTTGTTGTTGTTGTTAAGACAGGGTCTCCCTCAGTTGCCCAGGCTGGAGTGCAGTGGTGTCATCTCAGCTCCCGGCACCCTTCGCCTCCCAGGCTCAAGAGACTCTCTCACCTCAGCCTCCCGAGTAGCCAGGACTACAGGCATGTGCCACCACACCCAGTAAATTGTTGTATTTTTAGTAGAGACAGGGTTTTGCTGTGTTGCCCAGGCTGGTCTCAAACTTCTGAGCTCAAGTGATCTGCCTGCCTTGGCCTCCCAAAGTGCTGGGATTACAGGTGTGAGCCACTATGCCTGGTTAATGTTTGCATTTTTTGTAGAGATGGGGTTTCACCGTGTTGCCCAGGCTTGTCTTAAATTCCTGGGTTCAAGTGGTCCACCTGCCTTGGCCTCCCAAAGTGCTGGGATTACAAGCACAAGCCACCTCGCCTGACCTTCCCTCAGAGTTTTAATGTATGTGGCAAGTGTCTTGAAGTCAGAATTCACATGGGCCTTTCACACCTCAGTTTCAGGTGCCCTAGTAGAAGACTGACTATCTCTCGGTGATTGTATTGGACACTCCTAAAGTGAAATTTGCACAGGCCCAATCAGATTATCCTAAATATTCTCTAAGATTTTTGTGTGATACGAAAACAGACAGAAGCTTAATTTCACTTTTTTTTTCCTTTGAGACTGAGTCTTGCTTTGTCACCCAGCTGGAGTGCAGTGGCGCAATCTCAGCTCACTGCAGCCTCCACATCCCGGGTTCAAGCAATTCTCCTGCCTCAGCCTCCTGAGTAGCTGGGATTACAGGCAGTGCTACCATACCCAGCTAACTTTTGTATTTTTAGTAGAGACGGGGTTTCACCATGTTGGCCAGCTGGTCTCAAACTCCTGGCCTCAAGTGATCCATCCACCTCAGCCTCCCAAAGTGCTGGGATTACAGGCATGAGCCACCATGCCTGGCCTCACTTTTACAAATGTAGTTTTATTAGCATTATCTGTTCACCTCAATAGATAATTGTCCCATATTCTTAAGCTAAAATAATTGTTCTTGAATACACAGTCCCCTTATGGGCTACAAGAATGTGATGACGAGACACTCTCTCTTTGCAGCATGTACCGTCAGAATGAAGACCATTCTCAGCAATCAGACAGTCAACATTCCAGAAAATGTTGATATCACTCTGAAGAAACACAGTTACTGTAAAGGGCCCCAGAAGAACCCTGCAGAAGGACTTCAATCACACCAATGTAGAACTCAGTCTCCTTGGAAAGAAAAGGAAGAGGCTCCAGGTTGACAACTGGTGGGGAAAGAGAAAGGAACTGGCTACCATTCACACTATTTGTAGTCATGTACAGAACATGATCAAGGGTGCTACTGTGGGCTTCCATTACAAGATGAAGTCTCTGTAAGCTCACTTCCTCATCAATATTGTATTCTGGGAGAACAGGTCTCTTGTTGAAATCCACAATTTCTTGGGTAAAAAATACATCCGCAGGGTTCGAATGAGGATAAATGTTGTTTGTTCAGTATCTCAAGCCCAGAAAGATGAATTAATCCTTGAAGGAAATGACATTGAGCTTGTTTCAAATTCAGTTGCTTTGATTCAGCAAGCCACAACAGTTAAAATCAAAAACATCAGGAAATTTTTGGATGGCATCTATGTCTCTGAAAAAGGAGCTGTTCAGCAGGCTGATGAATAAGATCTAATAGGTGTCCAGCTTCTGAAACAAGATGCCCGATGAATCCTAAAATGTATTTGTGATTTTTTTTTTTTTTAGACAGTCTTGCCCTGTCACGCAGGCTGGAGTGAAGTGGAACAATCACAGCTCACTGCAGCCTCAACTTCCTGGGCTCAAGCAACCCTCCCACCTCAGCCTCCCAAGTAGCTGGGACTACAGGCACGCACCAACATGCCTGACTAATTTTTTGTATTTTTTGTAGAGACAGGGTTTTGCTATGTTGCCCAGGCTTGTCTCAAACTCCTGGACTCAAGCAATCCTCCTTCCTCAGCCTTCCAGTGTGCTGGGATTGCAGGGGTGAGTAACCGCACCTAGCCTTATTTGTGATATTTTAATTATGTAATAAAATACCTATTGATTTGGGACTTTTTCTGAAAAACAAAACAAAACAAAATAATTATTCTTTACAGCTATCACCCATAATGTAATTGTTTCATAAAATAACCCCTTGTAATTAGAAAACTGGGTATACAGATGAGGGGTATATTTTGCCACTAAATTATCCTGTAGAAGGTAAGTATTGATATTTCTCTCTGTCCATAGAAGCTGGAAGTAGTTGCTGCCCTGGATCTTCTCAGTGTGTCCTTTCAGATCCACTCTCCATCCTTCTATCTCCTATTCTGTGTCCCAGGAGGCTTTTTTTATGTACTGAATCAACCCTTACTCTAACCTCCAGCTGGGTGTAGCCAATGAGAGAAATGGCAGACGATCAAAGCTAGGAGGAAAGGGAAAACAGGCTGCAGTTTGGCAGAGACTGCATTTCTCTATGGAAGGTCACAGGTCCTGTCAAGTGTGACCTAGTTCTTGCTGGTTCTTGAAGAAAACTATTCCTTCCTCTTACCCCTTCAGAATGGTAACTGCTTCCTGTTGTTGCTAGCCCTGGGTCCTTCACTATCCCCTGATGGTTTTCCTTAGCCTTTCACATACCTGGTTAATGATCCCTTCATTCAACCTTCATTCAACTCTCTTATTCTCGTCACTTTCTTTCCCTTTCTTTCTTTTCTTTCTTTCTTTCTTTCTTTCTCTCTCCTTCCTTCCTTCCTCTCTCCTTCCTTCCTTCCTTTCCTTTCTTCCTCTCTTTCTCTCTCTTTTCTTCCCTTTTTTCTTTTCTTTTCTTTTTTAGATGGAGTCTTGCTGTGTCACCCAGGCTGAAATGCAGTGGTTCAATCTCAGCTCACTGCAACCCTCGCCTCCTGGGTTCAGGCGATTCTCCCACCTCAGCTTCCCCAGTAGCTGGGATTATAGGCACAAGCCACCACGCCCGGCTAATTTTTGTATTTTAGTAGAGATGGGGTTTCACCATGTTGGCCAGGCTGGTCTCGAACTCCTGAGCTGAAGTGATCTACCCGCCTCGGCCTCCCAAAGTGCTGGGATTACAGGTGTGAGCCACCGTGCCCGACCTTCTTTCTTTTTTCAATAGAGATGGGGGTCCCATCATCTTGCCCAGGCTGGTGTCAAACTCTTGGGCTGAAATGATTCTCCAGCCTCAGCCTCCCAAAGTGCTGGGATTACAGGCATGAGCCACCACCATGCTCAGCTTCTCTTCACCTTTTGAAAGTGTGCCATCTGTTTTCTGTCAAGACAACCACTTAGACAATTTTTCCAAGCCAAAATTATATCTGCCACTGTATAGAACTTTAGGAACCTAATTTTTTCATTTATGTGTTATGGCAGACAAAACTACTTTTTCAGAAATCCTTAAATCCACCTTCATATATAACCAGCATAGCTATTCATCCAAATGCACGTCCTAATTTGGCCCTTCCCGTTTCAGTATACAGTGTAACCTCCCCGTTTGCTCTTTTGATATCTAAATCACAGTGTCTTGGTCAATAATATAAAATACCCTACTCCACAAGCCCTTGCCATGGACTAAACCTTGAACGATCCCATTGTTCAACACTTCTCAAAAGCCCAGTTGAGAAAATTGATTAGGATTAAGTGAAGTACACAAAGTTCATGCATTAATCTCTAGTAGAGTAGGACTGTCACATTAGTATATTTAGACCATATTACATCTGAAGGCTTGCTTTTATTTTGGGGTTATATCAAGGGATTCTGATTTTATCAAGGAACAATTAAAGAAATTGCCCTAGAAAATCTGATACTACATTTGCTGTAGGGACATAGTTTAGCATATTTCTCACTGTCTCCTGTGCTTAGTACTTGGGGTCATAGTTAGGTGTCTTCCACAAAAAAATTTTCTCACCCTCTTTGTTCGAGTTCTCATTTACCAAGCAACATCCTGATTTCTGTGTTACTCTATCTACATAAAAATAATATGCTGGTCATACCGATTTTGAGTATTTCTCATCATTAATTAATAAAGAGACTTCTGAATATGATCTAGCTTCCTATGCTTCACCACAGGGGGAAACATGCTGACCATGCCCTGTGTGAGAATTTCCACTCCATGTCATGGCAATATTTCTTGTTATAAATGACTAAATTAGTATTCTGGTTCTACCCCAATCTAATGTGCATTTTAGTTAATGTTAACCAATTTCTCAGAACATGGTTTTTGTTTTTTGTTTTTTTTTAAATAAATCTCTGGGCTTTAAACTAGAAAAAAAAAAATCTCTGGGCTTTAAACTAGAAGGCTAGATCCTGTCTTCCCTAAGATAAAATACCTACCTCTTCCAGTTGCACTTGGTTTTTTTTGTTTTGTTTTGTTTTGTTTTGTTTTTTTGAGACAGAGCCTCACTCTGTTGCCCAGGCTGGAGTGCAGTGGCGCAATCTCGGCTCACTGCAAGTTCTGCCTCCTGGGTTCATGCCATTTTCCTGCCTCAGCCTCCCGAGTAGCTGGTACTACAGGTGCCCGCCACCACACCTGGCTAACTTTTTGTATTTTTTCGTAGAGACTAAAAACGGTTTCACCATGTTAGCCAGGATGGTCTCGATCTCCTGACCTCATGATCTGCCCACCTCAGCCTCCCAAAGTGCTGGGATTACAGGTGTCAGCCACCTCACCAGGCCTGCACTTGTATTTATTAACATATCCTATATAAAGTCTCAGGTAAGAGGCTCAGCTTAGAGCTAAATCTGAGGAAAAGCTCTGCTTATCCCTAGAACTATGAAATAGATTATACTGCCCTTCCCTATCCTCTCCTATTTACAATCAGGAAGCTTAGCATCAACTCTAAGGAATCTTTTAGAAATGGTTCTCAAACTTTTCATGTTTGTGAAATACTTTGAATGCCAGAATTTAGGGCAGCCAACTTAAATGAATTAAAGAAGTTAAAATAACACTAAATTAGTTATTATACCATCTCAGAGGACATAGAACCCATCCACAATTAATCCCCTATCCATATGGTACACTTTCAATATTGTAGGTGTTTGAGAATTATCTCTGCTCAATGATTTCTCATACAATGACAAGGCAAAGCTCTCTCACATTCCAGTGAACCACCATCTTCTTGTAAAGCCAACTTAATGCTATGCTTTGCCTTTAGTTGCAACTTGAAAAAAATTGTGCAACCTACAGCACCTCAATACTACATACAATGAACATAATTGTTTTATAACAAAAATTGAAGTTATACATTTGTGAAAACTTTGCTGCATACTGTATCATCTCAGCACTCCAGTTGAGAACCACTGTCTTACCTGTTTTCAATTTCCCCCATTGTGGCTTACTGACATAATTCTAGTTTCTTTATTCCTAATGCTTTAACTCACATTTTACTATTTTATTGCATGCATGTCCTTCCTTCTTAAATTATTTGCAGAATGAAACTAAGTGTTCAAAAAATAAAATACAGAAAGGAAATGCTGTCTTTGGTGGCCACTCTCTATAGCCTTCTGCAAATAGAAGTAAAAAATAAGTTAGCCACAGCCTATTACGTACCTACAGCAATGTCCACGAGATCCTCACTCAATAGGAGGGTTTAAAGTAATTAGTGATTTTTGAGAAGCTAACCATCACCAACCATACTCCATCTATTCTACTCACAGGAAGGGTTTCCCAATTTGTTAAAGACACCCTCTCTGTAGAAAGATCTCTGTGAACCATATAACCTATTCTCTATAGACCTCCCTGTTTCCTGCAACCACATACAAATGGACACCAAAGTCTTTTCTTATTCTGGGACATAGCTAACGGTTTGTATGTCAAAGTTTGTTTCAGGCCTGTAAAATCTGAATCTGAGAGACGGAGAGAATAGAGACTCAGTAGTTATAATGACATAAAGGTGCAGACATGAAGCAATTCAACTTGTCTGTGCTTTGCAGACAAATGTCAACAACTGTTGGAATCCCTGCAATGCAACAATCAGAGATCATGTGAGATTTTTCTTTCTGTTTTTACTAAAAGTGTAAACCTGGCTGCAAGATAACCAGCAAACAAGCAGCTTCGATTTTGTGTACAAAGGACTGTTGATTATGCATGGATTATTTTCTTCAGTCACACTACTTTGTATGGATAGCAACACTGTCAGTGATGTCATCTTTTTAAACAACAGATCCGAATGTATAGGCACATTGTGTCAACTGAGCCCAAATCAATGACCTGGGTAATGCAATCAGGGTAACACTATTATTCCTCATCTAAACCATCCAAGCCCATAGACAAATAAATGCTAATCTGATGCATGTTTAAGGAATACGTTACATGGGAAAGAAACTCAAGCCCTTGTTTAGTTTTATTTACATTCTAATATGTACTTCCAGAAAATGCATCACAGAATTTACATCATATGCATCCGAATAAGCTGTTTTATTTTTGTATTAGTAGCGGGCTAAGTTATTAACAATCATACTTTCTTGGATAAGAACACTTTTAACGAGAATATCTTCTAAAGAATGTGTATTCATATAGCATACCAATACCTTTTCACAACTGTGGAATCAGAATAATTTATGGCATTCCCGATAGAGGAGGCAGCATTGTTTTATTGATTGGAATAAGGAAAATTTTGAAGGATGTATATACAGCTTTTAGTTCCATCTCCGCTTGCTTTATGATTCGATTATTTGTTTACTTACTTTCATATGGGCATAACATGAATTTAAATCAAGCAGATTTAAAATTTTTGAACAGTTGGAACCTAAGCTTTCTGAGGTGAAAAATGTTTCTTAAAACGTTTGTAGGGAAAGAGATCTAACGAGTCTTTTCAATCGTTTAATAAAAGTATACACTGAGCGCCTTCCACAGAGTTGGGCAGGTGCTGCGGAGAAGCTTAGCGCCACGCAGGCCTCCAAGACCGCATATCCGGGACATTCCAGAGTCAGTCCGAGGCCCCGCCCTTAGAGGGCGGGGCCACTGGGCGATCGGGGCAGGCCCTTAGTCGTGCCCCGCCTCGTCTGCCCCGCCAGCGCGTCGAGGGAGGGGCCAGCGACACATGGCCTAGTAACCGTCCGGCCGCGGCGCTGGCTTAAGCCATGGCTGAGAGTAGCCGGATTCCTCAGGCCTGGGCGCTCCTGCAGCAGTGCCTGCACGCCCGGCTGCAAATTCGCCCAGCCGATGAGGACGCCGCGGCCCAATGGGTGGAGGTAACGTCAGCCCGGCAGCTCTCGTTATCCTCCGGCGTGCGGGGCGGTTTTTTCCGCGTTGTCTCGGTGACTCGTCCTCTCTGTGTCTCTCTCTGAGACCGGCGGTCCGGCCGCGGGGATACCGGGTCAGCTTGAAGCTGGCCGCGGTGGCCTGCCTGGCTGCGCTTGTCTTTTCCGTCCTGCATCACCGTTCCCCGGCGCCAGGTGTAGCCCCCGAGAGGAAGAGCGCGTCTCCCTTCTTGGGGGGACCACGGGGATTTGAAACTGAGTTCGGTGAACTTCAGGCCTTACTGTCTCAGACCCCTTGCAGCTCGTGGTCTATGCTGGTCGGGGGCAAGCTTGTAGGTCAGGTTTGCTGCAAGAGTTCATGATCTGCTTAGACTTACGCCTCAGATCGCGTCGAATTCCCCCTATGTTGACTTGGTCTTAGCATAGAAATGAGATTTCCTAAGAAACAATTCTATTTCTAGAAGCCTTTTAAAATTTTTGACCTATTTCCAACTGAGAAACAAAGACCACTACTTTTATAACAATGTTGCATTGTTATCAAACACATTTCTCCAAAGAATTTAAAACATTTATGTCACTATGAGTTCCTTCTACTTTCATTTTTAAGACCGCCTGCCCCCACTGCATACAAAAACAAATGAAATTTTCTTTAAGACCTCTGACGTATTTTTGGAGTACGTTAAAATGTAAGAAAAAAATTAGTTCATAATGAAGACTTTTGTAGATAATCAGAAACTTCAGTGTAGCAAAATCTCATTCGCTCATCTTTTCTGCTGAATTCGGTCCCAGATCTAGCATTACTTAAAACAATTTTAGTTTTTTTAAATATATATTTTATTTATTTATATTTTATTTTTATTTTTTGAGATGAATTCTCGATCTGTCGCCCAGGCTGGAGTGCAGTGGCACGATCTCGGCTCACTGCAACCTCCGCCTCCCGGGTTCAAGCAATTTTCCTTTCTCAGCCTCCCGAGTAGCTGGGACAACAGGCGCAAGCTACCACGCTAACTTTTGTATTTTTAGCAGAGAACAGGGTTTCGCCATTTTGGCCAGGCTTGTCTAGAACTCCTGACCTCAGGTGATCCACCTGCCTCAGCCTCCCAAAGTGCTGGGATTACAAGCCTGAGCCACCGCGCCCCGCCTGCTTATTGTAAATAGTACCCGTGAACTATATGATGTGTGGGTGATTATTCTAAAATCAGAATCTGTTGCCCTGTGCTAATTTGGAAATATAAGCATAGAAATTCCTGTATTCTTATCTCTCTCCTTTCCCAGAAATTCACTTTTCTTATTTTTGTCATGATTTTTTGTGAGGTCTTGATTTCCTTATTTGAAATTTTATTATTTTATTTTGCCATCCTATCTAAAGAATTAACTTTAGATTTACCACCAGGCGCGGTAATCCCAGCACTTTGGGAGGCCGAGGCCGGCGGATCACTTGAGGTCAGGAGTTTGAGACCAGCCTGGCCAACATGGTAAAATCCCGTCTCTACTAAAAATACAAAAATGAGCCAGGCTTGGTGGCGGACACCTGTAATCCCAGCTACTCGGGAGGCTGAGGCAGGAGAATCTCTTGAACCCGGGAGGCAGAGGTTGCAGTGAGCCAAGATCGCACCACTGCACTCCAGCCTGAGCCACAGAGTGAGACCTCATCTCAAAAATAAAAAATAAATAAAATAATTATCCTTTTTTTTTTTTTTTTTTTTTGAGACAGAGTCTCACTCTATCACCCAGGCTGGAGTGCAATGGTGCAATCTGGGCTCACTGCAACCTCCGCCTCCCGGGTTCAAGCCGTTCTCCTGCCTCAGCCTTCCAAGCAGCTGGGACCACAGGCGGCTGCCACCACGCCTGGCTAATTTTTTGTATTTTTACTAGAGACGGAGTTTTCACCGTGCTAGCCAGGATGGTCTCGATCTCCTGACCTTGTGATCTGCCCGCCTCGGCCTCCCAAAGTGCTGGTATTGCAGTCTTGAGCCACCGTGCCCAGCTGAATTATCCATTTTTATAGTTGCATCCAGACACTACAAATTGCAAACTATCAATCATTTAGTTTCCTTCCATGCTTATTTATCTTTTTTATGTTGTTTAGGCTACATCTCCTTATGCAAAATCACATGTATTTTATTGCTGGCACATCAAAACTATCAGTTTGTGTTTATAAACTTAAAAACTATTTTAAAGGCTTTCCCTTTCACTCCTACACACATAACTAAATTAGTTTAAAGAGCTGACAAGTAATTTAGATGGTGAGAAAATGTAAATTCTTTCTTCTTACATATTCTCTACCCTGTTCTATTATTAAAAGTTCTTGTTTTTTTAGAAACAGCATTTTGATTGTCAAGATTTGAAGGTTACTTTCTTTGCTTGTTCTTAGTTTCATTCATTTAGAACTTTGCTGTCACAGACTAATGTTTTTGTTTCTGGTAAGTGAACTTTTTAAAGCTACAGTGAGAATTATCTGTATTTTTCTATATATCTGAAATGTTTTATACCAAAGAAGTTATAAGGAAAGTGATTTTTGACTTGAAGTCACAACTTAACATCTATTATGGAATAAATGAAAGGCAAAGACCTTAATGAGGAGATAATGTTAGTAGAAAGAACAGGTATTGTTCTGCAAATGATTAGGTATTTAATTCTGACATTGCATGTGTCCAAATATAAATATGCTTAAGATTTCGATTCATGATGAAAACAATACTAGTGGAGAGGCCTGTGACAGTAGTGCAAATACCTATAATAACTTGCCAGCTTCTTATGGGTATGCATTGGAGGCCCTTGCCTATTGTTTCAGTAGCATGATTGCACTTTTTAAAACTCACTTATTTTCCAGGTAAATCACGTGTGAGTGCAGAGCTGCATTCACATTTATCAAGAAACTTCTTTGGATAACACATAGAGCCTGGAACATATAGTTGAATGTTAATGCAATCAACAGATAAATTGAATCCCTATCATGTACAAAACAGCCTGTAAAGTGCTTTGGAAGTTAAAATGTGAAATAAATTGTGCCTCTGCCCTTAAATTTATTTCTACATACTCATTTAATAAACACTAATATAGCACTTACTATGAACCAGGCACTGTGTTTAAGCACTTTACAAATATTAACTCATTTAATCTTCCTAATAGCTCCTGGAGTCAAGATTAATTTATAGAATCAAAAAAATCTAATGATTCACTCAGAAGCAGAATCAAAGTCACTATTTAAATGTCTCTTTTCTGTATAGTCTCTGTCCTACAAGATCTAAGAAATATCCAAGTCATTATGTAAAATAAATAAGCCTATATTCCTGATAATAACCAACCTTTTAATGTAGAATTTACTATCACAAATGCAGTTTTCAAGTCCTAATCATGTTTATATAAAGCATTAACAACAACAACAACAAATAATTGGACAGTTTCCTGGAGTTTATAGAAATAGAATCAGACCCTTATTTTCATTATCTGTAAATAAATGGATTAGGGGAAATAAAAAGAGATGATGTCAAGAGATATCAGTTACATGTTGTTTATCCATCAGCTGTACCTGGTATAATGTGAATTCACTTGGCATTGAATAAATGGGGCCCAGCAAACGAAATGTTTCTAAGTCTGTCACCTTTACTTGGGAAAAGGCTGGTTGATCGTCTTAATGATTTTGATTAGAAATAAATGTTTGAAGGTATAACTTGTCTTCACTGCTCTTGGCTATATTTTAAACTTAAATGTGAAAGAAATAACTGAGATGATTGAAAATGGAAAAATATTTTGTTTTCTCACATGAGAAATCTTTTGTAAAGTTCATTTTCTGTGCTTTTAACCTCTATGTCTATAATATTAATAGTTGTGAAACTTTACCCATTTAGCCCTGTATCTTTACAGATATTGTTGTAATCTGAGTTTACTGTGGTGATTTCTCATAGGTCCAAAGAGGACTGGTGATCTATGTGTGCTTTTTCAAGGGAGCTGATAAAGAACTTCTTCCCAAAATGGGTACGTGTTTGACTTTGTTTCTTTTTTAAGAGTGAGAGGCCAAGCGTGGTGCTCACACCTGTAATCCCAATACGTTGGGAGGCCAAGGCAGGTGGATTACTTGAACCCAGGAGTTAGAAGCCAGCCTGGGCAACATAGTAAGACCTCTACTCTACAAAAAATAAACAAAAGTAACTGGGTATGGTGACCTGTGCCTATGGTCCTAGCTACTTAGGAGGCTGAGGCTGGAAGATTACTTGAGGCCAGGAGGTCGAGGCTGCAGTGAGCCGAGATGGTGCCACTGCACTCCAGCCTGGGCAACAGAGCGAGACCCTGTCTCAAAAAAAAAAAGAGAGAGTGAGAAAGAACAGTAATAGACAAATGAACCCGAAGAGACAAGAAGCACAATCTTTTTCCTCCCCTTTTATTTTTAAAATAATAAATAATAAATAATAATTTTACATATTCATGGGATACAAAGTGATATTTTAATACTGTATACAATGTATAACAAACCAGATATGCATTATCTCAAAAATTTATTATTTGTGTTGTGAATATTTAAAATCCTTTCTTCTAGACTTGACAGTATACACTAAATTATAGTTAGCCATATTCATCCTACAGTGCTCCAGAACACCAGAACTCATTCCTCTTCTCTAGCTGTAATTTTGTATCCATTAACCAATCCCTGCCCATCCTAAGAAGCACAATCTTAAACTGTGCTGATGAGTTATTAATTACTTAATTCTATCTAGTGTTATTGGCCTTAGCTATTTGCCTGTTTCAAAGTTTAAAGTAAGCAAGTATGGTGGAATTTTTTAAAACATCTGCAGCATTTCAGATGACTTACAGATTGATGTAGAAGAGTGTACACACATACACATACACACAATGTACTTCAGCCAAGGATACAGAAACTTCTTGGAAGTAGGGTGGTCACACAGGGAGAAACAGATGCTGCATTTCTTAATATAGTTTCCTTTATCCCCTAGAGCCCCTAACAGAGGCAGTAGATGACACTGTATATACAAGATGTGGGTCTCATCAAACCTGGACAACTCAAGTTTATATCATTATTATGGAAGAATTTGCATTAGCCATGTATGCACTTCCTTGTGGAAATAAGAATAGATATAAGGTTCTCCTGGGTCTTGAGCTGAATTCAGTGTCATCACAGCCATACCTCCTCCAAGGACATGGAAAACAGAGTCAATGTTCAGGGATCTCTGAATAGTAATTTATCTACCTGCAGCTTTCTGGTTTCCTGGACAGGCTATAGCACTGTATAGTGATATGTATATATACACTATCTCAGATAGCTATAGCATTTCATGTGATAATTACATAGGTTCAGATATACCAAATCAAATCATATACCCTCTCAGGACAGTATTTGGATATAAGGATTATATCCACAAACAAACATACATACAAACTTGAAAGAAAAGAAGCTGTCCTTAAGGTTGGGAACAGGTTGTATTCTCCTCATTAGTAAAGGACAGCATCCATTAGTTGGATTAATAAGAAATATTAATTATACAAATGGGCAGTTGAAGCTTACAGAAGTTAACCTAGAAGAGCTTCAAGGGCAAATAGGCCAATGAGGAAGAGCTTAGACAAAAAGCTAAAACTCCTAGAGGGAATTTTATACTGACATATCAAACATGTCTGACAACTTTGTCAAAAGATGAAAACCAGACTTAAGAGACTATGCTAGGTGAGAATGGAAAGCCAGTAACTACAATAGTTTGAAATTTGAATCCAGAAGATAATAAGGAACATCTAAAGGGTTAAGAACATAATGTTCTGGTCTGAAGAAGAAAGGAAAAAAAAGAGAGAGGCCAGGCGCGGTGGCGCACACCTGTAATCCCAGCACTTTGAGAGGCCTAGGCAGGCAGATCACGAGGTCACAAGATCAAGACCATCCTGGCTAACATGGTGAAACCCCGTCTCTACTAAAAATACAAAAAAATTAGCCGGGTGTGGTGGTGGGCGCCTGTAGTCCCAGCTACTCGAGAGGCTGAGGCAGGAGAATGGCATGAGCCCAGGAGGCGGAGGTTGCAGTGAGCCGAGATCACGCCACTGCACTCCAGCCTGGGCGACAGAGGGAGACTCCATCTCAAAAAAGAAAAAAAAAAAAGAACATAATGTAATGAGGACTCCTATTACAGAGAATAATTTGTCAAATCCTAATGCTGGAGTGTTACACATTCTCTCCACTTTCCTAAATTAATATTTTGCCTTGGATTAAATCTTTTTTGGTCCATAAAAAATGTAGAAATCTTCAAAAATAGGAAGAAAGTGTTTGTCATTCTGACTTAAGATTGACTTCATAAAGTTGTCTTATGGATTCTCAAATGGTTCTTCATCATAATAGGATAAAATATGCCTACCATATCCAAACCGCATGTTGTTTTATAGTGATTAAATCCTGTGCGCTTCCATATCTGTCTTTGTGAGTTCACTTTAAATACATGTATAAGATTGTAGTGAATTTAAAACACCGAGGAGGTCCACCTTAACTCTTGTAGTGGATAGTCTGACACGAACACATGATTTTTTATATCATGATTTTCAGTAAAGAAATATATGACTCTAAGAATCACATTCTACTCATTTGAGTTGTAAGCAAAGTAAGTCCATCTATTATTAATAGTATTAACCTGTACTTCCCTCTATTCCAGTAGGCTAAGTAAGTCAATGTGATGGGATTCTCTTAAGCCTCACCTCATATTTATTACATAGATTCAGATATTTCCAATCAAAGCATATATCCCTTGAGAATATAATAACCAGTTAAATCCGCAAAATCTGAATTAGCATGGTTAACATAGAGATGTGTAGAATCTTCCTTAATTCACCTTCAGTATAATTGGACAGAGGGCGAGAAACCTGTCAAAGCTTAACATCCCATATACATCATTAGAGATACTTGATTGATAACCTGTTTTAGGATATTTGAGTTTCCAACATGCCATTAATTCATTGTCTCGTTTTAATTCTACTTATTGGTTCTACATTGTATTTATCTACATACTGATATTTGCATACCAACAGCATTAACTGAAATCTCAGTTATAGCCAGTAGAGGGAGGTACGTGGAAACATAATAAATTGTAGCATTACCTCTCAGGCCTGTTATTCCAAAATTGCCTATTTACTCTGTCACTAGCCTGAGGCCTAGATAGCTAGATAGTGATTTCGAGTGGAATGAAGTGCCCTGGAAAGTTTCCTTACAAGCAGTCAATAAAGACTGCTGGCTAAACAGCAAAGTCCTATTTGTAATAGAGAAAACTAGAGGTATTTAAAAATAAATGTTAGTTAAGTGAAAATTGATGATGCTTAATGCCTAGCTTAGGAATTCATTTGGGTGTTCACCTTGGCAGGTTTTTACCAGATTAATTCCATGATTTGTAGAGAGGGGTAACCATATGAATATTTACTACAGACCCTCTAATAATTAAAACCGTTAGCTACCCCAACAGAAAGCATGCCTTTTAAAGCCTAATTTGAAGGCAGGTGTCTTGAAGTTTATATAGTTCCTTCTACCATTTGCCCTCTCAGGACTATTCTTTGCAAACAGAAGTCATGTGTACCTTTATAGAGGTAGGGAGACCCTAGGTCTATTTATATTAGACACTTCTTTTGCTTATTGTTTCAAAAATGGTTAATGTTGAGGTAGAAAGGCTTTCTAAGTTTAGGCTTTTAGCTATATATGGATATTTATGGTGGTTTCGACACTTATTAGCTATAGGAAATCTCACGAATGCTACAAAAATAATATCACGTTTTCTTATATGTGTATGAAGATAATGCCATAGCTTTATATCTTTTTATTTACTTTTTCAGTTGTAACAATGAATTTCTGATGATTCTTGCTTTCACCTTTACCCTTCTCTCATGAGTAATATTTATAAAATGATTAGTCCATGTTAATATTGCCTTTAAGGTTATTAAACAACAAAATTAGCTGGTTTATATTGGGATTGAAACAGGAACCTTTGACTCCACTTAAAACTCTTGGCAACTAAGTTTAAAATAATAACTGCAGTAAAATTGTTATTTGATATTCCATTATAAAGAAGAATTTAGCCGGGCGCGGTGGCTCACACCTGTAATCCCAACACTTTGGGAGGCCAAGGCGGGTGGATCACGAGGTCAGGAGATCGAGACCACCCTGGCTAGCATGGTGAAACCCCGTCTCTACTAAAAATACAAAAAATTAGCCGGGCGTGGTGGTGGGCGCCTGTAGTCCCAGCTACTTGGGAGGCTGAGGCAGGAGAATCGCTTGAACCCAGGAGGCGGAGCTTGCAGTGAGCTGAGATCACACCATTGCACTCCAGCCTGGGCGACAGAGCAAGACTAAATAAATACATAAATAAAGCAAGCAAGCAAGCAAGCAAGCAGAATTTGGTGTGAGGAGGAGTTATCCTCATATTTTTCCAGTGGGATTTACTTACTAAATAAAAAGAACAGGAAGGTAAAATCTTCTCATGTATTCCCCCAGGGGAACAATATTTGAGGTTCCAGTGTACAGTTATTTCTTTAGACCTTTCTGGATGAACTTATTGTTAGGTTATCTTAACTGCCAATTCAGATTTAAAATATCATACCATTTTCTGCATGAAAATTGCCTTATTTTTCATGCTTAGATTATTTAGCTTAGTGAAGCAGTATTTTAAATCTAAATAGAGACTTTGGGTTAGAGGCATGAGCTGACAAACTGAATTTTAAACAGAGATTTGCTGACTAAAAACTTGATGGTTTTCTTCATGTTTGTTTTTCACTTTAAAATGTTTTGCCTTTCTTCCTCACCCAGTGAATACACTGTTAAATGTGAAATTAAGTGAGACAGAAAATGGCAAGCATGTCTCTATATTGGATCTACCTGGAAACATTCTTATTATCCCTCAAGCTACCCTTGGAGGAAGACTAAAAGGAAGAAACATGCAATATCACTCTAACTCTGGAAAAGAAGAAGGGTTCGAACTTTACTCTCAATTTGTGACTCTATGTGAAAAAGAAGTAGCTGCTAATAGCAAGTGTGCTGAAGCTGGGGTTGTAGTGGAACATGGCACTTATGGGAACAGGCAGGTGTTAAAGCTGGACACCAACGGACCATTCACACACTTAATTGAGTTTTGAAAATGAAAAACTAGTTTCCATAGCTGTTTTCTGGTATGAAATGATCTAAAGTATAATTAGATTTTCTTCCCCTTCATCTTGAATATACTAATCTTCAGCATTTTTAGACAAGAAAATCTTGAGTTTCATATATAACTCTGCACCTGCTAATTGGATGACTTTGCCAAGTCACCTAAACTCTGAATCTCAGTCACCTTTTGTCCTACATTCCTCTACCCTTCTACTTGAAAATTTGAAATATGCTGTCTATTCACTTCATAGTCATTAAGGAAATGTTCTTAATTGTTTTTTTGTTTTTGTTTTTTTTTGAGATGGAGTCTCGCTCTGTCGCCAGACTGCAGTGCAGTGGCGCAATCTCGGCTCACTGCAACCTCCGCCTCCTGGGTTCAAGCTATTCTCCTGCCTCAGCCTCCCGAGTAGCTGGGATTACAGGTGCACGCCACCATGCCCAGCTAATTTTTTTGTATTTTTAGTAGAGATGGGGTTTCACTGTGTTGGCCAGGATGGTCTCGATCTCCTGACCTCGTGATCCGCCCACCTTGGCCTCCCAAAGTGCTGGGACTACAGGCATGAGCCACTGTGCCCGACCTCTTAGTTGTTTTTAAAAAATTATGTACATTTTAAGTATTTTGCAATGAAGAAATTCATGCAAACAAGAAAAACACATTTCTTATACCATCAAATTTGTGTAGCATGTAATAAAAATAACTATTTGTATTAAAATTAGGTAAACTTCAGCACAACCCAATTATAACTTTGTTAATTTTGTTTACTATTTCAGTTTTCTATATTTCCATACGTAAGTCACCATTTCTTTTAATAATATGCATGAAAATGTAATATAGGGCCAAATGTGGTGGCTCATGCCTATAATCCCAGCACTTTGGGAGGCCGAGGTGGGAGGATCACTTGAGCCCAGGAGTTTGAGACCAGCCTGGGCAGAATAGCAAGACCCAGTCTCTAACATATACATATATATATATATATATATATATATATATATATGCACACACACATATGTAATATAGAAGGGTTATTGTGTGTTATATTACTTTCCAGGGACATCCAAATGTTTTACATTACTTTAAGAATCTTTACTTGATATAAGAACAAAGTATAAGGGTTTAAAAGTTGTTTTTATTAAACATACTATATAAATGGGTTAATGGTCTATTTTTCAGTTTTTACCAAAACCATGTGTCTCACTTTTTGTCTTTGCTTTTTAAAGAACTGGTTCATGAAATTAGTGTTAGTTCATAAATTGTTTAAGAAGTTCCTTTTCCATTGAATTAGATTGCTGTAAAAGGGAGAAAAAGGGAAGCTTCCCATAAGAATAGTTTGAAAACAAATTGACTTGCTCCTTTCCATATTATCTGCTTGATGATATGGAGCCAGTGTCAATTTTTCTGTTAGTGAATGTTTTGGACTAGATGTTTGTTGCCGTCCCCAAAATTTTATGTTGAAGCCCTTATTAATGTGATGGTATCTGGAGATGGGGCTCCTCCAACCATCCCATCCTGGAACATCCCCGCCTGAGGACACAGCGGGAAGGTGGCTGTCTATAAGCCAGAAAGAAAGTAGTCTCCAGAAACAGACCATGCTGACACCTTGAGCTTGAACTTCTAATAACCAGAACTGTGAGGAAATAAATTTCTGGTGTTTAAACCACCCAGTCCTATGGTATTTTGTTAGGGCAGTCTGAGCTAGGACAGTGATATAAGATAGTCAGCTAGTAAGGTAAACTTTTCAAAGGCAAGAGAGGAAGATATACAAGAAATTGAAAGAATAATTAAGTCAGTAAGAGGTAACATTCAGTTTTGGCAAACTCCTCTGACGAGTTGAAAAGGCTTTTTTTTTTTTTAAGAGTAAAAACCAAATAACTAATTCTAATTGACAAAAAAAGGTAAATAAATAAACATCCTAAGTAGCTGCTGAAATTTCTGTTGTGTCTTATAGTTTCTTTAGGTCTGTGTTCCTAAGATGCTTAAAATTTTTATCATGAAAAATTCTATTTTCTCTATACCCTTCCTGCACTATTCTATTTTGGAACCAGAGAATCAATAACTGGCTTGGTAATGAGCTCATTGTCCTTAACTTTTGCTTTATTGATTCATGATACACTTACTGAAATGTAATAAACTATTCATAAACTTGCAAACTCCAGTTGTCTCAAAGTTTCTCCAAAGAGATATGTACGTCTTTCAAAAAGATAATGTTACCTATTTTGAACCATTTTGATTTTATGTCTAGGTGAAATGCTGACTCATAGCCCTTGATTGCTGTTTTAGAGTTCAGGCAATCCTCTTTGAAAAATGTGCTTGAGGTACTTGGGGAGAAGAACAATTTCAAGTACATGAAGGGTTATTAAGCAGAAGGTGATAGGCATCTTTGCTTAATTTCCAGAGAGGCTACAACAAGGGAAAAGGCAAATGAAGTCGTGGATATGAAAATAACTATACCTTAGCTTTCTGTAGCTCTTCTGGCCCAAGGTGCTCAAAGAATCTTCGATAGATATTTTATCTTCACAGGATATGTATGATAAGGATAGCACTGTGGAAAGTAAGACAATGCTTAAGGAATTTCCCCAAGGTCACACAAGAGGGAGGACTAATTTCTATTTTCTTGACTTTCTTGTAGTGACAGTTGTTAAAAATTGAAATTGGCCTGGGCGCGGTGGCTCACGCCTGCAATCCCAGCACTTTGGGAGGCAGAGGCAGGCGGATCACGAGGTCAGGAGATCGAGACCATCCTGGAGATCGAGACCATCCTGGCTAACACGGTGAAACCCCGTCTCTACTAAAAATACAAAAAATTAGCCAGGTTTGGTGGCAGGCGCCTGTAGTCCCAGCTACCTGGGAGGCCGAGGCAGGAGAATCACTTGAACCCAGGAGGCGGAGGTTGCAGTGAGCCGAGATCGCGCCACTGCACTCCAGCCTGGGCACCACTGCACTCCAGCCTGGGCGAGAGAGCAAGACTCCGTCTCAAAAAAAAAAAAAAAAAAAAAAAAAAAAAATTTGAAATTGATCTTGATAAAGACCTAGCATCTCTTAATGTGCATCACTTGAGAAAGAATAGCCAATAAATTGGTTTATTTTCTAAATTAGGAGCAGGCAGGGTTGCGCCTAATTTAGGTGCTTTCTGCCTCTGTTTTCCTAAGATTAAAGAATGTTTCAAATAGAATATCTAAATACAGATACTATTTTATCTGCCAATTTAGAAACCTCTGGATTCAATTGTAGAAAATACTATTATTTTCCATTGTGTATAAGACACAATGGATATGGTTGTAATAGCTTGAGTATCTTCATATAAAGCAAAATCAAACATACTTTTACCATTCTTTCATGAGTTCAAGTCATAAAAGAAGGTACACCATTTATGAATAGTATCTGTACTAATGATGATTTCTTGACTCCATAATGAAAGAACTAAATTTATCAGATATCAATATCAATACTATAAAATCCTTCATGCCACTTGTTTTAGAAAAGAACTCACATTGATGTTATGATAGAACAATGTCATGTCAGATTTTTACTATCTGTGATTAACATTGCAGAGGACCTAATTTGTTATATTATAGTTAAATATATAGCAAAAAAAAAAAAAGATAATGAAATTCCAATGTCCTTAGAAGTGTCTTGCCTATTAATTTATTGAAATAAGACTAGTTTCTTAAAGGGAAGAACTACTAGAAAAGTAACATTTTCGTTTTGAAGCCATCCCTTGGTGATGACTTTAAACAGTTATTTTGATAGTTTCATAACTATTCTCCCTACCTCCTGTTTCTCCTATCCCTATTCCTTTTCTGCAGACCATCTCCAAGGTTATATTCCCAGAACATGTATTTCTCTATGATATTCTACTTCTTAGAAACTTCTATAACTCCTCTTTATCAACTGGACAAAGTCTAATCTTCTGAGGTTGGGATCAGCATTCTCTATACGCCTTAAGAGTGAATGAAATCACTCAAGGAGATCTGTAGAAGACTAAAATCACAATCTTAAGAAATAACATGTAAAGAAATGGCAAAGTATGAGAGGCCAGAGGAGATGATAGAGATTTCAGAGAGTCAGAGAACCAGAAAAGCGCATTGTTTTTTTTTTGTTTGTTTTTAATTTTTTTTATTACACTTTAAGTTCTAGGGTACATGTGCACAACGTGCAGGTTTGTTACATATGTATACATGTGCCATATTGGTGTGCTGCACCCATTAACTCGTCATTTACATTAGGTATATCTCCTAATGCTATCCCTCACCCCTCCCCCCACCCCATGACAGGCCCCGGTGTGTGATGTTCCCCACCCTGTGTCCATGTGTTCTCATTGTTCAGTTCCCACCTATGAGTGAGAACATGTGGTGTTTGGTTTTCTGTCCTTGCAATAGTTTGCTCAGAATGATGGTTTCCAGCTTCATCCATGTCCCTACAAAGGACACGAACTCATCCTTTTTTATGGCTGCATAGTATTCCATGGTGTATATGTGCCACATTTTCTTAATCCAGTCTGTCATTGATGGACATTTGGGTTGGTTCCAAGTCTTTGCTATTGTGAATAGTGCCGCAATAAACATACGTGTGCATACGTCTTTATAGCAGTATGATTTATAATCCTTTGGGTATATACCCAGTAATGGGATGGCTGGGTCAAATGGTATTTCTAGTTCTAGATCCTTGAGGAATCGCCACACTGTCTTCCACAATGGTTGAACTAGTTTACAGTCCCACCAACAGTGTAAAAGTGTTCCTATTTCTCCACATCTTCTCCAGCACCTGTTGTTTCCTGACTTTTTAATGATCGCCATTCTAACTGCTGTGAGATGGTATCTCATTGTGGTTTTGATTTGCATTTCTCTGATGGCCAGTGATGATGAGCATTTTTTCATGTGTCTGTTGGCTGCATAAATGTCTTGTTTTGAGAAGTGTCTGTTCATATCCTACTTTTTTCACCTACTTTTTGATGGGGTTGTTTGATTTTTTCTTGTAAATTTGTTTAAGTTCTTTGTAGATTGTGGATATTAGTCTGAAAAGCACATTGTTAAACAAATTCACTAAAGATGTAAACAGTGACAAAGTCAGTGCCAAATAACAAAGAAAAATTGGATGCAATTGAATGTTTTCACAGCATACAGGGAATTGGCATATTTGCAATAGTTAATAGTAGAGTTTCTTAATGATTTGTCCTGTGGTGGAGTGTCTCAAAGTGTGTCTTTGTACTGGAATCACCTGTTAAGATGCAGTTTTCTGGGACCATCCCAAACATACTAAATTAGAATCTCAGGAGTTAAAATCTGTCTAGTCACCAGTCTCCCCGCAAGATGATTCTTATGTACACTGGAATCCCAGAACCACTGTTACCCAGAATGAAGCCCAGGCTTCTAAGGCTGGTATCATGGTTTATAATCTGGCTCTAGCTCAACTTTCTAACCTTTTCTCCCACTACTCCCAGTATAGCCCTATTTATATTTTTCTTAGATCATGCCCTGACCTAACTTGCCCTTTTCTGTACTCTAAATCCATCATTACTCAGTCTCTTCTGACCCCATAGTAATTTCTTCTGCCTCTACCACCTTTGGCATTATGATTGTGCCACTCTTGATACTTGTGATGTATTTTATAAGATTAAGTACTTTGGCTTTAATTTTTTATATTAATATGTCGACTGCAAGAGAATAAGTAATATTGGGCATAGACAGTATAATGGTAGGCAGACATAGTATAGCGTGTTAGTGTACATAGTACAGTGTGTTTACACTGTATTATATCTGCCTACCATTATACTGTCTTAGCCCTGTCTCTACTAAAAATACAAAAATTAGCCGGGCTTGGTGGCAGACGTCTATAATCCCAGCTACTCGGGAGGCTGAGGCAGGACAATCACTTGAACCTGGGAGGCAGAGGTTGCAGTGAGCCGAGATGGCACTACTGCACTCCAGCCTGGGCGACAGAGCAATACTCTGTCTCAAAATAAGAAAAAAACCAAACAAACCTATATTTGAGTCTTTTCATAAAGCAAACTTTTTATGATGCAAAAATATCTTTATTTTGTTTACAAATATGAATTTTGATGAAACAAGCTTTATTAAAACCCTTCTATATTTAATCACAAAATAAAGCAGTTCTGTGGGATACATCACAAATAGCCAACTTTAAGATAAATATGACCCTACTTCTTTTTACTGGACTTTTCCATGTGAATGAATTCTTCACACTGGGTTAGTCAGCATTTTTCTCTTAAGAAGCTTAATAAAATTTGACCTATTACATCAGCCTTTTATCTGAATGTGAAAAGAAGAATTTATGTGGAGAATGCACCACACCCTGTATAACAGTATCTGAGAACCATTAGCTATTATTGCCATAAACATTTGAGGTTGGGAAAGTAATTGTGGGCTTTTTTTTTTTTTAAGGGAAGGTATGGAGTGTTTTTAGAAAATGGCTGATCATACTAGCAAAAATGTAACCCTTGGCTCCAACTTTGAGAGACTGTTTACTTCAACCTTGTACTAAGGAAATAGGCTAAGGCACACTTTCTATTCCTGGCATTCTTCTGATTTCCTTAGCAGCCCCAAGGTATGTCTATGAGCAAACATGATCATCTTTTAAGTTTAGTTTGCTCAATGCCTGCATTATTTTTTCTTCTGATTACATTCTGAAAGTCCTTGGCGCTTTTCTTTCTTTTTTTTTTTTTTCTTTTGAGACACAGTTTCACTGTCGCCCAGGCTGGAGTGATCTTGGTGCGATCTTGGCTTACTGCAACCTCTGCCTCTGGGGTTCAAGCGATTCTCCTGCCTAAGCCTCCCAAGTAGCTGGGATTACAGGTGACTACCACCATGCCTGGCTAATTTGGGTTTTTTTGCTTTTTGTTTTTTTGAGACAGAGTCTCGCTCTGTTGCCTAGGCTGGAGTGCAATGGTGTGATCTCGGCTCACTGCAACCTCCGCCTCCCACGTTCAAGTGATTCTCCTGCCTTAGCCTCCTGAGTAGCTGGGATTGCAGGCACGGGCCACCATGCCTGGCTAATTTTTGTATTTTTTTAGTAGAGATGGGGTTTCACCATTTTGGACAGGCTGGTCTCAAACTCCTGACCTCGTGATCTGCCCACCTTGGCCTCCCAAAGTGCTGGGATTACAGGTATGTGCCACTGCGCCTGGCCTAATTTTGTATTTTTTTTGTAGACACGGGGTTTCTTTTTTTTTTTTTATTGCTATACTTTAAGTTCTAGGGTACATGTGCACAACATGCAGGTTTGTTACATATGTATACATGTGCCATGTTGGTGTGCTGCACCCATTAACTTGTCATTTACATTAGGTATATCTCCTAATGCTATCCCTTCCCCTCCCCACACCCCACGACAGGCCCCGGTATGTGATGTTCCCCATCCTGAGACATGGGGTTTCACCATGTTGACCAGGCTGGTCTCAAACTCCGGACCTCAAGTGATCCACCCACCTCAGCCTCAAAAGTGTTGGGATTACACGCGTGAGCCACCCCACCCAGCCACAGGGCTTTTACTTCTTTTCATTATATACATATTTGCCTTTTAAAACCCAGATGTTGAAAATCTAACATTTGCTTAATACTGCATAATGGATACTTGCTTTCCACTTAAATGTTGTAGTCTTTATAATCTGCGGGTCAGCAGTGTAGCTAGGGGCTGTGTGAAACGTTTAAGATATGATCACTAGCCCCAAGGAATTTACCATCTAATAGGGGACACATTAGCCACAAAAATGCACTAGGTAGTATGTGGTCTCTGATGTCTGGACAATGCTATCAGTGAATTTTATTAATAAAATAGCTGCAGAAGGAGAAGACACTTTTGGCTAGGGTGGTAAATCTTCATTAAAAAATGCATTGCTGGCCAGATGTGGTAATCCCAGCACTTTGGGAGGCCGAGGCAGGAGGATCACTTGAGCCCAGGAGTTCAAGACCAGCCTGGGCAATACAGTGAGACCTTGTCTCAACAAAACAAACAAAAAACTGTATCTTTTATTTTTCTGTGTGTGAGTTTATGATCTTTGTTTTCTTTATTTCTTATAAAATAAGCAAGAGATATTAACATCAATCATTATAAAGAGCAATCAGAAAAGCCACAAGGTTTAGACTGGGAGAGAAGATAGTCACAGTTCCCGTGAGATTTACACCACATTAAATAGACTTTGATGAGATTGTGTTTTAGTCTTGGATATATCCAAAACTGGATCTTTTAAATTAGAAGGAATTGGTTAGACTTTAATTAGACGAACTGAAAAAATTTTTAGGTTTGTGTTCATTTGAACCAGTTTCTTTTAATTCAACTAGTTTGTGAGTTGTTCATCAAAATAACCACATTCTTGTATCTCTTGAGTTTTCATTTGGTTTTTAAAGGCTGAACCAAAAAGCTTCAGGGTTTTCACACAGCCTTTTGCCATTTCATAGCTCCATGTTTCCTTGGTGATTCTAGTGTTCATAGTCTGCCAGGTCCACTTGGAGCTGTTTCCACTCTGCATTCCTCTTCCATTGTTGGTAATATCCTTTTTTTTCTTCTTATTTCTGTAAAGAAAGTGACTTATTTTCTCAGGGTTCTGAGTTGGCAGAAGTTACTGCAAGTATTAAATCTCCGTTCAATAGTAAAAGAGAAATATCTGATAATCTTTAAGCAATGATTAAATTTTGTGTCTTCAATCACGTTGGTGTTAGATTGCTTTTTTTTCCTTTATAAATCTGGGCTGAATTTTCGTTTCAAGATGTTTTCAGAATATTCTTTAAAATGTTACTCAGTACGCTTGCTATCATCTCATAAATAATATTGAGTGCCCATATGCTTCAACAAGGTTTTTTAAAAAAAATCCCTTTCCCCCTAGTGGTGATATAAATTTGCTATTTCCTAGACTTTTCTGAAAATTTTATCAGCATGTTCTATTTTACTGAGGTCTTATGACCAGAAAGTGTTTATCACTATATGGCCCATAGATTTGTGTTTATCTTAAAATATGTATGGGATTATCATGATACCATATTAATTCCCATATTTTCCCCTTATATTTTAATTTAGAAACAGGAAAGAGAAATTTTGCAAGCATTTCAATACTGAACCACTGCTACTCAGTTTGATAAATATTTGCAATTATTACCAGATTTAATGAGTGAGTTACTTGCTACCTTGTATGTGTAAAGCACTGGTAGGCATTATAATCAAACAGGTAAGTATATTGCGCAGTGACCATCATTAAGAAGCTTACAACAGTGATTTACACAATAATCAATGGAAAAAAATTTGGACTTTAGCTCCCTCACACTCAGAATTAAAAAGGCATAGTTTCTTCAACAAGAATTTATTTAGAGTCTACTTGTATACCAAGTATACAAGTAGATATAAAAACAAGAGATACAAAGATAAAACATATTTCCCTCCTTTTGGGCCTCATATCAGTATATTTCAGGAGACAGAGATTAAGTCAAGGGATATAGATTTGGGAGTTAGCTGCACATATGGTAGTTAAAGTCACCAAAGTTAACTATGGTGCTTCCTCAAAATACTAATAGAACTACTATATGATCCAGCAATTTCACTTCTGGGTATATAAACAAAAGAATTGAAAGCACGGTCTCAGATATTTGCATACCCATGTTCATTGCAGCACTAATCACAATAGCTAAGACATGGAAGCAATACAAGTGCCCATCAAAGGGTGAATGGATAAACAAAATGTGGTATACACATACAATGGAATATTATTCAGACTTGAAAAGGAAACCCTGTTGCATATTACAACATGGATGAGCCTTGAGGACATTATGCTAAGTGAAATAAGCCAGTCACAAAAAGACAAACACTGTATAATTTCACTTATAGGAGATATCTAAAGTAGTCAAATTTATAGAAATAGAAAGTAGAATGATGGTTACCAGGGCCTTGAGGGAGGGGAAAACGGGTTGTTGTTGTTGTTGTTGTTTAAGGGGTATAGAGTTTTCAGTTTTGCAAGATGAAAAGTTCTGGAGATCTGTTTCACAATGTCAATATACTTACCACTACTGAACTGTACCCTTAGAAAAAAAAAAAAGTCACCAAAATGGATGACATTGCCCAGAAAGAGTGTGTAGAAAAGATATCAACTAAGAAACAATAAGAAACTAAATATTTAACAAAGAGGTAGATTAAGAGATAACATCAGCGAGGTATGGTGGTTCATGCCTGTAATTCCAGCACTTTGGGAGGCTGAGGCAGGAAGATCACTTGAGGCCAGGAGTTTGAGACCAGCCTGGACAACATACCAAGACCCTGTCTCTACAAAAAAATTTTAAACATAAAAACAAACAACAAAAGAAAGATAATATCGAGAGGCTGAAGAGGGGTGGAAAAAGAGGTAGGAGAAAAACTAGAAGAGAATGATGTAAAGAAAAACCTAGAATGATGTAAACAAAACAAAACAAAACAAAACTAGAAGAGAATCCAAGAGAAGGGAGAATTTCTATCCAAGTGGTTTGTGGTGAACAATGTCCAATCCTAGAACAATCCACTAGAGTAAGAAAGTACTATTTAAAAAAAATAGGATTTACAATTAGGAGGTCACTATGGACATTAGTCAGTGCAGGACCCTTGGAATTATGTAAGCCAAATATCTTGAGAAATGAATGGGACTTTTATATAAAAATAGAAAAGTGTAGAAAATTCTTTCAGGAAGTTAGAGATGAAGGGAAGGAAATGGAAGACAGTAGTTTTGTAGGACAGCAGTATTAAGGGGATTTTTTTTAAGTCACAAAAAATTTTAGCATATTTTTAGAGCAAGAGGAAGTACATAGTGAAATTGAAGAAAGAAGAGACACAATAACTTATGGAGCAAAATCTCATATCAAAAGGAAAAATAGAGGGATGTTATTGGAAAACTTTGAGTATTCTCTCAGGTAGGAGGAAAGATGGCTGAGTTTACGGTGAGAGCGCTGATGGAGTTCAGACATTGTGCCATCTACTTTTGCTGTAAAACATAGGACTTGATGATCTTGGAGAGAGGATGATGGCATGAAGTACTGGCTTGAGGACAGTAGTGAATATTTGACATAGCTACTATAGGAAATGGGTAACCAAACCAACTAGCTGTGGTTAAATCATAATTAATGCTATAAAGTAGAAAGCACAGTTATGCAATTTTCTTGGCAGTCCAAGAGCAGATTGGAAAAAGCAGATGGTTGAGTTGATCCACATTCAGAGATTGGCAGAAGAGATGCAATGTATTAAGGTCATGGAGTAGAAGGAATTGTGAGTGCTAGTAAGAATGTAGCTGAAACAACTGATCTCATAAATCCAAACTGGCAAGGAAGGATAAAATCAGCAAGGAGCTAACAGACTAGATGAAGAGAATTCAAGAAGACTTGTGCTTTTAAGAAGTTGGGCCGGGCATGGTGGCTCATGCCTGTAATTTCAGCACTTTGGGAGGCCAAGGAGGGAGGGTCACTTGAACCCAGGAGTTCAAGACCAGCCTGGGCAACACAGGAAGACCCCATCTTTACAAAAAAATGAAAATAAATTAACTGGGTGTGGTGGCATGTGCCTGTGGTCCCAGGTACTTGGGAAGCTGAGGCAGGAGGATCACTTGGGCTCAGGAGATCAAGGCAGCAGTAAACCATGATCACGCCACTGCACTCCAGCCTGGGCAACAGAGTGAGACTCTTTCTCAAATAAATAAATTAAAGCTAATATGTTGTATGACTATGTCATTGGATAGTAGAACTATAAATACTGGTTACCTTACAGTAAAGGTAACCTGGGATGGTAAGACTCAGAACAGACTGAAATACCCATAATTCTGTGCCCAAATCTTTAATCACTGTGAGAGTGTGGTATGAAGGTCAGCAAATGGTAGAGCTGAGGATGGGAAGAAAGTGATGTTTCAAGAGGATGTGAACTTCAGTGGGGGAGTAGACGAGAGTAAGGGCCTGAAAACCCTAGTATAGAACCAGCAGAACATCATATTATGATTTCCTTAACAATCAAAGGATTGTTAAGGAAAGGCTAGGAGTATAGGAAAGTTTATTAGCAACAGAATGGTATTTTAGAAAATAACTTGGAATTACTAGGAGCAAGAACAAGCTGATTACGGGAAAAAGAAAAGAAAAAAGTGACTAGAGGAACTTATGAAGGAGACAGGGCATTGAGAAGTAACCAAAATTTTCAGGGAGATGAGAAATAGAAGGAATATGAATGGAATGATAATGCTAATTTTCAGCTAAATATTGTTTGGGAGAGACAAAGCACAGAAATTGAGAGATAGAAGGGATGTTAATACAACCAAAACACTAATTACAGCTGAAATGTTGTTTAAGAAAGATAAAGATAAATGAAACCACTAAATTTTGTCTTCATATTGTTTAGGGAGATGAAGCAAAATTGAGATGATCTGGAAGCTATATGTAACATTAGTATAGCCTCTCCTTTAAAGTTTGTGATTTCAGGTTTAAACATTTTGTTGTGGGGAAAACATTTGGGCATCTTCTTCAACCCCAGCATTCTCCAGTTATTTATCTTTAAGAACTGGAAGTACATTAAGTGCCAGATCTTGGATATTCATACATTCAGTTTTAGTTCATCCCATTGTCCTAGCTTGCTTATTTATGTATTAATATATTTTTTATTTTTATTATTTTTTAGTCAGCTTGCTAGGGAATATTTATTTATTTTTAATGTACACTTCCCATGTCATAAAATGCACCCCCTTTAAAGTGTGTAATTTAATGGCTTTTAGTATATAAACAAGATTGTACAATATTGTCTTATTGCACTATATTGCAAAAAGGTTGTACAAGGTTGTGCATACCACTAATTCCAGAACATTTTCATTATCTAAAAAAAAACCCTGTACCCATTAAAGTCACTCCTCATTTCCTCCCTACCTTCAGCCTCTGTCAACCATTAATCTACTTTTGGTCTCTATTGATTTGACTATCCTGGACATTTTATATAAATGGAATCATATAATACTTGTCTTTTTGTGTCTGACTTCTTTCACTTAGCATATTTTCAAGGTTCATCTATGTTGTAGCATGTATCAGAATGTTATTCTTTTTTGTAACTGAACAATATTCCATTGTATGGCTATACCACATTTTGTTTATTCATCAGTCAATATAGGCATACCTTGGAGATACTGTGGACTCAGTTCCGGGCCATCAAAATAAAAGGAGTCACATAAATTTTTGGTTCCCTAGTGTATATAAAGGTTATGTTTATACTATACTGTAGTCTATTAAGTGTGCAATAGATTATGTCTAAAAAACAATGTACATACCTAAATTTTAAAATATCGCTAAAAAATGCTAATGATCATCTGAGCCTTCAGCAAGTTGTAATTCTTTTGCTGGTGGAGGGTCTTGTTGCCTTGATGTTGATGGCTGCTGACGGATCAAGGTAATAGTTGATGAAAGTTGGGGTGGCTGTGGCAATTTCTTAAAATAAGACAAAAATGGAGTATGCCATATCAATTGATTCTTCCTTTCATGAAAGATTTCTCTGCAGCATGTGATGCTGTTTGATGGCATTTTACCCACAGTAGAACTTCTTTCAAAACTGGAATCAATGATCTCAAACCCTGCCACTGCTTTATCAACCAGTTTATGTAATATTCCACATCCTTTGTTGTCATTTCAACAATGTTTTCAGCATCTTCAGAGAAGTAGATACCATCTCAGGAAACTACTTTCTTTGCTCATCCATAAGAAGCAACTCCTGGTCAGGTGCGGTGGCTCACGCCTGTAATCCCAGCATTTTGGGAGGCCAAGGCAGGTGGATGATGAGGTCAGGAGTTCGAGACCAGCCTGGCCAATATGGTGAAACCCCATCTCTACTAAAAATACAAAAATTAGCCAGGCGTGGTGGCGCGTGCCTGTAGTCCCAGCTACTCTGAAGGCTGAGGCAGGAGAATCGCTTGAACCCAGGAGGCAGAGGTTGCAGTGAGCCGAGATTGTGCCACTGCACTCCAGCCTGGGCAACAGAGGGAAACTCTGTTAAAAAAAAAAAAAAAAAAAAAGAAGCAACTCCTTATTTGTATTTGTTCAAGTTTATCATGATATTGCAGCAACTCAGTTCCATCTTTAGGTTCCACCTCTAATTCTCCTTCTTTTGCTATTTTCACCACATGTGCAGTTACTTCCTCCACTGAAGTCTTGAATCCCTCCACGTCATCCATGAGAGCTGGAATCAATCTCTTCCAAACATCTCCATCAGAGCTGTTGGGTGATGAGGTGCATTGTCAATGAGCAGTAATACTTTGAAAGGAATCTTTCACTTTGAGCAGTAGATCTCAACAGTGGGCTTAAAATATTCAGTAAACCATGCTATAAACAGACATGCTGTCTTGTAGGTTTTGTTTTGTCCCATTTATAAAGCACAGGCAGAGTAGATTGAGCATAATTCTTAAGGGCCCTAGAATTTTTGGAATGGTCAATGAGCATTGGCTTTAACTTAAAGTCACTGGCCACATTAGCCATTAACAAGAGAGTCAGCTTGTCCTCTGAAGTTTTAAAGTGAGGCATTGAGTTCTCCTCTCTAGCTATGAATAGCCTAGATGGCATCTTCTTCCAGTAGAAGGCTGTTGTGTCCACATTGAAAGTCTGTTGTTTCGTGTAGCCACCTTCATCAATAATCTTAGCTAGGTCTTCTGGATAACTTGCTGCAGCTTCCATCAGCGCTTGCTGCTTCACCTTGCACTTTTGTGTTTTGGTGATGGTTTCTTTCCTTAAACTTCAAAAGCAAACCTCTGCTATCTTCCTACTTTTCTTCTGCAGCTTCTTATCTGTCTCAAACTTCATGGAATTGGAGAGAATTAGGGCCTTGTTTTGGATTAAGGGAATGTTGTGGCTGGTTTGCTCTTTTATCCAGACCACTAAAACTTTCTCCGTATCAGCAATAACATTGTTTTGCTTTCTTTTCTTTTCTTTTTTTTCCTTTGAGACAGGGTCTCACTTTGTCACCCAGGCAGGAGTACAGTGGTATGATCACAGCTCACTGTATCCTCGATTTCCCAGGCTGAAGTGGTGATGCTCCCACCTCAGCCTCCTGAATAGCTGGGACTGCAGGCATGAAACACTACACCTAATTTTTTTTTTTTTTTTTTTTTGTATTTTTTGTAGAGACAGGGTCTTGTCATGTTAACCAGGCTGGTCTCAAACGCCTAGGCTCAAGCAATCTGCCTACTACCGTATCCCAAAGTGTTAGGATTATAGGCATGAGCCACTGCACCCGGCCTCTTTTGCTTTTTTTTTTTTTTTAGACGGCGTCTCACTCTGTCACCAGGCTGGAGTGCAGTGGCGCGATCTCAGCTCACTGCAACCTCCGCCTCCTGATTTCGGGTGATTCTCCTGCCTCAGCCTTCCGAGTAGCTGGGACTACAGGCACATGCCACCACACTCAGCTAATTTCTGTATTTTTAGTAGAGATGGGGTTTCACTATGTTGGCCAGGATGGTCTCAATCTCTTGACCTCAGTATCTGCCCACCTTGGCCTCCCAAAGTGCTGGGATTTCTTATAGTTTGTGTGTTCACTGGAATAGCACTTTTATTTTCCTTCAATAACTTTTCCTTTACATTTCATAGCTTGGCTGTTTGGCCCAGGAGGCCTAGCTTTCAGCCTGTGTTGGCTTTTGATATGTCTTCCTCACTAAATTTATTTCTAGTTTTTGGTTTAAAGTGAGAGATATGTGACTCATCCTTTTACTTGAACACTTACAGTCCATTGCAAGGTTATTAATTGGCCTCATTTCAATATTGTGTGTCTCAGGGAACAGTGAAGCACAAGGAGAGGGAGAGAGATGTGGGAATGGCTGGTTGGTGGAGCAGTCAGAACACACACAACATTTATTGAGTTTGCCATCTTCTGTGGGCACAGTTTGTGATGCTCCAAAACAATTATGATAGTAACATCAAAGATTAGTGATAACAGATCACCATAACTGATAATAATGGAAATGTCTGAAATATTGTAAGAATGACCAAAATGTGACACAGAGACACAAAGTGAGCATATGCTGTTGGGAAAGTGGTGCCACTAGACTTGCTTGACACACAGAGTTGCCACAACCTTCAATTTGTAAAAAAAAAAAAAAAAAAAAAAGTGAAGCACAATAAGGTGAAATGCAATAAAACAAGGTGTGCCTGCAGACATTTGCATCGTTTCCACTTTTTGGAGTAATTCTGCTATGAACATTCAAGGTCAAGTTTTTGTGTGGATATATGTTTTTAATTCTCTTGGGTATATACCTAGACATAGAATTGGTAGGTCATATAGTAACTCTATGTTTAACTCTTTGGGAAACTGCCAAAATGTTTTCCAAAACAGCTGCATCATTTTACACTTTTGCTAGTAGTATATGAGAGTTCCAGTTTCTGTACTTCCTCACCAACACCTATTTATTTTCCAGTTTTAAGAAATTATAGTCATCATAGTGGGTGTGAAGTGGTACCTCACAGTGGTTTTGCTATGCATTTGTTTCCTTAATGACTAACAAAGTTGAACATATTTTCATGTGCTTATTGGCCATTTGGTATATATTCTTTGGAGAGATGTTCATTCATATCTTCTGCCCATTTTTAAATTGGGTTTATTGTTGATTATAAGAGTTCTTTGGGGCTGGACGTGGTGGCTCACGCCTATAGTCCCAACACTTTGGGTGGCCAAGGCAGAAGGATCACTTGAGGCGAGGAGTTCGAGACCAGCCTGAGCAACATAGACCCCATTTCTACAAAAATAAAAATAAAAAAACTTAGCCAGGTGTAGTGGCATGTACCTGTAGTCCTAGCTATTCAGAAGGCTCAAGTGGGAGAATCCTTTGAGCCTAGGATTTTGAAGCTGTAGTGAGTTATGATTGTACCACTACACTATAGTCTGGGTGACAGAATGAGACCCTATCTCTTAAAAAGTAAATAAATAAATAGAGTTTTTTCAGGCTGGGTGTGGTGGCTCATGCCTGTAATCCCAGCACTTTGGGAGGCCGAGGAGGGTGGATCACTTGAGGTCAGGAGTTTTAGACCAGCCCGGCCAACATGGTGAAACCCCGTCTCTACTAAAAATACAAAAATTAGCCGGGTGTGGTGGTGGGCGCCTGAAATCCCAGCTACTCGGGAGGCTGAGGCAGGAGAATGGTTTGAACCCAAGAGGCAGAGGCTGTAGTGGGCCAACATCCTGCCACTGCACTCCAGCCTGGGTGACAGAGCAACACTGTCTCAAAAAAAAAAAAGAGTTCTGCTCTATAGTCTAGGTACTAGACTCATCTAATAAATGATTTGAAAATATTTTGTTGTTTTATGAGTTATCTTTTAATTTTTTTGATAATGTCCTTTGAATTACAAAGGTTTTGAATTTTGATGAAGTCTTGATTTATCAACTTTTTTCTTTAGTTGCTTGTGTTTTAGGTGTTATATCTAAGAACCCAGCAGCGTGTTTAATAGCTGTCTTCTTGCTCTAAGAACTGTCCCCACGGACACTAAATTATATGGATACCCTCCTAATAAATCTCTAATTCCAGCTCAAGGAAGCAAGGATAGGCAATTGGAGGCCCCTGGCTAGGTGGATGAGTAAATCCTGACTTATTTTATCCTTACCTCAGCATGGCGAGTGCCATCATTTAGCTTCTCCCTAAAGGAAATCTGCCAGCAATTTTAGTTGCCATTTTGTATACTTACTCAACAAGTTTACGTTGAGCACTTACTCTGTGTCAAGTACCTTTCTAAAGGAGGAAAAATTGCATCAGCAAATTACAAAGAGAAAACTTTAAAAAATGCTTTGCCCTTTTTCTTTTTGTAAAAAAGGCAGTATAACAACTACAAATATTGAAAAGATAAAAGAGCTCCTAATCTCATGATTCAAATACAATTATTTCATTTTTATTTATTCTCTTATAATTGTTGTTCATAACCATACACATATTTTAATATAGTTCAATTAGCATAAAGGAATTTAATATTTTGCTTTTCAAAAACTTAATATTTTATCATATATTTAAGAAAATGTCTTTCTTGATTTTGGCCTCAGACAATATAAGGGAAAGAAAGCAAACAACAGGAGAAAATGTGTAAGTCAATAAAATATTATTAAGATAAGCAAGTATGGTTTATAAGTGGATTTGTGCTCTGGTCTGTGAATGCTTGTAGGCTGGCAAATTGAATTCAAGAGTATATAATTCCATTCCATATTATTAACATTTTTCTTTTTCTTCCTGATCTATGACTCTGGCTCCACTGATTACCTTAACCATATTACATGGGTAATTTAATTTCTAGCTATTGTTCATACTGGTCAGTTAAATGTTTGCATCTAGATAAGGTTTTTCCCTTTAAGTTTGTAGCTAAACAAGAAGTTTGATATATGACTAATTTTTATTAGAATTTGCTTCGAGAATCATATGTCCCAAAGAAGATAATAATAGATCTATATACATAAACATAGTAACTGATGATAATTTCTATAGGTATTTTTATAATATGTATATAGTTTTTCCTTATATATAAAATAATTCCACAAGAATACTATTTATCAACTATGTAGAGCCAGCTTGCTGGGTAAATTCAATTTCTTGAATTAGACAAATAATCTTTTTTTTTTTTCTTGAGACAGACTCTCGTTCTGTCACCCAGGCTGGAGTGCAGTGGTGTGATCTCGGCTCACTGCAACCTCTGCCTCCCAGGTTCAAGCAGTTCTCCTGCCTCAGACTCCCGAGTAGCTGGGACTATAGGTGCACACCACCACGCCCGGCTAATTTTTGTATTTTTAGTAGAGACGGGGTTTCACCATGTTGGCCAGGCTGGTCTTGAACTCCTGAGCTCGTGATCCACCCACCTCGGCCTCCCAAAGTGTTGGGATTACAGGCGTGAGCCACCACGCCCGGCCGACAAATAATCTTAAATTATGAATCTTATTACAAATTATTTGGGTCTTAATGTTGTCTTGTGTGATTACTATTCCAACATTTAACTTTGAAGAAGATGATCATCCTTCATTAGTTTTCATATCAAATATATATCCAACTGGTGAATAGGATTTCTGTGGGGGGCCTTATATGCTACTCCTAAAGAATGAAGCATCCCTGAATAAAAGCACTAACTTACTTTCTTCAGTTACCTGTCAGCATGTAAAACAGTTGAATTTCCTAAAGACCTTGTGGCAGAAGTTGAGGGTTTGTATAATAGTTAATTAACATGGCCCTCCTCCTCAGTCCTAGCTCTGGCTTGACCTATCCCATTCTCCAAGTTTTGGCTCATTTTTAGAACTCAGCTGGAAGGTCATTAACTTTTGCTTCTTCACCTTGATAGATTAACTTTGTGATTAATTTGGCTTATGATAGTGTTTCCTGTGGTTCCCATCAGGGACTTTCTGGCAGGCAAACATAGATGAGCAGACCAAGGACTTTCTTTTAATTCCTTTTAGCCCGACTTTTATTGATTCCCCACAAACACCACCTTCCCACTTCTTAAAGTCTGCTACGGATTCCATTATCCAGAACCTGCTGTCCCTGGCCACTGCAGGTGTGTTGCTGCCTGATCCTCCCCCTCTCCACTGGAACCTTCCTGTCCTGGTGCTCACCCCTTCAGGGTCACATCCTTCCTGCCTTTCAAGGTGAAAACTATATTAAAGCAATAGCCAGAGGCGATCTCCAGGGTCTTCTCTCCCACCCCAGGTTACAGCATCTTAACACTGACTTCCTGAAGTCTCTTTCCCTTTTTTATGAAAACCAGAAGAATGATTTTCATAAAATCAGAGGATAAATAAGACAAACAACAACAACAAAAAGATAAAATCAGAGGATAACCCCTAAGAGACCCCCTAATATAACATGTTCATTTTCCATAGGAGAAAAGCACAGTCCAAAGAGGTTAAGTGGCTTTCTTATAAAATATTACAGCAAGTTTGGAACAAAACCATAAAGCTTATGCACACATATAAAGCACTGTATTTCTTCATCTGATCAGAGAATGAGGATTTGGGAGGGGCCTTAGGAGTCCTTGTTAGGTATGAACACAACTGCAGTCATTTCTAGTGTCAAGCATTACCAAACACATAGTTTCAGATCTACCTTTGTTCAGTATTCCTGCTTAGAAGCACCAGCCCTGAGTTTAACAGCTTCTTTCTAGGTTAAATGCCTTGCTCTTACTTGCCATCATAGGTCAAGATCTGCTACTCTGTTTTTAAGCACTTCTTGAACTGAATATTTATAGTGGTAGTTTGCTACTGGGGGAAATCCTATCCATTGCCAAAAGTTCTCATTAGAAATTTAGTGCTAAAAGCTGTCACAGATTACAGCAAGCTCAGCAGTATATTGACAAATAATGCTTGATAGACTACAAAGTGGAAAGCTGTATCACAAAGGGCTAGCAGATCTTTTGTTAGAGTAGGGTATCGGTGTCATCTCAGGCTTCAGATCACATTGAAATCAACAGAGTGGAAGCTGTGCCTACCCATGAATTTTGTGACATGAGCTTGCCACATGTGAAGCCTAGTCTCCTCAGTGGTTCCATCAACATTGAGCAACCTGGCATGACTGGAGTAGATCACTAATAACAAACTTCCAAAGCTGCATTTTCCAAAGTCTGATCCCAGGAACATTCGTTCTAAAAGTTATTGATATGCATTCCTTTTTTTAAAAAAAAGATATTATATTCCAAATAAGTCTGTGAAACATTGCATCAAATGCAGCCCACTAATATACATAACAACTCTCTAAGAAATGGCTATAATATATTAATATGTAGTGCTTCTCAGACTTATTTAAGAATGCTTTTTTTTTTTTTGAGATGGAATCTCGCTCTGTCGCCCAGGCTGGAGTGCAGTGGCGTGATCTCTGCTCACTGCAAGCTCTGCCTCCTAGGTTCACACCATTCTCCTGCCTCAGCCTCCCGCCACCACACCCAGCTAATTTTTTTGTATTTTTAGTACAGACGGGGTTTCACCATGTTAGCCAGGATGATCTCGATCTCCTGACCTCGTGATCCGCCCGCCTCAGCCTCCCAAAGTGCTGGGATTACAGGCGTGAGCCACTGTGCCCGGCCAAGAATGCCTTTTTAAAGGAACTCCTATTAACCTCTTGAGGTGTACAATCAAGAGGAGGACCCTAGAGTTCCATGGGTACACTAGAATTGCATTGTTGGAGTAATACTGTTCTAATATCATTGAATTTTACAATTTCAGAAATAGAAGTAATCTTAAAGGTAATCTATCATTTTCAGTTTCCCAAATGTATGCTAGTTGGAACCAAAAATCATTGAATTGGTTATATTTGAACAATAAATTATAGCAGGATATCACATATCAAGTTAAATAGCTAACCACTGGCTTACTTCATTATTTTTACATGTACCATTAAATACCAACTGTCATACTTCTAAAAATGTTTCATTTATTGGTGGGAAAATTTTTCTGTTATACAAAGCCTAGAAAATGCAGTATAATGCTTTATAGTGGTGAGTATAAAATAAGTAGGCAGTATATCAAATTCTCCATTCTTTCATCAAATATCTGAAGAGCACCTTCTGTATGTAATATATAACATGCTAGTTATATATTATATCTCAAATCCTTAGAACACCTCAGGGAAGGAGATAGTATTCTCATTTTACAAGTGAGGAAATTGAGCTTCTGAGATATAAAGTGATTTTCCCTAGGTCGTGCCTACTAAGTTGTGTAATTAGAATTTGAACACAAGTCACCAATTCCAAAGCGATGTTCTTTCTGCTACCTATAATACAGCTTCTTTATTGTGACTCAAAATTTCCATTTAAAATTAAACAAAGTATAATCAAAGTATAATGGTAGTTGAACAGTGGGACACATTTCTATTTGGTTAAGATGATAACACTGGTGTTTGTTTCAGAGCGCTGTCAGTTGTTAGCACCAGGTGGAAAAATTCGGATTCTACATCTCTAGCTCTGACTCCTCGTCTCTAGCTCTGACCCCTCTTCTCTAGCTCTGACCCCTCGTCTAAGCTGTAGTCCCTCATTTCCCCTTGGATGTCTTACTGTCACCTCAAATGTGAAATGTTTAAAATTAAACTCATTATTTTCCCCTCCAAATTCCACCTTCTAATTTCATTCTCTTAGTCACTTAGCTTAAAGTCTGGAGCCATCTTTGAATCTTTTGTAAAACTATTAGTTGGACTCAATGATACATAATATCCCTTCCAATTCTGAAATTCTAATGTTGTTATTCTCATACTGCGTACTCAGGCAAAATGAATTTCTTTCTCTGCTTTGAGCCTGCTAAAAGGTCCAGAGTTTTTTCAATATCTAATAGCGTATATTCTACTCATCCATCCTTACGTGTCCTCCAAAGCCCATTTTAAATGTCATCTCTTTAAACCCTTCATGAGCCTCCCAGCTGTACTTCATAGTAATTGCTCTCTCCTTCAGGATCCTATAATAGTTTTGCTCCTTTTTTAGGGTACTTTACAATACCCTGTATACATGTACACAATATATATCTCGCATATTATTCTTTACATATACATATACACACTGTATATATACACACTATATACATACATGATATACACACTATATATATGATACATGTTTTAGGTACTATAAGTAATATATATAACAAATATATATGGTATATAACATATAGTGTGTATATATATAGGGTTTTATAAAAATTAATATATAATGAATATATGAGATATATAACTAATCCATATATTGTATGAATGTATGTGTATATAGGGTGCTGTAAAGAATATATAACTATTAGTTTTATATATATGATTATATATAGTGTGTGTCTAATCTATATAAAGTTATATAATTATTAGTTATATATATGATTATATATAGTGTGTGTCTAATCTATATAAAGTGAGATAAGGGGGATGCTTGGCAAGGGATGTTTGGGTCTGTCGTTGAGCATTGTCGGCAGGGTTTATGGGCTAGGCATGATCACAGGGTGTGGGAGTGATGGTAAGGAAAGAAAGATGAGAGGGGGGCTTGAGATGGCTAATTTGGGGCTTTCAGAACCTCAGTGGGGTAAGGGCAGTATCCTCCAAAGGAATAGATGGCAGCTGTGGATGATTGCTCACACATAGCAGGGTTGTTCAAATAAGTAAATATCTCAAGGATAATGGGAGCCAGGCTTCTCTCTGTAGGAGAAAGTAGTTATAAATGTGGAAGGGCAAAAACTAGAATGAACTGTATGATGCTGGATTGGAGGTTTTACTGTGAACACATGATTTTAATATATATTGTTAGACAAAGAAATATAGCTGTAAATGTGTGTGTAAGGATACATATAAAGATGTGCTGTATATGTGTATGAATGTATAAATATTCCCTAACTGCATCCACTGAGACAGGCTGGGCTATGGATATCTCAATAGCAGTGAGCATACCTAGTGCTAAATACCATTCTCCACTGTAAGGAATCAGGGCTCCTGAATAAATGATTACATCCAAGGCTGGAGCAGGATGAGTATGAAACATCTAATTGCCCTAGTAAATAGGGGAGTGCTGAAAGAATGATGGGGATGTGTCAAAAGGCCACAGAATGGTAACCTGTTAATGTTGAATCTGGATTATGTGTATACGGTATGTAAAGCTCTTTTAATTATTCTGTATTTAAAAAATATTTTACAATAAAATGTTTACAGAATCTAAGGCCGGGGCCAGGCGCAGTGGCTCACGCCTGTAATCTCAGCATTTTGGGAGGCCGAGGCGGGCTGATCATGAGGTCAGGAGTTTGAGACCAGCCTGACCAACATGGTGAAACCCCGTCTGTACTAAAAATACAAAAATTTGCCAGGCATGGTGGCACACGCCTGTAATTCCAGCTACTCAGGAGCTGAGGCTAGTGAATTGCTTGAACCCGGGAGGCGGAGGTTGCAGTGAGCCGAGATCACGCCATTGCACTCCAGCCTGGGTGACAGAGCAAGACTCCATCTCAAAAAAAAAAAAAAAAAAAAAAAAGAGAGAATTTAAGGCTGGGTACAGTGGGTCACACCTGTAATCCCAGCACTTTGGGAGGCAGAGGCGGGTGGATCGCTTGGGCCCAGGAGTTCAAGACCAGCCTGGGCAAAATGGTGAAACCCTGTCTCTACAAAAACAAAAACAAACAAAATTAGCCAGGCACAGTGGCACACCCATTGTCCCTGCTACTTGAGTGGCTGAGGTGGGAGAATCACCTGAGCCTAGGAGGTTGAGCCCGCAGTGAGCTGTGATCAGACTACTGCACTCCAGCCTGGGTGACAGAGTGAGACCTTGTCCTCTTGTCTCAAAAAAAAATTACACACACACACACACACAACACAGAAGCTAGAATGAATATGAGACCTTGTCTTCTCGTCTTAAAAAAAAATTGCACACACACACACACACACACATCACAGAAGATAGAATGAATGGGGCCCCTACCCACCAAACTTGGGATAATTGAGCATCAAAATAAATAATGATAGAGACAGAATATTGGCTGGTGTGGTGGTGTGCATGCCTGTAGTCTCAGCTACTTACTTGGGAGGCTGAGGCAGAAGGATCACATGAGCCCAGAAGTTCAAGGCTGCAGTGTGCACCATGATTGCATTATCGACCTGTGAATGGCCACTGCACTCCAGCCTGGGCAACAAAGGAGGCCCTGTCTCAAGGAAAAAAAAAAAAAAAAAAAAGAGAGAAGAAAGAGAGAAAGAAACAGACTATAAGTCGTTTAACAAAATAGAAACCTCTGGATCCATATTAATTAATATAAATACATTAATTGAAGATTTGATGAGAAACAAGATATTTACAAATATCTTGAAAGGAGAGTTTCAGAGTCTCCATCACAAAATACTTATTGATTTACAAAGGGGGGGAAAAAAAGTAAACACACTGGAGAAGCCTAACAGACATCACCTTATTAAAGTAAACATCTGTAATGAGAGAAGTTAAAATCGTGCCACCTGATAGGGTGCCATGAGAAGAAAGCAGCAACACTTCTGGAGTCCTGTCATACCTAGCTGAATGTAATCATGAGTAAATATCAGACAGACCCCAAATGAAGTCCATTCTACAAAAATAACTGGCCAGGAATCTTTAACAGCATCAAGAATATGAAAGGCAAGGCAAGACTGAGAGTTCCAGTTTGAAGAATAGGAAAGATACATGATAAGTAAATACAATACTTGATTCTGAACGGAATCTTTTACCATAAACAATATTATTGGGACAACTGGTAAAACGCTGAGTTACGTAAATGTTTTGATTTTGATGGTTATATTGTGATTATGTAGAAGGTGCTTAGGGACAATGTGGCATGGTGTCAGCAATTTAAATCTCAATTCAGGGAAAAAAAGTTCTTTGTACTATACTTGCAACGTTTTTGTAAGCTGGAGATTGATTCAAAATGAAACTTGAAAAATGACATTTAAAACGCTAAGTGTAGTGGGAAAACGCACATGACTCGAGGTAAGAGGCTGTTAGTCTCAGTTCTGCCACTGACTTACTATGTGACCTTGAGCAAGTCACTTTACCTCAGTCCTCAGTCAAGGCTCTCTAGGGTCCCTTCCACGTCTAACATCTACCCCCACAGCACTGGCCCAGCCTGAATTTCTCCAGGCCCTTTAGATGTCCCAGAGCTGCACCCAGACTCTGGCTTGCGATAAAAACAGACAAAAATAGTTGCGGCCGGAATTTCCGGACTGAAAAACCGCTGTCCTAATCCTAACTTGGGCCGCAGTTTCCATCGCTCTTTCGACGGTGAAGCAGTCACGCCTGCCAGAGTGGGCGCTCGATGGCTCGGCGGCCAGCTGGTGGGGCCTTGGACTAGCGGCGCGGCACAGGGCGCGCTCCCAATCGCTAGCTCCCGCCGTGCTCGCCGCTGCGAGCTTTCCGGCCACGCCCCGCGCGCGCCCCGCCCACCTCACTGCCTCGCTGTCGCCGCCGCCGGCAATTCCAGATTCTGCTAGGGTTAGCAGAGCAGCTGGTAACGTTGCTGGACCGGGACACGGGCTCAGCTGAGGAGGACCCCCAAAAGCAGGCAGTCGGGGATCCGGGGAGCGGGGACACCTCCGGGCGCGAGGGGGCTGTGTCTGGGCTGCCTGTTGGCTGGGAAGGAGGACGCACCGGGGCCGCAATGTGAGTTGAGCGCTCGGGGATCCCGAGGGTGGTCGCGGCAGCGATGTGATCGCGAAAGAAGCCGGTGGGAGAACCGGTCGAGGGGCTAGGTGTCTTGACCCTAAGGGCTGGAGTCCGCCGAGGAGAGGCTGACTGGGGCACGGGGTTGGCTGATGAACAGCGCGGTCCGTTCTTCCTCCTGGGCTACGGGAAAGTCTGGCTTCACCTGTGCACAACAGGTAGGCGTGGACTCTGCCCGCCAGCGGGAGCCGGGGTCACCGGGCGTGTGGGGAAGGTCAGGAGTTCGGAGCCCGCCTCGCCAGCTCGCCGCTCCCGGGACCCGCCCTGCGGCGTCCGCAGCGCCAGTGGTCAGCCAGGAGCGGGGCCCCAGCCCGGCCTTCGGACGAGCTTCCTCAGAGGGCCGTTCGTTTTCTGCAGGAACCCTCAAGGAGAGTTCCCAGAAGGGAGCAGTGGAGAGTGTGGATATTTGCCTTCTGTTTCAGTTCTCTCCAGGAAAGAAAGCTTTTCCTTTGGTAGCATTTGCTTAGTGTGAGGAAACATTTTCTTTCACCCTACTCTCGGCCAGCGCGGCGTTATTTCAAGTGATTATAAAGTCTTTAGAAACTTTATAAAGCGTTTTATAGTGCTTATTTATCACGGTAATGGATACCTCTGGCAAGTTGGGATAATTTTCTTGACTGTCAAGTCAGATAATAATAAAATGGCTTGAGCTCCTACATTAAAGGTCATAGTTATCCATTGTTTTTATGTGCATTCATTTATTGAACAAATATGCAGCACTGTTTTTGGGCTAGGCGCCCTTAAGGAATTTACAGCCTGAAAGATGTTAAAAGTTTAAGGAGGAAAAAAAGGGGCCCACAAGTACACTTAAGAACTTCCAGAGAAAATACTCCCAGTGAAATTACTTAAGCTGTAGGGAAAGCAGAAGTGTGGTTAGAATTGAGCATTAGTTGGATGGGGAGAGGAGAATTTTGTTTCATTTTCCAAACATTTTAGAAAGTATGTCTTTGAGAAAGTGATTTTAGATAAAGTGTCGAAGCCGAGATTTGTGTTACATTTTAATACCATTGACTTTTTTTTCCCTTAACTGGTAAGCAGGCAGGATTTATAATATAAGAATAGTGACAGTTGGAGAATACTGTAGTATGGATTTGTTGTGCCTTGGAATGTAGTTGTTTTACCTAGATAACTATGGAATAGGAGAATAAGAAAAGACTCCTCACCTGAAAGTCAGGAGACCCGAATTCCAGCTTAAGTTCCCTCCACTGTTTATGGATGTTAGATTAGGTCACTTTTTTAGTATTATTCATTATTGTATCTGACTTTAGTCACAGAAAATACATGACTCCAAAGTATCTTTTTAATTCTTAAATTATTAATTAAAATTAACTACATTAAACTAATGAATATATTATCTACAGAAAAAAATTACTTTTTTACTTGTCTTTAACCAATGACTTACCTTTCTTCCTGCGTTGTTTCAAAAAGGTTGAGGCAGTTTATAATAATCTTTCTTAACTATGAATAACATAAGGGTTAAATTCTGGATTTTTTAAATTCTAAAATTATTCTGAATTAAGTGTTTAATGACATCTGCATTTTTTAAAAGAGCTCTATTGAGTCTTGTGTGGTTCATTAATTATCCCATAGTATAATTGAAGAGTTTGAACAATCCTTTAATGAGACCACAGTCCTCATATAAATAACACTTCTGCTTTTTCAGGAGACATTGAGAAACTGTTATTAAATCTCATTTGAGAAATCAGTTAACTGGGGCCAAAAAACTTAGTAAAGACTTGACTGTGTCACTTAATTAGTTCCCTTGTCTAGTTCTAGTGTTAAATTTTTGAATTAAAATAGTGCTCAGCGATCTACAGCCTGTGGGTCAAATCTACTCTGCTGGCAGTTTTATAAAAGTTTTGTTGAACACAACAATGCTCCTTCGTTATGGCTGTTCATGTTTTGTTTTTGAGTGGTTGTGATAGAGACCGTATGGCTCCCAAAGCCTAGAGTATTGTCTGGTCCTTTACAGAAAAAAATTAGTGGACCCCTGAACTAGAACTCTTAAGTGCTTAATCACTAAATCTTTTGTAGGAGGAAATAGATTAAATTCAGTTTTTATTCTTTTGTTTGTTTGTTTTTGTTTTTATTGAGACAGAGTCTGGCTTTGTAGCCCAGGCTGGAGTGCAGTGGCGCGATCTTGGCTCACTTGCAAGCTCTGCCTCCCCAGTGCAAGTGATTCTCCTGCCTTAGCCTCCCAAGTAGCTGGGAATTCAGGCATGCGCCACCACGCCCGGCTAATTTTTGTATTTTTAGTAGAGACGGGGTTTCACCATGTTGGCCAAGCTGGTCTCGAACTCCTGATCTTAGGTGATCCGCCCACCTCGGCCTCCCAAAGTGCTGGGATTACGGTTGTGAGCCACTGCGCCCAGCCTCACTTTCACTTATTAATCTTGTTTTTTCATTATAATGTCAGGTAATTGTAGGATTCATAAATGCTTCTGGATCTGCAGTGTGTAATGATAGAGGAGGGGCATGGTTTTTCTGCTACATTTACCTAGTATAAAGTTTTATAATTTCGGCAACTCTAGCCTTTCTTTTTTGAGATGGAGTCTCGCTCTGTACCCCCGGCTGGAGTGCAGTGGCGCCATCTAGGCTCACTGCAACCTCCGCCTCCTGGGTTCAAGCGATTCTCCTGCCTCAGCCTCCGGAGTAGCTGGGATTATAGGCGCGTGCCACCACGCCCAGCTAATTTTTTTTTTTCTTTTTTTGAGACAGAGTCTCGCTCTGTCACCAGGCTAGAGTGCAGTGGCGCGATCTCGGCTCGCTGCAAGCTCCGCCTCCCGGGTTCACGCCATTCTCCTGCCTCAGCCTCCCGAGTAGCTGGGACTACAGGTGCCAGCCACCACGCCTGGCTAATTTTTTTTGTTTTGTTTTTTGTTTTTGTTTTTGTTTTTTTAGTAGAGATGGGGTTTCACCGTGTTAGCCAGGATGGCCTCCATCTTCTGACCTCGTGATCTGCCCACCTTGGCCTCCCAAAGTGCTGAGATTACAGGCGTGAGCCGCCGCGCCCGGCCAACTCTAGCCTTTTGTAAGCCTAGGGAAGAGGAAGAGTTTTTATATATTTCTCTAGCAACTGTGTTATTTTAAGTTATAATTTAGATCTGGTATGGGAAATTTTTTTCGTTTAGTAAACTTCTCTCTTTTTACTATGTCATTCATAGGGTTTATCATAAGCAGCAGTAAGGTACCTTTACTCAAAACAGTTTTTTTGTTTTATTTATTTGTTTATTTTTATTTTATTTTATTTTTTGAGACAGATTCATTGGAGTATACTCAAGCGATCCTTCTACCTAAGCCTCTGAGTAGCTGGGACAACAGGCACATGCCACCATGCCCGGCTAATATTTTGTACTTTTTGTAGAGAGGTGGTTTTGCTATGTTGCCCAGGCTGGTCTCGAACTCCTGGGCTCAAGGAATCCCCTCATCTCGGCCTCCCAAAGTGCTGGAATTACAGGTATGAGCCACCACATCTGGTCTCAAAAGAGTTTTTTAAATAGGAATCTAGTGATTAAAATCTAGTGATTTCTAGTTGGTCATAAGGTCGGACAGAATATTATTGGAAGTGTAACTGAACAAGAAATCAAACATATTTACAGTGAGAACCAAATGGAAAGTTGGAACTCTTTTTAAACAGATACCGAACAGATTGAAACAGGAGTATATATCCTGAATCATGCTTGGGCTTTTTTTTTCTTTTTTTTTTTTTTAATGGTAACAAACACAAAATATTTATTTCTAGAAAAGAAGCATAATATGGCCATATTAAAGCACATTTTAATTATTTGCCTAAGAAATTGGAGCTGGGTATGTGACAAAAATGAAGGAAAACTTGAAGAAGGTGATAATTTTAAATATTTAAAGCTGTACATATACTTTTGCCAATCTTAAAACCATCGACCAGACGCAGTGGCTCATGCCTGCAATCCTGGCACTTTGGGAGGCCAAGGCGGGCAGATCACTTGAGGTCAGGGGTTTGAGATCAGCCTGGCCAACAAGGTGAAACCCCGTCTCTACTGAAAATACAAAAAAATTATCCGGGCATGGTGGCCGGTGCCTGTAATCCCAGCTGCTCGGGAGGCTGAGGCAGATAATTGCTTAAACTCGAGAGGTGGAGGTTGCAGTGAGCCAAGATCACACCACTGCACTCCAGCCTAGGTGACAGAGCGAGACTCCATCTCAAAAAACAAAAATTAGCCAGGCTTGGTGGTGCACGCCTGGAGTCCCAGCTATTCAGGAGGCTGAGGTGGGAGAATCGTTTGAACCCATGAGGTGGAGGTTGCAGTGAGCTGAGATCCTGCCACTGCACTCCAGCCTGGGCGACAAAGTGAGATCCTGTCTAAAAAAAAAAGAAAAGGAAAAAAAAAACCCATAGTATGGTGCTAATTTTATTAAATTGTTGTTTTATGTGTGTAATGTATTTTTTCAGTAACTTAGTTGTCCTATATTGCCCAAGTAATGCTTCTCAATGGGTAAATATACAATAGCATTTATATACTTTTCTGTTGCATTTCGAGGTTTCTACATGTTGAATATATGCATGTTTGTGTGTCTGTACACAAAATAATACCTTACTCGAAACAAGTAATAATACCTTTTTTATGTAAATAAAATTACCAGAAAACTGAAGTTACCCATTGAATCACCAAAACTCTTAAAAAACTATTTTGGGAGGAAATCAGAAAAAAGGCAAAGCAGATATACACGTGCAAAATCCCTTAGTCCTAATTCTAGAGTCTAAAAGGCTCTGAAAAGTTTTTTTCTTAACTCATTTGGTAGCAAAACATGACCTGAACTGATGCAAAGGTATTTGCAGTCATTATCCCATCATATGTGAATATGAATCTGCCTATCTTTTGCTGCAGAAATATCAGTTAGTTTGATTTACAGAGTGCTGCCCCAGACAATTGTGGGGATTTGATGGAATAGATGGTATGTTTACTGTATTCCATGGGTAGGACATAAAAGTGGCAGTCAGAAGGCAGAATAATACGGAGTTATTCCAGGGAGCTGTAGTTGCAAAGAGCCTAGCTGGACATCTGGCAGGGAGTGAGAAGCAGTGCCTGCCAAGGAAAGCCCTCAGGTGAGGCTCCAAGAGGTTAGAAATTTAGCTAAATTTTAGGTTAGGTAGCTAAATTTTATGAGGTATGTTGTGAATTAAAAGTAGGAACCAGCCGGGTGTGGTGGCTCACGCCTATAATCCCAGCAGTTTGGGAGGCCAAGGCAGGCGAATCACCAGGTCAGGAATTCGAGACCAGCCTGACCAACATGGTGAAACCCTGTCTCTACTAAAGATACAAAAATTAGCTGGGCATGGTGGTGCGCGCCTTAATCCCAGCTACTCAGGAGACTGAGGCAGGAGAATCACTGGAACCCGGGAGGCAGAGGTTGCAGTGAGCTGAGATGGTACCACTGCACTCCAGCCGGGGCGACAGAGTGAGACTCCGTCACAAACAAACAAACAAATAAATAAATAAACAAATGTAGGAACCATGAGGAAGAGCCAGGACATTAGACCATAGTGTGGATTAAGGGTGGATCTGTGAATTCTAACTGGGATGTAAGAGACATGAACAATTAGAGGAGAGGGAAAAGGAAGATTCCAAAGCAGGTAGAGTCTAATGGCTAAACTTGGAAGTCCTAGGTAGCAGATTGCACAAGCAACAGATACAAGGATTGACTCATTTTGAAAATGAAGCAAGAATTTCTGGCCTCTCCTGTAAACCCTGATGTGCTGGAGGAATAATGGCATCTTGTAACTTTGCTCCTGTATTAACTAGCCCTATATTGCTCTGCTTTTAAAAATATCTATATTCAATATTATTTGTCTCTTCCATCACTGTTAGCTTCCTGCCCTCAGTGGGTTTGCTCTTTCACTTTTAATGTGTTTCTCTATCTAGAATCCAAATAACTGGATTATTAGTCATGTCTAAACTAAGAATGAATAGGCTTTGATGGATTTATGTCAGTAAAATCCATGAGTTCTGGAACAATTGCTCTATAGACTTTGTTTTTTTACTTCCTGTTACTGGAATCTCAGTTAGATACCAAGTAGTGTGATTGCTAGCTAGTGACTTTCAGAAGAGTGTGGTGGGAGATACAAGAAAAGTAAAACTTCTTAACTTAAAATCTGCCTCTGGCGTTCCTAAAGGTCCAGAATGAAATCCCCCTTCCATAGAGAGATGGGAGAATTGGTGTGTGGAATGAAGCATAATAAAAATAGTCAAGAATAGCCAAAGACTAAACTAACACTTTTAGTACTTATTGATTTGCCGTCTAGATGGAAAGGGCTCTCTGAAAGCTGATGTCTCTGGAAGACATAACACTAACAAAAAGCCTCAAAGTACTGGAGACATAAAAGTGAAGTGATGAGAAACAACAACAAAGTTAGAAGGATTGGATGCTTCACCAGCTATGGCAATAACTGTGTTAGTAATAGCAGTGATTACCGTAGAGACTCTATGAAGTAGTTGAAAGAATATGGACGTTTAGACAGACATGGACATTACCTTCTTCTTCCTCTTAAGTAGCATTTCAGCCTTGGACAAATTTCTTAGCTCATTATCTTTCTATGTAAAATTAGAATAATAATATCTTAAGTTTCAGTATTACGAGGATTAAATGAGATAGTGAACTAAAAGGTTTTAGTACGTAGATCCTCAAAAAATAATCATTTTTCTGTCACTGACATCTTAGAGTTGGTTCCTACTGCTCAGTCTTATCCCCTACCACCCCCCAGAACACTTCCTTTTATGCTTCCGGAGTGTTCTCTTTCGTAATCTGGAAGGAGAATTGCTACAAACAGTTATAGTCCAATTGGGGCTCCCACTGGCAATCTCACCATCATGGAATCCAGCTTCTACCATTTTTCTCATTCCTTACAGTGTTGTAAGTATTTTGGAAAAACAAAAAAAATACTTTTTTTTTTTTTTTTCCCAAACCTGCAGTATTTTGGAAAAACAAAAAAAAACAAAGCAGAGTAAATTCAGTCCCCAACCTGTAACCATTTTTCACCCCACTTCTTATAAATTTCTTGTCCCGGTGTTAAATTCTTTGTCTTGGTAACTCCCGTTTCTCTCCTACTCCACCCTGACTTCTCTATCCTAATAGGATGTGCTCCCCATCAGTTCTTAGAGCAGTGTGTATTTGCTGTTCATATTGCTTTGTATTATGCAGTGGTGAGCCGCAACATTCTTCCCGTTCCTACCAAGTTTGCAGGAAATATTCTTGGCATCTTGGTATACTGAATGTGTTTTCATTATATATTACAATTAGAAGTATTAGTGTTGTGCCTGGGGTTCGTCATAAGTTAGGTTTTTGTGGTACGAGTTAGAAAACATGGATTCATTTGACTGTGGGAATTCGTATTCAGAATTCCGTAAATCAAATTTTAAAATATGTAGTACAACAAGTCATTTTTAGTTTGTAAAGGATGTATATGTGAAAGTTACTTAACATTATAGAATAACACAAATTTTTTTTGAGATGGGGTTTGGCTCTTGTTGCCCAGGCTGGAGTGCAATGGCCTCATCTTGGCTCACCACAACTTTCACCTCCCAGGTTCAAGCGATTCTCCTGCCTCATGCCTCCCGAGTAGCTGGGATTACAGGCACCTGCCACCACGCCCGGCTAATTTTATATTTTTAGTAGAGACAGAGTTTCTCCATGGAACTCCTGACCTCAGGTGATCCGCCCGCTTCAGCCTCCCGAAGTGCTGCAATTACAGGCATGAGCCACTGCGCCTGGCCACAGACTAACAGATTTTTATGTGAATTGATAAATCTTTTTTTTTTTTTTCATTTTCTTTTTTTTTTTTTCCTTTTTTTTTTTTAATTAAGTATTTATTGATGATTCTTGGGTGTTTCTCGGAGAGGGGGATATGGCAGGGTCATAGGATGATAGTGGAGAGAAGGTCAGGAGATAAACACATGAACAAAGGTCTCTGGTTTTCCTAGGCAGAGGTCCCTGCGGCCTTCTGCAGTGTTTGTGTCCCTGGGTACTTGAGATTAGGGAGTGGTGATGACTCTTAAAGAGCATGCTGCCTTCAAGCATCTGTTTAACAAAGCACATCTTACACCACCCTTAATCCATTTAACCCTGAGTTGACACAGCACATGTTTCAGAGAGCACGGGGCTGGGGGAAAGGCCATAGATCAACAGCATCCCAAGGCAGAAGAATTTCTCCTAGTCAGAACAAAATAGAGTCTCCTATGCCCACCTCTTTCTACACAGACACAGCAACAATCTGATCTCTCCTTCCTTTCCCCACACTTCCCCCCCTTCTTTTCAACAAAACCGCCATCGTCCTCATGGCCCGCTCCCGATGGTCGCTGTCTCTTCGGAGCTGTTGGGTACACCTCCCAGACAGGGCGGCTGGGCAGAGGCGCTCATCACCTCCCAGACAGAGCGGCCGGGCAGAGGCGCTCCTCACCTCCCAGAAGATGGGCGGACGGGCAGAGGCGCTCCTCACTTCCTCCCAGACAGGGTGGCGGCCTGGCAGAGGCGCTCCTCACCTCCCAGACGGGGCGGCCGGGCAGAGGCGCTCCTCACCTCCCAGAAGATGGGCGGCCGGGCAGAGGCGCTCCTCACTTCCCAGACGGGACGGCCGGGCAGAGGCGCTCCTCACTTCCCAGACGGGACGGCCGGGCAGAGGCGCTCCTCACTTCCCAGACGGGGTGGCCGGGCAGAGGCGCTCCTCACTTCCTCCCAGACAGGGTGGCAGCCAGGCAGAGGTGCTCCTCACTTCCCAGACGGGGCGGCCGGGCAGAGGCGCTCCTCACTTCCCAGACAGGACGGCCGGGCAGAGGCGCTCCTCACTTCCCAGACGGGGTGGCCGGGCAGAGGCGCTCCTCACTTCCTCCCAGACAGGGTGGCAGCCAGGCAGAGGCACTCCTCACCTCCCAGACGGGGCGGCCGTGCAGAGGCGCTCACTTCCCAGAAGGGGCGGCCGGGCAGAGGCGCTCCTCACTTCCTCCCAGACGGGGCGGCCGGGCAGAGGCGCTCCTCACTTCCTCCCAGACGGGGTGGCAGCCAGGCAGAGGCGCTCCTCACCTCCCAGACGGGGAGGCCGGGCAGAGGTGCTCCTCGCCTCCCAGACGGGGCGGCCGGGCAGAGGCACTCCTCACCTCCCAGACGGGGCTGCCGGGCAGAGGCGCTCCTCACTTCCTCCCAGACGGGGTGGCGGCCTGGCAGAGGCGCTCCTCACCTCCCAGACGGGGCGGCCGGGCAGAGGTGCTCCTCACTTCCCAGACGGGGCGGCCGGGCAGAGGCGCTCCTCACTTCCTCCCAGACGGGGTGGTAGCCAGGCAGAGGCGCTCCTCACTTCCCAGATGGGGCGGCCGGGCAGAGACGCTCCTCACCTCCCAGACGGGGCGGCCGGGCAGAGGCGCTCCTCACTTCCTCCCAGACGGGGTGGCAGCCAGGCAGAGGCGCTCCTCACCTCCCAGACGGGGCGGCCGGGCAGAGGCGCTCCTCACTTCCCAGACGGGGCGGCCGGGCAGAGGCGCTCCTCACTTCAAAGACGGGGAGGCCGGGCAGAGGTGCTCCTCACTTCCCAGACGATGGGCGGCCGGGCAGAGGCGCTCCTCACCTCCCAGACGGGGCGGCCGGGCAGAGGCTCTCCTCACTTCCCAGATGGGGCGGCCGGACAGAGGCGCTCCTCACTTCCCAGATGATGGGCGGCCGGGCAGAGGCGCTCCTCACTTCCCAGACGATAGGCCGCCAGGCAGAGGCGCTCCTCACTTCCTTCCAGACGAGGTGGTGGCCAGGCAGAGGCGCTCCTCACCTCCCAGACGGGGCGGCCGGACAGAGGTGCTCCTCATCTCCCAGACGGGGCGGCCGGGCAGAGGCGCTCCTCACTTCCCAGACGTTGGGCGGCCAGGCAGAGGCGCTCCTCTTCCCCCCGACGGGGCGGCCGGGCAGAGGTGCTCCTCATCTCCCAGACGGGGCAGCCGGGCAGAAGCGCTCCTCACTTTCCAGACGGGGCGGCCAGGTAGAGGCGCTCCTCACTTCCCAGACGGGGCGGCCGGGCAGAGGCGCTACTCACTTCCTCCCAGACGGGGTGGCGGCCGGGTAGAGGCGCTCCTCACCTCCCAGATGGGGCGGACTAACAGATTTTTATGTGAATTGATAAATCTTAAATATACAAAGTTAAAACTTTATATATTTGTCTTCTTTTTTTTTTTTTTTTTTTTGAGATGGAGTCTTGCTCTGTCACCAGGCTCCCGAGTAGCTGGGACTAGAGGCACGTGCCACCATGCCCAGCTAATTTTTGTATTTTTAGTAGAGACGGGGTTTCACCATGTTGGCCAGGATGATCTCAATCTTGACCTCGTGATCCACCCGCCTCAACCTACCAAAGTGCTGGGATTACAGGCATGAGCCACCGCACCTGGCCGTCGTCTTTTTTCTTTATTTACATCTTTATGAGAAGATTCTGTTTATATAGATAATTTGATCCAAAATATTAGTCAGAAATGTCCTCTTTTAAGTAGAAGTATGACATCGATAGTCATTGATAGTGGAAATTATATATCCTTCTACTAGCAATAAATCATTTCAGGCTGCACGCAGTGACTCAACGCCTGTAATCCCAGCACTTTGGGAGGCCAAGATGGGCAGATCACTTGAGGCCAGGAGTTCGAGACCAGCCTGGCCAACATGGTGAAACCCTGTCTCTACTAAAAATACAAAAATTAGCCAGGCATGGTGGCATATGCCTATAATCCCAGCTATTTGGGAGGCTGAGATACAAGAATAGCTTGAACCTGGGAGGCAGAGCTTGCAGTGAGCCAAGATCACACCACTGCACTCTAGCCTGGGCAAGAGAGTGAGACTGTGTTAAAAAAAAGAAAGAAAAATCATTTTATAATATGAAAAAAAAAGAAAATTTTAAATTTTTTGACCTATGCTAGTCTTTAATTATTAGTATTTCAAAGATTGTATTCTATAGAACACCAATTCTATGAGATTCCTGGCTGGAAAACAAAGAAAAAGGGAGTAGAGGAGAGGCCTATGGTTAAAACATGTTTAGAAACATCAAATGCTTTATCTGCACATCCTCTTGGCAGTACATAGTGCACATTACCATGTTACTTGTATGGAGAAACTGGTGAAGAAAACTGACAACGTGGCATTTCCCAAAACCATTTCAACTTGGATTTCCCCCTCTTCCCACAGAATACATGTTTTCATTCTTCTGGCAGTATTCCACAAAGTACTCTTGGTAAACACTGCTTTATCTGAAGGTTTCTCTTAACATGTAAAACTTCTGCACTCGTAGTTTTCTTTACTTTTTTTTCCTCCCATTAAGCCTTTTGCACTCCTGTACATTTGTAGTTTTCATGGTTTTATATGACAGCCTAGTATTCTTTGAATATGTCAAATTTTAACCATTTCTCTTGTGTTGGACTTGTAAGTTCCTTTGAATTTTCACTGGAATTACAGTTAATTACAGTGCTGTAATTAATACTTTTATACTTATATTTTCCTTTTTCTTATGAATTTTCAAAAACTGGATGTTTTTGTCAAATGGTTTTGATATTTTTGTAACCTCTGATAAATAATATTTTTTTCTAAAAGAGTTGAACCATTTGTACTGCCACTATTTATATTAAACTATCAGCTTTTCTAAAATTTCAGCATTGGCTATAAAAGTTTTTGCATTTTTCTTATTTATATTTAATATGCATAGTTTTGAACCACTCAGCTAAATCAAATTATTTCCTATTGAGCTTAAATCATTACTATATTGTTAACATTTCAAATTTTTAACTAATGATATCCAATTTATTTGTAGGGTTGTTATAGAGAATTAGAAAGACTAATATTAAGTTCATATAAAATAATACCCTAAGTTTGAATTTCATTTTCAGAGATTTTTCTGCTGTTTTCTGAGGCAAGTGATTTTTTTAGCCTAATTTTAAAATACTTTATTGTAGAAAGAAGGAAGCAAGATATTTCAGATTCAAAGATGGAATTGATACAGACAAGATTTTTAAATTATCAAGTTATAACTGTGTTAAAGAATTCTAACATTATAAATGACTTGCTTCTTATCCATTTTACCCTAAAACTAGTAAAGTATACCAGTTAAGTGTCAGCAAACCAGCTTTAGGATTCTGCCTAGAGACATATAAAGTACTGTAACAAAAGGACTTAATTTTCTTTATACCAGGGGCAGCCTTCTTTAAGCAACATCTCAAGTGTGGCCTGATGCTCTGTGTAACTGGTGAGTTCCTGTTTTTGTAGCGTATAATTTTGCAAAGCCTAGATCACAAACGAAAATCTGAGGTCAGGGTAGAATAATCTAGTTTCCTTCTAGATGAAAGCTAATTACTGTATTTTTGGGAAAGGTTTGGATTTTAGGATTTATCTGTGTTTCTTGAATTGCGGGAGTTCTTGAGAGTTGGGGTTTTTTTTTGTTTACTTCATGCTTTTTGTTCAAAACTGAGGAACTAAGACTATAGGGTGAGTTGAAGCTGTTACAGTGTCTTTTAGAGAAGTAAAAGTCAAAGAAATGTAATTGAAATTTAAGTCTGAGACATATCCCAACACTTCAGGTACTTGATACATTCTGGAATTAGTTTCATTTACTGTTTAGTAACTTTTTTGTTTTGTGAATTATTTTCATGCTCCAGAAGGAAGACAGACAAACCAGTCCAATAAACCTATCTTATCTTGTGTCCAATGTCCTCTTTGATTATTTGTGATTTTTCCCTTTTCCGCCCTTGAAATGATATAATCATTTTAAGGAACTAAAATGACCAAGAAGATTAGGAATACTTTTTTCTCCCAATAGATTTCAACGTATGTTTCCGTCCATACCAAAATAGACCTGTAAACTCTAGAGAGAGAAAATTATATTAGCACTTTCTATCAGGACTGGAATAATCAGCAGCCTGTATGTTTGTTGACATTGTTGAAGGTGCTTACACTATCATGCCTAAATAAAATTGAAGTTAACTCATTTCCAAATGAATTAAAACCAACCCTTGTTGATAATGTGGTTGGTGTTGTTTGTTTTGAGACAGGGTCTTGCCGAGGCTGGAGTGCAGTGGCGCGATCTTGGCCCACTGCAGCCTCCATCTCCCTATCTCAAGGGATCCTCCCACCTCAGCCTCACGAACAACTGGGACTACAGGTGTGCACCACCACACCCAACTAACTTTTGTATGTTTTGTGGAGACAGGGTTTTGCCATGTTGCCCAGGTTGGTCTTGAACTCCTCGGCTCAAGTGATCTGCCAGCCTTGGCTTCCCAAAGTGCTGGGATTACAGGCATGAGCCACCGTGCCTGGCCTGATAATACGGTTGTTAACTGCTCTTAGAGATGGTTTTGGAGTAAGTTACTTTAGAAAAGAATACTCTGAGGCCGGGCATGGTGGCTCATGCCTGTAATCCCAGCACTTTGGGATGCCAAGGCGGTTGGATCACCTGAGGTGAGGAGTTCAAGACCAGCCTGACCAATATGGTGAAACCCTGTCTCTACTAAAAATACAGAAGTTAGCCAGGCCTGGTGGCATGTGCCTGTAGTCCCAGCTGCTCTGGAGGCTGAGACAGGAAAATCACTTGAACCCGGGAGGCGGAGGTTGCAGTGAGCCAAGATTGTGCCATTACACTCCAGCCTGGGCAACAGGGTGAGACTCCATCTTTATAAAAAAGGAAAGAAAAGAAAACTCTGGCCCTAGAATATTGGTGCCCTGCTGGTTCCTTTTTCTATTAGTAGTCAATAATATACATATGTGTTACTCTAGGGTAATGAAGTCACTAGGCTTAATACAGAGCCATTCGAAAGGAAAGAATACTATGCAAAGTACAGACGTTAGTACAAATATACACTATGCCTGATATTTGAAGACTGGTACTTAAGTTGAATCACATAAATTGTCAAGCCAGCCTTTTTTTTCACCTATAAAAATGGCAGTTTCATATAGTTCACCTTACTCATAGCTTAGTGGTTCTTCAATTTTTCCATTAAAATAGTATTCTTATCAGCAAAAGGGAGTGATTTTTGTTAAAGGACATCTAGAAAGGCATTATCATTCTCAGGATTTCTTTGAAGTCTCATGTTTTATCTTGAAGTGTTTTATTAATTTTGCCTTCTATTATGCATAAATCTGTATTTTAATATAAAATAATGTTAAAAATTAATGCTTAGGGAAAACTTTAAGTAAAATTTGACCCTCTAGTCTAAATTTGACCTCTAGCATAGTAATATACTTCATAAGCTGTTGGCACACTGCTGGAGTTATCCCAATTTGAAAAGCATAATTTGGATGTTACCTTGGTACCTTAGGTCTAGTTCGCAGTGCCTGCTTTTCTCAACATAAAAGACCTCTGGTATGAAAATGATGACTGAGTAACTAGGATTATCTATCATGTACAAAGTACAGACAGTTTTGAGAGAAGCAAATAGTGCCCAGAGAAATACCTAGTCTAAAAGCATTTAAATACCTTTATAACTTAGTTCAGTTATTGGCTTTAGGGTAAGCACATACAATGTTTGGCTGTAAAGTAATGGCATTAACATTCTTGTGTAGCTTTTAAAAATATATTAATAGGGCCGGGCACGGTGGCTCACCCCTGTAATTCCAGCACTTTGGGAGGCCAAGGCGGGTGGATTACCTGAGTTCAGGAGTTCGAGACCAGCCTGACCAACATGGTGAAACCCTGTCTCTACTAAAAATACAAAATTAGCCAGGTATGGTGGTGGATGCCTGTAATCCCAGCTACTCGGGAGGCTGAGGCAGGAGAATTGTTTGAACCCGGGAGGTGGAGGTTGCAGTGAGCCGAGATCGCACCATTGCACTCCAGCCTGGACAACAAGAGTGAAACTCCATCTCCAAAATACATATATGTATATATAAAATAAGTGATGATAACAGGTACATGTTAATGTTTCTCCTTGGAACAGTTTGCTTAGGTCTAGAAGTTGCTAGGTGCTGGCAGCATTGTGACTAATACTTCATACTATATTGCATTCATGGAGAGTCATACTATACATTAACCTAATTAAATAGCCTGAGAAATCTTATAGGTAAAAATCCCTAACTTTGTCTTAATGCAAGATTCCCAAGTTTATTACACCAAGGAACCTGATGTTCTGTCTTTGGGAAACAGTGTAATCTAGTTACATATATCCACAAATTATGTACAAAATGTAAGCTTTTTAAAAAATGACTTGCTTTGGGTTTTTTTGTTTTTTGATCATGGCTCGCTCTTGCCTCAACCTCCTGGGTTCAAGTGATCTTCTTACCTCAGCCTCCTGAGTAGCTGGGACTGCAGGTGTGCACCACCATGCCCAGCTAATTTTTTTATTTTTTGTAGAGATGGGGTCTCATTATGTTGCTCAGGCTGGTCTTGAACTCATGGGCTCAAGCAACCCTCCTGCTTTGTCCTCTCGAAATGCTGGGATTATAGGCGTGAGCCACTGTGCCCGGCCCCACTTCTCACTTTTTTTTTTTTTTTTTGAGACAAGAGTTTCACTCTTGTCACCCAGGCTAGAGTGCAATGGAATGCAATGGCGTGATCTTGGCTCACTACAACCTCTACCTCCCGGGTTCCTGGGTTCAAGCAGTTCTTACGCCTCAGCCTCCCAAGTAACTGGGAACACAGGAATATGCTACAATGCCCGGCTAATTTTTTGTATTTTTGGTAGAGACAGGGTTTCACCATGTTGGCCAGGCTGGTCTCGAAATCCTAATCTCAGGTGATCCACCTGCCTCGGCCTCCCAAAGTGAGCCACTGGGCCTGGCCTAACTTCTGGGATTATGAGCGTGAGCCACTGGGCCTGGCCTAACTTCTGGGATTATGAGCGTGAGCCACTGGGCCTGGCCTAACTTCTCACATTTTTGAGGAGCTTGATTGGATGAAAGGGTGGCAGCATAGTATGTTGTGGTTAAAACAAATATATCTGAAGTCAGATTGCTTAAGTGCACACCCAGGTTCTGTGTGACCTTGGGAAAGTCAGTTAGCTTCTCTGTGCTTCAATGTCCTCATCTGTAAAATAGGGCTAATAAAAATAGCTGCTTCATGGACAGTTTGGCAGATTATTCAAGAAAATAATGTAAAGCACTTAGAGTACTGCTTAGACTATAATAAGTAATCAGTAAATATTAGCTGCTTCTGTTAAATATAGCTGGCATTACATTTGGAGCAGCAGGTTTATGAAATCCTTTTTTCAAGTGACAACTAACTACTTTGAAAAATATATTTAAATATATTGACATATGTGTTTACTTGTAGTAAATCACCTTATGATCTCAACAGAAACATAAGGGAAACTAAGAGAAAAATTAGAAAAATAAGCATTTCTCAGGTATATGTAGGGTTGTGGTTATTTTAAAACGTATAGCAGATAACATTGACTGAATTTGTATTCATCTTCCTGATGAGGTAAGACTTCAGATAAGAGCAGCAGCCATCTGTTTGCAAAATGCCCTTAGCTTATCACATTGGTAGTGCATATGTGGAGCATTTTAGACTTGTGAGTTTTAGATGCGAGATTACCAACATGAATTGTCTACTTCCTTTAGGAGTAATTTACATAAGGAATGTATTGAGGGCATTAGAGATGACTTTATGACCTGCTTATGATCTCAAGCTTTTTACTGAATTATTTATTATCACATTGTATTAGCTATTTTGCTTCTTGATCATTTTACACCACAATATTGCTGCTGCCTAAGGAAAAAAAAAAGTCTCTTCAGCAGATCCTAATGATTTCTAGAAAGGGTAATTTAATTCTGAAGATAGGATTTTGACTTGTCCTGGTATTAATAAGAAATTTTCTCTATGATATTGTGGTTATTTCCACCTCCCAAACAATCATAGATACTAAGTGCAAACTTGCTTTTCACCTTTTCTGTATTTAGTAGGGTTCTTCCAGAAATTGTTTCTGTAGCATTTATTAACTGTATCCTTAATTGTGAATATTTTGGCTAGTTCACTTTGATAATTGAACAAAGGAAAGGAGGGTTTTTTAAAACAAGCTAGAATTTTTGTTGCTTCAGTAAAAATGAATGTTTAGTAGCATTGTTTATATTCCTTTTTTGTTGTTGTTCGAGACAGAGTCTCACTCTGTCTCCCAGTCTGGAGTGCAGTGGCATGATCCTGGCTCGCTGCAACCTCTGCCTTCAGGGCTCAAGCAATACTCCTGCCTCAACCTCCCAAGCAGCTGGGACCACAGGTGCACACCACCATGCTTGGCTAATTTTTGTATTTTTCGTAGAGATGGGGTTTCGCCTTGTTGCCCAGGCTGGTCGCAAATGCCTGAACTCAGGTGATCTGCCTGCATTGGCCTCCCAAAGTGCTGGGATTACAGGTGTGAGCCACCACACCTGGTCACATTTTTTATATTCTTTGTTCTATAAAAGTGACATTTTTGAAAATGACCTAAGATTTTCTTTCTCTTTCTTTTGTCTTTTTTTTTTTTTTTTTTTTTTTTTGGTGGAGACAGTGTCCCACTATTACCTAGGCTGCTCTCAAATTCCTGGCCTCAGCAGTTCTTCTGCCTGGGCCTCTTAAAGTACTGGGATTACAGGCATAAGCCATCGCACATGGCACTGGACCCAGATTTTTTCTTTTTTTAAATTTTGAGACAGGGTCTCACTCTTCACCAGGCTGGAATGCAGTGGTATGGTCATGGCTTACTGAAGCCTCCACCTCTCTGGCTTAAGTGATCCTCCTACCTCAGTCTCACAAGTAGCTGGAACTACAGGCACACACCACCATGCCTGGCTAATTTTTTAATTTTTTGTAGAGACAAAGTCTCTCTATGTTACCCAGGCTGGTCTCAAACTCCTGGACCCAAGACTCAAGCGATCCTTCTGCCTCAGCTGCCCGAAGTGCTGGGATTACAGGTGTGAGCCACTGTGCCTGGCCCTGGACTCAGATTTTTATGCGCAGTCTTCTTATGTTTAAATGTTAGCCCCAATGCATTGCAGGCAGTCTTGACCAACAGGGAACCAGTTTGTGACTACTGTCTTTTAAAGAGGCTTTTTTCAGTTATATTATAATTATGATGAGCTGATACTCTAAGTAATTTCAAACAGGTAAACCGTTGGAGAAAAACATGAAAAAATGAAAAGCCTTTCCCAAGTCTGTCATCTAATTTTCTAATACCTCTTTAGTTACTGGCTTCTCTGTAAAAATATGAGGTTTGTTTAGGGAAATGTAAGATATGTATTTTAAATATTTTAGTTAAATTAGCCATAGCATTTTATCTACATTCCTATGAAATTCCAAATAACATGTTTCTATTTAGGTACATTAGTGAATAGGAATACCCATCTTTTGTATATGATGTGGTACCTTCTATGTTCTTTAATGTTCCTGATGATAGCTGCTACTCCTGTAAGTAGTAGTATTTTTTAATAGCCAACTTGTGTTTTATTTCTTAAATAATTTTTTCTACTTTTTGTTGTGCTTTTTAAAATGCAGAAAAATGAAGAGTAGTGAAATGATCACTCACATACCCACTACCTATATTCGGCTGTTAACATTTTGCCATATTTTATGGTTGAGTGCATGATTTAACCATTTAAAAAGTAAGTTGGAGTAAAGCGTGCATGTCCTAAAAGTAAAAAATTCTGTCTAGTAATCACAATGCCATCTTATAAATTTGTATGTTAATGTGAATATGTGTGTATATACATACACTTACATGCTGCATGTGCTCTGTAACAGCACTAAGGTGTACCCAGGAGATGCTGTTGAATAAGACAATAATTTTACAAACCCTGTGTCTTCTGTTGATTGTTTGCTACAACAAAATTAAGGCTACATTGGATCTAGGTCAGAGCAGATATGATCTTGATTGCTATAATTCCTGGACAATACCCATTTTAAAAAGTTTGCTCTCACAAGACTTTCAGAGATAAGCCTAGTTAAGATTGGACTCTCCTAAACTCCCAGCCTGAAACTACAAGCAGGGCCTTTATTAGGCTGGGGGAACTGATGCTAATGGGCTTAAGTAAGTCCCTCTTGGATCTCCAGGTAAATGACAGGGCATGTACCTAGCTAGGCAAAGGCCCGGAGAGATGGCAAGCTTTACTATAGAATTCTAGTAGAAGGTCTGGATGTTTGGTGTCATTTGTTAATGTGTACCTATTACCCATTTTAGTAAGTTACTTAAACTACAAAGAAAACCCAACACAGAATAAACAGCCTAATCTTAAAATTTTCAGAATTTTAGTGGAATGTCTCTTCTGTTTAGCAAGTTTTTGCATACAAACGCCAATATTGTTACTCTATTTTTGCCTGTCTGCTTGAGTACAGAATATAAAGGTGGATTTTATGTCAGTGTTAACTAGAACATTATTGGGATTTTCCCAGATTCACCCTAGAGCAGTTATAAAAAATGTATACATTTAATTGTGTTTTCACTTTTCTGATTTCCATTATTATGATTGCCTTCCTTTTTACTCCCCTTTTAAAATACATTATTTTCCTGTATTGCAGATTTTTATTGTTAGGTATATTGACCGAAGTTTAACGAGAAGAACTGTGACCAGCTAGGAGGATTGCTGCAAGGAATGGAATTAGCTCATAGCTTACTGCTGAATGAAGAAGTATACAATCAACTAGGTGAAGTTCAGAAGGCAGAGTTTATTTTTGAGTGGTTGAGATACTTGAAGAAGCTCTTGTTAGCAACCAGCAGGGTGGGTAAAATGACAACATCTGTTTTTTTGTTTAAGTGCCCATGTTTACTTCCTTTGGTTTGCTTTTCTAGTTTTTTCCAGAATAACCTAATTTAGCTTTACAATGTTAGACTTTGTTAAAACTTAATGAAGCATAGTACATTTTTTGTTCTCTCATCAGAATTTTTATTATTAGAAGAAGTTTTCGCTATTCAGAAAAGCAGGAAGAAATTAGCTAATGTTTTTGGTATTATTTTAAAAATATGTGAAACACCAACTACAACTACTTTGTATTATACTTCATTTTTGTTATGGTCTGCATCTATGTTCCTCCGTGTACATAAAGCCCTGGTACAGTATAGCGGCTAAACAATGTAGTGGGAGTTTCACTTTAAAAAGGTATGAAAACTTGAGGTGTATGAATTCAGGAGCCTATGGATAAACAGATTCTCTCTTCAAAGCTTATGACATGAGTGTGAAAAAGGAAAACTGATCACTCATACCCTTCACCTACATTCAGCAATTAGTAACATTTTGCCATGTTTGGTTGATTAATTTACTAAGCCATTGAGGTGGCACTTTACTTTTAGCCTACATCTCCTAAAAATAAGGACATTTTTTCACGTAATCACAGTACTATATGCAGTTCCAAAGTGGTACAAAAACACTACTCATGGAGACATTTAGAATTTAACAGAAGACATTTTATTTATGAATTTAAAATAATAGCATTCCAATACACATTCTTGTTCTGAGACAACAGGGAGCTATGTGACTCTAGTTATCAAAATATTTGACAAGTTTGCTGATCTTTAAGAGAGGAAAAAAAAGCAACTTCTAGATTTGGGGGAAAAAATTAACTAAAGACAAAATTCTATACACTGACAAATATTTTATTGTGGAATTTTAGGCCTCAGTGAGCACCTGAATACCATTAGCTTTGTAATGATACTGTGTACTCTTTATTCAGATAGCAGACAAGGAAAATGGAATAACGTTATTAACATTTATATACATAAGCTTGCAAAAACAAAATTGCCTTACACTTAGGAATAGATCTGAATAAAACAGGTAGCCATTACAAGGTCAGCTCTGGTTATAGATTATAGGTTACTGCTTTATACAGCTATATATGGGGGAGGTGTAGGATTAATAACTCAGATGCTGTAGTTGAAAATACAAATTTAGACATGCTGATACATGCTTATAGACCAAGTTACATGGTAGGCTGAAGCAGGAGGATTGCTTGAGCCCAGGAATTCGAGGCTGTAGTGTAGCACTATAATTGCTCCTATGAATAGCCATTGTACTCTACCTCAGGCAACATAGTATGACCTTGTGTATTAGTCCGTTCTCACACTGCTGTAAAGAACTACCTGAGACTGGGTAATTTATGAAGAAGAAAGGTTTAATTAATGCACAGATATGCAAGCTTAACAGGCATGAGTGGGAGGCCTCAGGAAACTTCAACAGTCATGGGAGAAGGCGAAGGGAAAGTGAGGACCTTCTTCACATCGTGGCAGGAAGGGTTGGGGGGAAGTGTCACACACTTTTAAACCATCAGATCTTGTGAGAACTCACTCACTGTCACAAGAACAGCATGGGTGAAATCCACCCCCATGATCCAATCACCTCCTAGCAGGCCCCTCCCCTGAAACATGGGAATTACCATTCAGCATGAGATTTGGGTGGAGACATAGAGCCAAACCATATCATTGTCTCCATTAAAAATAATAATACGCGGTGGCTCACGCCTGTAATCCCAGCACTTTGGGAGGCTGAGGCGGGTGGATCACGAGGTCAGGAGATTGAGACCATCTGGGCTAACACCGTGAAACCCCGTCTCTACTAAAAATACAAAAAATTAGCCGGGCATGGTGGCGGGCGCCTGTAGTCCCAGCTGCTCGGGAGGCTGAGCCAGGAGAATGGCGTGAACCCGGGAGGCGGAGCTTGCAGTGACTGGAGATCAGGCCACTGCACTCCAGCCTGGGTGACAGAGCGAGACTCCGTCTCAAAAAAAAAAAAAAAAAAATAATAATAATAATAATAATACAAATTTGCTCTGCCTTTCAAACGAAAGATTTCGCATACATAGAGCCCTTATATTTGTTAATAGAGATTGCAGTATAATGTGGTTTGGAATTTTTGGAGGGCTTTTTTGTTATTAGCAGGGCAGCAAACTACCTGTTTAGTCTGGCATAATGACCACACTACCAACTTATTTGTAACTTCCAGTCAAAATAAGTTTGTATTTTTCTAGAGCCTTTTTAGTTCTTAAATATATGAAAGAAAAATTATATTAGAGGATTACATATAATTATATTGACTTTGAATTGTCTTTGTGTTATCTTTCTTTCTAGAATGATGTAAGGGAGAAACAGAAGACTCTTGTTGAACAGCTCCTGTCTTTGTTGAACAGCTCCCCAGGGCCTCCTACCCGCAAACTGCTTGCTAAGAATCTAGCCATACTTTATAGTATTGAAGACACATTCTCCGTTTACGAAGCAATCGATAAATGTAATGATCTTATTCGTAGCAAAGATGATTCTCCAAGTTATCTTCGCACTAAGCTGTAAGTGAAACGTTAAAACAGAACAGAAAACAAAATATTGCTTCCTGTTGTATTTTTATGAAGTACTCGTAGTACTTGACAATTACTTTGAATACAAACTCAGTTTTACTCATTTTAAAAATCTAACTTAAAAAAGAAACTAACACTTTTCATGTTAGTTGCTGAGAAACAATTCTACAAATACTTTAGACATATTTGAAGTCTAGATTTGAGATTCAAAACATCTTCCTAAAATTTTAGCAGTTGAGTGTTTAAGAAAGATATTTTAAATTCTTCACATTTTTGGATGCTTTTATAATTTATTCATTCTTGGTTATGAAAATTGATAGTGAATATCATGTAGAAAAGTATTTGCTAAGATCCTAACAAGAACAGCTTAGTTTCTCTGTAGGATTTAGTTCATTTTATCACCTGTTATCTTTAAAAAGGCAATGAGCCACGTAATATTTCTTTTTTTTCTGTTTTTTGAGACAGAATCTCTCTGTCCACCCAGGCTGGAGTGCAGTGGTGTGATCTCGACTCACTGCAACCTCTGCCTCCTGGGTTCGAGCAATTCCTCTGTCTTAGCCTCCCAAGTAGCTGGGACTACAGGCACGTGCCACCACTTCGAGCTAATTTTTGTATTTTTAGTAGTTACGGGGTTTCACCATGTTGGCCAGGCTGGTCTCAAACTCCCAACCTCAAGTGATCCACCCACCTTGGCCTCCCAAAGTATTGGGATTACAGGCATGAGCCATTGCACCTGGCCACCATGTCATAATTCTGTAAAGTTTTTGTTGGTCTAATTTTTACCTTATAACAGAATGTATTCCCCCATAAAGTTTTCAGATTTCAAACTTGATGAGAACATTATTTCTTGTTTTTATTTTTATCTTTAAGCTTATCTTTTTGTTATCTAATATGTAGCTGAGTTCTGTTGAAATATTTTGTAGAATTTTGTAACAAATTTGAGGGTGTGTAATCTTTGGGCTGAATAGTAGAGTAATCACAGATTGATACATCCTTATTATTGCAAGTATAATCATATTCACCTAAGTGTCGTGCCTTAGGATTTAACCACAGAATAGATTCTTAGAAATTTTATCTTTTCAAAGCAAAATTTAAAATAGTCACTTTTTCAACAAATGATGCCAGTATAACTGTATGTCCACATGCAAAAGAATGAATTTGGACCCTTCTATTACACCATGTATAAAAAATTAACTCAAAATTGATCATAGATGTAAGTGTAACAGCTAAAACTGTAAAACTCATAGGAAAAAACATGGGGGTAAATCTTTGTGACCCTTGGCTTTGGCAGCGTTTCTTAGATACAGCACCAAAAAGCACAACAAAAAATAGATGAGACTTCATCACAATTAAATATGTTTGTATTTCAAAGGATAATACAAAGAAAGTAAAAAGACAACCAAGAGAATGGGGGAAATTTTTCAATAGTTACCCTTGCATATCCTAAGATCTTTTTATTCCTATTTTTTCAGCTGTGACTAATTTCTAATTTAAATGTTGTTTCAGTGCTGCTGTGGTATGTTTGGGTTCCTTGTACAAGAAGTTGGGTAGAATACTGGGTAACACCTTTACTGATACAGTGGGGAATATTCTTAAAGCTATGAAGAGTGCTGAGGTAAGTAATTACAAGTTCAGCCAAAGAATGAAAAGACAGCATTTTATTGGTTTATGCTTTCCTGAGCAAATCAAAGAGCTTTACATATGACAAGCATATGTAGATATGAATATAAATATACCCATAAATTAATATTTCTAGGTGATGCACAATATGTACTCTGTATATTGAATCCCAGTTAGAAAAATAGTAATGCAGTAGAATTTCATGTATTCGTATAAATCCAAGCGGGCAAAAACCAACATATTCCACTTATAGTCCCATCCCTGCTCTCTCCTCTTACTCCACCTTTTCTATTTGATAGTACTTACTGGTGCCAGTGCAACTGCTTGTCACCAGGGACTACATAGTTGATAAACATTGTATACCTTATGGATAGATGAGTTACTGTACTAGCATCAGAAGGTAGTAAGGAATATAATCTGAGGGGAAAGAGTGTAGAGGATGTGTGACCAGATCCAGATGACCTTTTAATTGCCAAGGGAGTATATTTTCAACTGTATCCTCATTGAAATGTTTGTGTCACTTACTCCTCTGGAACACCCTTTGTTTTTGAGACTGTCTCTTCATTTGACTTTAAGATACTATGATACTGTAATCTCTTGCCAGCTGTGGTTTTACTGGTTTTGAAATGAAAGCATTTATATGTTTGTTTAGCAAAAGGTTTAAATCCGTGGTACCTAATATGTAAGGACAACTTAGCACCTTTAAATATAAAAACATGGACATGGTAGTTCGCACCTGTAATCTCAGCTACTTGAGAGGCTGAGACGGGAGGATCACTTAAAGCCAGGAGTTTGAGACCACCTGGGCAACGCTGGAAGACCCTGTCTCTACAAAAACATAAATTAGTTGGGGTATGGTGGTGAACACCTGTAGTTCTAGCCCCTTGGAAGACTGAGGCAAGAGGATCACTTGAGCCCAGGAGTTCAAGGCTGTAGTGAGCTTTGGTCATGCCACTGGACTCCATCCTGGGTGACAGAGCAAGACCCTGTCCCTTTTTTTGTTTTTTTTTTTTTGAGATGTGGAGTCTAGCTGTGTCGCCCAGGCTTGAGTGCAATGGCGCGATCTCAGCTCACTACAGCCTCTGCCTCCTGGGCTCCAGCAATTCTCCTGCCTCGGCCTCCCGAGTAGCTGGGATTACAGGCGCATGCCACCATGCCCAGCTAATTTTTTGTATTTTTAGTAGAGACGGGGTTTCACCATGTTCACCAGGCTATTCTTGAACTCCTGACCTCAAATGATCCAGCTGCCTCGGCCTCCCAAAGTGCTAGGATTACAGGCATGAGCCACCATGCCTGGCCCAAGACCATGTCTCTTAAAAAATATTTATTTTAAAAAAAAAATCTAAAAACATCACACTGGTTACTCTTGTTACTTTATTTACAAAAATAATCTAGAGAACAGCCCTGAAGTAATTTATAGAAATGTTGGACAGTCACACACACATTTTTAAAAAATATAACAAGGCAAAACATGGGAAAATTCCAATAAAAAATAGGTTAAATTTTAAGAAGATGTAGCTGATTCAAGAACTTTAAGAAGTGAAGACTCTAACATAAAACTGATGAGAAAATTTGCTCATCAGATCACTTCTCAGCAATAGTTTCCCAAAAGATTGAAGAAAATGATTAAGGAGAACAGATTTTTTTAACACCTGTAAGTCTGGTTTTACTTAAAAGCAGATATCTGTAAGAAATTTTATTTACTGAGATACAGTCATTTTAAACTTTCTTCCTCCTCATTCCACTGGTTAACTTATAACACTTTTTAGGCCCCTTGGTTAATAGAGGATAACTCTATAGTTATGAAAATACTCAGGTAAGTATTTTGTTGCTCCCCTATTTTTTAAATTTTTTAAACTAACATCCTTGAGCCATATTCCTTACTTTTGATCTTTGATTTAGTTGATCAGGTATCACAACATTTCAGAGATGTCCACACTCACCAGTGATACACAACATTTGGAACTGGAATAAAAGAAAAGCTCTAAAGTTGCTCGTTAGCATTATTTTATTATGTTCACCTATGACTTTTAAGTGCCTTTAAACAAAGATAAATTAACAATATTACTATGAAATGATTCTTGATGCTGATCTTTGTCTTCCTCCAACTCCAACTTATCTACCTTCAGTGGCCCAACTTCCTGGGATATAGATATGATTTGAGGCATTTAGTAAAACATTAATAAAATAAGCAGCTACTATTTCTTTTTCTTTCTTTTTTTTTTTTTTAAAGACAGGGTCTGGCTCTGTCACCCAGGCTGGAATTCAGTGGTGCAGTATGTACTCACTGCATCCTCTGCCTCCGACTATACCCTCTGCCTCCCACTGCACCCTCTGCTTGCCAGGCTCAAGCCACCCTCCCACCTCAGCCTCTCGAGTAGCTGAGACTAGAGGTGTGCACTACCACGCTCCCACCTCAGTCTCCTGAGTAGCTGGTACTAGAGATGTGCACTAACACGCCTGGCTAAAATTTGTATTTTTTGTAGAGTTAAGGTTTCACCATGTCGCCCAGGCTGGTCTGGAAGTCCTGAGCTCAAGCAGTCAGCCCACCTTGGCCTCCCAAAGTGCTGAGATTACAGGTGTGAGCCACCGCGCCCAGCCAAGCAGCTACTATTTGTTGACTGTTAACTGTGTGCCAGGCACTGTGGTGAATGTTTACCCATGAGGTTCATCTTATCCTCATTTTATAGATGAGGAAATAAGTAAGAACAATTTAAAGTCACAGAGTTACTGCGGGTCACAGAGAAGTTCAAACCCAGGTTTTTTCAGTTCTAAAGCCAAGACTTTTAAACTGTGAGTTAAGCTATTCCAACCAATAAATAATAACAAAGTATAGCTACCAAATCTATTAAACATTTGTTGTATGTCTGGGCTTGTTGTAAGCACTTTGTGTGTATGACTCATTTATTCCTTACAACAGCCCATGAGGGATACTATTACCTCTGTTTTTTAGATGAAGGAACAGATTTGCCCAAGGTCCTATCTAGTAAATGGCAGACCGTGCATTTTTAATAGATTAGCTTAGACTATAGCAACTGTTTATTGAATGCTTAATGGCATGCAAGCTTTGTGCTAGGCACTTTTCATGTAATTTTGTTTAATCTTCACATCAACCCTGTGAAATTTGTATCATGTTGAAATTCAGTATATACAAGTAACTTTTCAAATAATATTTCATAAAATAGTAATTTGTTTCTTGATGTCAGGATGGGTTGGTTAGTATGTACAGAAGTCTGGGTATTTCTTCAGTGTGAGAGACAGATATCAATGTTTAATCCTGTTCTTTGCAGTTTAATTATTTTTCCTATTTAATTTTTTTTCTTTTTGGTAGTCTCAAGGCCGATATGAGATTATGCTAAGTCTGCAAAATATATTGAATGGACTAGGAGCTGCCGCTGCACCTTGTCACAGAGATGTTTATAAAGCTGCTAGATCCTGCTTAACAGATAGATCCATGGCTGTTCGTTGTGCTGCTGCAAAGGTAAAATGATCTAATAAGCAGACTTTAAAAATTAATATAAAGAAAAGTAAATCAGATTATTTGTGAAAGCATTAGTAAAAGCTACATGATCTTGGTAGTCAGCTAGGACTATCTCATTTTAACATGAGAAAACTGAGGCCGAGTTATATGAATTTCCCAAGGTTCAAAGAGTTAGCAACACATTGTCAGAGGGTAGGAAGTTCAGGTTTCCAGAATCTTAAGTATTCATTCTGCTCTACTATGTTTTCTCCCTAATTGTGTAAATCAAAATTTACATGTGAGGTTTATGTTGTTTCAAAGTGATTTTTTGTTTTATTTTTAATTTGTAGCTTCTTAACATAGTTGGTAAGAGAATACAGTAAATTTTTTTTTTTTTTTTTTTTTTTGTGAGACTCTGTCGCCCAGGCTGGAGTGCAGTGGCGCGATCTCGGCTCACTGTAAGCTCTGCCTCCCGGGTTCACGCTATTCTCCTGCCTCAGCCTCCCGAGTAGCCGGGACTAAAGGTGCCTGCCACCACGCCCGGCTAATTTTTTTTTTGTATTTTTAGTAGAGACGGGGTTTCACCGTGTTAGCCAGGATGGTCTCTATCTCCTGACCTCGTGATCTGCCCGCCTCTGCCTCCCAAAGTGCTGGGGTTACAGGTGTGAGCCACCGTGCCCAGAGTTTTTTTAATGTTGGAATTATTTTCCCAGTTGTTCATAGCCAATAGATTTGATTCTAAAGGCATTTTTCATAACCTGTGGAGTTAGAAATGGGTTCTCCTCCCACCTTTTGTAGGTTCATTCTCTTCTATAATATAATCTTTATGACTTTTAATAAGTATCCATTTATTATTCCTGTAATCATAATAGATACTTTGAATTTGTATATTATTTGTTAGACCCTGATAGTTTCTGCAACTTACATAGCTCTGAACCTGACATATGTATTTTATTTTTCATTAATTTTTCTTTGTCCAATTGAATAGTGTCTCCTTGAACTTCAGAATGAAGCCATCTTTATGTGGAGTACGGACCTGGACAGTGTGGCCACACTGTGTTTTAAGTCCTTTGAAGGTTCCAATTATGATGTGCGGATTTCTGTTTCAAAGTTACTAGGCACAATATTAGCTAAAGCTATAATTTCTAAACATCCAGGAACAGGTAAATACATGTAATTATTTTCAAAGTATCTTCTGTAATTTTTTCCCCAGTTGATATAAACAAATATGTATAGTGTTATTGCTACCCATTATAAATCAATTTCAGGCCAGGCATGGTGGCTCACTCCTGTAACCCCAGCACTTTGGGAGGCCAAGGCGGGTGGATCACCTGAGGTCACGAGTTTGAGACCAGTCTGGCCAACATAGTGAGACCTGTCTATACTAAAAATACAAAAATTAGCCGGGTGTGGTGGCACACGTCTGTAATCCCACCTACTTGGGATTACAAGAATCACTTGAATCCAGGAGGCAGAGGTTGTAGTGAGCTGAGATTGCGCCACTGCACTCCAGCCTGGACAACAAAGCGAGACTTCATCTCAAAAAAAAAAATCAATTTCAATTCATAAACATTGCTGTAGGTCCTGAGATTTCATTTGCAAACAATTCAGTAAAAATTTGAGGAAAATTTACAAGAACTCTTGAAGTGTGGTGTACTTTATGCAATCATTGTCTTCGTTTTACATTACGGCTTTTTTGTGTGTGTGACAGGGTCTGCTGTCACCCAGTCTGGAGAGCAGTGGTGCCATCTCAGCTCACTGAAACTTCTGCCTCCTGGTCTCAAGTGATCCTCCCACCTCATCCTCCTGAGTAGGCGGGACCACAGGCTCGCACTGCCATCCCTGGCTAATTTTTTATACTTTTTGTAGAGATGGGATTTCACTGTGTTAGCTATGCTGGTCTCGAACTCCTGAGCTCGGGTGATCTGCCTTCCTCGGCCTCCCAAAGTGCTGGGATTACAGGCATGAGCCACCACCCCCCAGCCATGGCCTTATTTTTATTTTTTATTTTTTTTTTAAGTAATTGTGAAGTGTTACCCAATAAACGATATGATCTAAATACTGAATTTTCTTTTTTTTAAAGCAGCATTCATCTGACTACATATATTTGGCTTGCCATTTTTTAGATTGGTACAACGGAGCATATAATGTAGATAATTCTAGATACTTGAAGTTTATTGTATTTGGACAGTTTTGCTTTGTCTTAGTGATTTCGTTGTTGTTGTTTTTGGAAACAGGGTCTCACTCTGCCACCCAGGATGGAGCAGTAGTGCAGTCACAGCTTACTACTTTCTCCGCCCCAACCCCAGAATTAGCCATTTCTCTAAGGAGTTCTGCTTTTGAATCTTTTGAATAGTCAAATAGAATAGATGTTGAGTGTGAAAGAGAAGTCCAGGGTGACTTTATGAATTTTGGGCTGAAGACCTGGAAGTACAGAGTTGTCATCAACTGATATGAGCAAGTGTGCAAGTAGAGCAGGATGTGTATGCGTCAGAGAGGAGGATCAAGCACTGAGTTTAAAACAATTTGGAACATTAAATAGACATCGAAATAGAGATATCAAATAGACAGCTGGATATGAGAGTCTGGTGTCTGGGAGAGAAGACTGGACATCAAATTCATAAATTTTAGGAATAAATAAATTTATTTTAGGAATAAATTAATAGTGATTATTCAGGAATCTCTAATATAGAGATGGAATTTAAGCTATGAGATTGGATAAGATCACAAGACAGTGAGTATACATAGAGAAGAGCAGACCAGGTACTAGGTCATGAGTTTTCTCTCGGAGAACACAAGGAACCATTGAAGAAGACAAAACAGAAATTTCCAGTGAGAAGGCAGGAAAGAAAACCAAGAGAGCATGTCTTGTGGTCTTATCCAATCTCAGGCCATCTTAAAGTATTGCCAGATACATTGCATCATAATTATAAATGATAATTTTACAGTGGAAAAATGTGGCAGACTTATATTGTTAGCATGTTCAAAGCTAGTATCATCTATGTAGGGACAGACTGACACCACACCTGGCAGTGCTTTTTGATGTTGTGCATTGAACAGGATATAACATCACTTACGTGGTTCTCTGTCAAAAATTTGGAGGAAATACCGGACAAACTCATATCAAGGGCCATTCTATAAAACAACTGGCCATAAGTGTATTCTTCAGAAGTGAGAAAGTAATGAGGAAAATGTGATGAGTCCAGGTAGATGCAGTCATGCATAGCTTAATAATAGGGACACATTCTGAGAAATGCATCATGAAGTGATTTTGTCATTGTAGGGACATCATAGAGTGAACTTACACAAATCTACATGGTATAGCCTACTGCACACTAGGCTATATGTTATAGACTATTGCTGTTAGACTACACACCTCTACAGCATGTTACTATACTGAATACTGAGAAAACTGTAATACAATGGTATTTGTGTATCTAAACATGTCTAAATATAGAAAAGGAACAGTATAAATATGGTATAAAAGATAAGAAATGGTACATACCTATACGGCCCTGACCATGACTGGAACTTACAGGACTGGAAGTTGTTCTGGGTGAATCAGTGAGTGGCGAGTGAATGTGAAAGCCTAGGATATTACTGTATACTACTGTAGATGTTACAAACACCGTACACTTAGGCTATGCTAAATTTAAAAAATGTGTATTTTTCTTTAATAATAAATTAGCCTTTGTTTACTATAAGTTTTTTACTTTATAAACTTTTTAATTTTTAAAATTTTTGATTCCTTTGAATATTTTTATAATAACATTTAGGGGCCGGGTGCAGTGGCTCATGCTTGTAATCCCAGCACTTTGGGAGGCCAAGGTGGGTGGATTGCTTGAAGTCAGGAGTTCAAGACCAGCCTGGCCAAGATGGGGAAACCCCATCTGTCTACTAAAAATGCAAAAATTAGCAGGACGTGGTGGCATGTGCCTGTAGTTCCAGCTGCTTGGGAGGCTGAGGCATGAGAATCACTTGAACCCTTTAACATGGGAGGCAGAGGTTTCAGTGAGTTGAGATCCTGCCACTGCTCTAGAAATAATAGTAACATTTAGCTTAAAACATAGATACATTGTACAGCTATACAAAAATATTTTCTTTATATCCTTCTATCCTTGTTCTATAAGCTTTTTTCTATTAAAAAATTTTTTTTTTTAACTTTTAAAGACACACATTAGCCCAGGCCTACACAGAGTCAGAACCATCAATCTCACTGTCTTTCACCTTAATATCTTGTCCCACTGGATGGTCTTCAAGGGCAGTGACACGCATGGAGCTGTTATCTCCTGTAATAGCGATGCCTTCTTCTGGAATACTTCCTAAAGGGCCTACCTGAAGCTGTTTTGCAGTTAACTTTTTATAAATAGAGTATACTTTAAAATAACAGTAAAAAGTATAATAAATACATAAACCAGTAACAGTTGTTTATTATCAAGTATTACATACTTTACAAATTACATAATTTCATGACTGGCAGTGTAGTAGGGTTGTTTACATGAACATCACCACAGACACGTGAATAATGTGTTGGAATGTCACGAGGCAATAGGAATTTTTCAGCTCCATTATAATCTTACAGGACCACCGTCATATATGTGATCTCTGTCATTGAACAAAATGTCCTTATGTGGTACGTGACTGTATATGAAAGTTTATTATACTATTCTTATAGCTTTTTCCTAATTTTGAGTTTTTCTAATAAAAAGTTTAAAATATATATTTATGTATATCCAGATTCCATTCACTCCACTTCACTTTAACCACCTTGATCCAAGTCACTATCATCTCTTGCTTACATTAATAAATCACTCCTAATGGTTTTCCCTGCTTCTATCTTTACCCCCCTCTACAATCTTCTCTCAACACAGCAGCAGCATGACATATTATATCACTCGTCTGCTCACGGTCCTCCACTGGCACCTCATTTCAGTCACAGCCTTATTATAATGACCTACAAGGTCCTATATCTTCTGCCCTCTCTCCATCCTTACACTCTGACCTGTATCCTACCTACCCCCTCCATTGCTCCATCCACATTGCTCTGTGTAAACTCACCTGGCATCATATAAAGGCCTTTTTGTCATAGCCATTTCCTCTGCCTAGAACACTTTTTCTCCAGATACCCTCATGACTAATTTCTTCCCTACATTCAAACTGTGTTAAAATGTCACCGTTTCAATGAATCTTACCCCAATACCCTATTTAAAGTCACAAACTACACTTCACTCCACCCCCATATTCCTGACCTCATGTTGCTCTGTTTTCTGCATGGTTTTTAATCACTGTTTAATATACATAGTCATTTATTATGTTTATTGCTGTCTCTTCTTAGAATTTATGATCCACAGAGCATGGATTTTGCACTATTAATAATGTTTCTTCCCCAAATGCCAAGTTAGATTTTCATTTGTCTCAGATGGTTTTCTTTAGGCTAGGGAGGAGGTTTTTTTGTTCATAACTGTAACAAAAGTTTATTTCTGTACTCTTGTAGAGGGTCAGAGCTTGTGACCATTAATTTTCAAGGGAGAAATGGTTTCTTCTTTTTTTTAGGGAGATAATATTATCTAGTCACAGGGAGAAACCCAGCTGTGTCAAACTGGTCAATCTTAAACATTCCTGCCTTAATTAATCTCTTAGTTATTGTAGCCTAAGAGCCAACTGAGTAGTTTTAATGAATTTAGCTTTGATTTCTTCAGAGACTGAAGGAATAGCAAAAGTTTTATTGCCAATAGAGAATTTTTTAAAATAGGACATTTACATTATATAAATTTCTTTGAGAGTTGTACAGCATTTGGAAAAATAAAATTATGATTTTGGCATTTTCCATGTTTTAAAAGAATTTTCAAAGCATTGTACAGCATTTTCATTTGTGGAGGAGTAGGGCAGTCTTATTTATGTTTTTCCCCTGTTTTAGAAGACAGCCTTTTAACTTCTTTGAGGAAAGGAAGCAATAGATCATGATCTTAGTCATAGTCTTTAAGATGTTTTTGACATGCACTTCAGGGTCCATTCTGATTTGACCTCTGACCCCTTGTGTGACTTTGTGTATTACTGTGTAGACTGTTCTGTAAATTTTGCATTTTGTTTGAATTTTTAGTTTATTTTTGTTTCTATTAACATGCTTTTTGCAAATCAAGAACTTGCATTAAAATTTAGTCTGTAAAATATGAATCACAGTTTTGTTCTTTGTCATAGCAGCCTCACGTCAAAGCATTCGCAGAGTATCTTTGGAGGAAGTTCTGGAATTACTAGGAACAGGGTTTCTACGTGGGAGTTCAGGATTCCTTCGAGCCAGTGGAGATATGCTGAAAGGAACCAGTTCAGTCAGTAGGGATGTTCGAGTTGGAGTTACTCAGGTTGGAATCACAAATCAGTATCTAAATCTAACTCTTACTGGCCTATAATGAAAGTTTTAGTATCTGACTCCACAGAAGTGGTACTATGCAAGGTCAACACTTATGCTCTCATATCTATGAATAGATATAAATGGTAAGGCAAAAACATTTTTTTTAAACTAGATTGCAAGTAAGAGAACCTTATTACCTATAATGTGTTTTGTGTTCCTAATAATGGAACATTTTAATTTTCTTTGAAACACAAACATTTTTTGTTTCTAGCTATTGTGCTTTTGTGTATCTTGTGGTTTAACATGTTTTCCATTGTATTTGTGTGTGCTCATACAGTTCAGATTTAAGCTATTAGGTACATAATTGTTTAGCATAGGTGAAATGACCATTTTATGTGGCTTTAACCCTCAAGGAATACAGCATGTAGTTTACTTCAGTGCTTAAATTTTTCGTCCTAAACAAATTTTAAGAGGTAAACTCCTGGAAGAGTTATCTTACAATAAAACAAAGATATATCTGCCTTCTTTCCTTGGATTATCTTTTTTTTCTAAACACCGTTATCATTCAAAGCAAACTTGTATTTTTGAAAAATTCACATATATTGTCATTGTTTTATACTGTATATAGTCTCCATGAAAACATGAGCTTCCCAGTATAATTGTAATTAAACTGTGTGTTTCTAAGGAACAGATAACTTAAAACTACTTTATATCTATGGAGTAAGACAAACCATTAATGTTCATGAAAATAAAGAACTAAATTTCCTTAGAGTTATAATGTTGGAGCATAGTTAATTCTTATAATGTGTTTGTATGTTTAAATTGAGATTTCTTGTTCAGAATGTTAAATCTCTCAGAGCCGTTGTTCACAGAAGCCACAGATACATTTTACATGTTAGCTGGATATGCTGACTATCCTGAAACTGTAGTCTGACCAAAATAAAACAGGGGGGTAACATAAATGAAGTCTTGATTGAAAGACTATGCACTTCAGGCCGGGCGCGGTGGCTCACGCCTGTAATCCCAGCACTTTGGGAGGCCGAGGCTGGTGGATCACGAAGTCAGGAGATCGAGACCATCCTGGGTAACACGGTGAAACCCCATCTCTACTAAAAATACAAAAAAAATTAGCCGGGCTTGGTGGCGGGCCCCTGTAGTCCCAGCTACTCGAGAGGTTGAGGCAGGAGAATGGTGTGAACCCAGGAGGCGGAGCTTGCAGTGAGCTGAGTTTGCGCCACTGCATTCCAGCCTGGGTGACAGAGCGAGACTCCGTCTCAAAAAAAAAAAAAAAAATGCACTTCAGTTCTGGCTTAAACAAAAACAAAATGTTGCGATGTTTATATATTTCAAGCGGCATAAATTAGGAAAGAATACAATTTATAAGGAATAAGAAAAATATTAATAAATGCTACATGTTTTGTTGGGGGGGAATACAGAATTGAAACAATTTAATATTGAAAATAAAACTCTTTTCCTTTTTAGGCTTATGTGGTATTTGTTTCAACACTAGGAGGAACTTGGCTAGAGAAAAATTTTGCTGCCTTTTTTTCTCATATCCTAAGCCTTGTGTCACAGTCACACCCTAAAGCCACCCAAACTCAGATTGATGCCGTCTGCTGTCGCCGCTGTGTTTCATTTATTCTTCGAACTACTATAGGTGGTCTTCTTGGAGAAAAGGCTCAACTTGCTGCTGTAAAGGATATTTGCCAGGCCATCTGGAAGCTAAAGAAAGTTATGGGTATGGATCTCTACTAAGACAGTTTATTTAACAGTGCTAATGGAATTGTCCCTTTGGGAAAGCTAGACTGATATATAATACTATATTAATACAGAAACCTTGAAGGCTGATAGAAGTTCCTCAGAATTCACGTTGTACTTCCTATAGAATTTAAGATAAATTATTTTTGAAACAGTCTATCTCAGTTCCTGTACCATCTTAAGTCTACTCTGCTTATCTTGAATATCAGTAATGTTGGATATTAAATATCAATAATGTTGAAATCATTTTTAGTTTCCCATGAGTTCTCTCTCTCAGTGCCACTTGCTAAAGGAGTAATAAGGGATCTCTGATTGGAATGCTTGAACTAAATTGGTTATAATAATTCATTTCTTTCTTTATTGATGCAAGTCCCCATTTAAGCATTTTAGTTATTGCCTCAAGTATTTCATATAGATCAAGTGTATGTGTTAATTTTTGCTGTTATACTTTTTTACTCTTCACACCCTTTTCAATATATTTTAATACAGTGGTGATGCATAGTTAATTCTTGCATTTCTATCAGATGCCGTAATGAGTGACGGTAATTTGGAAACCCGGCTTGGTTCCACAGATGTAGCAGCTAGCCAACATATGCTGGTTTGTGCTTTACAAGAACTTGGAAATCTCATACACAATCTTGGCACCACAGCGGCACCTTTGCTACAGGATTCAAGTACAGGTATATCTGTTTGTGACTCACTGGAATACCTTGTTTTCCCTTGTACACTAGATAACTTTGTTCCAAGGAAGGAAATCATCATATAGCTTACTTATAGATTCCATTATAGATTTATGAGAAATGTTTTATGAAAAATTTATAATCAGGATTATTAAAAAGATGTATATTGTTGAGTTTTTTATTTTGTAATTAAAGATTGTTCTCTAAGTCTCCGCCCCACCCCCTATTTAGAGACTTATAACATGGAAAAACTTACAGAGAAGTAAACCTGAACTTTCTCTGCATCTGCAGTGACAACATTAGTACAGTACAAGTAATTCAGTTTCTCAAAGGTCTTTAAAGCAGTATTTTCTTTCTTTTTTTAAGTATTTAATCACTTTATAATAGCTTTATTCAGATACAATTCATGGCTAGGCGCAGTGGCTCATGCGTATAATCCCAGCACTTTGGGAGGCTGAGGCAGGCACGTCACTTGAGGTCAGGAGTTCAAGACCAGTCTGGCCAACATGGCAAAACCCCGTCTCTACTAAAAATAGAAAAATTAGCCAGTCATGGTGGCACATGCCTGTAATCCCAGCTACTCGGGAGGCTGAGGCATGAGAATCGCTTGAGCCCCAGACGTGGAAGTTGTGGTGAGCCAAGATAACGCCACTGCACTCCAGCCTGGGCAACAAGAGACTTTGTCTCAAAAAACAAAAAAAGATATAAATCACTTACCATGAAGTTTATGCTTATAAAGTAATACAATTGAGGGGTTTTGAGTATATTTGCTATACTGTACAGTCACTACCACTGTCTAATTCCATAGTCTTTTCATTACCCCAGGAAGAAGTCCATTAGTTGTCATTTCCATTTCCCTTTCCCACAGCCCCTGACGACCATGAATTTACTTTCTGTCTCTATGAATGCACCTATTCTGGATATTTCATGTTAAAAAAAATCATTCAATATATGGTCATAACTGACTTGCTTCTTTTTAAAAAATCACTTTTAAAAATCATTTTTTAGGCCTGGCATGGTGGCTCACGCCTGTAATCCCAGCACTTTAGGAGACCAAAGTGGGAGAATTGCTTGAGCTGAGTTCAAGACCAGCCTGGGCAACATAGTGAGAACTCCTCTCTACTAAAAATTTTTTAAAACTTAGCCCGGCATAGTGGTGTGCACCTGTAGTAGTCCTAGCTCTTTCAGAGGCTGAGCCAGGAGCATCACTTATGCCTAGGAGATTGAGGCTACAGTGAGCTATTATCATGCCACTGCATTCCATCCTGGGTGACAGAGTGAGACCCTGTTTCAAAAAATATATCATTATGGTTTTTATCCTTTGTGGTACACATTTCTTTCTGAGAAACTACATTATATTTGTGTTTAAGAGCTATTTAGATCTGGGACACTTATTTAAATAGCATTTGACATGAAACTTACATGTTTCATGTAAGTTTATGTTGAATCATAGCAAATAATACCCTTTCTTTTATTGATGGTGGCAGTTACTTCACTGTCTTTGTAGTTAGTTGGTTAGTAGCCCACTGAGGACCTAGCGAAGCCTTGATTTTAACGTTTTACTCTTATAAGAGCAACATGGTGGATAGAAAGTATATTAATTATGTAGGCCGGGCGTGGTGGCTTACACCTGTAATCCAGCACTTTGGGAAGGTGAGGTGAGTGGATCACCTGAGGTCAGGAGTTCAAGACCAACCTGGCCAACATGGTGAAACCTCGTCTCTACTAAAAATGCAAAAATTAGCCAGGTGTAGTAGCGTGCACTTATGATCCCAGCTGCTCAGGAGGCTGAGGTGAGAGAATCACTTAAACCCAGAAGGCGAAGGTTGCAGTGAACCAAGATTGCACCACTGCATTCCAGCCTGGGCGACAGAGCAAGATGCTATCTCAAAAAAAAAAAAAAAAAAAGTATGTTAATTATGGAGATAAATGTACTAGAAGGATTAAAAAATAAAAAGAAGATGGGGCAGGATGTGACTTTTTTTTTTTTTTCAAGGTAGGGTGTCATTCTGTCACCCAGGTTGGAGTACAGCGGCGCAATCTCCACTCACTGCAATTCCGCCTCCCCGGCTCAAGTGATACTCCCACCTCAGCCTCCCTGCTAGCTGGGACAGCAGGCATGCGTCACCATGTCTGGCTAATTTTTTGCATTTTTGGTAGAGACAGGGTTTTGTCATGTTGCCCAGGCTGGTCTCAAACTCCTCAGCTCAGGCGGTCCACCTGCCTTGGCCTCCCAAAGTGCTGGGATTACAAGCGTGAGCCATCACAGCTGGCCAGGTTGTGACATTTCTTTTCAAGGTGTTATTTGTTGATAATTTTTAATTTTTAGTACCAAATTAATAATCGATCTGAAGCTAAATAAGAGATTGGCTTATTTAGGAAATAAAGTTTTTCTTTTGTATACGGACTTAATTTAGGACAACTTTCATGAGATATATTAGTAGAAGTAATTCTTAGGTTAGAAAATTATTTTGAATAGGAATAGTGAGAAGGGAGAAAAATGAAGTTAAAAGAAAAAAATTATTTGTAATTATGTATTTTTCTATTATAATTTGGCTTTTGATAAAAATATATTTTATATCCATGTAGCTATGTATTCTTTTGACTATTTTGTGGTCAGGTGAGTTTTATCTATGTACCTAAGTCATCATTTGTTTATCCTTCCAGGCCTCCTTGACAGTATCTTGTCAGTTATTCTTCATCCTAGCATTTCCGTTCGACTAGCAGCAGCTTGGTGTTTACACTGCATTGCCGTGGCATTACCCTCCTACCTAACACCACTCTTGGATCGTTGCCTTGAACGGCTTACTGGACATAAGTCTTCACCTGAAGCAGTGACTGGCTTCAGTTTTGCTGTGGCAGCTTTGTTGGGAGCAGTAAAACATTGCCCTTTAGGAATTCCTCATGGAAAAGGCAAGGTAATGATTTCATTCTCCATGTATGATAATGAGGTGCTTTTTGTTAGAAGTATCTTCGCATAATAACAGAATTTGTTACTGAATGCTTTATTTTGCTGTACATCTAGCCCTGCCATGTAAGTACATTTAAAATTTTATTGTGGAGGATAAATAGAGCTGCAAAAGAAATCTTAAATAACTAAGCTTAATATTTAATAATTTAGTTAGTGGTATTATTGGTGGTATTACTTTAAAAATAGTTTACATATCTTAAGATCAAGTAGATAAATAATTATATTAATGTTCTTAGGAACCAAGATTTTCAATATAAGTAAAAAGAACTATAACTGTAGAATTGAAGTTAAGTAAAAGCCCCATACATTAGATTCAAATTGAAATTGTCAGTATGAACTCATTTTATTTTTTTGAAAATACTTACATCCTCCTTTTGTGCAGTGAAAAGGCCTAAAAGCAATGATAACCCAGTGTCAGGGTACCCCTAGTGCCCAGATTATAGCTCTAAATACTGTTTCCAACCAAAAAGGAATCAGGACTCCATGGAGCAATGGCTGGTTTCAGGTCTGGGGCAGGAAATGTACAACATAAACTTGGGATATCTTGTCATGCCAGAAAGTAAGGAAGTCATCAAGGAATACTATGTTCATTTTAAAAAGAGGTAACTTAAGGGGCTCCCACTGATCAAAGATGGCATGATTTGTACATCAAAATTAATAATGACTACAGTGAATTAAAAGATACTAGATAATATATAAAATTGCATGAGTTCATAATGATATTCAACTTCTCCAAATTGTATTGCTACCAAAAAATGTCATTTTCTGAGTAAATTTAGAATCCAGCACTTTCAGACAAATAAATGATACAAACCTAGTGAATAAATAACCCAGTTTTAATGTACAAAGAATTTTGAAGAGAACTAAAGAAAAATTTTAATGAAACCTAGATAATACAACATAGGCAAGCATGGTGTTTGAATTTTGTTTCTTTTTTAATAGCTAGGAATTGTAAGTTGTCAGAGACCCTTATTTGACAGTGAAAGCCCTTCTAACCCATAATTCCCACAAACTCGTAAATATATTTTAAAAAATACACCATTATTCCTTTCTTTCTCATTGCCACTCCTGTGTCATTATGGAGTTTGATAGTATATCCACCACAGTGTAGGCTCTGCAGAAGACCATTCCATAACTTGAGCAATTCCAAAAATATTTTTAGTATTGCCAATGCCATTGAAATAAGATAGGTGACAACTTTGGAAGATGAGATTATTTAAATTTATTATTTTAGTTATATTCTTAACACATCACATCTTGCTAAGCAAAGACTTGTCATTCAATGTATTTAATTAAATCTATTCTCATATCTCATTAATTCAGACAAGGTTCCCATTCCCACATTATATTTGGAATTTCTTTCCGAGAGAATATCCACTTGTTCTGATTTGACTAGAATGGTTTGTTTTCTCCTCACTCTTTTCGAGTGCTATCCATTGACTGTATGAGCTGCAGGGAGTCCTAAATTAGTAGTAAGTTGGTTGGTTGTTTTAAAATACACTAGCCTTCTTTAGAAAATTTATATGCCAACTCATAATACTTTCTGCTTTTTCAGAGGTGATTGGTAATAGATGTTTTCTCATATTAGATGCTCTCTGGCCTTGTACTATGTAAGCATACATTATCCATAAATGTGAAATATCCTGTTTTTCCTCTCTGTTGTTTTATAACATGGACCCCTTTTTTTGAAACAGGGTCTTGCTTTGTCACCTAGACCAGAGTGCAGTGGTGAGATCATAGATCACTGCAGCCTCAAATGCCAGGGCTCAAGCGATCTTCCCATCTCAGCCTCCCAAGTGGCTGAAACTACAGGCACGTACTTCCATTGCCTGGCTAATTATTTTTATTTTTTTGTGAAGATAGGATCTCACTCTGTTGCCCAGGCTGGTCCTTTTTTTTTTTTTTTTTTCCAAGGAGACATGGTCTTTCTTTATTGCCCAGGCTGCAATGCAGTGGTGTGATCCTAGCTCACTCCTAGGCTGGTCTTGAATTTCTGGCCTCAATTGGTCCTCCCACCTTGGCCTTCTGAGTTGTTGGGATTACAGGCATGAGCCACTGTGCCCAGCCTCATAGACTTTTTTACTATAACATTTTAATAAATTTCACTCTTCAGTATGCAACTGTTTTGACTACCTCTAACCACGATAGTATACTACCTCTTGGAAGACTATTATCAGCTACTGAGTTATAAAAGTAGTATGTAGCTTTTTTTTTTTTTTTTGAGGCTGAGTCTCACTCTGTTGCCCAGGCTGGAGTACAGTAGCGTAATCTCGGCTCACTACAACCTCTGCCTCCTAGGTTCAAGCAATTCTTCTGCCTCAGCCTCCCGAGTAGCTGGGACTACAGGCACGTGCCACCACGCCCGGCTAATTTTTTGTATTTTTAGTAGAGACGGGGTTTCACTGTGCTGGCCAGGATGGTCTCGATCTCCTGACTTTGTGAGCCACCCGCCTCAGCCTCTCAAAGTGCTGGGATTACAGGTGTGAGCCACTGCACCTGGCTGCATGTAGTGTTTTTAAGAGAGAGACTCCTGTAAGAAAACTTTTTTTGGGTAATTATGGATTTAAAAGGATAGTTGCTCAAAACTAAAAGAAAATTCAAATTCTATACAGCCATACTTGAATAATCTTACATTGTTGTCACATGTGCTCTACAAAAAATTATGGGATTGTTGTGTACTACCTCATACACCAGTATTTAACCTTGAAAACTTAATTTTTTATAGTTTCCTTTATGACAGTCCTATTATGTAGTCTACACGAATGACAGTTCTTTATCGTTTACATTTATTTTACGTAAGAATTAATTTTTCAAGAGATTGTTAGCTGCTATCATTTAGTAATTTATAAACTGATATGCTTTTTTTAAAACTTGTTCTATATGTAAATAGATTATTATGACATTAGCAGAGGATTTGCTGTGTTCTGCTGCTCAAAACAGTCGCCTTTCAGCTCAGCGCACACAAGCTGGATGGTTGCTGATTTCTGCTCTGATGACATTAGGTAACAGTCTGTAGAAGGTTTACATACCTTGAAATACTTTGTGTTTTCTGAGTGAAATGATTCTTGTATGTGATTTGATGAAACTAACTTTTACTACATACCAGAATTTAAATAGCCACACAAACATTTTTCTTCTAATAGTCACCTTAAAAAGCCTTTTACTTTCTTCATTGCTTAAAACTTTTTGAGAGCTCTCTCGATTTTCTCTTCCGGACTAGATGATAAGCCTCAAGTAGGATAAGCCGATTTACTAATCATCTTTCAGGCTTAACTCTGAACGACTGTGGCTTTTTCAAAAATCATTGACATCCATCTTCAGAAAAAAAAATTTCCACAATATAGGCAAAAGAACATATCCATAGCCTGGGAATCCAGTTCTATAATTGTTTGAGGATTCATAACAGCCAATAAGTTGGTTGCGAGATTGAAGGGGATGAATTTTACTTACATTATATTTATTAAAAAACGGTAATTGTTTTACAGTTACGACTATTTATATCCTCTAAATTTTTGAGACAGGGTCTCACTCTGTCACACGAGCTGGAGTGCAGTGGCGTGATCATGGCTCACTGCAGCCTTGACCTCCTGGGCCCAAGTGATCCTCCTACCTAAGCCTCCCAAGTAGCTGGGACCACAGGCATGCAACATCATGCCTGGCTAATTTTTAAAAATTGTTTTGTAGAGATGGGGTCTTACTATGTTGCCCAGGCTGGTCTCGAACTTGTGGGCTCAAGCAGTCCTTCCGCCTTCACCTCCCAGAGTGTTGGGATTATAAGCATGAGCCGCTGAAAACTTTATTTATTTATTTATTTTTTGCCCAGTCTTATGGTGCTAATGAAACTTAATTTTATTACTCTATCACACCTACATTTTAAGTCTCTGTTGTCATACAAGTTATAGCTCAGATATAAAACAACTGGCTGAGGCTGGGCATGGTGGCTCACGCTTGTAATCCCAGCACTTTGGGAGGCTGAGGCGGGTGGATCACTTGAGGTCAGGAGTTCAAGATCAGCCTGGCCAACAAGGTGAAACCCCATCTCTACTAAAATACAAAAATTAGCCAGGCATGGTGGCGCATGCCTGTAGTCCCAGCTACTCGGGAAGCTGAGGCAAGAGAATTGCTTGAACCCAGGAGGTGGAGGTTGCAGTGAAGTGAGATTGCACCACTGCACTCCAGCTTGGGTGACAGAGCAAGACTCCCTCTCAAAATAAAACAAAAAACGAATAGGTCGGGCGCAGTGGCTCACGCCTGTAATCCTAGCACTTTGGGAGGCCTAGGCGGGCGGATCATCTGAGGTCAGGAGTTCGAGGCCAGCCTGGCCAACAACACAGTGAAATCTTGCTTCTACTAAAAAAAAAATACAAAAATTAGCCAGACATGGTGGCATGTGCCTATAGTCCCAGCCACAGGGGAGGCTGAGGCAGGAGAATCGCTTGAACCCAGGAGGCAGAGGTTGCAGTGAGCTGAGATCATGCCACTGCACTCCAGCCTGGGTGACAGAGCAAGACTCCGTCTTAAAAAATAAAAATAAAAAATAATAATAAAGCAACTGACTGGATTTGGCCAATAAATCATTTTGACACCTGTAAAGTAATTTGACCTAAAGAAGCTTAAATTAGAATAAACAATCATAAATGAAGAACTACTTTAAGTAGTGTTCTTAAGATGATTAAAGAAATTTATCGGACTGGATCAGGTTTAGCCTCAAGGAGCCAAATTTGGCCTGCCACCAGTATTTATTATACAGCCTGTGAGCTAAGAAAAGTTTTTATATTTATTAATGGTTGGGGAAAAAAGATATTTTGTAATACATGAGAATCATGTGAAAGTCACATTTCAGCATTCATAGTTTTATTTGCATACAACCACACTTGTTTGTGGATTGTCTGTGACCTGTAGGTGTACAGTGGCAGAGTTGAGTAATTGCAACAGGAAGTATGTGGCTCTCAAAGCCTCAAATGTTTACTATCTGCCCCTTTGCAGAAAGTGTTTGTTAGACCAAAGCATAGATCATCATTTCACAGTGTGCTGGGAATAATGTAGTCGAGCTTTTATTTGCTTATTGCTGGGTGTTCATGCCTGCCATATTGAAGTTCCTGGTGAATTAAGGAGGAAATAAACTACCTAATAAATGCATTTTGATAAACAAGAGCTTTTAAAACAAGGTAATTGTGTTGGAGGAAGACAACAAGAGGTCCTTTCTCCTGTACATCATATTTTACTGCATATTCATAATCAGCATACAAAAAGGGATTAAAAGTTTTAATTAAGGTTTTGTTTAATTACTGTGTTTTCTTGGGTTTTATTCATTTTTCTTAACTATTCTTTCCCTTTATTATCTATTTTTATTCTTATTCATTTATTTATTTATTTTTTGAGACAGGGTCTCACTCTGTCACCCAGGCTGGAGTGCAGTGGTACGATCATGATTCACTGCAGCCTCGACATCTGCAGGCTCAGGTGATCCACCTGCCTCAGCCTCTTGAGTAGCTGGGACTGTGTGCACCACCACGCCTGGCTAATTTTTTGTAAAGATGGGGTTTTGTCATGTTGCTCAGGTTGGTCTTAAACTCCTGGACTCAAGCAGATTACCCCTGGACTCAAGCAATCTGCCTGTCTTGACCTCCCAAAGTTCTGGGACTACAGGAGTGAGCCACTGCATCCAGGCTATTATTAATTTTTAGAGTGCGTTAGTATCATAGCAGCTTTCGGGGGGACCAGTGAGGTTTTTGTTTTTAGGTATCATTATGAGCTCATGGAATTTTATGTATTTATATGTTTTAATCACTTGTGGTCATTATTCCTTTCGATCCTCAAATTATCTCATCTTTGGTCATTGGGAGTCCCTTCAAGTTGGTTCATTTGTCCTTTTAACGTGAACCTAGTATTCTTTGATAATGTGTTTTTGAATGCAAGATTTCCCAGGTTTTACATTGTACATTTTCTGCCTTAGGCTTGCCATCAGCAGTTTCTCCAAGGAGGCTTGATTCCTTTTGTAGAAAATGGAATTTTTTTTATTTTTTATTTTTTTAAAAAACAGGGTCTCACCATGTTACCCAGGCTGGAGTACAGTGACACCATCATAGCTCACTGCAGCCTTGAATGCCAGGCTCAAGCAGTCCTCCTGCCTGGGCCTCCTGAGTAGCTAGGACTACAGGTTTGCACCACTACACTCAGCTAATTTTTAAATTTTTTTTGTAGAGATGGGATCTTGCTGTTTCCCCAGCTGATCTTGAACTCCAGACCTCAAGTGATCCTCCTGCATTGCCCTTCCAAAGTGCTTGGATTACAGGCATGGGCCACAGTGCCCATCTGGGAATGATTTTTAGACAGCAATCTTAGTGCTTTGTTAATTTTTGCTTTGCATTTAAAACATGTCTTCTCTGTTTTTATCATTCCCTTTACCATTTATAATTTTCTTCATTATTTCACTGTGAACTAATGTAAACACAAAACACGTTCATTCCTTGAATGTAAACCACACACTTAAACCTTTTTTGATACACTTCCCAGTTTATCTGATGCCATATTAAAAAACTTCGATTTATCTCCAGATTCCTCCATATCTTGTCTCTCTGTGGATGGCTCATAAAGTGTGCGTGTATGTGTGTTGTGTTTGCTAGATACATTATAATTATTGTCATTTATTTATTTAAAGAAAGGATCTTGTTCTGTTGCAGTGGCAGTCAGACCATAGCTTGCTGCAGCCTTGATCTTTTGGGCTCAAATGATCCTCCTGCCTCAGCCTCCCAAGTAGCTGGGACTTCAGACATGTGCTACCACACCCAACTAACTTTTTACTTTTTTGTAGAGAGATTTTGGTGTGTTGACCTGGCTCGTCTCAAATGCCTGGCCTCAAGCAATCCTTCAGCCTCGGCCTCTCAAAGTGCTGGGATTACAGGCATGACCCACCATGCCCAGCTTTAAGCACTGTTCTATCTATAAACTCATATACGCCTCAGAAACTGTCCTTTGAATAAAATACTATTATTCTCCCCATTTATGGATGAAGAAATTGAGGCACAAAAATGTTAAATAACTCATACAGGTTTACACAACTAATAAGTGGATGGAGCCAGGATATTAATCTAGGCAGTCTCCCTCCAAAGCCAAATGCAGTTCTGAGCTATGGGTTTGGAACAGAAGAAAGACATACAGTCAGCAGAATGTGGGATTAAGAAGTAGAGAGTGCTTACTGGAGAAGTTTAAGGTAACTCCAGAAATTTAAAGAAAAGTACCTGGGGAGAAAAGCTATGGGTTTGGGTTTTTAAATAATTGATAATGTTATCATTGTACATTGTTTTGTATTATTACTGGGTTTGTGTCATGATTCCTTCAACTCATAAATGTTGCTCCGAAACCTTTTTTTAACAAAAAGTATTCTATTCAGACATTTTGTATCTGATTATTGACCTGGAACAAGTTGCTATCAGAATTTAGCATTATTCTGAAGATCAAGAATACAGATGGCTCACATCTGTAATTCCATTACTTTGGGAGGCTGAAGTGGGTGGATTGCTTGAGCCCAAGAGTTCAGACCTGCCTGGGAAACATGGCAAGATCCCATCTCTACAAAAAAATACAAAAATTAGCTGGGCGTGGTGGCACGCACCTGTAGTCCCAGCTACTCAGGAGGCTGAGCTGGAAGGATTACTTAAGCTCAGGGAGGTTGAGATTGAGATTGCAGTGAGCTGTGATCATGCCACTGCACTACTAAACTCCAGCCTGGGGGACAGAGAAAGAACCTGTCTCAAAAAGCATGCAATGTTGTTTGTTCCTATAATAATTGTACTTTGCATTTATGTGGTCCATTACAGCTTTTCAGAGTACTTTAAAGTGCATTCTATCATTTGGACCTGACAAGCCCTTAAAGACAAGCATTACAGGGGGCTTTAGCTTCGTTTAATATGTAGATGAAACTGAGTCTCAAAGGGGACATAGCAGTAGTGGAGGAGCTGACACTAGAGCCCAGCCTGTACCATTAGTTCTTTGTTTTTCCTCTCTGTACTCCAGCACCTTCAGATAATAATTCATTCAGTAATAATTTGGAACCTGAAGATAAGAAAGGGGACAAAATATTGCAATAATGAATTAAAATGTTTGGGAGAGAAGTTGCTGCTTAATAATAGAGTTTTAAAGAGTGACAACCTTGGGTTCTCTTACAAGTAACAAGTTGAATAAATTACAGGTCCTGCAGTTGTTAGCCATCACCTTGCTCGAGTTCTGCTGTTGTGGAAGTGTGTCTTTCCAGCATCTCCTAAAGATCTAGAAACAGAAAAGAGCCGAGGAGATTCGTTTACATGGCAGGTAACCCTGGAAGGACGAGCTGGTGCACTGTGTGGTAGGTTGGATTTAGTCTTTTCTCTCCCTTTCCTTTGGCTTTTTACCCACCCTTTGTCTTTAATATGTACTTGTATGTTTTATTTAACACGAGGCAGGGGGATATGCCACTTAATGATTTTTTTTTTTTTTTGTAACCAAACAAAAAAATTGTAACTGATTAGTTGATAATGATAACTGGTATATGTTATAATAAACCAGATTTGAGAGTTCTTAAGATACATGTTTTATTAGGTGCAATCCAGTTAAAACTGTCAACATTGTTTTGTCTTAGGTAAGCATTCATTTCTCTTTTCAGAAATACTAAGGTTTGATTTAATTACCATTAAGAATGGTTTCCATTTAGCCTATACAATTGACCCTTGAACAGCGTGCAGGTTAGGGATGCCAATGCCCCTCAAAGTCAAAAATCTGTGTCTAACTTTTAACTCCCCAAAAACGTATCTAATATCCTGCTGTTGACCAGAAGCCTTACTGATAACATAAATAGTCAATTACCACTTTTTTTTTTTTTTTTTTTTTCGAGATAGGGTCTCACTATTGCCCAGGCTAGAATGTTGTGGTGTGAATACAGCTCACTGCAGTCTTGGCCTGCTGGGCTAGTGATCCTCTCACCTCAGCCTCCCAAGTAGCTGAGACCACAGGTGCATGCCATCATGCCCAGCTAATTTTTAAATTTTTTGTAGAGATGGAGTCTCACTATGCTCCCCAGGCTGGTCTTGAACCCCTGACCTCAAGCAGTCCTCCCATCTCAGCCTCCCAAAGTGTTGGGATTACAGGCATGAGTCACCACACCCAGCCCCACATATTTTGTATGTTGTGTATATTATATACTGTATTTTTAGAGTAAGCTAGAGAAAAGAAAAAATGTTATTAAGAAAATCATAAGGAAGAGAAAATATATTTACTATTCATTACACGGAAGTAGATCATCATAAAGGTCTTCATCCTCATCATCTTTATGTTGAGAAGGCAGAGTAGGGGTTGATCTACTTCTCTCAGTGGGGGCAGATGCAGAAGAGGTGGAGCAGGTGGAAGGGGAGGCAGGAGACGTAGGCACACTCGGTGTGGCATCTGTTGAAAAAAACCCATGTATAAATAGACCCATGAAGTTCACATTTGTGTTGTTCAAGGGTCACCTGTATATGAAAGTTGTACCTTCTACAATATATAGACTGTTAAAAGTAATGTTTCAGCTGGGCGCTGTGGCTCACACTTGTAATCTCAGCACTTTGGGAGGCTGAGGTGGGCAGATCGCCTGAGGTCAGGAGTTCGAGACCAGCCTGGCCAACATGGTGAAACCCCGTCTCTAACTAAAAATACAAAAAAATTAGCCAGATTTGGTGGCAGGCGCTTGTAATCTCAGCTACTTGGGAGGCTGAGACAGGAGAATCGTTTGAACCTGAGAGGCAGCGGTTGTAGTGATCTGAGAACGCGCCATTGCACTCCAGCCTGGACAACAAGAGTGAAACTCCGTCTCAGAAAAAAAAAAAAAAAAAAAAAAGTAATGTTTCACCATGAAGGGTGAGATCCCTGGAAAGACATGGAAGCATTGATTTTGGTTTTGTTTATTCATGGCATTTTTACTCTTAAAGAAAAACCACTTTTGAAATTGATCTTGGCCAGGCTCAGTGGCCAATCCCAGCATTTTTGGAGGCCGAGGTGAGTGGATTGCTTGAGCTCAGGAGTTCAAGACAAGCCTGGACAACATGGTGAAATCCTCTCTCTACAAAAAATACAAAAATTAGCCAGACATGGTGGTGCATGCCTGTAGTCTGGGGTGGGAAGATTACCTGAGCCTGGGAGGTGGAGGCTTCAGTGAGTTGTGATTGCACCACTGCATTCCAGCCTGGGTAACAGTGAGATTCTGTCTCAAAGGGTCCAGGGGTGGGGGAGCTGGGGGTGGGAGGGAAGGAGGAAGGGAGAGAGAGAGAGAGAGAGAGAGAGAGAGAGAGAGAGAGAAAGAGAGAAAAGAATTGATCAGTCTGACTTTTTTTGTTTTTGGGACGGAGTTTCACTCTTGTTGCCCAGGCTGGAGTGCAATGGCGTGATCTTGGCTCACCACAGCCTTTGCCTGCCGGGTTCAAGCGATTCTCCTGCCTCAGCCTCCTGAGTAGCTGGGATTACAGGCATGCACCACCATGCTCAGCTAATTTTGTATTTTTAGTAGAGACGGGGTTCTCCATGTTGGTCAGGCAGGTCTCAAACTCCCAACTTCAAGTGATCCGCCCTCCTCAGCCTCCCAAAGTGCTGGGATTACGGGTGTGAGCCACTGCGCCTGGCCCAGTCTGACTTTAAAATACTCATCTTATTCTACATACAAAGTAATTCATTATAGAAAGTTATTTATTTCAGACGCCATGTCTCACTCCTATAATCCTAGCACTTTGGGAGGCCCAGGCAGACAGATCAATCACTTGAGGCCAGGACTTTGAGACCAAGTCTGGCCAACATGGTGAAACCCCGTCTCTTCTAAAAATACAAAAATTATCCAGGAGTGGTAGCACACACTATTTGTTTCAGATAACATCTGTAAAAACCTAACGTGCTGACTTGAAAGTCAGTGTGATTCCGTGAAACTAGTTGTAGAGCTGGCAAACTTGAGAGTCTAAGCTGGTTTTTTTTTTTTTTTTTTTGCTTCTAAGCTTGAGGGCTGAGTAAAAGTAAAACCCTAGAACAGCAGCATTTTGTGAATATGGTTATTGCTCCGTCTTAGTACTCCTAGAGAGTTGTTTTTTTTTTTAGTATGATTAGGAGTAGAAGGCACTATATACCTTTTTATACCAGAGTTTCAAGAATTTTTTTATTTTAGCAAATTGCTTTATTACTCTAATAACAATGCTAATATTGTACCATAATCAAATGTGCCTTTCGTGGTTGATTACAGTATGCCCAAGTAAAAGTCTGTTTTCCTTTTCAGCTATCAAGAGCTTTGTTTCCCACTGTGGTGATCTCCTTACTGAGGAAGTATTTCAGCGTCTTCTTCCACCACTTCCTTGTGCTGTGGATTTGCTAACTCAGTAAGGATTGACTGTTTAGATTTGATAAAATTTTCTAAGAGGAATTAGTTGCCCTCTGATTATGTAATATTCCTTTTTTTTTTTTTTTTTTTTTTTCTTTTATTATTATTATTATTATTATTATTATACTTTAGGTTTTATGGTACATGTGCGCAATGTGCAGGTAAGTTACATATGTATATATGTGCCATGCTGGTGTGCTGCACCCACCAACTCGTCATCTAGCATTAGGTATATCTCCCAATGCTATCCCTCCCCCCTCCCCCCACCCCACAACAGTCCCCAGAGTGTGATGTTCCCCTTCCTGTGTCCATGTGTTCTCATTGTTCAATTCCCACCTATGAGTGAGAATATGCGGTGTTTGGTTTTTTGTTCTTGCGATAGTTTACTGAGAATGATGATTTCCAATTTCATCCATGTCCCTACAAAGGACGTGAACTCATCATTTTTTATGGCTGCATAGTATTCCATGGTGTATATATGCCACATTTTCTTAATCCAGTCTATCATTGTTGGACATTTGGGTTGGTTCCAAGTCTTTGCTATTGTGAATAATGCCGCAATAAACATACGTGTGCATGTGTCTTTATAGCAGCATGATTTATAGTCCTTTGGGTATATACCCAGTAATGGGATGGCTGGGTCGAATGGAATTTCTAGTTCTAGATCCCTGAGGCATCGCCACACTGACTTCCACAAGGGTTGAACAAGTTTACAGTCCCACCAACAGTGTAAAAGTGTTCCTATTTCTCCACATCCTCTCCAGCACCTGTTGTTTCCTGACTTTTTAATGATTGCCATTCTAACTGGTGTGAGATGGTATCTCATTGTGGTTTTGATTTGCATTTCTCTGATGGCCAGTGATGGTGAGCATTTTTTCATGTGTTTTTTGGCTGCATAAATGTCTTCTTTTGAGAAGTGTCTGTTCATGTCCTTCGCCCACTTTTTGATGGGGTTGTTTGTTTTTTTCTTGTAAATTTGTTGGAGTTCATTGTAGATTCTGGATATTAGCCCTTTGTCAGATGAGTAGGTTGCGAAAATTTTCTCCCATTTTGTAGGTTGCCTGTTCACTCTGATGGTAGTTTCTTTTGCTGTGCAGAAGCTCTTTAGTTTAATGAGATCCCATTTGTCAATTTTGGCTTTTGTTGCCATTGCTTTTGGTGTTTTAGACATGAAGTCCTTGCCCATGCCTATGTCCTGAATGGTAATGCCTAGGTTTTCTTCTAGGGTTTTTATGGTTTTAGGTCTAACATTTAAGTCTTTAATCCATCTTGAATTGATTTTTGTATAAGGTGTAAGGAAGGGATCCAGTTTCAGCTTTCTACATATGGCTAGCCAGTTTTCCCAGCACCATTTATTAAATAGGGAATCCTTTCCCCATTTCTTGTTTTTGTCAGGTTTGTCAAAGATCAGATACTTGTAGATATGTGGCATTATTTCTGACGGCTCTGTTCTGTTCCATTGATCTATATCTCTGTTTTGGTACCAGTACCATGCTGTTTTGGTTACTGTAGCCTTGTAGTATAGTTTGAAGTCAGGTAGTGTGATGCCTCCAGCTTTGTTCTTTTGGCTTAGGATTGACTTGGCGATGCGGGCTCTTTTTTGGTTCCATATGAACTTTAAAGTAGTTTTTTCCAATTCTGTGAAGAAAGTCATTGGTAGCTTGATGGGGATGGCATTGAATCTGTAAATTACCTTGGGAAGGATGGCCATTTTCATGATATTGATTCTTCCTACCCATGAGCATGGAATATTCTTCCATTTGTTTGTATCCTCTTTTATTTCCTTGAGCAGTGGTTTGTAGTTCTCCTTGAAGAGGTCTTTCACATCCCTTGTAAGTTGGATTCCTAGGTATTTTATTCTCTTTGAAGCAATTGTGAATGGGAGTTCACTCATGATTTGGCTCTCTGTTTGTCTGTTATTGATGTATAAGAATGCTTGTGATTTTTGCACATTGATTTTGTATCCTGAGACTTTGCTGAAGTTGCTTATCAGCTTAAGGAGATTTTGGGCTGAGACAATGGGGTTTTCTAGATATACTATCATGTCATCTGCAAACAGGGACAATTTGACTTCCTCTTTTCCTAATTGAATACCCTTGATTTCCTTCTCCTGCCTAATTGCCCTGGCCAGAACTTCCAACACTATGTTGAACAGAAGTGGTGAGAGAGGGCATCCCTGTCTTGTGCCAGTTTTCAAAGGGAATGCTTCCAGTTTTTGCCCATTCAGTATGATATTGGCTGTGGGTTTGTCATAAATAGCTCTTATTATTTTGAGATACGTCCCATCAATTCCTAATTTATTGAGAGTTTTTAGCATGAAGGGTTGTTGAATTTTGTCAAAGGCCTTTTCTGCATCTATTGAGATAATCATGTGGTTTTTGTCTTTGGTTCTGTTTATATGCTGGATTACATTTATTGATTTGCGTATATTGAACCAGCCTTGCATCCCAGGGATGAAGCCCACTTGATCATGGTGGATAAGCTTTTTGATGTGCTGCTGGATTCTGTTTGCCAGTATTTTATTGAGGATTTTTGCATCAATGTTCATCAAGGATATTGGTCTAAAATTCTCTTTTTTTGTTGTGTCTCTGCCAGGCTTTGGTATCAGGATGATGCTGGCCTCATAAAATGAGTTAGGGAGGATTCCCTCTTTTTCTATTGATTGGAATAGTTTCAGAAGGAATGGTACCAGCTCCTCCTTGTACCTCTGGTAGAATTCGGCTGTGAATCCATCTGGACCTGGACTTTTTTTGGTTGGTAAGCTATTGATTATTGCCACAATTTCAGCTCCTGTTATTGGTCTATTCAGAGATTCAACTTCTTCCTGGTTTAGTCTTGGGAGGGTGTAAGTGTTGAGGAATTTATCCATTTCTTCTAGATTTTCTAGTTTATTTGCATAGAGGTGTTTGTAATATTCTCTGATGGTAGTTTGTATTTCTGTGGGATCGGTGGTGATATCCCCTTTATCATTTTTTATTGCATCTATTTGATTCTTCTCTCTTTTTTTCTTTATTAATCTTGCTAGCGGTCTATCAATTTTGTTGATCCTTTCAAAAAACCAGCTCCTGGATTCATTTATTTTTTGAAGGGTTTTTTGTGTCTCTATTTCCTTCAGTTCTGCTCTGATTTTAGTTATTTCTTGCCTTCTGCTAGCTTTTGAATGTGTTTGCTCTTGCTTTTCTAGTTCTTTTAATTGTGATGTTAGGGTGTCAATTTTGGATCTTTCCTGCTTTCTTTTGTGGGCATTTAGTGCTATAAATTTCCCTCTACACACTGCTTTGAATGCATCCCAGAGATTCTGGTATGTTGTGTCTTGGTTCTCATTGGTTTCAAAGAACATCTTTATTTCTGCCTTCATTTCGTTATGTACCCAGTAGTCATTCAGGAGCAGGTTGTTCAGTTTCCACGTAGTTGAGCGGTTTTGAGTGAGATTCTTAATCCTGAGTTCTAGCTTGATTGCACTGTGATCTGAGAGACAATTTGTTACAATTTCTGTTCTTTTACATTTATTGAGGAGAGCTTTACTTCCAAGTATATGGTCAATTTTGGAATAGGTGTGGTGTGGTGCTGAAAAAAATGTATATTCTGTTGATTTGGGGTGGAGAGTTCTGTAGATGTCTATTAGGTCCACTTGGTGCAGAGCTGAGTTCAATTCCTGGGTATCCTTGTTGATTTTCTGTCTCGTTGATCTGTCTAATGTTGATAGTGGGGTGTTAAAGTCTCCCATTATTAATGTGTGGGAGTCTAAGTCTCTTTGTAGGTCACTCAGGACTTGCTTTATGAATCTGGGTGCTCCTGTATTGGGTGCATATATATTTAGGATAGTTAGCTCTTCTTGTTGAATTAATCCCTTTACCATTATGTAATGGCCTTCTTTGTCTCTTTTGATCTTTGTTGGTTTAAAGTCTGTTTTATCAGAGACTAGGATTGCAACCCCTGCCTTTTTTTGTTTTCCGTTTGCTTGGTAGATCTTCCTCCATCCTTTTATTTTGAGCCTATGTGTGTCTCTGCACGTGAGATGGGTTTCCTGAATACAGCACACTGATGGGTCTTGAGTCTTTATCCAGTTTGCCAGTCTGTGTCTTTTAATTGGAGCATTTAGTCCATTTACATTTAAAGTTAATATTGTTATGTGTGAATTTGATCCTGTCATTATGATGTTAGCTGGATATTTTGCTCGTTAGTTGATGCAGTCTCTTCCTAGTCTCGATGGTCTTTACATTTCGGTATGATTTTGCAGTGGCTGGTACCGGTTGTGCCTTTCCATGTTTAGCGCTTCCTTCAGAAGCTCTTTTAGGGCAGGCCTGGTGGTGACAAAATCTCTCAGCATTTGCTTGTCTGTAAAGTATTTTATTTCTCCTTCACTTATGAAGCTTAGTTTGGCAGGATATGAAATTCTGGGTTGAAAATTCTTTTCTTTAAGAATGTTGAATATTGGCCCCCACTCTCTTCTGGCTTGTAGGGTTTCTGCCGAGAGATCCGCTGTTAGTCTGATGGGCTTCCCTTTGATGGTAACCCGACCTTTCTCTCTGGCTGCCCTTAACATTTTTTCCTTCATTTCAACTTTGGTGAATCTGACAATTATGTGTCTTGGAGTTGCTCTTCTCGAGGAGTATCTTTGTGGCGTTCTCTGTATTTCCTGAATCTGAATGTTGGCCTGCCTTGCTAGATTGGGGAAGTTCTCCTGGATAATATCCTGCAGAGTGTTTTCCAACTTGTTTCCATTCTCCCCGTCACTTTCAGGTACACCAATCAGACGTAGATTTGGTCTTTTCACATAGTCCCACATTTCTTGGAGGCTTTGCTCGTTTCTTTTTATTCTTTTTTCTCTAAACTTCCCTTCTCGCTTCATTTCATTCATTTCATCTTCCAGGGCTGATACCCTTTCTTCCATTTGATCGCATCAGCTCCTGAGGCTTCTGCATTCTTCACGTAGTTCTCGAGCCTTGGTTTTCAGCTCCATCAGCTCTTTTAAGCACTTCTCTGTATTGGTTATTCTAGTTATACATTCTTCTAAATTTTTTTCAAAGTTTTCAACTTCTTTGCCTTTGGTTTGAATATCCTCCCGTAGCTCGGAGTAATTTGATCGTCTGAAGCCTTCTTCTCTCAGCTCGTCAAAGTCATTCTCCGTCCAGCTTTGTTCCGTTGCTGGTGAGGAACTGCGTTCCTTTGGAGGAGGAGAGGTACTCTGGTTTTTAGAGTTTCCAGTTTTTCTGCTCTGTTTTTTCCCCATCTTTGTGGTTTTATCTACTTTTGGTCTTTGATGATGGTGATGTACAGATGGGTTTTTGGTGTGGATGTCCTTTCTGTTAGTTTTCCTTCTAACAGACAGAACCCTCAGCTGCAGGTCTGTTGGAGTACCCGGCCGGCCGTGTGAGGTGTCAGTCTGCCCCTGCTGGGGGGTGCCTCCCAGTTAGGCTGCTCGGGGGTCAGGGGTCAGGGACCCACTTGAGGAGGCAGTCAGACCGTTCTCAGATCTCTAGCTGCCTGCTGGGAGAACCACTGCTCTCCTCACAGCTGTCAGACAGGGACATTTAAGTCTGCAGAGGTTACTGCTGTCTTTTTGTTTGTCTGTGTCCTGCCCCCAGAGGTGGAGCCTACAGAGGCAGGCAGGCCTCCTTGAGCTGTGGTGGGCTCCACCCAGTTCAAGCTTCCAGGCTGCTTTGTTTACCTAAGCGAGCCTGGGCAATGGCGGGCGCCCCTCCCCCAGCCTCGCTGCCGACTTGCTGTTTGATCTCAGACTGCTGTGCTAGCAATCAGCGAGACTCCGTGGGCGTAGGACCCTCTGAGCCAGGTGCGGGCTATACTCTCCTGGGGCACCGTTTCCTAAGCCCGTCGGAAAAGCACAGTATTCGGGTGGGAGTGGCCCGATTTTCCAGGTGCCGTCTGTCACCCCTGGAAGGGGAACTCCCTGACCCCTTGCGCTTCCCGAGTGAGGCAATGCCTCGCCCCTGCTTCGGCTGGCGCACGGTGCGCTCACCCACTGACCTGCGCCCACTGTCTGGCACTCCCTAGTGAGATGAACACGGTACCTCAGATGGAAATGCAGAAATCACCCGTCTTCTGCGTCGCTGGCGCTGGGAGCTGTAGACCGGAGCTGTTCCTATTCGGCCATCTTGGCTCCTCCCTGTAATATTCCTTAAGTACATTAATAAGGCAAATTTCTGTAGTTGGTGAATTATTTTATAGAGGAAGGCAATCAATTAGTTATGTGATTTTTTGGGGGGGGCTAGGATCTTGAAAGAAATTACATATTAAAAGGGAAGGAAAATTTTAGGGGAATAATCTACCTTACATACAGGCAGATTTAACAGGAAATTAACTATTAAGCCTCTTAACCTTTTCAGGTATGCATTTTATTGGTTTGTTAGAGTATTCTGTGTTCGTGAGAACCAGATGCTTCTAACAGTTTCAGTTTTTTGTTTGTTTATATTTTTCATGAGTTTGAGTTATACATATATGATTAGAACATATAGAGAAAAGCCAATATATAATGTGAGCACTTGTAATTTCCAAATTAATAAAACATGTGAAAGTTCTTTGAACAAAGCATCTAATGATTAACACTTTATATATACAGAAAATACATTTAAGATATGGCTTATAAGGTATAATAATAAAATGTGCACTTGTGAATCCAACACAGCCTGAGCAGAGGTTTGTGAATGTTTCTGCTGAAGGACCAGATAGTAAATATTTTAGGATATAAAGACTATGAAGTCTATGTTGCAGCTACTCAGCTCTGTCATTGTAGCTCAAAAGCAGTCACGGATAATAGGTGAATGAATGAATGTGGCTGTGTTCCAATATAACGTTATTTACAAAAACAGGCAGTGGGTCATAATTTGGCTACCACTGGACTAGAGCATTAATGATACTATTGAAGGTGTCTGTGTGCCCCTCTCCAGCACCATTCTTTGTGCCTTTCTTTAGAAGCAACCACTAATCTGAATTTTATAGTTGTCATTTCCTTGCCTTTTAAAAAAGTGTATCACATATTTTTGTTTCTTAAAATAGTACATTGTTTAGGTTTGTTTGGTTTTGATCAGGCAAAAATTACTGTCCTGTTTCTGGGACTTGGTTTTGTTATTCAACATTATGTTTCTAAGTTTTACCTATGTTTTAAGTTCATTCATTTTTGTTGCTGTATAATATTTAATTGTGTGAATATACAACAACATATTGATCTCTTGTAAATGGACTTCTGGGTTGTTTCCAGTTTTCTGCTTTTAAAGCTTATGGTAATAATATGACCATTCGTACTCAAGCTGTTTAAGTCTCTAGGGTATGTACCTAGTAGTGAAATTGCTATGCTAAAATGTATTTTTATGTTCAACTGCAGAAAATAAACCAAATTATTTTTCAGTGTTCTTCTGTATTTCTACCAATAGTGTAAGTATCCTTTGACCCACTTTTTTACCAACACGTACTCAGATATCAATTCTACCCCATCCAATAGGTATAAAATGGTATCTCATTATGGTTTTAATTGTATATCAGTTTCCTGACGGTTTAAGTATAATTTTATATGTTTGTTTTTTCTCAGTATTTCCCTTCCCCATCCTATAAAATGCCTATTCATTCATATCTTTAACCTATTTTTCTTTTAGGTTTTCTTTTTGTTATTGATTTATAAGAAATTCTTCCTTTTTTTTTTTTTTTTTTTTTTTTTTTTTTTTTTTTTGAGACGGAGTCTCGCTCTGTCGCCCAGGCTGGAGTGCAGTGGCGCAATCTCGGCTCACTGCAACCTCCGCCCCCCGGGTTCACGCCATTCTCCTGCCTCAGCCTCCCGAGTAGCTGGGACTACAAGCACCCGCCACCACGCCTGGCTAATTTTTTGTATTTTTAATAGAGACGGGGTTTCATCGTGTTAGCCAGGATGGTCTCGATCTCCTGACTTCGTTATCTGCCTGTCTCGGCCTCCCAAAGTGCTAGGATTATAGGCATGAGCCACCGTGCCCGGCCTTTTTTTTTTTTTTTTGAGATAGAGTCTTACACTGTCACCCAGGCTGGAGTGCAGTGGCACGATCTCCGGTCACAGCAACCTCCGTCTCCCGGGTCCCCGTTCAAGCAATTCTTCTGCCTCAGCTTCCTGAGTAGCTGGGATTACAGGCATGCGCCACCATACCCAGCTAATTTTTGTATTTTTAATAGAGATGGAGTTTCACCATGTTGACCAGGCTGTTCGCAAACTCCTGACCTCAGGTGATAAACCCACCTCGGCCTCCCAAAGTGCTGGGATTACAGGCATGAGCCACTGCGTCAGGCTGTTTTTGGGTTTGTTTGTTTTGTTTTTTTTTTGAGACAGTTTTGCTCTGTTGCCCAGGCTGGAGTGCATTTGTGTGATCTCCACTCACTGCAGTCTCCACCTCCTGGTTTCAAATTATTCTCCTGCTTCGGTCTCCCCAGTAAGGGATTATAGGCATGCACCACTATGCCTGGCTAATTTTTGTGTTTTTAGTAGAGACAGGATTTTGCCATGTTGGCCAGGCTGGTTTTGAACTTCTGGTCTCAAGTGATCTGCCCTCCTCAGCCTCCCAAAGTGCTGGGATTACAAGCATGAGCCACCACGCTCAGCCTTTTTTGTTGTTTGTGAGACAGCGTCTCGCTCTGTCACCCAGGCTGGAGTGCAGTGGTGTGAACATGGTTCACTGCAGCCCCAGGCTCCCAGGCTTAAGTGATCCTCCCAGGCTTAAGTGATCCTCCCACCTAAGCCTCCCAAGTAACTGGAACTACAGATGTGCACCACCACACCCAGCTAATTTTTTACTTTTTTGTAGACACAGGGCCTCACTATGTTGCCTAGACTGGTCTCAAATTTCCAGGCTCAAGCGATCTTCCTGCCTCAGCCTCCCAAAGTGCTTAGATTATCTTGTGAGTCACCATGCCTGGCCTACATATTTCTGAGACTATTCTTTAGCTGTTCATTAAAATATTAAAAATGTCTTCTAGTTTTTTATTAATAAACATTTATTATTTAAATGTCAAATGTATTAATCTTTTACTCTTTGGTGAGTACTTTTTTTCTTTTTGTTTAAAAATTCTTCCTGGCTAGGGGCAGTGGCTCATGCCTGTAATCCTAGTGCTTTGGGAGGCTGAGGTGAGAGGATTGCTTGAGGCCAGTGGTTTGAGACCAGCCTGAGCAACATAGTGAGGTCTCATCTCTACCAAAATAAATAAATAAATAAATAAATAAATAGAGTCAGATGTAGTGATGCTCACTAGTAGTCCTAGCTACACAGGAGGCTGAGGCGGGAATGACTGCTTGAGCACCTCAATTCAAGGCTATAGTCTTGATTGTGCCACTGCTCTCCAGCCTGGATGACACAGCGAGACCCCAGTTCCAAAAAAAAAAAAAGAAGTCTTCCTTACTGCAAAGTTATATTTTCTTATATTTCTCTCTGAAGTGTTTGAAGGTTTATCCTTCATATTTAAGTCATCTGGAACCGATTTTTCTATTTGGAGTGAGCTAGGGATCTGTCTTAGTCCATTTGTGCTGCTATGCTGCTATCACGAAATACCTGAGGCTGGGTAATTTATTAAAAAACGGACACTTATTTCTAACAGTTCTGGAGGCAGGAGTCTAAGGTCAAGATACCAGCAGATTGGGTGTCTGATGAGAGCCTGCTGTTTACCTCCAAGATGGTACCTTGTTGCTACATTCTCTAGAGGGGAGGAACTCTGTGCCTTCTTCATCTGGCAAAGGGATAGAAGGGCAAAAAAAAAAGGGCCAAACTCCCTCCATGAAGCCCTTTTATAATGATACTAATCCATTTGTGAGGGCTTTGCCTTCATGACCTGAACACCTACCAAAAGGCCCTACCTCCCAGCAGTACTGCTTTGGGGATTAAGTTTCTAATACATGAATTTTGGAGGACACATTCAGACCATAGCAGGATTCAATTTCGTTTTCTTTTTAAATGTGGATAACAAACTGTCCCATACTTTACTAAAAAAATCCATACTTCCCTTCAATGATTGCCATTCACTTCTGTCATGTATTATATTCCCATTTATGCATGATCTATGCCTGTGCTCTCTATTGGTGTGTTTATTTATATGCCAACACGTTATCTTTATAATAAATTTTGTATGTTAGATTAATCCTTTTGACCTTACTCCTCTTTAGACATATTTTGGTCCTTCATGCACTTTTGATCTTCTATTGAAATTTTATTTGGGGCTGGGCACAGTGGCTCATGCTATAATCCTAACATTTTGGGAGGCTGAGGTGGGTGGATCATTTGAGGTCAGAAGTTCAAAACCAGCCTGGCCAACATGGTGAGACCCTGTCTGTACTAAAAAAAAAAAAAAAAAAATTAGCTGGGCATAGTGGCACATGCCTGTAATCCCAGCTACTCAGGAGGCGGAGGCAGGAGAATAGCCTGAAACGAAAAGACAGAGGTCATAGTGAGCCAAGATCATGCCACTGCACTCCAGCCTGGGTAACAGAGTGAGACTCCATCTCAAAAAATAATAAGATAAATTTTATTTGAGATTGCATTGAATCTGTGGATAAATTTGAAGATAATTCATAGTTTTATAATACCTCTGAACATGATACTTCTTTACTATTATTGAGGTATTTTACAAAGTTTAAATTTTTTTCTAAATAAAGGTCTTATAAGTCTTTTTAAAAAATTTACTCCCAGGTACTTTGTATTTTTGTTGTGATTATTAAATAAATGGGTATATAGTGTATATAGTCTGTTTATTGCTGCCGTATAAAAATGTATTTGATTTTATATCTGACCACCTTACTGAATTTTGTCCTATCATTTATTTGTAGATTCATCTGGATTTTTCCTTTTACAATATTGTTTCTCTCTTCCTTGTGTGCTAACTGTATTAGATAACTGCCATTTAAAACTAAATAGAAAGGGTTAAATAAAGGGAATGCTTTTCATGTTTTACTGATAAGATGATGTTTGCTCCAGCTTTTTTAGTAGATACTCTATCAGATTAAGAGAGTAACCTCCTATGCCTAGTTTGGTTTGGTGAAAGTTTCTTAAAATGAATGGGTTTTACACCCCTACCATGGCTGCAAGCCTAGTCTCAGATCCTTGTGTTGGTATTGATATTTGTGTTCCTACTCTGGTTTCAGCTTATGTCTTGTTTCATTTTTTTAAATGTATGTTTGCTTGCTTTTATTGGCATAGGGGCTGGTTGGCTTCAGAAAAGTCTCTTTCTATAAGTCTAACAATGCAAATTATCTTTTATCCTGATAAAAGATTTATTTATACTTAATTTATACTTACCTAAGTAAGTAGCAGGAAGGCCCTGCAGGGACTATAATCTGCCCTCCTAATGAAAGCAGAAACCAATAAAAATGCTTTTCTAAATTCTTACTTTGTTTTATTCATCTCTTTAAAAAAAATGCATATACTTGCCTGAACTAAATTTTATTATAGTTAAAATAAGTGAATGTTGCAGGATTTTATCATCTTGTGAATATGATCGAAAGACTTTTTGTATGTTAGCTATTTATTTCTAATCTGGCCTTAGAGAAATATAAAAATGCAGTAGATTTATTCTTAACTTTGGTAACTAAAAAATTCTACTGAAACAGAGATTTTTGTTTTTTGTTTTGAGACACTATTTCTGTCTGTCGCCCGGGATTGAGTGCAGTGGCGCAGTCATAGCTCACCATATCCTCAAACTCCTGGGCTCAAGCAATCATCTGGCTTCAGCCTCCCAAAGTGCTGGAATTATAGGCATGAGCCACCATGTCTGGCCTTACCCAGGTGTTACAATTATGTTTGCTAAGTAGTATTTACCAAACTGAAAGATACTAAATGGAACCAACATTTTAAAATATTCAGTGATAAGTCAATAGATAACTCTCCTTTCTTCTAGAGACTAGAAATAGCAAGCATGAGTTTTCTAGAAAGCATTAGTTTTCTGGCATGGTGGCTCATGCCTGTAATCCCCATACTTTAGGAGGCCAAGGTGGGTGGATTACTTTTGCTCAGGAGTTTCAGACCAGCTTGGGCAATGTAGTAAAACCCCATCTCTACAAAAAATGCAAAAATTAGCCAGACATGGTGGCCCAAACCTGTGGTCCCAGCTGCTTGGGAGGCTAAGGTGGGAGGATCACTTGAGCCCAGGAGGTTGAGGCTGCAGTGAGCTGAGATCACGCCACTACACTCCAGCCTGGGCAACAGAGCAAGACCCTGTCTCGACAACAACAACAAAAAAGTACAGGCTGGGCGCGGTGGCTCATGCCTGTATCCCAGCACTTTGGGAGGCCGAGGTGGGTGGATCACGAGGTCAGGAGATCGAGACCATCCTGGCTAACATGGTGAAACCCCATCTCTACTAAAAATACAAAAAATTAGCCAGGCGTGGTGGCACATGCCTGTAGTCCCAGCTAGTCGGGAGGCTGAGGCAGGAAAGTCACTTGAACCCAGGAGGCGGAGGTTGCAGTGAGCCAAGATCACGTCACTGCACTCTAGCCTGGGCAACAGAGCAAGACTCCGTCTCAGAAAGCAAAATAACAAAAAAGAAAGTACAAATGACTCAACATTGCCAGAATTTCTTAGAGAACCAGGAAACCTCATGCCATGACAGTTTAGCAGATTTATTCTAGTGACATAATAAAAGTAATTTCATTAAACTTCTGTATTGCTAAGGATGAAAACCATACTCTAGTTGATAACATACCTTGTTAAGAGTAGTAGTCCTGGCCGAGTGCAGTGGCTCACACCTGTAATCCCAGCACTTTGGGAGGCTGAGGTGGGTGGATCACGAGGTCAGGAGTTCAAGACCACCCTGGCCAATATGGTAAAACCCATCTCTACCAATAATACAAAAATTAGCCTGGCATGGTGGTGCGCTCCTGTAGTCCCAGCTATTCGGGAGGCTGAGGCAGAATTGCTTAAACTTGGGAGGCGGAGGTTGCAGTGAGCCGAGATCATACCACTACCACTCCAGCCTGGGTAACAGAGTGAGACTCCATCTCAAAACAAAACAAACCAAAAACAGTAGTAGTCCTTTAGCAAATGTTTGTTAAATGAATGAGCATTGGTAAAGTGATGTCTTAACACCAGTAGGAAAGGTGAACAGAAGATAAAGAAGAGTACATGAAAATGAAAGGAGAGAGTGTGAAGAAAGATCATATTTTGTGGCCAGGTGTGGTGGCTTGGGCCTGTAATCCCAGCACTTTGGGAGGCCGAGGCGGGAGGATTGCTTGAGCCCAGGAGTTTGAAACCAGCCTGGGCAACACGACGAAACCCATCTGTATCAAAAATACAAAATAAAATTAGCCAGGCATGGTGGTGCAACCCTGTAGTTCCCAGCTACTCAGGAATCTGAGGTGGGAGAATGGTTTGAGCCCAGAAGACAGAGGTTGCAGTGAGCCAAGATCATGCCACTGCATCCCAGTCCGGGCTACAGAGCTGGACCCTGTCTCAAAAAATTAAAGCAGCACTAATGTTTGTTAATAAGATACTTAACTAATTTATATGTTAAGATGTTAAGCTGTCAATTTTTGTATATTGTTATATAACTTAACCACTTAAGATACACTTTTTCTTTTATTTTAAGGCTTTCTTCAATACTAAAAATGTATGGAAGTCCTTTGAAAACACCGTCAGTGGTTTATAGACAAAGACTTTATGAACTGTTGATTTTATTACCTCCTGAGACCTATGAAGGTATGTGCCTTAGACCAAAATGTTTTATTGTTTGTGGCTAGTATGGTTCCTGGAACAATAGTTATTGTCACTCATTAAATATTTAAATGAATTATAATGGCGGTTATTTAGTGCCTTGTTTCTAGGAGGTTTAGGGAGTTCAATCCTAATCCATGTGTTCATCATCTTATAGTAAAAAAATATATTTGGGATTTTGTTTTTGTTTTAATTTTTTTTGAGACAGGGTCTCACTCTCTCACCCAGGCTGGTATGCAGTGGTATGCAATCATGGCTCACTTCAGCCTTGGCTCAAATGACCCTCCCACCTCAGCCTCCCGGGTAGCTGGGGCTACAGGCACACCACCACGCCCAGCTAGTTTTTTGTATTTTTGTTAGAGACAGGGTTTCGCCATGTTGCCCAAGCTGGTCTCAAATTCCTGGGCTCAAGGACTTCTCCCGCCTTGGCCTCCCGAAGTGCTGGGATTACAGGTGTGAGCCATTGAGCCCAGCCTAAAATACTTTTTTTAAAAAAACCTCCTTCTTAAGGCCAGGCACTGTGTTAGAAATTGTATCTATTATATCTCATTTATCCTAGGATGATACAGTGAGCTAGTTATATTTTTCTTATTTGACAGATAAAGGTTTAGGTTACAAAACCAACTCAAGAACGCATACCAGATAAAGAGTGGAATCAAGATTAAAACATAAGTTTGCCTCATGGTGTGCTGCTGCCTTTTCTAAGTAACCTACTTAGAGACTTGACAATCATAGTTAGTGATATGCCTATCTTATTCTTCACCATCTATCAATTTAAAAGTTACTTGCTAGATATCTAGTAAAAAGCTGAGAGATAATTTCTATGTTCCACAGCTCAGATAACTGTTAGGTTGTGACAAAAGCAATTTCCTTCAGATTTTTACAATAGTATCTTGAAATTTATTTTCAGACTAAAATAAACTTTTTTTTTTTTTTTTTTTTGAGACAGAGTATTGCTCTGTCCCCCAGGCTGGAGTGCAGTGGCGTGATCTTGGTTCACTGAAACCTCTGCCTCCTATGTTCAAGCGATTATCCTGCCTCAGCCTCCCGAGTAGCTGGAACCACAGGCATGCGCTACCATGCCTGGCTAATTTTTTTGTATTTTTAATAGAGACGGGGTTTCACCATGTTGGCCAGGCTGGTCTCGAACTCCTTACCTCATATAATCCACCCTCCTCAACCTCCCAAAGCGCTGGGATTACAGGTGTGAACTCCTGACCTCGGGTGATTCACCTTCCTTGGCCTCCTAAAGTTCTGGGATTGCGGGCATGAGCCACTGTGCCCAGCCAAAAGGACTGCTGCTCAACTCTTCAATAAACATTTAGGAATACAAGAATCTCGACTTAAAATCTACAGTGTATCTTCTGATAAATAATAGAAGTCTTTTTTTTTTGGGGGGGGGGGGGCGGGGGGGGACGGGGCCTCACTGTGTCAACCAGGCTGGAGTGCAGTTGTGTGATCATGACTCACTGCAGCCTCGACCTCCCAGGTTCAAGTCATCCTCCCACCTCAGCATCCCAAGTAGCTGAGACTGCAGGTGTGCACCACCACTCCCAGCTAGTTTTTTTTTTTTTTTTTTTTTTTTTTTAATCATTTGTAGAGATGAGGTATTGCTATGCTGCCCAGGTTGTTCTCAAATTTTTGGGCTTCAGTGATCCTCCCACCTCGGCCTCTCAAAGTGTTGGGATTACAGTCATGAGCCACTGGGCCTGATAATGTAAGTCTTACCCTTAAAAAAACTTGAATTAGAGGAAAAAGTCTTGAAGTCTTCTACTTTTTTTTTTTTCTTAACTTGGATTTTCTCAGAATTAGAGTTTGGAAATGCAATCAGGAGTCCTAAAGGAATAATGAATATATGTGTATATATATTTCAAATCAGTTCCTGTTCATTAGGAGACAAAGTCAGGACTTACTATGAACTTCTGGAAGAAACAAACTCTAGGCCAGGTACATTGGCTCACACCTATAATCCCAGCACATTGGGAGGCTAAGACAAATGGATCATTTGAGGTCAGGAATTTGAGACCAGCCTGGCCAACATGGTGAAATCCCATCTCTACTAAAAATACACAAAATAATTAGCTGGGCATGGTGGCACATGCCTGTAGTTCCAGCTACTTAGGAGGCTGAGGCAGGAGAATCGTTTGAACCTGGGAGGCAAAGGTTGCAGTGAACTGAGATCGCGCCACTGCACTGCAGCCTGGGTGGCAGAGTGAGATTCCATCTTTGAATGAATAAATAAATAAATAAAGTTCTGATTTTATTGATTCCTCCAATGTGTTGTCAAAGAGTCAGTTTCTAGGACATAGTAAGAAATTACTTTTGCCACGTGGAATGTATTTAAGAATTGAAATAAATTTTCTTCATGACTATCCAGCAGATGTAGATTTAGAGTCTTAGAGTGACTTAGTTTTCTGAAGGATTGGAGTAAAAATTGAGTTCTTAGTTTTTATTTCCTGTCTTAGTTTTGGTATGGATTTATTTTCAAATATCTTAATATTCTCTACATTGAAAATAACTCATCAGCAAGTTAGTGATGCATTTTTATACAAAAGCTTATTTGCATTTCAAAATTATCTTAATTATCTTTAGGTACTTTTTCCAGGGACAGTTGGGAAAGTAATCACTTTTAACTGAGAAGCAGAGATTTTCTACTATTTTCACACATAGCCACAGGAACAAACATACCTTGTATATCGTACTACCAACAGAATTATTTTGCTGAGTGTCATATGCTGGTAACTAAGACATTCCTTTGAGCAACTGTCATTTGCTCAGTCATTATGACTTCACTGATCCCTGTCCACTCTTCCTAATTCCTGTATGTAATCTCTCCTTTCCCTAAATGTAATAGTGCTTTTGTTTTTATCTTTTATGAAACATAATAGTTCCTATTATAGTTATATGTATGTATTGGTATCCCATAGTGTATACCTTCTTGAAAGGAGGATTAAATATAATAAAATTTTTCTCTGTAGCATATTAAACACAATTTGGATGAATGAGTGATTCAGCACGGTGGTTAAAAGCTCAAATTCTGGAGCCTGATTAACTGCGTTTCAGTCTGACAGCTATATGATCACCATATGATCTCTGGCAAATAATAAATTCCCTGTTCCTGTTTCGTTACCTGTAAAACAACATACTAACCTGACCTTATTAGGTTACTATGAAGGTTATATGTAAAGCTTTTAGGACATTTCCCAACACATATTAAGTATTCAGTAAGCCAAGCACTGTGTGTAATCTCAGCTATTCAGGAGGCTGAGACAGGAGGATCACTTGAGGCTTGGATTTAGAGATTAGCCTGGACAATATTGTGAGACCTCATCTCTTAAAAAAAAAAAAAGTAAACTTCAATAAATATTTGTTGTTACTACTGTTACTGCTGCTAATGATACAGAAAGTGATGGCAAGTAAACCCTTCCTAACTCATCCTACCACTTCTGATCAGTGGATGTCACCCCAGTCCTCATTTCATCCTGGTGCAATTGCTTGAAGAAACACTTCGAAGAGTATAAACATTTTTCTAAGGGAATTTTTACTCATTCCTGCAGTACTTAAGTTACAAACTGGCAAAACCCATTTAAGCTGTCTGTGGATAAGATTTTTTGATAACCTAACAGAAATTAGGATAAAACATCTTTGAGGTGATCATTGCAGTCAATGTGATAAATGGATCAGCTTTCAAAGTGTATATGTTAGAGAGGCAACCATATGTTGTCTCCCGTGTTATGGGAGAACACAATACCACTTATGAACTAACCTGCACCCACCCTGCCCACCACCAAAAACAAAAATGGGCCCCTTCTAGATACAACTACCAATTTATTTTTTTTAAAGTACAGATAGAAGAACAAATTAAGCTATAAAAGGGGCCTATAATCATAAAAACCCAGACTGTAGAAAACTCTACAAAACAAATAATCTTGTTTCTTCAAATAAATTACCAGTTAGGGGAAAGGTATAGGGAGAATACTAAATTGAAAGAGACAAGATAAACTAGCTGCAATGTGTACACCTTACTTAGATCTAGATTCAAACATGGAAGCAAACAAAAACAGGTGTTTATGAGGTAGTTGGAAATTTGAATACTGAATGGGTATCTGAAGTTAAGTGGTTTTTTTTTTTTTTTACAACATGAGATTATGATAGCAGGATTATGTTCAAAATAAAATGTATTTCACTTTAATGATACACAGTGAAATATTTATGGATGAAATGATGTGCTGCCTAGGGTTTTCTTAAAAATAATGTGGAGAAATGTGGGATCAAGAATGGGGATGTAGGTGAAATAATACTGTTGCAACTGGTAAAGATGAATAATAAGCATATGCTGGAAGGGATGGGGCAGGCATCATCATAGTACTATTATTTATTTATGTTTGAAATTTTCCATAATAACATGTCTAAGTTTTCTCGGGCTAATTCTTTTTTTTTTTTTTTTTTCTTGAGATGGAGTCTCATTCTGTTGCCCAGGCTGGAGTGCAGTGGCTGATCTTGGCTCGCTGCAACCTCTGCCTCCTGGATTCAAGCAATTCTCCTGCCTCAGCCTCTGAGTAGCTGGGGTTACAGGCACCTGCCAACACACCTGGCTAATTTTTGTGTTTTTAGTAGAGATGGGGTTTCGCCATGTTGGCCAGGCTGGTCTTGAACTCCTGACCTCAAGTGATCCGCCCACCTTCACCTCCCAAAGTGCTGGGATTACAGGCGTGAGCCACCACACCCGGCCTCAGGCTAATTCTTATACATTTTTTCAGACCGTGCTTTTTTAAAAAACATACCTGCTTTTGTAAATCTTTTTTTACATCTATTTTTATTTTTCATGTCATGTTATACCTTAAGGTATGTACACACACACACACACTTTGAGATGTTCTTTTAGTATCCATTCTTAACCTTGTTACTAGCAACACATAGTTGAGCCAGTCATTTCTAGGGCAGTTTTCAAGGATGAGAAATACAATCTTCGGCTATGATATGTTAAAGTTGGCCAGTGGGTGCATTAAAGCTCAACCTGAGTTTTAAACCCCATACTCTCACCAGATAATTAATAGTACTAATTGCTCTTTTTCTGTGACTCAACAGGAAACCTCTGTGCTATCCTCAAAGAGCTGGCTGCTGACTTGACTGCCCCTGATATTCAGGTGGCAGCATCTACATTTTTACTTCCACCGCTCTGTCATCAGGATGACCTTTTGATATTAAGTCGTTTGCTACAAGAGACTGACCATAGATTTATTGAAGAACAGGTATGGCCATTTTTTACTCTTGAGTAGATTCAATCTGTGATCAGTGATTTTAAAACCTTATATACTTTTTTTCCCTTTTAGCTCCTGCTTGGTAATGGTGTTGCTTGCGGAAGTCTTGAATATGACCCTTATTCGATTTATGAGAAAGATGTAGAGGGAGATTCAGTGCCTAAGCCCTTACCTCCAGCACTATCAGTTATTAGTTCTGCATCCAAGCTCTTTGGGGTTGTATGCGCTCATGTGGGAGAAACTCAAAGGTAAATATCTTCAATGGTTCAGTGAATGGATAATAGAGAACTGGTGGGTAAGAAGAATGTTGCTAGAGATCTCATTAGCATAAATGATTTCTTATAAATGACAGGCGAAGGTGAAATAAAAGTTCTTGTTTAATTATTCACTTGGCTAATATTTAATAAGAAATGATTAAATGCCTAAAACCACTAGAACTGTTGTGGATACAATACTTTGCCCACAGTTAGCTTATCATCTAGCTGAAAATACAAATGAAAAATAATGACATAAGAATATTGATTTATGAGCAGTCATTACAAAGACATATACTAGGTTTTTTCTTAGACTAGGTCTCATAGGCTTTCTTACCTTGGAAATTTTTTGGAACCATTATAGGTCCAGGGATTTGTCTTCAGTTGGAGGGATTTTAAATGGTTTTTATCAGTTCACTTAAAATGAACTTTAGACCAGTGGTCCCCAACCTTTTAGGCACCAGAGACCAGTTTGGCAAAAGACAGTTTGTCCATGGGGTAGGGATAGGAGAAGGTTTTGGGATAAAACTGTTCCACCTCAGATCATCAGGCATTGGGAGGGGTGCACAACCTAGATCCCTCACATGCACAGTTGACAATAGCATTCACACTCCTGTGAGAATCTAATGCTGCTGCTGATCTGACAGGAGTTTCGCTCAGATGATAATGCTCGCTTGCCCGCCGCTCACCTCCTGCTGTGCAGCCCATTCCTAACAGGCCGTGGACCAGGACCAGTCCGTGGCCCACGGGTTGGGCCCCCCGCTTTAGATCACACACACATACACACACAAAGATAATAGATATTTAATTAACTTGATTGTGGTAATCTATTTCACAATGTATATATGAGCAAAACCTCTTTAAAAACATTATGTTGTACAACTCATACTATGTGGGGATTTCCATCTTATGCTATTGTATGTGAAAAATTAATAAATACAAGATGTCCTCCCCAAAAAATGGACTATGGTTTTGAAAAACCAAAGGGTGATAATGATTTCTCATTGAGAATGATAGTTTCTTAATTAGTAACTGGACATATACATTTCTCAGGCATCAAAATCCACTATCCAGGAAATTGTTACTATCTGAAAAATGAAATGGGAAGTGAATCTCTCTCACAGGCTATTGTGGCTAATAACAGTTTACAAATCACTGTCATCCACACTGATTCATTCATTCATTTCCTCTCTCTCGACCAACAACAATGCATTTGACTAGATCATAGCTTTTATTATATCTTCGTATCCAGTTATATCTTCCAGAGGATACCAGTTAGACAATTTACCTTTATCTCTTTGGTGAAGACTTAGAAAAATATTTTAGTTTCATCACCAACACCTCTCTGAAACAGGTCTTGGGATAATTTGCTTTCATTGCATAGAAAAGTGAATGAAATTTACATTGATTTTTACTAGCTTCAGTTTCAAAAGATAATGTTTTTTCCAAATGTGTTTGTAGCATTTCCTGTATATACTGTAACTATAAGGTTATGGTGGTAAGAGAATATATGACTGAATTGTTAATGAATGAAGAGGAAAATGACAGTGGTTTGGAATATTCAAAGAAAGATTCATGGAGAGGATGAAATTTGAACTAGTCTCTAACTGCCTTTTTATAGAGCATATAATTACTTTAGAATAATTAATTTGGATTAATATACCAATAACTACTGTGGATGAAACAGGGCTGGCCTTTTAAGCAAAGGATTTAAATTAAGCCTGTTCTTAAATGGTTCCACTATCTTTGATGGGTCTAAGGTGGAAAAGCAAAAAAGAAAATATACTTTTTACAGCCTTTCCTCTTAAAAAAGTGATTTTATTATTCTAGAGAAGTTTTCTTTTCGGATTTATTGCCCAATTGTAGTTTCAGGAAGATCCTTTCTTATTAAGTTTAATGAATTTTTTAATGTGCTCATAGTTTTTGTATCCCCGCCTAAATTATAATAATAATAATGAATATTCAAGGAAGGGGAGATTTTGTTTGTTTTGATAAAAACCTTGAGAACAGATAAAAGCAAACCCTATCATTCTGTTTGGATTCTAACAAATTTGGAACAAACAGGATTCTAACTATTTTGGAATAAAAATAGTAGGTGACCAGGCACAGTAGAGGCCAAGGCAGGCAAATTGCTTGAGCTCAACAGTTCAAGAGCAGCCTAGGCAACATGGCAAAACTCCTTCTCTACAAAAATACAAAAATTAGCTGTGCATGGTGGTGTGCAACTGTAGTCCCAGCTACTCAGGAGGCTGAGGTGGGAGGATCGCTTGATACTGGGAGTTAGAGGTTGCAGTGAGCCAAGATCTCACCACTGCACTCCAGCCTTAGCAACAGAGCAGGACACTGTCTCAAAAATATATTTATAAAGAAGTGACCTGGCAAGATCCCAGATACAGAAAGTGGGTTATAAGCAGTTATCCGCAGTCACCAGTAGGTGTCGTTACAGAACCAGAAGATAGAAACTACATGAATAGGGAAGTTAAGTTTCTAATTTCCTGTTATGCCAGATATGATATTTATGTAAAATATCAGGCTGTTTGCTTCTCGGCCTTACATTTGAGTTCTAGAGAAGAAAGGTCTTAATTAAAGTATCTATATTTAAACAGCAACCGAATATTTCAAGCCATTTTGTTGTTATTGTGGTTAGCCTTATGTTTAAACAGTTGTGTAACATGTGGTTGTCCTAAGGTTGGAAATAATACTTATGTAATATAAATTAATGCACAATTTATTAATGCATATGTAATTGTCTTTTAAATTAGTTGATTCTCTCTATTCTGACTGTAGGGTTCTAATGTAAAAATGTTTAACGGTTGGAAAGTCAAGATATTTTATACAGAAAAGAAATAATATTGATCTCAATCATGTATTGTTTGTGGTTACTTTTTTTTTTCTTTGAGACAGCCCAGGCTGGAGTGCGGTGGCTCACTGCAACATCCGCCTCCTGGGTTTCAAGTGATTCTCCTGGCTCAGCCTCCCAAGTAGCTGGGATTACAGGCATGCACCACCATGCCTGGCTAATTTTTGCATCTTTTAGTGGAGATGGGGTTTCATAATGTTGGCCAGGCTCGTCTCAAACTCCTGACCTCAGGTGATCCGCCCTCCTCGGCCTCCCAAAGTGCTGAGATTATAGGCATGAGCCACTGTGCCTAGCCTGTGTGTGGTTACTTTATTTTTGTTTTGTTTTGTTTTGAGACAGAGTTTTGCTCTGTCACCCAGGCTGGAGTGCAGTGGCACCATCTCGGCTCACTGCAACCTCCGCCTCCCAGGTTCAAGTGATTGTCCTGCCTTGGCCTCCTGAGTAGCTGGGACTACAGGCACGCACCACCATGCCTGGCTAATTTTTGTATTTTTAGTAGAGATGGGTTTTCGCCATGTTGGCCAGGCTGGTCTTGAACTCCTCACCTCAGGTGATCTGCCCCTGTCAGCCTCCCAAAGTCCTGGGATTACAGGTGTAAGCTACTGCTCCTGGCCTGCGTTTGTGGTTGCTTTTAAATAGATTTTCACCTAATCGCAAAGAATGAGTTCCTTAATTCACCTGAGGATTGTTCCACCCTTGACTTGCACATTGGAATTATCTGGACAAATTTTTAAGATACTGAAGATCCTGATTAGTACGGTATGCATACTGTGGTGGTGGGCACTGAAATTTTTTAAACTCCTTAGGTGATTGTGATAAATGGACTGCTTCAACAAATGATGTCACTTGGGAATGGATGGACAGAGAGGAAAAAAACAGTTATAATTCTCAGTAGTAAAAAATTTTGCCATTATATACCCTCTAAAAAGTATTATTTTGTTTTTGTTTGTGGTTACTGTTTTGTTTGTGTATACTGTGTGTACCCCCTATCTAAAGGGTTTATAATGTAAAATGTATAATGTAAAATAAATCAACATTTTCAAATGTTACATCTTCACCCTTTATTCAGTTAACTGCATTTTTATTCCATCTAGACTCAAAACTTTTAGTACCTATCATTTCATTCCAAACTGATAATTATATGTTATAATTGATACTACTTATGAGTACTAATTCAGTATTACTGAGAATAAGTCATCTCCATCTTCCTGAAGATCAGAATCTTTTGTTGAGATCTCTATAGGAATTGGTGTCATATATCTTGAATCCTTGATTAGTTAATAGGGTATTCAATCTCTTTCAGGATTGGGGGGCAGAGGATGAAGAAAAAGATTTTGAGCTCTGACAATCCTGTTTTGTAGTCTTTGGTCCATGAATGTGGTCAAGAAATAATAGCATAGGTCAGCTTATAGTACAGTACAACAAATTCTTAATCTCTAACCTTACGTATTTTTATAACTTTCAGCGTAATACAGTTTCACAATAACAGATGTAGGATATGATCTAATAATGACGTTATAGGTTTTTAAACTTGGGAACTTGATCATACAGTTATTCTTAATTCCCCATTTGTCACATTTACCCTCCATAATCTTCCTGTAGGGTGCTTTGGACATAAATATGTTCTTAAAAAAAAAAATGCCAGCCAGGTGCAGTGGCTCACTCCTGTAATCCCAGCACTTTGGGAAGCCGAGGCGGGCGGATCACGAGGCCAGGAGATGAAGACCATCCTGGTTAACACGGTGAAACCCCGTCTCTACTAAAAATACAAAAAAATTAGCCAGGTGTAGTGCGGGCGCCTGTAGTCCCAGCTACTCAGGAGGCTGAGACACGAGAATGGCATGAACCCAGGAGGCAGAGCTTGCAGTGAGTTGAGATCGCGCCACTGCACTCCAGCCTGGGCGACAGAGCAAGACTCCATCTCAAAAAAAAACCAAAAAATGCCTTAAATATAGACTTAAACAATGGGCAGAAAACTTTTCTTGGTTTTTTTTTTCATTTTTTTTGAGGCAGCGTCTCATTCTGTCATCCAGGCTGGAGTGCAGTGGTGTGATTTTGCCTCCCTGCAGCTTCAGTCTCCCAAGCTCAAGCAATCGTCCTGCCTCAGCTTCCTAGGTAGCTGGGTCTATAGGCAGGCACCACTACACTGGCTAATTTTTTTTCTTTTTAGTGGAGATAAGGTCTCACTATGTTGCTTAGGCTGGTCTCGAACTCATGGGCTCAAGCGATCCTCCTGCTTCTGCCACCCAAAGTGCTAGGATTACAGGCGTGAGCCACCAGAAAAATTTTCATATGCAAGATACTTAGCAATGTTATTTGTAATAAGAAAAATTAGAAATAGCCTAAATGTCCCAAACTAGGAAGTTGGTTAAATAAATTATATTGCCAGAATATATAATACTAATACCTATTCAGTAATACTATTATAGTAAAACCATATAATAGTTAATAAGATGGGAAAATCCCTGATAATATTGCTTAGGGGAAACAAAACAAGTTATTAACAAAGTATGTACAATACGGTCTCTGTTTTCTAAAAATTATATTCATATGTCTAAGGGAGAAAAGAACAAAGATGTCCAAATGTTAATGGCGGCTCTTTGTAGGTGGTGGGATTTGGGGTAAATTTCTTTTTTTTTAATGTGCTTTTCTGAGTTTTTCAAATTTATTACGAGAAATAAAATTAACCTTGAAGTAAGGAAATAAGTACTTTTCTAAGTATTCTTAGTGTTCCACCATTTTTATTACATTTTATTTTTATTTTTATTTTTTATTTTTGGAGATGGAGTCTCGCTCTGTCACCCAGGCTGGAGTACAGCGGTGCCATCTCAGCTCACTGCAACCTCCACTCTTGGCTCAAGCAGTTCTCCTGCCTCAGCCTCCCAAGTAGCTGGGACTACAGGCACATGCCACCACGCCTGGCTAGTTTTTATATTTTTAATAGAGATGGAGTTTCACCATGTTGTCCAGGCTGGTCTCAAACTCCTGACATCAGGTGATCTTCCCACCTCGGCCTCCTAAAGTGCTGGGATTGTAGGTGTTTGCCATTGCGCCTGGCCTTTATTACATTTTATAAATTGATTTTATACATACTGCTTTCCCCAACCCGTATGATGTACACATAGCCTCATACCTTCCTTTTTACTCTTTAACTCCTTGTACAGTTAGGTTTTTTAAAGGCACGATCCCCATGTCTATTCTGATTTGATAACAGAATTGCCATTTACGGGACAGCTTGCCTTGTAGCCTCAGCAGAATGATGGAGATCTAGTTTTAAAGGACTTAGGGATATTATTGAAAGTACATTAAGGTTAGATAAAAGTATGTCCATATTTTCATGTTCAGCCAGTCATGCTGTGTGTTTAATTACCTGATGCTGTTGTCTTTTATGCTTGCTTAACAAGCACACCTGACTGCCTACTAGATGCCAAACACAAGATATTAGGGAGATAAAGATAAAATTATAAGCTTCCTGCCATCAAGATAATTTACAACTGAAAAAGTTATCTTCAGTGTATTTCAGGTTTCTCATTTAAAGGGAGAAAAGAGGGAAAAGGAAGTATAGGGCATAGAAACAATGTTTTAAAGAGATATTAATGGTAAGATGGGGTGGTTTATTTTATGGTTACATGTATTTAATCTTGACATAAGGAATTAAAACCTCTGTGCTATAAGGACATGAAATATTGTGTATATTTATCTTAATTAGAATTGTGAAAATTGGAACATTTTTCTCACCAGTAGCAGAGTGGTTGAATAAATTTTAGTATGTGTATATAATGAAATTTGGATTCACAAACATTAGAAGAAAAATGACCAGGCACAGTGGTTTACCCCTATAATCCTAGCACTTTCAGAGGCCGAGGCTGGAGGATCGCTTGAGCTTAGGAGTTCAAGACCAGCCTGAGCAACATAGTGAGACGTCATCTCTTTAAAAAAAAAAAATTAGCAGGGTGTGGGTAATGTGTTCCTGTAGTCCCAGGTACTCTGGTGGCTGAGGCTGGAGGATCACTTAAGCCCGGGAGGTCGAGGCTGCAGTGAGCTATGATGGCATCTATAGCTAACCAGAAGCAGCATAGCTCTTTGAATCCCCAACTATGCTTTGAAAATATACTTGGGACTATACTATACATAAAACAATTTTAACTCTTGCTTTTTTCATTTAACATTACCTTTTTAGCACTTTTCAAATCATTTTTATTCTTTTTTTTTTCTTTCTTTCTCTGAGACAGGATCTTGCTTTGTCACCCAGGCTGGAGTACAGTGGCATGATCATAGCTCACTGTAACCTTGAACTCCTGGGCTCAAGTGACCCTTCTGCTTCAGCCTCCTGGGTAGCTAGGACTACAGTCATGTGCCACTATGCCTAGCTAACTTTTTAATTTTTTGTAGCATCAGAGGTCTCACTGTGTTGCCCAGGCTGGTTCTAAACTCCTAGCTTCAAGCAATCTTCCTGCCTCGAATTCTGTGAGGCTATGTGTTACATATAATATTTGTGGAGTTATATCAATATTGACTACATTTGTTGGTATTATCTCAAATTTTAGTTTTTCAGTTATTGGAATGTGCATTCTCACACTTACAATTACTGCAGTAGTTTAAAGGACCTAAAGTGTGAAGTTTAAATGATATTGAGAGGCCAGGGGCAGTGGCTCACGCCTGTAATCCCAGCACTTTGGGAGGCCAAGTGGGCGGATCACTTGAGATCAGGAGTTCAAGACCAGCCTGGCCAACATGGTGAAACTACTACTACTCTACTAAAAATACAAAAATTAGCCAGGTGTGGTGGTGCACACCTGTAATCCCAGCTACTTGGGAGACTGAGGTGAGAGTATCTCTTGAGCCAGGAAGGTGGAGGTTGCAGTGAGCCGAGATGGTGCCAATATACTCCAGCCTGGGTGACAGCGAGACTCTGTCTCAAAAAAAATAAATAAATAAAATAAAACTTACCTACTTGCTTTCAAATCCTGTTATTTCTGATTGTAGGCTTCTTATATTGGAACAGCTTTTGGACAGTATAAAGCACACAAAAGGAGCTCGTCAGCAAGTGGTTCAGTTACACGTTGTTTCTTCAGTTTCTAGTTTCTTGAAGGTAATTATTATTTTTATTTATTTAAATGTTTGCTTCATTTTTTAAAAAATTTGTGGCCAATGAAGTTTGTCGGAGGATGATGTTTCTAAAATGCTCTTTTTTCCTTCATTTTTCTTAATCTCCTGATGAAAAGTTTTCAGAATTTGAAATTCTCCTTTTACTTTTTGTCCACATAAAACTTGTTAGAAATCAAACCTATAATCTCTGCATAGAGCTGTGCATTAACCTACCAATCCTGATATCCTGGGCCAGGGATTGATGGATTATGGCCTGTGGACCAAATCCAGCTCATTGTTACTTATGACTTACCGTTTCTATGTACAGTAAAATATAATAGACTTCATTAGTTGCTTATTTTGTGGACATCTCTGTTAATGTTCTTTCAAACCATTTATACCTTAATGATAATTGATTACCATATTGCTGCCTGGAGGTTTAAAATTCTAAAGTGTTTTGTAAAAAAAAAAAAAATGAAATTATATTTGTATTATCAGTGTGGATTTTTGTGTTCTTATTTGTTTTTAAGTAGTAATCCAAGTATGAACATATTTGGATTTGGTTAACCAGAATGTACATTCCTAACTGGATATGAGAATTTACTACAATTGTAAGTTTGGGTTGTTCTTTGCATATTTCAGTACGTGGCTGGCTCCAAGGGATGTTTAGGTCCAGAAGAAATGAAAAGATTTGCCTTAACATTAGTTACAGGAGCCCTAGAAAGCCCCAACCCCTTGCTGAGATGTGCAGCTGCAGAGTCATGGGCTAGATTAGCCCAAGTGGTTGATGATGGAGCTTTTACTGCTGGATTAGCTCAAGTTAGCTTTGACAAGTAAGTGAATTTCTTATTTAATATTCAGAGGCTATGTTTCAAAACTGGGTATAGCTTTCTGGTTTGTTGGAACTAGTAAGATCTTCATTCTGAGATTTAACTAAGAAAAGAAAAATTGTCAAATGTTGACTGCTTTAAAGGAAAGAAAATAAAAATTGGCCTGCTGGTCTTGGCACATAAAACAATTACTATTTCAGCTATAGTCTTTATATAATAAGAAAGATCAGAATCTATATGAATGATGTAATTGCTCATCAATGGGATGGACTCTAGGATAGTGAAATATTTATACAGTTTTATAATGTAAAACATATATGATAAGTAATAACAAACTACAGGAAAAAGAAAAGGCTATAGGCTGCAGATGAGGAAACAAACGGTACTTTCATGTCTTTTTTTTTTTTGAGACGGAGTCTCGCCCTGTCGCCCAGGCTGGAGTGCAGTGGCGCGATCTCGGCTTACTGCAAGCTCTGCCTCCCAGGTTCATGCCATCAGCCTCAGCCTCGCGAGTAGCTGGGATTACAGGCATGTGCCACCACCCAGCTACTTTTTGTATTTTTTTAGTAGAGATGGGGTTTCTCCATGCTGGCCAGGCTGGTCTGGAACTCCTGGCCTGTACTTTCATTTCTATCAGTTGTATAACTTTCAATAGATTACTTAATCTTCTCAGCCAGTGTTCTTCTATTCCAGGAGGTACTGCGCTACCTACTTAAGAATGTTAAGGTAAATGAGATAGTAAATATTAAAGTAATATGGGAAAAAAGCCTACAAATAAAACTTTGTGGTTATATTAGTTATATATGTATAATAAGTTATATTAGGAGTGGTGGTGGTAGTATTGATAGCACTTTGACCTTGGAGCCTACTGAATATGTGTGTCTGATTTGAAGTCTGGAGTCAGGTTATTAACTTGGCTCTAATCCCAACTCTACCATTGGATAGTTGGTTACTTTGTGAGAGCTATTTGAGCTATCATTTTGGTTTCCTCATCTATAAACAGGAACTGATAATAGTATGAATTTCAGGGTTGTTGAGAGGATTAAAGAAGGGCTAAATATAAACCACTTAAATGAGCACACAGTACATAGAAAATTCCTAATAAACCTTAACTTCTCTTGTATTTAATTTTATTTATTTTTGATACAAGGTGTTGCTCTGTCACCCAGGTTGGAGTACAGTGGTGTGATCTTGGCTCACTGCAGCCTCGAACTCCTGGACTCCAGCAATACTCCAGCCTCAGCCTCCCGAGTGACTGGGACTACAGGCTTGTGGCACTATGCCCAGTTAATTAAAACAATTTTTTTTTAGTAGAGACAGGGTCTCATTATGTTGTCCAGGCTGATCTCAAACTCCTGGGTTGAAGTGATCCTCCCGCCTTGGCCTCCCAAAGTGCTGAGAGTACAGGCGTAAGCTACCACACCTAGCCTATTTAACATCAAAATTAAGTTGAAACTCTATGAAATTAAAGTATCTCAGCATTTGAGTTTTTAAAATGTAACTTAATGATAAAGTAATAATAATGCTTGTCTTAAAAACCTTCTTCATGTATATATATGAAAGACATTGAAACTGTTCATGCTAAACTAATCATTAATAATATGAGGACATTTTGATTCAAAATGTTTTCCTTTGCAAGATGCCTTTCAGTTACTTCAGAATTTTTCATTAGTTAGCCAAAAATGTATTTCTAAATTTTGCAACTAACCATATAAAAAGTTTTGCCTAAGTGACAATGTACATGCATTAGTTTTTGTGTTTTTATTCTTTTGCAGTGATTACCATTTATTTTTATTTTCATATTTACAGATTGAAATCAGCAAGGGATGTGGTTACCAGAACAGGACACTCATTGGCCTTGGGGTCCCTACATAGGTATTTAGGAGGAATAAGTTCTTCTCAACACCTAAATTCTTGTATTGGAATCCTTTATACTTTGGCGCAGGACAGCACTTCTCCTGATGTGCAGGTGGGTACTTCATGTGATACTTCCCTTGAAATTCATGATTTTTAGATGATGCAGATTGTGTTTATATTGAACGTTAATAATTTATGAATATAGTTTCCTCCCATAGTAATTGTGGAAGCCATTGTTAACCTTGGTGGATTTTAAAAATTAAAATCTTCCCCCACACTCAGAGTCTGAAGTCAATTTCAGTGTGTTTTTCTGAAAATGTATCTCTGTTCCATCTTAATAATAGCATTGGGCTAGAAGTAGTGGCTCACGCCCATAATCTCACACTTCAGGACGCCGAGACGGGCAGATTGCTTGAGCTCAGGAGTTCAAGACCAGTCTGGGCAACATGGTAAAACACTGTCTCTACAAAAGATACAAAAATTAGCCGGGCATGATGGTATGCATCTGTGGTCTCAGCTACTCAGGAGGCTGAGGTGGGAGGATGGCTTGAGCCGGGGAGACAGAGGTTGCCGTAAGTCCATTTTGTGCCACTACGCTCCAGCCTAGGCAACAGAGCCAGACCCTATCTCAAAAATAATAATAATAATAAATAATAATAATAATAGCATCTACTATTTTAAAGAGCTTAATAGGTACCAGGTGTTACGATACATTCTTCTAAGTCTCATAGTAATTCTCTTAGTCCTTGTAATAATTTATTAGGGTGTGTATAGCCCATTATGGGGAAATAAAACTGAGGCTTAAGAAGCTAAGCAACTTGCTCACAACTGAAAAGCTAATAAATCATGGAATCAGATCAAGAACACAAATCATAGACTCCAAACTCCTGTTCTTAACCACTTTACCATATCGTTGTACATATCTTACCCATTTCTGTCAATAAAATCATCATTCTCCTATCTTAATCAAATATGGAATGATTTTTATTTCTCCTGTTCTTTTACTCCCCTTCTGTCATCTTATCTGTCTCCCTTATTAATGTGTGCCAAATTACTGTCATAGCCTCCTAATTCGTCACGTTTTTAGGTCCTTTTCTTTCCAACTCTCTCTAGATATAAGGCTAAATTTGTTTTCCTAAAAGATTTTCATCTTGACACTTTCCTGCAGAAAAGCTTGACAAAGTGCTTATTGCTTCTTGAATCAACTTCTTTATTCCAGTCCCATCAACTGACCCCACAGATGTTTTCTGTTACTACCTCAAAGTGTTGACTTCTACAGATGATTTATCCACATGTCATTCTCATGTCTACATTTACCTTTTGTTTTTCTCTTCTCTCCTTACATGCCTATTTGATATTCCACATCTTTTAGTCTTTTAAGATCCAGTATAACCACCATCTCATCAAGCTTTAATCCAGTTAGTTTTCCCCCTCTGAATTACCGTATTACTACTCGCCGCCTCCACTTCATCTAGTACTTGACTGAATTGACTTACAAGGTTTCCATTTTTCACCCGTCTTTATATATAGTACTTTTTGCTTCTATTATATTCTTCTCTCTCTTCAAGAAGTCTATTCTGAATGTACCTAGTTTTACATTGAGTACCTTTTTTGTTGTTTAATTCATATACTTTCCGTGGCTGTCAGTGTCATTTCTGAATTTTCTTGATTGCTCTCTCTCACCTAACAAATAGAAACTCATTTCTGCAGCATTTAAAGTACTGTAAGCTTTCTTATACATCCATTGATAAGAGGAATAAAACTTTTTCAGTTCATTTTCTGAAGAGAGAGCTTTTAATTTACTTCTTGTTATAGAACATTAAAACATACACAAAATTAGAAAGTATACTATAATGAATCTATTATACTCATCACCTAACTTCAGTGGTTATCAGTATATGACCAGTCTTTTTTCATTTAAACCATTGTGTGTGTGCGTGTGTGTGCGTGTGTGTGTGCACGTGCGTGCGCACCTGCCATAAATGTACATATCTATGTACAAACAGTACATTATGTAACCACCACCTGAAATCAAGAAACAGTCCATTATCAATACCCCATACACACTTCTCATACTGTCTTTTAGTTAACTACCTGCCCCCACCAAGGATAACCACTATCCTAATTTGCAACAGCATAAATTAGTTTTGCTTGCTTCTATACTTTATGTAAATGGAATCATACAACATATATTCTTTTATGTCTGGCTTGCTTCACTCAACATTATGTTCAAGAGATATGTCCATATTGTTGAATGTAATTGTAGATTTTGTTGAATCTTTTTAAAAACTTGAATTTTCATTCTTTCTATAGATTAAACAATAAACAATTTTTCAACAAACTAGATTTGATTCAAACTGTTAGCTAAAGTACCAACTATTACTTGCAATTCTTAATGATGAACTGTATCATTCTAAATTGGATGATTGCCTCTGAGTTGAAAGTCCTCCATTTCTCTTTCCACATTAGTAGTAGCATACACATTTGCTGTTACTTTATCACTTGCTTCAACAAAAGAACAACTTAATGTATTTTATGTTTCTTAATGCTGCTCTAATGTTTTTAATTATTTTTCTTTGTCATTACAGACCTGGGCATTACATTCTCTATCATTGATCATTGATTCTGCTGGCCCACTCTATTATGTGCATGTGGAACCTACCCTTTCTCTTATTATAATGTTGTTGTTAAATGTGCCTCCTACTCATGCTGAAGTTCACCAAAGCCTTGGTCGCTGTTTGAATGCCCTTATTACCACGTTAGGTCCAGAGCTACAAGGTGTGCATAGCTGCTTTTATGATGTTTTACATTAAAAATAATACACATAAAAATGAATTCAGTTCCTAGTCTGTATGCTTGGCACGTAATACGTGCTGTATGTTTTGTTAAATGAATGTATAAATGCCATTCAGCCTGATTTCTCTTACCTTGAAAAGACAGAGTACAATATTTAGACAATTACATATCTCCTAAAGATGCCTTCCTTAACAGTTAAAATGACAGACATGAAGCAGAATCATCCAAAGAGCTCTGTTCTCTATTTAAGAAATAAATGGCTAAGTCCAAAATTTCAAATATTACAAGCTATTCAAATTGCATAGTATTACATGATTATAATACATGAAAGTAATTCTTAACTAATACAAGCGAGGCTAAGTTTATTGGCAATTTCTAATTCCACTTTTTATGAAAATTTGGTATAACCTACTGATAGTCTTAGGTTCTTCTTTGCCTGATTATTTGTGTTGTAATAAACTTTTCAGATTAAGAATAACTAAAGTAGGTCAGGCGCAGTGGCTCACGCCTGTAATCCTAGCACTTTGAGAAGCTGAGGCAGGTGGATCATTGGATCTCAGGAGTTCGAGACCAGCCTAGCCAACATGGTGAAACCCTGTCTCTACTAAAAATATGAAAAATTAGCCAGGCATGGTGGTGCGCACCTGTACTCCCAGCTACTCGGGAGACCGGAGGCAGGAGAATCACTTGAACCCGGAAGCCAGGGTTGCTGTGAGCCGAAATGGCACCACTGCACTCCAGCCTGGGCAACAGACTGAGACTCTGTCAAAAAAAAAAAAAAAAAAAGAATAACTAATCTAACAATCTGTAACTTAGATTATCCCTACTTTTGTAGAAGAAATTATACGTCACAGATTCGTAGCTTAAAACTGGAAGTAAATTTTAAAACCTGTAATATATGTTTAAAGAGTAATGTTTTTATAGGCCGATTATTAAAAGCTTTCTGCTTTTTATTTTAGGTAACGGTACTTCAATTTCTACCTTAAGGACTTCCTGTCTACTGGGTTGTGCAGTAATGCAAGATAACCCAGACTGCCTTGTTCAAGCTCAGGCCATCTCTTGCCTTCAGCAGCTTCATATGTTTGCTCCACGACATGTCAACTTGTCTAGCCTGGTTAGCTGCCTCTGTGTGAGTATAAAATTGTAAACGAGCTCTTAGTTTCTTTTATTTGAATCTTAGATTTATTCCAGTACACATTTTAATTATACTCTAGACTATGTACAAAGTTATGTGTTATATATGTAGCTATTTCCCCTCAGTTCTAGTCTTTTTCGGGAATAGGAGGCAGCTTTCATGCAATCAGCTCCTAAGTCTCTCTTATATAATTTTTCTCTCATTAATGTTGAACTTGATATTTGGAATATTTATTCATAAATCAATAAACACATATTGGGTGCTTATAATGTCCCACGTACTATATAAATGCTGTAGGACATGCAAAACTCTATGTGGTCACCTGTCTTTTTTTTCTTCTTTTTCATCTATTCTAAGTTCTTTGCATCCCAGATGGAGAAATAACACTTTTCCTTAATATTCCAGCAACATATGCATCAATATCTGGCTTCTAATATTGTATCTACTGAATGTAGAAAGATAAAGGCCATCAACCAGAAGTTCCTTTGAAGTGGTTCATTGTCATTGGTTTTGAGACTTCCCCTGGCCGGGCGCAGTGGCTCATGCCTGTAATCCCAGCACTTTGGGAGGCCAAGGTGGGCAGATCACCTGAGGTCAGTTTAAAACCAGCCTGGCCAACATGGTGAAACCCCGTCTCTACTAAAAATACAAAAATTAGCTGGGCGTAGTGGTGGGCGCCTGTAATCCCAGCTACTCGGGAGGCTGAGCCAGGAGAATCGCTTGAACCCGGGAGGTGGAGGTTGCAGTGAGCCGAGATCGTGCCATTGGCACTCCAGCCTGGGCAACAAGAGTGAAACTCCGTCTCAGGAAAAAAAAAAAAAAAAGGTTTACCATGTCACCAGTTTCTATCTGGACTTGCCTGAAAAATCGAGTTGCATTTGGAATTATAAATTGACACCATTGCTTTTCAAATTTTTCTACTCCTGCAGTGTTCGTAGCACACTCCCATTAGTAATGTGACTGTTGAAAATCATTATATAGACCTTTCATTTTCAAGCTTGAGGCAAAATATGCAGCATTTCAGAGCTTGAAAGAACCTCAGAATCTTAAAAATCTGTCATATAGATTATCCCTACTTTTGTAGAATGGTGTTTGCGTTATTAAAACCAATCTTCTCAGTAAAAAGATAAACTGAAGACCGAAAAGTTAAATAAAGTAACACATCTAGCTCACCGAAATGGTGGCTAAATCTACATTGTGGGTTTCTGGACTCCTCCTTCAGTTCTCATTTCATTATTCCATACTACCTTTGTAGATTTTATGGATAGATCTTATCTCAACTCTGCCACCTCCTAGCTGTGCGCCTTTAGGGAAGTCCATAATCTCTTCTAGCCTCAGCTACCTTGTCTGCAAAACATGAGGATTACACAAAATGCTGCTTGTAAAGGCAAATGTCTCAGGCATTTAGTTAGTACTCAATAATGGTAGTTGCCTTTGCTGTCTTGACATGTGTCAACACACAGTATATTATTATATTAATTATTGATACTGATAGTCATATAAAACTATTTATTTATTTATTTATTTTAGAGGCACAGTCTCACTTTGTCAGGCCGGAGTGTGGTGGTGCAATCATAGCTCACAGTAGCCTCGAACTCCTGGGCTCAAGTGGTCCTCCCCCCTCAGCCTCCGAAGTAGCTAGGACTACAGGAATGTACCACCACACCTAGCTAATTTTTTTTCTTTTTTGTAGAGACAGGGTCTTGCTATGTTACCCAGACTGGTCTTGAACTTCTGGTCTCAAGCCATCCTCCTGCCTCAGCCCCACAAAGTGCTGGGATTACAGGTGTGAGCCACCATGCCTAGCCCAACAAAACTTTAAAAAGAGAATGTGACTGACTTTCTGTTAGAAACTTTTGTTCCTGTATTTTTTTAGATCTGGGTCAATCATGTATCAGGGAAAACAGCACTTACAGGAAAAGGATTTTACCTGTACCATTCAGGGACTCTTCCCCAGGAATATTACTTTTATATTTGAAGAGTCATTTCCTAAAACCAGTTATTGAAAAATTTTTCACTCCTTTGCATTTGATCTTTTACTCTCCGTTTAAATTTAGTGATACTGCCATTTTTTCTTCTTATCTTATAGAAGATTTCCATTAATTACCTATAAAATTTCTCCTTTACCTGATACATGATTTTTTTTTATTAGCTAAAGTTTATTGAGAAATGAAGAACAAGAATAACCCATTAATTCATGGTGAATAAAATCTGATGAGCTGGGCACAATGGCTCACACCTGTAGTGGCCCAGCACTTTGGTAGGTCAAGGTAGAAGGATCATTTGAAACCAGCCTGGGGAACATACTGAGACCTTGTCTCTATAAAAAATTTTAAGAAAATTATCCGAGCATGGCTGTGTGCACCTGTAGTCCCACTACTACTTGGGAGGCTGAGGTGGGAGGATCACCTGAACCCAGGATGTTGAGGCAACAGTGAGCCATGATTGCGCCACTGCACTCCACCCTGGGCAATGGAGCAAGACACTGTCTCAAAAATATAAATAAATAAAATCTGATCAAACTTATTAACTTTTTCCCTTTCCCAAATCAAAAAAGGGTACATATTTACTGCAGGAAAAAAAAAATAGGCATCAAAAAAAAAGTTACATATGAAAAAGAATAGAGATTATTATATTATCAGACTTTTCTTTTGGGTACATTAGAGCAAGTGAGAAAATCTGAAGTAACAGTTACAAATCGTATGTTAACTCATAGTATTCAAGCTGTAAAGTGATTTTTTTAATACACAACCATAGTCAAAAATTATCACTATAGTGTGTTAATTTAGTGTCTCAATATTTTGGTTAGTAATTTATTCTGAATTTATTAGATTGAATTTATTATATTTTAGAGTATTCACCAAAGTAAGGAAATTGCATTTCATCATTAGGCAAGAATCTTACTGGGAAGTATTTTCCTTTAACTGCATGCTCTTTAACTTCCGTTCTGAACTTGGCCTTAACTACACTAGCAATTCTGAATACTCTTAGTTTTAAAACTTGGCTTCTAAGAGTTAAACTATAATTAACTTCTGATGAGGTAAACCATTAACTTTGCCTCTTGCTGGACACCTGTTCATGTGAATGCAATCCAGATCACTCCTCTCAACACTTATGTCTACTTGATTGGGTTTGATACTGAGGCTTAATCAGAGATTCCAAAGAAAAACCTAAAATTAATCACATGTACATTTTAAAATTATATATTTACGTCTTAGAGTTCTTGAGCTGACTATTTTCAAGAACTTGGCTCAACTCATTTTGTTGGAAAATAAAATATTTGTGGCAAATTTTTAAGCTGAAGCTAAGCCAATTTAAATAATAACTATCAACATTTATATTTTAATGCTTAGCTGACTGTTGTCAAAGTCATCCTAATATTTATCTTTTGGTTTTGTCATGACTGGTGTGTCATTTGTTTTTGTGCAGGAGATCTTGTTGGATAATTCTGTGTTGGTAGGTCCCTGACCCTTGATTCCTAACTTTTTTTGAGTTTTGCGGTGCTGTTTCTTTGTGTCATTTTTTGGTTGTAGATGTTTGTTTTCCTCTGCATCTCTTTTTTTAAGCGAACCATTAATGCTAAATCCAGTATGTGTAGCATGTTTCGTGGTGTTTATTTGATACCAATATAAGCAAATCCTTCCTAACCTTCTCCAGCTGGTGCACTCACTCCTTGCACTAAATTTGGTCTCATTTTTATTTAATATATTCATTTCAGAAAATAATTGTAGTTACAGTTTAATTTAATTTCTGTATTTTGCCTGCTTTGTTTGTTTGCCTTAAGCCACTGTATTCCTCTTCCCAATATAAATGCTGGAGAATGACATGGAGACATTAAGCCTCCCATTTTACTTTGTGTGACAGCCTTCAATCTTTTTTCTATCAAACAAGTAAAGGGTACTTCCAAGCATGCTTTTTCTAAAAGATGTTTGACTAGCCTGAATAAATGCTGCACCTGCTTTGTATTATATGCTTGTAAAACTCCAGTTGAAATGACTAGTAGATTTATTAACTTTTCTTTAAAATTGTCTTGTAAAGTGCTTTTTTTGTCGTTGTTAAATACAACAGTAATCTTGGGGATGAGTAAACATAATCTTTTTTATATTTTAACTTCTCTGTTATCCTAACCTGCTAACAATATAGTTTCTAAACATGGGATTACATTACACCTTGAGACTTTTCTATGAATGGCATTCCTCTCTATCCACTTTTGGGTTCATAATACAGCTTGAAGGTATAGCAGAACATACTTACAAAGCTGTTCCAGCACTCTATCCTGGGTAACAGAGCGATACCCTGTCTCAAAAAAAAAAAAAAAAAAAACTGCTCAATGATGATATATACACAAATTTTTTCTGTTTCTTGGCTTCTGATACAATGTAGAATTTGGCTCTCTTTGCATGTATTTTTTCTTGTATATTCTTTTTTTTTTTTTTTTTTTTTTTTTTTGAGACACAGTTTCACTCTGTCACCTAGGCTGGAGTGCAGTGGTGCAATCTCAGCTCACTGCAACTTCTGCCTCCCAGGTTCAAGCGATTCTCCTGCCTCAGCCTCCCCAGTAGCTGGGACTACAGGTGTGCACCACCATGCCCGGCTAATTTTTGTATTACTAGTAGAGACAGGGCTTGACCATGTTGGCCAGGCTGGTCTCAAACTCCTGACCTCAAGTGATCCACCTGCCTTGGCCTCCCTCGGTGTGAGCCATCATGCCCAGCCCTCTTCTCATATATACATATATATATATATGTTCTTGTTTTTGTTTTTGTTTTCCTGAGACAGAGTCTCTGTCGCCCAGGCTGGAGTGCAGAGGCGTGATCTCGGCTCACGGCAACCTCCACCTCCCAGGTTCAAGCAATTCTCCTGCTTCAGCCTCCCGAGTAGCAGGGATTACAGACACCTGCCACCATGCACGGCTAATTTTTTTGTATTTTTTAGCAGAGACAGGGTTTCACCATGTTGGCCAGGCTGGTTTTGAACTCCTGACCTCAAGTGATCTGCCTACCTCGGCCTCCCAAAGTGCTAGCGTTACAGACGTGAGCCACCACATCTGACACTCTTCTTATATATTCTTAATAGCTCCTACTACCTACCTTTTATTTCATCCCAAAATTTAGCCTCTGCTCTTTACAAAACTTCACCTACTTCAGTCCTGTTTTTCCCACATATGCCAAATCTAAAGATCGCCATAAAATTATGCCATTATTTCTCAAATTTTGCTTTGAAGATCACTACCATAATATACATATTTATTTTGTGGACCATACCAAACTGATCTTTACTTTCATAGTACAAAATTTAAAATCTCAACTTTATTTCATATATGAAATCACTAAGAATTTTTATCCATTAACCTTTGACTTGTAACTGAAGTATATTACCAGTCTTATCATTTGCCATGGGTCAATACAACCTATTGAGATTTACATTGCATCTGTAAGATGTGTACATATATGTATTCTATCAATACATAAATATGTATGTATATATATAAAATTTGGTGTTCTGTAATGCTTGTCTCTAGAGAGCATTTTTGGTGAATGTTTTCTGCCTTTATTTAAAAATGCATTTACTATATATGTTGTCTGATTAAAATATTATTGTTAAGAGACCACACTAATAATAACTAACATTTATTGAGCATTTACTATTTGACAGGTACTGTGGTAAGCACTTTGCATGTTACTTTGTGTTAATGTCACAATAGCCCTGAGAGATGCAATAGTGTTACAAATGAGGAAACTAAGGCACTCTAGAGGAGTTAAATAATTTGCCCACAGCTAGTAAGTGATGGATCTAGGACTCAAACTGAGACATTTTGACTCTGGAGCCTCCATTTTAACCAATATGCTGTATTGCCTATATGGATGTGTATAAATTTCTGCTTAGAGAGTGATAAAACATTATAATATAGTTGCATGAACACAAATGTATGAACTGCAACTAAATCCTTTCCGTTGTAGTTCTTTTTTTCTCTTAAAACTCTATTTACTCATATAAATCCTGCCTTCTGACAAACTGCCAAAAGACTTTTGCTTAGATTTATGAGTAGTGCATAATCTAGTACACATATTACCTATTAAGCTGTTTCTAAGTTACATAATCAAAAATATATTCTAGAATGGTTTCAAGAAGTTCTTATGTATTTATAAATTGTGTCCAGCCCGCTGATGGGCTGGACAGAATCAGGAAGGGGTCCAGTGAATATCTATTAGACTCACTGAGTGCCAACAAGAATTTTAGCTCTGTCATTCCTCAAATGGTATTTTTCAGGTGAATCTTTGTAGCCCCTACTTGTTACTGAGAAGAGCAGTACTGGCTTGCTTACGTCAGCTTGTACAAAGAGAAGCAGCTGAAGTTTCAGAACATGCTGTTATGCTTGCTAAGGATAGCAGAGAAGAGTTGACTCCAGGTAATTCTCTTGATCAAGATTATGTCCAGCCCAAATGATTATTTTTATTTTAAATTTTCCATAAATACATGAGTTTTGAAACAGTTTAAAAGTTAATATGTCTTAAACCTGCTACAAGAAAGAATTGCTAACAGTTATTCCAACCAGTGATGTTACTGATTTAGAGTGGTGGTTCTCAAACTGGTTTTCAAACCAGCAGTGTATACCTTACCTGGGAACCTGTTAGAAATGCAGATTATTGGGACCCATCCCAGACCTACTGAACCAGAAATCTGGGAGTATTACCTGGCAATCTGTATTTTTAAATCTATATTTTTACAGTCCCTATGTTAGTATAGCTGTGTGCCACATAATGGCATTTTGGTCAACAACAGACTGCACATACAACAGTGGTCCCATAAGATTATAATACCATATCTTCACTGTACTTTTTCTATGTTTTGATACACAAATGTTTACCGTTGTGTTATAATTGCCTATAGTATCCAGTACAGTAACTTGTTCTATGGGTTTGTAGCCTATGAGTAATAGGCTATGCCATATAGCCTAGGTTTGGGTAAGTTTGGGTAAGTACACTCTATGATGTTCTAGGTTTGGGTAAGTACACTCTATGATGTTTGGGTAAGCACACTCTAGGTTTGGGTAAGTACACTCTATGATGTTCACATGACAATGAAATTGCCGAACAACACATTCTTCAGAACATAATCCTATTACGCCATGCATGACTGTACTTAAGTTTGAGAGCCACTGATCTAGAGCAAGTTTTTTCACAGCAGTCAAATGAAATGGGATTAGCCCTTAAATAATTTATCACACATGCCTCTGTTTGCCGCAGAATCTCACTTTCATAAAATTTATTATAGATACGTCTGCTACAAGTTAAAGAGTTTTTAATGCACCTTCTTTTACATTTTAGAGCTGAATTAAAGGATTTCTTAGCCAGTAAGATTTAAGTGTGTATCACTTCATTTTAAAACTATGATATGAATAACCTGAATTTGCATATGAATTCAAAGAAACTATTAGCCTACAAAAATAGTAATAATAGGCCAGGTGTGGTGGCTCACACCTGTAATCTTAAGCACTTTGTGAGGCTGAGGCGAGAGGACTGTTTTAGGTCAGGAGTTCAAAAACAGCCCTGGGGGCCAGACACACTGGCTCATGCTTGTAATCTCAGCACTTTGGGAGGCCAAGATGGGAGGATGGCTTGAGGCCAGGAGTTCAAGACCAGCCTGGTCAACATAGTGAGACCTCATCTCTATTTTTAAAAATTGTATATATATATATATGTATATATAAAAATAACACCCTGCGCAACATGGCATGACCCCATCTCTACAAAAAATTTTAAAATTAGCCAGGTGTCATGGTACACATCTGTAGTCCCAGCTACTAATTAATCAGGAGGCTGAGAGAAGAGAATTGCTTGAGCCCAGGAGTTTGAGGTTGCTGTGAGTTATTATGCCACCACACTGCAGTCTGGGTTACAGATGAAAACACTGACTCCAAAAAAAAAAGTAATTATCTTACACCCTGGCTGGTCACAGTGGCTCACGCTTGTAATCCCAGTACTTCGGGAGGCCAAGGTGGGCAGATCACCTGAGGTCAGGAGTTCGAGACCAGCCTGGCCAACACGGCGAAACCCCATCTCTACTAAAAATATAAAAAATTAGCTCTGGGTGGTAGCATGCGCCTGTAGTCCCAGCTGAGAGGCTGAGGCACAAGAATCGGTTGAACCCAGGAGGGGGAGGTTGTGGTGGGCCGAAATTGCACCACTGCACTCCAGCCTGGGCACCAGAGCGAGAATCTGTCTCAAAAAATAATAATAATAATTTATATATATAGTTTTCAAAGTACCATCATACTTTTAGAAAGTTATAGACTTCACGGAGCTTTTCAGTATCTTAAGCTTTTAGGTCCATAATATATTTTACTATCAGTAATCTATGCTGTTTAAGTAACAGTTTTATTCTTAGGACATTAAAATGTTTAGGGAGCTGGGCCAGTTGTGGCGGCATGTACTTGTAGTCCCAGCTTCCTTAGAGGCTGAGGTGAGAAGATCACTTTAGCCCAGGAATTCAAGGCCAGCCTGAGCAATATAGTGAGACCTTGTCTCTAACAAAAATAAAAATAAAAACTTTTGCTTCAACTTGAATTAATCAGCATGGCTGGGCCGCTATACAGGCATACCTATACACAATACCTAGTATTGTGGGTTTGGTTCCAGACCATGCAATAAAGCAAGTCAGGAATTTTTTTGTTTTCCAGTGCATATCAGAGTTATGTTTGTACTATACTGTAGTCTGCTAAGTGTGAAATAGCATTATGGCTAAAAAAGCAATGTACATACCTTAAATTAAAAATTCTTTATTGCTAAAAGATGCTAACCATCATCTGAGCCTTCAGTGAGTCATAATCTTTTTGCTGGTAGAGGGTCTTGCCTCAGTGTTGATGGCTGCTTAATCAGGGTGGTGGTTGCTAAAGGTTTTGGGGCGGGGGGTGGCTGTGGCGATTTCTTTTTCTTTTTTTTTTTTTTTTTTTCTGAGATGGAGTCTTGCTCTGTCACCCAGGCTGAAGTGCAGTGGCACGATCTTGGCTCACTGCAAGCTCCGCCTCCCAGGTTTCCGCCATTCTCCTGCCTCAGCCTCCCAAGTAGCTGGGACTACAGGTGCCCACCACCACACCCAGCTAATTTTTTATATTTTTAGTAGAGATGGGGTTTCACCATGTTAACCAGGATTATCTCAATCTCCTGACCTCGTGATCCACTCGCCTCAGCCTCCCAAAGTGCTGGGACTAAAGGCGTGAGCCACCACACCCGGCTGGCCATTTCTTAAAATAAGACAGCAATGAAGTTTGCCGTATCCATTGACTTCCTTTCATGAAAGATTACTCTGTAACATGCAATGCTTTTTGATAGCATTTTACTTAGAGTAGAAAACTAGAATCTACTTTGAAAACTAGAATCAATTCTTTCAAACCTGCTACCACTTTATCAACTAAATTCACATACTATTCTGAATCCTTTGTTGTAATTTCAACAGTGTTCACAGCATCTTCACCAGGAGTAGTTTCAATCTGCAGAAACCATCTAGAATGATAATCCTTTCCAGAAGGTTTTCAGTTACTTTGCCTGGATTCATCCGTCTGTGGCAGCTGTAGCCTTACAAAATGTATTTTTTAAATAAGACAACTTGAAAGTCAAAATGACTCCTTAATCTGCAGAATGGATATTGTGTTAACAGGCATGAAAACAACGTTTATCTCCTTGTACGCCTCCACGAGAGCTCTTGGGTAACTAGGCGCATTGTCAGTGAGCAGTAATATTTTGAAAATAATCTTTTTTTTTTTTTTCTGAGCAGCAAGTCTTAACAGTGGACTTAAAATATTCAGTAAACCCTGTTGTAAACAGATATGCTATCATCCAGACAGATTTGGCATAATTCTTTTTTTTTTTTTTTTTTTTTTTTGAAACAGAGTCTCTCTCTGTTGCCCTGGCTGGAGTGCAGTGGCACGACCTGGGCTCACTTCAGCCTCTACTTTCCAGGCTCATGTGATCTTTCCACCTCAGCCTCCTTGGTAGCTGGACCACAGATGAATGTCACCACACCCAGCTAAATTTTTTTTTTTTGTATTTTTTGTAGAGATGGGGTCTCACCTTGTTGCCCAGGCTGGTCTTGAACTCCTGGGCTCAAGTGATTCACCTGCCTCAGCCTCCCAAAGTGCTGGGATTACAGGTGTGAGCCACCATGCCTGGCCAATTAAGCATAATCCTAAAGAACTGTGGGATATTTGGAATGGTCAGTGAGCACTGGCATTAAAGTCACCAGCTGCATTAGCCCATCACAAGAGAGTCAGCCTATCCTTTGAATCTAGGAATTGGCTTCTCCTCTCTAGCTATGAAAGTCCCAGATGGCATCTTCCAATAGAAGTCTATTTCATATACTTTGAAATCTGTTGTTTTAGGCTGAGCTCTCGCCGTTTATCCCAACACTTTGGAAGGCCGAGGTGGGTGGATCACTTGAGGTCAGGAGTTCAAGACCAGCCTGGTCAACATGGTGAAACCCCGTCTCTATTAAAAATACAAAAATTAGCCAGATGTGATGGTGGCAGGTGCCTGTAATCCCGGCTACTCAGGAGACTGAGGCATGAGAATAGCTTGAACCCGGGAGGCAGAGGTTGCAGTGAGCCAAGATCACGCCACTGTACTCCAGCCTGGGTGATAGAGCAAGACTCAGTCTCAAAAAAGGAAAGAAAAAGAAAAACTGTTGTTTTGACCTTAGCTAGGTCTTCTGGCTAACTTGATGAAGCTTCTACATCAGGATTTGCTGCTTTATCTTGCATTTTTATGTTATGGAGACAGCTTATTTCCTTAACCCCATGAACCAACGTCTGCTAGTTTCTGCCTTTTCTTCTGTAGCTTCCTCACCTCTCCCAGCCTTCAAAGAATTAAAGAGAGTTAGGGCCTTGCTCTGCATCAGGCTCAATGTTGTGGCTGATTTGAACTTTTTTTTTTTTTTTTTTTTTTTTGAGATGGAGTCTTGCTGTGTCACCCAGGCTAGAGTGCAGTGGCGTGATCTTGGCTCACTGCAACATCCGTCTTCCGGGTTCAAGCGATTCTTCTGCCTCAGCCACCCGAGTAGGTGGGATTACAGGCGCCCACCACCATGCCTGGCTAATTTTTGTATTTTTAGCAGAGACAGCGTTTCATCATGTTGGCTAGGCTGGTCTTGAACTCCTGACGTTAGGTGATCTGCCCACCTCGGTCTCCCAAAGTGCTGGGATTACAGGCGTGAGCCTGATTTGAACTTCTATCCAGATCACTAAAACTTTCTCTGTGTTGGTTAATAAGGTTGTTTATCTTCCTTATCATTTGTGTGTCCACTGGAGTAGCTTTTTAAATTTCCTTCAAGAACTTTTCTTTTGCATTCACAACTTAGATAACTGGCCTAAGAGACACTTAACTTTTGATCTGTCTTGGCTTTTGACATGCCTTTCTCACTAAGCTTAAATCATTTCCAGCTCTTGATTTAAAGTGAGGGACGTGTGACTCTTCCTTTCACATGAACACTGCAAGGCCATTGCGGTGTTATTCATTGGCCTAATTTTGATACTGTTGTGTCTCAGAAAATAGAGAGGACTGATTAGAATAAAAGAGATGGGGAATGACCAGGAGAGAAAGAGAAATGGCATGGAGCAGTCAGAACACACTCAACATTTATTGAATAAATTTGCTGTTTTACATGGGCATAGTTTGTGGCACTCCAAAACAATTAAAATAGTAACATCAAAGATTACCAATCAAAGATCACTGATCACAGATCATCATAACAGATATTATAATTTTTTGAACCCAAAAGAATTATGCAGTGAACATGTTGATTCATCTACTTAATGTCTTTATGACACTTATTTTATAGACATCTCTCTCCATATACACACATAAACCTTTTGCCAAATCATCTTGAAGCAGGCCCCAGACATCATGACAGTTCACCCTAAATACTTAAGTTTGCATTTCCCAAGAAGAAGGGTATGGTTTGGCTTTGTGTCCCAATCCAAATCTCATCTTGAATTACAGTCCCCAGGTGTTGAGGGAGCGACCTAGTGGGGGGTGATTGGATCATGGGAGCGGTTTCCCTCATGGTGGTCTCATGATAGTGAGTGCGTTCTCATGAGATCTGATGGTTTCATAAGGCGCTCTTGCCCCTTCACTTCCTTCACACACACTCTCACCTGCTGCCATGTAAAACGTGCCTCTTCCCCTTCCACCATGATTGTAAGTTTTCCTGAGGCCTCCCTAACAATGCAGAATTGTGAGTCAATTAAACCTCTTTTCTTTATAAATTACCCAGTCCCAGGTATGTCTTTATAGCAGTGTGAAAACAGACTAATACAGTAAATTGGTACCAGGAGTGGGGCACTGCTATAAAGATACCCAAAAATTTGGAAGCAGCTTTAGAATTGGGAAATAGGCAGTGGTTGGAATGGTTTGGAGGGCTCAGAAGAAGACAGGAAGATGTGGCAAAGTCTGGAACTTCCTAGAGACTTGTTGAATGGCTTTGACCAAAATGCTGATAATGATGTGGACAATGGAGCCCAGGGTGAGATGGTCTTAGATTGAGTTAAGGAACTTCCTAGGAATTGTAGTAAAGGTCACTCTTGCTATGCTTAAGCAAAGAGACTGGCAGCATTTTGCTCCTGCCCTAGAGATCTGTGGAACTTTGAACTTGAGAGAGATTATCTGAAATTGGAATTTATGTTTAAAAGGGAATCAGAGGCTGGGTGTGGTGGCTCATGCCTGTAATCCCAGCACTTTGAGGGGCTGACGTGGGTGGATCACCTGAGGTCAGGAGTTTGAGACCAGCCTGGCCAAATGATGAAAACCCATCTCTACTAAAAATACAAAACTTAGCCATGCGTGGTGGTGGCACCTGTAATCCCAGCTACTGGGGAGGCTGAGGCAGGAGAATCGTTTGAACCCAGGAGGCAGAGGCTGCAGTGAGTTGAGATTGCACCACCACACTCCAGCCTGGGCAACAAAGTGAGACTCTGTCTCAAAAAAAAAAAAAAATGGTGAGGGAAGCAGAGCATATAAAAGTTTGGAAAATTTGCAGCCTGAGGATGTGATAGAAAAGAAAACCCCATTTTCTGGGGAGAAATTCAAGTGCACTGCAGAAATTTTCATAAGTAACAAGGAGTCGAATGTTAATCTTTTTTTTTTTTTTTTTTTTTTTTGAGACAGAGTCTCACTCTGTCGCCCAGGCTGGAGTGCAGTGGCGCAATCTCGGCTCACTGCAAGCTCTGCCTCCTGAGTTCATGCTATTCTCCTGCCTCAGCCTCCCGAGTAGCTGGGACTACAGGCACCCACCACAGCCAGTTAATTTTTTGTATTTTTTAGTAGAGACGGGGTTTCACTACTTGTTAGCCAGGATGGTCTCAATCTCTTGACCTCGTGATCCGCCCACCTTGGCCTCCCAAAGTGCTGGGATTACAGGCGTGAGCTACCAGCACTGGCCTCAAATGTTAATCTTAATCGCCAAGACATTGAAGAAAATGTCTCCAGGGCATGTCAAAGACCTCAGCAACAGCCCCTCCCAGAGGCCTAGGAGGGAAAAATGGTTTTATGGGTCAGACCCAGGGTCCCCCTGCTCTGTGCAGCCTTGGGAATTGTTGCCTTGTGTTCCAGCTGTTCCAGCCATGGCTAAAAGGGACCAAGGTACAGCTCAGGCCATTGCTTCAGAGGGTGCAAGCCCCAAGCCTTGGCAGCTTCTACATGGTGTTGGGCCTGCTGGTGCACAGAATTCAAGAACTGAGGTTTGGGAACTTCCACCTAGATTTCTGAGGATGCATGGAAATGCCCAGATGTCCAGGCAGAAGTCTGCTGCAGGCGTGAAGCCCTCATGGAGAACCTCTGCTAGGGCAGTGCAAAGGGAAAATGAAGGGTCAGAGCCCCCACTGGGGCACTGCCTAGTGGAGCTGTAAGAAGAGTACCACTGTCAAGGCTGGGCATGATGGCTCACGCCTGTAATCCCAGCAGTTTTGGAGGCCAAGGCAGGTGGATCACGAGGTCAGGAGTTCAAGACCAGCTTGGGCAACATGGTGAAACCCCATCTCTACTAAAAATAGAAAAATTAGCCAGGCATGGTGGTGCATGCCTGTAATCCCAGCTACTCAGGAGGCTGAGGCAGGAGAATCACATGAACCTAGGAGGCGGAGGTTGCAGTGAGCTGAGACCATGCCATTGCACTCTAGCCTGGATGACAGAACGAGACTCCATCTCAAAAAAATAAAAAAAGAAGAGGGTCTCTAGACCCCAGAGTGGTAGATCCACTGACAGCTTACACTGTGCGCCTGAAAAAGCCACATACACTCAACGCCAGCTGTGAAAGTAGCTGGGGCAGGGGGCTATACCCTGCAAAGCCACAGGGGTGGAGCTGCTCAAGGCTGTAGGACCCCACCTCTTGCATCAGTGTTCCCTGGATATGAGACATGGAGTCAAAGGAGATCATTTCGGAGCTTTCAGATTTTATGACTGCCCCACTGGATTTTGGACTTGCATGGGGACTGTAGCCCAATTTCTCCCATTTGGGACAAGAGCATTTACCCAATGCCTGTTCCCCCATTGTATCTAGGAAGTAACTAACTTGCTTTTGATTTTACAGGCTCATAGGCCAAAGTGACTTGCCTTGTCTCAGATGAAACTTTAGACTATGGACTTTTGAGTTAATGCTGAAAGGAATTAAGACTTTGGGAGACTGTTGGGAAGGCATGATTGGTTTTGAAATGTGGACATAAGACTTGGGAGGGGCCAGGGGTGGAATGATATGGCTTGGCTTTGTGTCCCCACCCAAGTCTCATTTTCAATTATAATCCCCAGTTGTTGAAGGAGGTACCTGGTGGGAGGTAATTGGATCATGGGGACGGTTTCCCCCATGCTGTTCTCGTGATAGTGAGTTCTCACAAGATCTGATGGTTTTATAAGGGGCTCTTCCCCCTTTGCCTCCTTCACATGCTCTCTTTTGCTTGCTGCCATGTAAGACATGCGTCTTCCCCTTCCACCATGATTGTATGTTTCCTGAGGCCTCCCCAGTCATGTGGAACTGTGAGTCAATGAAACCTCTTTTTTTTTTTTCCTTTTCTTTCAAGACAGAGTCTCACTCCGTCTCCCAGGCTGGAGTGCAATGGTGCAATCTTGGCCTACTGCAAGCTCTGCCTCCTGGGTTCAAGCGATTCTCCTGCCTCAGCTGCCCAAGTAGCTAGGATTACAGGCACCTGCCACCACGCCCGGCTAGTTTTTTGTATTTTTAGTGAGATGGGGTTTCACCATGTTGGCCAGGCTGGTCTCAAACTCCTGACCTCAGGTGATCCACCTGCCTCAGCCTCCCAAAGTGCTGGGATTATGGGCATGAGCCACTGTGCCTGGCCTGAAACCTCTTTTTTAAATAAATTACCCAGTCTTGGGTATGTCTTTGTAGCAGTGTGAAAATGGACCAATGTGAAGGACATATCCGTACATGATCACACACCTAAGAAAATCAATATTGATTTGCAGCCCTCACACACATTTCCCTAGTCATCAAAAAATGTCCTTTATGATTCCTCCCCCCTCACTGCCACCTAAGTCTAAGATCCAGTCATGACTCACATTACCTTAGCTATTATATCTTGTTAGATCCCTAATCTGAAACATTTCTATCACCTCCTTCTAATATTTAAAAGATAATTTCTCTGTTAAAATAGTCTAATACCAATAAAACAAAACACCCACAAAGGCCAGGCACAGTGGCTCACTCCTACAATCCCAACACTTTGGGAGGCCGAGGTGGGTGGATCTGAGGTCAGGAGTTCGAGACCAGCCTGGCCAACATGGTGAAACCTCGTCTCTACAAGGTAATACAAAAAAAAATTAGCTGGGCATGGTAGCACATGCCTGTAATCCCAGCTACTAGAGAGGCTGAGGCAGGAGAATTGCTTGAACTCAGGAGGCAGAGATTGCAGTGAGATTGTACCACTGTACTCCAACCTGGGCGACAGAGCAAGACTCTGTCTCCAAAAAAATAAATAAATAAAATAGTCTACTAATAATATAACCTTTCAAATCTACATGCTTTCATAAATGCTAGATGAGTTAACTCTTCAAGAGAAAATGTATTTGTCCTTTTGGCATTTTCAGAATTAAAGGTAATAATAGATGCTAGATCAAGGCTAGTATTTCCCCTTTGAGGTATTACTTTGTAGTGAGAATATTGTACAGTGATATATGTTTATTCAGTAGTCCACAATAGCTTAGTTGTAGTAATTAAACAGTGTTCTCCATATAGTGGTTGTTTTCTGTTTGAGCTTTACTCTCACGTTAATATATTTTAAAGCTTTATACCAGAATAAGGAAAACTTAATTATGTTTTTTTAAAACTAGAAAATAATTATACTGGGCCAGGCATGGTGGCTCATGCCTATAATCCTAGCACTTTGGGAGGCCTAGGCATGTGGATCACCTAAGATCAGGAGTTCGGGACCAGCCTGACCACTGGTGAAACCCGTCTCTACTAAAAATACAAAAATTAGCAGGGCGTGGTGGCGGTTGCCTCTAGTCCCAGCTACTCAGGAGGCTGAGACAGGAGAATTGCTTGAACTCAGGAGGCGGAGGTTGCAGTGAGCCAAGATTATGCCAGTGCACTCCAGCCTGGGCGACAGAGCAAGACTCTGTCTCAAAAAAAAAAAAAAAAAAGAAAAGAATTATACTAAGAATCACTGGAGGCTTGGCACTGTGGCTCAACGCCTGTAATCCCAGCACTTTGGGAGGTCAAGGTGGGTGGCTCACTTGAGGTCAGGAGTTCAAGACCAGCCTGACCAACATGGTGAAACCCCGTCTCTACTAAAAATACAAAAATTATCCAGACGTGGTGGCAGACACCTGTAATCCCAGCTACTTAGGAGACTGAGGCAGAAGAACCACTTCAACCTGGGAGGCAGAGGTTGCAGTGAGCCGAGACCGCACCACTTCACTCCATCTTGGGTGATAGAGTGAGACTCTGTCTCAAAAGGAAAAAAAAAAATTAAGCACTGAATAAAATTTGTAAGTATTGAGCTGGGTGCAGTGGCTCACACCTGTAATCCCAGCACTTTGGGAGGCTGAGACGGGTGGATCGCCTGAGGTCAGGAATTCGAGACCAGCCTGGGCAACGTAGTGAAACCCCGTCTCTACTAAAAATATAAGAAATTAGCTGGGCGTGGTGGTGGGTGCCTGTAATTCTAGCTACTAGGGAGGCTGAGGCAGGAGAATTGCTTGAACCTGGGAGGCAGAGGTTGCAGTGAGCCAAGATCGTGCCATTGCACTCTAGCCTGGGCAACAAGAGCGAAATTCTGTCTCAAATAAAGAAAAAATTTTATAAGTATTGGACACTAATTGGGTAAAACTTTTTACCTGATTAAGAAAACAAATTCATAATAACATATTAATACTTTTTTCAGTGACATTACATAAAATACTGCTATATAGGATCATAAGTCCCAAAATTCAAGTGTGAACTAAAATGGATCTCAGTAGATTAAAGCACAGTATTTGGGCTAGTTCTTTAAGATGTATTTTTATCTACTATTAGAATAACTACTGAATGTGTGAGCTTCTGATATGGTATTTTTGTTTTCTGTATTACTTAGATAATTGATTTTCTTCTTGTCAGATGCTAACATCAGAGAAGTTGGCCTTGAGGGGGCATTATTGATCTTACTAGACAAAGAGACAGATGAGAGATTATGCCATGATATCAAAGAGACTTTAAATTATATGCTTACGTCTATGGCAGTGGAAAAACTCTCCCTGTGGTTAAAGCTTTGTAAAGATGTACTTGCTGCATCAGCTGGTAAGTATTGGACATTATCAGTTAAAATAATGAAATTTGAAACTTTACATAAAATTGTTTACCACTGAGAATTCATCAGTCTTGTCTAACTAGCTGGATTCTGATTGTCTGATTGTTGCTTTTCTTCAAATGAAGATTATATTTCTAGTGTTTTAGAATTCTCTGTAATTTGAACAATTATAAATCCAATACTTAAGCCTGCTCTTTTTCCCTTTGACTGTCTTAGATGACTTTCCTATATAAAACAAATTAAAAAGTAGAGTTATTATTTATGTCCTAAAAGGTGTGACTTGATATATATTGTTCCCATCATTTCTTTTCATACATATAACAAATATTTGAGACCAGGTGTGGTGGCTTACCCCTATAATCCCAGCACTTTGGGAGGCTGAGGCAGGCAGATTGCTCAAGTCCAGGAGTTTGAGACCAGCCTGGGCAACGTGGCAAAACACCATCTCTACAAAAAAAAAATTTTTTTTTAATTAGCTGTGCCTGTTGTCTCACACCTGTAGTCCCAGCTGCTCAGGAAGCTAAGATGGGAGGATTGCTTGAGTCCGAGAGGCAGAGGTTGCAGTGAGCCAAGATCACACCACTGCACTCCAGTCTGAGCAACAGAGTGAAACCCTGTCTCTACATGCATACGTACATACATATGTTCATACATACCCACCCCACCTCTCGCACCATATGAAATTACTTAGTCACCATAAGAGAAAGTTATACAAAGTTATGACATTTTGAGCAAGCCAGTTTCACTACATACAATAATGTTAATTTCAAGTAGTATTAGAAAACAGTGTTATTACCCTAATGTCTTTAGTAATACAAGATAATTGTTCATGAGAAAGTATATTCAAATCTTTAAAATTTGTATCCTTGCGGTAAGAGAGAAAATAAATGAGAGGAAGAAAGAAGAGAAAAACCAGTTATTTTCCAAGAACTGTACATAATTTATCTGATTTAAACCTTTAACCCATTCTATGCATAGGCAATTTTATTCTGTTTTATGGAAGAGAAAATAGACCTGGAGAGGTAATCTGCCTGAAGACATAGACAGATTCAGTCCTACGCCTACATAACTTTTAAAATCCACAAGCTTTCCACTGTACTTCAGTGCTCCCAACTCAGTTGCCCAAGCCTTAGAATTTAATGTAGCTCTCATGTCTGAATTGTGTAATAGGAGAAAAGTTAACACCAAATTCCTGGAATGTTTTGTATTCTCTGCTCTGTCTATCTTGATTCTTATTGGTCCCTCTTCCAATGATTTACACTGGCTGTTTCAACTATTACGCTATACATATTTTATTTTTCTAATTTTCTCTTCTATTCCCCACTACTGAAGAAATTGCAAGGACTTCTTTAAAAGAAAATGTCGCCTGAGCCCAGGTGGTCGAGGCTGCAGTGAGCCATGATTGTGTAACAGAGCAAGAGCTTGTCTCAAAAAAAAAAAAGAAAGAAAGAAAATATATATGTGCATAGCTAGACTGATTACATTTTCCTGGTGTCTCACTTATCTTTTTTAAATTTTGCATTCATACTCCCTGAGCTTGCTCAATTTTATCTTGCCATTAATTCTTCATCTTCTGAGGTTTGGCTCCATACCTTCTCAGGAAAACACCTTCCAGGCTCTGTTAACTTGACCATAACTTTATTTGTGACATCTTTGGTATTCTAACGTGCAAAAAAATATTGACATACGGGATAATATAAGAAAAGCAATTTGATTTGTTTCATAGCATTAGTTCCATTTTCAGTTGTTAAACAGTTTGTAAATTTAACAGTTAATAAGTAGAGGAGATAATTCACTACTCAGTGACCAGCTATCGGTACACCTTTGATACTGTAATGGTAGCAATGAGTCTATCCTAAGAAAAATATTTTCAGACAATTTCAGTAGATTCAGGAACCTCCTGAAATCCATGCAAGGCTCCAGTGTTAAAACAGCCTTCCCAATGTATCCCACCCACACTCCCTACTAGAGAATTTTTATTCTCCTTAAGTACATCCATCTACTTGCAGGGGATTGATAATTATTTCAGTATCTACTATTGTGTTTGTTTGTTTTTTTAAATATTTTTTATTGTGTTTGTTTTTTACTTTGAGTATAATTTAACAGCTTTGTCATTTTGACCTGGAACAGTTCTTATAGCATCTCCTTTAGACAACTGTTGAGTTGTCTGTAGTTATTAGACCTAATTATTTGATGTTATTAAAAAGATGATTGATCAGTAGCAATTGATAGTTGAGCAATTCTAGTCTGAATTTGAAGCCATTTTTTTGTTCCTTTTGATACATACATATCTTTCAATTGATTATAATTACATATGTTCTCCTTTAATAAAAGATTTTACAGCTGTAACTTGTGTGGATACAATGCAAGAAGAAGAAGGAGATAAAGGGGATGATGTCTCAGTCCTGACCACCAGACGTGATGAAAAATCCCATCCTTTTACCAATCCCCGATGGGCTACTAGAGTCTTTGCTGCTGAATGTGTCTGTAGGATAATTAACCAATGTGAGAATGCTAACAGTGCACATTTTGACATTGCTTTAGCACAAGAAATGAAAAAAAGAGATTCAAGAAGTAAGTGGCATAGTGATGAAAACACCAAATGATATGTGTAAAAATGCTGTCTGCTTATGGTTTTAATATTTAAAATATTAAAATATTTTTTAAAAATGAAACTAGCCAGACACAGTGGCTCATACCTGTAATCCCAACACTTTGGGAGGCTGAGGCAGGAGGATCACTCGAGCCCAGGAGTTTGAAACCATCCTGGGCAACAATGAAATGTTGTCTCTATTAACAATTTTTTTTTAATTAGCAGGGCATGGTGGCATGCACCTCTAGTTCCAGCTACCGGGGAGGCTGAGGCAGGAGTATCACTTGAGCCCAAGAGTTTGAGCTTGCAGTGAGCTGTGATCACATCACTTCATGTTTAAATACGTTTGTAATGGTTAAGCTTCTTATATTGGCATTCACTTTAATGAGCATGTGCAATGCATTAAGTTTATAGAAAATAATTGGTTCTTGGGAAATAGTATGAACATTTACTAGTTCTCAAAAATTATTTCCTGGTTTGTAACTTGGGCCAGTTTTTGCTTATAGATTATTTTAGTGTCATAGATATTAACTAAAAAACATGTGAGCCTTTCTCAATGTTAAGTAAACCTGATTGTAAGACCATTTTGACCACCTTTTACTGTTTAACTGTATTATTTTTACCTATTTATGTTTGCCTTTATGGTTTGATGTCTGATTTTTTAAATTCACTTAAGCTCATATGTTCAAAGACACAATACATATTTGTCCTTTTTTTTTTTTTTTTTTTTTTTTTTAGATAGCATCTCACTCTGTCACCCAGGCTGGAGTGCAGTGGCATGATCACAACTCACTGTAACCTCAACCTTCCAGGCTCAAGCAATCCTCCCACTCCAGCCTCCCGAGTAGCTGGGACAACAGGCATATACCACCATCCCCATCTAATTTTTTAATTTTTCTGTAGAAGTGAGATCTTATTATGTTGCCTAGGCTGGTCTCAAACTTCTGGGCTTAAGTGACTCTCCCACCTCAGCCTCCCAAAGTGCTGGGATCACAGGCATTAGCCACCACACCTGTCCACAGTGCGTATTTCTAAATTCCTTAGAAGTATTCTTTACTAGACAAAAGAATTACAAAGCAAAATGTTGCTGTTGCCAGTCTGAGTATGAATTAGGTATCTCTGGTTTAATTATTTTTTAAGTATGAATTTATTGAGTCTCTTGTGATGAGCACTGTGCTAGGTACTTTACAGTTACAAAATTTACATACTGTAGATACTTTACTGATTCCTGCGCTGTCAGTTAAAGTTGTAGTTGGCATTTACTAAGATATGATTTCTTCTGTTAAATGATTTTCTTATATCTCTCCACAGGAGATATATTATACCAAACAATGTGTTGTAGGAATGAAAGGAATTACCATTTATCATTTCTACAGCTAGAAATGTTTTTTATACTCCCATCATTTGTATGTTTGGCAATATGTGTAAAAATAAGATATTGTATGTAGTTCATAGAAAGAGCCACATAAAACTTTTTTTTAAAGGAACATTACGTCTTAGCTTCAACCTGACATAAAGAAAATAAATTTCTGCTTAATTAGTCAAAGCCCAAAGTCTCCTCCGTACCAACCAATGTACTTTCATCATAAAAGCTGAACAAAATTTTATTGAAGATACTATTAGGACCCTTAAAAAATGCTAATTCTGCCCTGAGTAGCTGTATATACTTATTGGCTTTGGGACAGTTTTCTTGTGTGTATTTGCAGTGTACATTAAATCCAGCTTTAAAGTCTCTATTTAACAAACAGCAAAAACAGTATATCAAGTCAGAGGTACTTAAACTAGGTTATAAAATTAAAGGAGGAAAAATTATCACTTAATGTAAGTCTTAGTTCCAGCACATTGTTTTGATATTTTCTAATCTTTTTTTCTCCCAATATGTTTTTTAATCTTACAGATGACTTTTTGGTACTGCATCTTGCTGACTTAATTCGCATGGCTTTTATGGCTGCCACAGATCACAGTGACCAGCTCCGTCTTTCTGGCCTTGAAATGCTGTTAGTTGTTATTCGGCGATTTGCAGCTGTTCCAGAACCAGAGTTTCCAGGTCATGTGATTCTGGAACAGTATCAAGCCAATGTAAGCACTTTCTTTTAGAGAATTTTATTATTAAACACAAAGATAAAAAGTCTATGAGGCCAGGCATGGTGGCTCACGCCTGTAATCCCAGCCCTTCGGGAGGCCAAGGCGGGTAGGTAGCTTTGAGCCCAGGAGTTCAAGACCGGGCAGCATGACGAAACCCCATCTCTACCAAAAATACAAAACTAGCTGGCATGGTGGAGTGCACCGGTAGTCTCAGGCTGAGGTGGGAGAATCACTTGAGCCTGGGAGACAGAGGTTGCAGTGAGCCGAGATTGTGCCACTGCACTCCAGCCTGGGTGACAGATCCAGACCCTGTCTCAAAAAAAAGTCTGAAACTGTCTGAGGATGGGAAAGTTAAAAAATAAAAAGAAGAAGAAAGGGGGAAAGAGAAAGGAAGAGAGGAAGGGAGGGAGGGAGGGAAGGAAGAAAGGAGGGAAGATCTGTCTATGAACTGAATTGGGATATCACCTCGTAAATTAGTATGTATCTCTGCTAACGTATCACCAGTATAATCCATATATAGAAAGTACATGTGTTTGAAGAAGTCTTTCAGCTAATATTTTATAAAGCTTCAAGTAAAAGCAAAGTTCATAAAACATGTCTTTTGGGCAAGGTAGTATGCCTGTAGTCCCAGCTCCTTAGAAGGCTGAGGCAGGAAGATCACTTGAGCCCAGAAGTTCAAGTCCAGTCTGAGCATCATAGGGAGACCTCCATCTCCACGGAGGGGGAGAAAAAGGCCCTGTTAAATAAAACAAAAACAAAAAAACGAGTGTTTTATAACTTTAAAGGTTAATTTTCCGGGTGGGGGAAGCTGAGCGCTGAGACCAAGGGCTAAAGCTGGGAGATTGAAAAAATGCAGACCACCGGGGTATTACTCATTTCTCCAACTCTGATCTGCTGTTGTACCAGGGGTCTAATCAGGCCTGTGTCTGCCTTCTCCTTGAATAGCCCAGAGAATTCATGTAAACAGCCTTCCTACAGCAGCTCCCCACTCCAGGTGGCCAGACGGGAGTTCCAGACCAGTGTTGTCTCCCGGGACATTGACATAGCCGCCAAGTTTATTGGTGCTGGGTCAGCCGCAGTTGGTGTGGCTGATTCAGGGGCTGGCATTGGAGCAGTGTTTGGCAGCTTGATTGTTGTCTATGCCAGGAACCTGTCTCTCAAGTAGCAACTCTTCTTCTATGCCATTCTGGGCTTTGCCCTGTCTGAGGCCATGGGGCTCTTCTGTTTGATGATCTTCTTCATCCTCTTCGCCATGTGAGGCTCTGTGGGAGTCACCTGCCTGTCCCTGCAGCTGCAACTCCATGCCATTCCTGGTGCTGGGGTGTGCTAAGCTTTACCATTAAACACAACGTTTCTCTAAATAAATAAATAAATAAATAAAGGTTAATTTTCATAATATATATAACCTCCTTCATTTATTTTCTAGACTTAGGAAATGATTCAGATTTCTGTGGGGTTTGTGTTGTTGTTTTTGAGACAAGGTCTTACCCTGTTGCCCAGGCTGGAGTGCAGTTGCATGATTTTGGCTCACTGCAACCTGAAGTAGCTGTAACTACAGCCACACGCCACCACGCTCGGCTAATTTTTGTGTTTTTTTGTAAAGACAGGGTTTTACCATGTTTCCCAGGCTGGTCTCAAACTCTTGGGCTCAAGTGATCTGTCTGCCTCCACCTCCAACGTACTGGGACTACAGGAATGGGCCACCAGGCCCAACCCAAGGATTCGGGTTTCTATGACTGATTTTGTAATCTTTTTAACTGATTATTTGACTGGTCCCTTGAACAATTTAAGAAAAACAGGGAAGATAACAAAATAATTAGCTGTCTTGTAATCCTCTAGCAGCATTCATCCAAGGAGATCTCTCATTATTATTCAGAAGCAACTTCTGATGGCTAGCAATTAGGGAGACCAGAGCAGTTCATCAGTTGATTAGCAGTCTTCATGACTTTGTTCAGCTAATACCAACATATGCTTAGGGACAAAGCAAAATGAAGTGATTAAAGTTACGTTGAACTATCATATTAGAGGCCAGGCATGGTGGCTCATGCCTGTAATCCCAGCACTTTGGGAGGCCGAGGCGGGCGGATCACCTGAGGTCAGGAGTTCAAGACCAGCCTGGCCAACATGGTGAAACCCCATCTCTACTAAAAATACAAAAATTAGCGAGGTGTGGTGACAGACACCTGTAATCCCAGCTACTCTGGAGGCTGAGGCAGGAGAATCACTTGAACCCAGAAGGCAGAGGTTGCAGTGAGCTGAGATCATGCCATTGCACTCCAGCCTGGGGGACAAGAGTGAGACTTTGTCTCAAAAAAAGAAAAAAAAGAACTATTATATTAGAATAAAATATTATAATTCAACTTAATTAAGAGGAGTTCTGTTATATTTTTAGCCCTCTTACAATTGTAAGTGCTAGAAGTACAATTAGAACTCAAGCAGTAAAGGAAAATTATTATTAGGAATCTCTTAGTTGTCTCTGCTTTCTTCCACAGTGGCCTTATTCTCAGGTTTATTCTCTCCGAGTGATACCAAGATGGCTCTCTTAGCACCCAGGGCCTCAGAAAGATACAGTGCTTCTTTCCCAGTACTCCCAGTGAAAGTCTTGAGAGCCTTCATTATCCCAGCATGAGTCCCTGGAGCCAGGCAATGCTGTCAGCTCCAAAACAACAATATGGATTAAGAGTTGGGGAGAGGCCGGGCACGGTGGCTCACACCTGTAATCCCAGCACTTTGGGAGGAGGCAGGTGGATCACTTGAGGTCAGGAGTTGGAGACCAGCCTGGCCAACATAGTGAAACCCCGTCTCTACTAAAAATACAAAATTAGCTGGTTGTGGTGGCAGGCACCTGTAATCCCAGCTACTTGGGAGGCTGAGGCAGGAGAATCACTTGAACCTGGGAGGTGGAGGTTGTAGTGAGCCGAGATTGCACCACTGCATTCCAGCCTGCCTGGGCGACAGGGCGAGACTCTGTCTCAAAAAAAAAAAAAGGCGGGGGAGAGAAGATGGTTCCCCAAAAGTAAAATTGGGATGTTGTTATCTAAAAACAGGGGAAGATACATTGGGTAGACAAAACAACAGCTGTCCATAATACCTGTTATAAATAAATAATTTTAAAACAACATTAAAAAGAGGGAGAACTTGTGCTGTCTTACTTCTTGATGTTTGATTTATGTCATGTAATTTCTTGCCAGGTAGGAGCAGCGCTTAGACCAGCCTTCACTTCAGAGACACCACCTGATGTCACTGCCAAAGCATGTCAGGTAAATGGTTAAAAGATGAAGCTTAAGAAATAATCTCGGGAAGCAGTCCTCCAGTTAGTATTTTTTACCAATGTTTTTTCTTTATAGTTGTCTTACCGTCAATCACAGCTTACACTTTTCTTCTTAAACTTACTCTTCCTTTTTGATAACTGCATGATAATCCACTATATAGATATGTTATAATTTATTTAACCAGTTCCATATTGACAGACATTGGGTTTTTTTCTTTTGCTATTAGACTAGTGCTGTATGAGTGACCTTGTGCATAGGTCATTTCACTGGGTGTAAGCATATCTGTGAGACAAATTCCCCAAAATTGAATTGATGGATTCCCCCAAATTGAATTGATAGATAATTGATAGATATTAGAGGTGTTTACCATTTAAATTTCCACCAGCAATGTTATACAAATACCTGTTTTGCCACAGTCCCAGCAACATTGTGAGTCATCAAACTTTTACATTTTTGTCTATATGATACAATAAAAAGACTATCTCAGGATAGTTTAGATTTGTAATTCAAGTGAGATTGAGCACTTTTTCATATACTTAAGAGCCATATAATATACAATTTCAAACAGTTGCTTTTCTCAGACTGCGTTGTCAGGCACTTAATATCCAGCCCTAGGCCAGGTACAGTGGCTCACGCCTGTAATCCCAGCACTTTGGGAGGCCAAGGCAGGTGGATCACTTGAGGTCAAGAGTTAGAGACCAGCCTGGCCAACATGGTGAAACCCAGTCTACTAAAAATACAAAAAAATTAGCTAGGCATGGTGGCAGGTGTCTATTGTCCCAGCTGCTCAGGAGGCTGAGGTGGGAGGATCACTTGAACCTGGAGGAGGCAGAGGCTGCAGTGAGCTGAGATCATGCCACTGCACTCCAGCCTGGGCGACAGAGGGAGACTCCATCTCAAAAAAAAATCCAGCCCGGAATGACCTGAACTAATTAAAAGCAGGACTGGCATGAATAAATTAATTATAAGCATAGTGGGGAAAACTAATTTTAGTCAGTTCTTTCAACTTTCTTTTATTTAATTGTACTTGGGAAATAGTTGAGTGCTTTTACTCTTCAGAGAACTACATTAAATGTATGAATCTCTAATTTATTATAACTTTATTATGTGTGTTCTTGCTGTAAGCCACTTGAAATATTTTGTGAGATGAGACAAGAACTAAACAAATACACAGAAGAGGAAAAATAAGTTTTCCTTAGAAAAAGAGAAATATCAGCTGGACACAGTGGCTCATTCCTATAATCCCAACACTTTGGGAGGCTCAGGCAAGTGGCTCACTTGAGTTCAGGAGTTTGAGACCAGCCTGGGCAACATAGGGAGACCCTTTCTCTATAAAAAAATAAAAAATTAACCAGGCGTGGTGGTATGTGCCTGTGGTCCTGGCTACTCAGGAGGCTGAGGTGGGAGGATCCCCCTGTGGAGGTCAAGGCTGCAAGAGCTGTGATGGCACCACTGCATTCCAGCTTGGGCTACAGAGCAAGATCCTATCCCAAAAAAAGAGAGAGAAATATCATGGCACCTGGAAAAACCATAACTTGAGTAAATGTTTTGCATTGTAGAATTAATGATGTTTTGTTTTTAAGATTAAAATTACACTGTCTTCAAAACAATCAAAATTTTTGTTGGGGTTTTATTATTTCATAACTTCATTTCTTCATATTAATACATCTAGAACTGTTCAATTTATATACTCATTAGCACTGATTTCCTTGCTTCAACCTTAGACTTCGTTCCCTTTGGAAATGCTGACTTTTGACTATCATTATCAGTTCCTTCCATAGGATTTCTTGAAAGCAATAGCAATATAGTCTCAGTGACTAAATTCTTGAGATGTGAGTGAGCTCTGCTGAACTCACAAGGGAGATTTTTTTTTAAGAGATGGGTTTTTTTTGTTTGTTTTTTGTTTTTTAAGAGATGGGGTCTCACTCTGGAACCCAGTCTAGAGGTCTAGAGTGTAGTGGCTCAATCCTAGCTCACTGTGGCCTCAAACTCATGGGCTCCTGCAATCCTCCTGCCTTAGCCTTCTGAGTAACTGGTACTACAGGTGCACATTACCATGCCCAGCTAATTTTTGTATTTTCTTTTAGACAGAGTTTTGCCATGTTGCCCAGGCTTGTCTCAAACTCCTGGGCTCAAGCAATCTGCCTGCCTCACCTCCCAAAGTGCTGGGATTACAGGCATGAGCCACCACGCCCAGCCAAAGGAGATACTTATAATTTTAAAATATAACTTTTAATTTCTTGAAAACTAGGTTTGCAGTGCCTGGATAGCAAGTGGAGTTGTAAGTGACCTTAATGATCTCCGAAGAGTTCATCAGTTGCTTGTTTCATCATTAACTAAAATACAGGCTGGAAAAGAAGCTCTAAGTCACTTATATAATGAAAGTGCTTCTACCATGGAGATCTTAGCTGTGCTTAAAGCCTGGGCAGAGGTTGGTATATCTTAATTTATAACTGGAATTTTGGAAGTTGTTAATAAACACCTTAGGCCATAAACTGAAATTTACTGTTTAAAATGAACTACAAATAAGTTCATTTTTAAGGTTAAACAAAAAGAATTCCAACATGTGATGTATTTATATGTTAATATGTTGGTCAAGCATTTTAAAGTCTTCCATAGTCTATTATCTCCTACTTCAAGCAGTGCCACTTATGAGGCAGAGAGACTTTACAGTAGCCAGTGAAAATCAACTTTTATTGAATCCTGAATTCTTGGAAATTTGGGTCTCCTTGTATCTTCTGTCAATTCTGTAGCATGTATTGCTTTCTAATGCTCTTTCATAGAATGATTTTTGAATACTAAGTAGTCGTTATTTTATTTTCCAAGGGTAAAGAAATCTTACAGTAAAATGCTTATTTACTTTCCTAATAAAGAAGAAAGCTATATTATTTTTTAATTTACTATGCAATGTTTAAGCATTTGCAAAAGTAGATGTAATAGTATTGATAATGAATCCACATATACCCATCACCCAGCTTTAGCAGTTACCAAACATGACCAATCTTGGTTCACGTGTTATTTTTTTGGAGACAGAGTCTTGCTCTGTTGACGAGGCTGGGGTACATTGGAGCAGTCTCAGCTCCCTGCAGCCTCCACCTCCCAGGTTCAAGTGATTCTCGTGTCTCAACCTCCCAAGTAGGTGGGACTACAGGTATGCACCACCACGCCCAGCTAATTTTTGTATTTTTAGTAGAGATGGGGTTTCATCGTGTTGGCCAGGTTGGTCGCGAACTCCTGACCTCAAGTGATCCACTCTCCTCTGCCTCTTAAAGTGCTGGGATTACAAGCATGAGCCACCACGCCTGGCCCAGTTCACATACCATTTTAATGAAGGTATGTAATCTCACATTTCATCTAAGAGATTAACCAACATGTACAAAACGGTTTCCTCCAGTAGAGGTATTTTAAACCTGAAAGTTGTAGAATCTTTATTTTTGTCATTATTTAGCACAGCCTTCATTAGGAAGTAGTTGTGCCTAGATTCAATAAACTGGGTCTGGCCAGGTGCAGTGGCTCATGCTTGTAATCCCAACACTTTAGGAGCCCAAAGCAAGAGGATTACTTGAGGCCAGGAGTTCGAGATCAGCCTGGGCAACATACTGAGACCCCATCTCTATATAAAATTTTAAAAATAAATAAATTAGGCTGGGCACGGTGGCTCACACCTGTAATCCCAGAACTTTGGGAGGCCTAGGCGGGCAGATCACCTGAGGTCAGGAGTTCGAGACCAGCCTGGCTAACATGGCGAAATCCCATTTCTACTGAAAATACAAAAAATTAGCTGGGCATGGTGGCGCGTGCCTGTAATCTCAGCTACTCGGAAGGCTGAGGCAGGAGAATCGCTTGAACCCGGGAGGCAGAGGTTGCAGTGAGCCGAGATCGCACCATTGCACTCCAGCCTGGGGAACAAGAGCAAAACTCCATCTCAAAGAAAAGAAAATAAATAAATAAAATAACCTAGGCGCAGTGGCTCACGCCTATAATCCCAGCACTTTGGGAGGCTGAGGCGGGCAGATCACTTGAGGTCAGGAGTTCAAGACCAGCCTGGTCAACGTGGTGAAACCCCATCTCTACTAAAAATACAAAAACCAGGCAGGCATGGTGTGCGCGCCTGTAATCCCAGCTACTTGGGAAGCTGAGGCAGGAGAATCGCTCGAACCTGGGAGGCAGAGGTTGCAGTGAGCTGAGATGGCACCACTGCACTCCAGCCTGGGTGATAGAGTGAGACTTCTTCTCAAAAAAATAAAAATAAAATAAAATAGACTGGATCTACATCTCTGTGCTTTTGCTTAAGCCTGTTACCTCCTCATATTATTTCTTCAATAAAGATAAATAATGACTGACCAATATATATCTGGGAAGTCTGGGGCAATACCATAGAATCTATAATTAAACACATTAATGTTTGACTATCCATACTGTGTTGTGTATGTAGGTATAAATGGCCTCACGTAAGTTCGTCAGTTTTGCCACCCGATTAGTTTGCCAAAAACTTAGGTTTTTTCAGAGCTTTTTGGATTTTAGAGTTGTAGATAAAGGGATAGTGCATGTTATACACTGTGTTGCTTACTTTAACATTCTGTGATCCATGTTAAATCTATTTGTGCACACTTTTTGTAGAGCTTTAGTGATACATTTGAATGAAAATATTTTCAGTATTTCAGTTAAGAGATGGCTACTTGTAGCCATATGTTAAGATGGATTATTAGGCCATACCAGGCTTAGAGAGAAAGAGTGCCGTGATATAGTATTATGATTGTAAATGTGAGAAGTGGCATCATATTTACCAGATATTTGTTATCCCTAATGCATCTCATTGAAGATAGTATTTTTGACTCTTTCTACCCCAGTTTTCTGTGTGTAGTTACACAGACAGGCCTTCTTGATATCACAGTGCATTTCAAGTCCGGTATGCTCAAAGGTAAGTCTGCCTCTTCAGGAAGATATAAAAATTTTATAGCACCTTTTCAGCAGATAAAAGATTTTCCTGTTTTTAAATTAACCTTTAACAGGTCTACATAATTGCTGGGCAAAGACATAAAAACCACAGACAACCTTTGAAGACTACTACCTGTTTAGAAGACAGTATCAGAAATGGATCGTGTTCATCAGATGGACTGCTTGACTTAGTCTATGCAGATCTTGGCACACTAAGCAGACTCTGGCTTGCTGCACTTCAGGATTTTGCTCTTTTAACTTTGCCTTCAGAATTTGCCTCCCAACTTCCTGCTGAAGGTAAGGAGATAAAATACTTAGATAATTCCTAGAGTGACAGTTAACACATTTTCTTTTTTTTTGACAGGGTCTTACTTTGTTTCCCAGGCTGGAGTGCAGTGGTGCAATTTTGGCTCACTGCAACCTCTGCCTCCTGGGCTCAGGCGATCCTCCCACCTCAGCCTCCCAAGTAGCAAGGACTACAGGCACACACCACCATGCCCAGCTAATTTTTGTATCTTTTGTAGAGATGGGGTTTTGCCTTGTTGCCAGGCTGTTCTCAAACTTCTGTAATCCCAGCAGTTTGGGAAGCTGAGGTGGGCAGATCACTTGAGGTCAGGAGTTCAAGACCGGCATGGCCAACATGGTGAAACCCTGTTTCTACTGAAAACACAAAAGTTAGCCAAGTGTGGTGGCGAGTGCCTGTAATCCCTGCAACTCGGGAGGCTGAGGCAGGAGGATTGCTTGAACCCGGGAGGCTGAGGTTGCAGTGAGCTGAGATCGTGCCACTGTACTCCAGCCTAGGTGACAAGAGTGAGACTCTGTCTCAAAAAAAAAAGAAAGGATACACCCACCAGCAACTTGTTTTCATTTCTCCACACTGTATTATCATGCTTAATAATTTTTGCCAATCTGATGGCTATGAAATATTTCATTGTTTTATTTTCCTATTTCCTTGATTAAGGATCTTTAAGTTGCTTTTTCCATAAATAATGCAGTCATAATCTTTGCCCATCTGCTATTTGGTATGTATTTTGTTGTAAGATACAATGAATCTTTCTGAGTTTCTCTTCAAAAGATTTAGCCTTTAACTTCCTTACCCTTTGTTCTCAAACTCAACTTTCTTGTTTCTCCTTGCCTCTACTTAGTATAAACAGCCTAGCCCCTTCCTGTCAGTTTTAATCGATAACTGACATCTGTTCCTTTGGTTACCTGCACCCATTGTCCTCCCGAAACTGCACGTCCTACATGCTCCACCACTGGACCTCACGTCCCCCTCTCTTCCATATTTAGAAAAATATTTACAAGTAGCCATTCGGGTCAGCTCAGATTGTGCAGTCCACAGCCCGTGGGGGAAGAACACAGAGATACAGATCGCATTAGCATATAAAAGCCCCCTTGTCTCCTTTGTTCGGTGTGCACTTGCGATCTTGATTGATGCGAGTGACATCCTTTTGCAAAAGTAAATTGCCTTGCTGAGCAAACTAAAATTATATCCGAGTGCTGTTTCTTTTGCAGCATCAGAAATTCATTTATAACAATTGTTTTCTTCCTGATTGTTTAATCCTTTATATATATACACACAACACTATTCCTTTGTGGTTGCATGTCTTGTAAGTATTTTCTCTCAGTCTGTAACTTGTTCTTTTCTTTTACCTTTTTTAAACTAATGTAAGCTGGGTGTGATGTAGTACACCTATAGTTCCAGCTACTCAGAAGGCTGATGTGGGAAGATCCCATGAGCCCAGGAGTTGGAGGCTGCAGGCAGCTATGATTGTGCCACTGCACTCCAGCCTGGGTGACAGAGCAAGTCCCTCTCTTAAAAAAAAAAAAAATTTTTTAAGGAATGTAATCAGTCAGTCATTTATGGTTTGTGTTTTTGTTGTTACCGCATACATTTTTAAACTTAAGATCATAAAGACATATAAGCTTTACAGTTTTGCCTTTTACATTTTGAACTTTGGTAGAACTGGAATTTATTTTGTGTGTGTGGAATAGGGATAGCGTTCTTAGTTTTAGTCAGTTACTAATACTGCATTTTATGGGTTGGTTACTTTGTAGCCACTCTTAATCTTCTTCATATTATTCCAAAATGTCTTAGCTATCATTGTATTTTTACTTTTTGATATGAATTTTAGGATGAGCCTGTAAAGTTCTACTAGTTTTGTGTGTGTGTATTTGGTTTGTTTGTTTGTTTGTTTTTAGAGACAGGGTGTTGCTGGGTTGCCCAGGCTGGAGTACAATGACTGTTCACAGGAGCAATCATAGTGCACTACAGCTGGGCTCAAGTGATCCTGCCACCTCACCCTCCTAAGCAGCTGGGACTATGGTGTACACAATGGTGCCCAGCCTAGTTCTATTAGAATTTTCATTGAAATTATACACAAAAAAAATGTGGAGTGTTTGTTGTACTTTTCAGTAGCATAAAAATGGAAACAAAATGAAAATAAACTGATTTATTTACACAACAGAAAAATGAATGACAGACATATAGCAACTGTAAGTAAATCTTAAAAACATAATGTTAAGTGAAAAAAAAATTTATTTATTTATTTATTTGAGATGGAGTCTTGCTCTGTGGCCCAGTCTGGAGGGCAGTGGCTTGATCTCGGCTCACTGCAACCTCCGCCTCCCGGGTTCAAGCGATTCTTCTGCCTCAGCCTCCCAAGTAGCTAGGACTACAGGCGTGCCCTACCACGCCTGGCTAATTTCTGTATTTTTAGTAGAGACAGGGTTTCTCCACGTTAGCCAGGCTGGTCTCGAGCTCCTGACCTCAGGTGATCTGCCCGCCTCAGCCTCCCACAGTGCTGGGATTACAGGCATGAGCCACTGTGCCTGGCCAAAAAAAAATAAAGGATGCGTGTAAGCCAGGCACAGTGATACATGCTGGTAGTCTCAGCTACTCAGGAGGCTGAGGTGGGAGGGTCACTTGAGCTCAGGAGTTCCGGGCAAACCTGGACAACATAGTGAAACCCCATCTACAAAAAAAAAAAAAAAAAAAAAGGATACATACAGTATGATGCCTTTTAAGTAAACGTTTAAACACACAAAAAAATAGTGTATGTTGTTAATGAATACATACATTATTGTGAAAGTATAAGACCATGTCTGGGAGTCATTCTCACTGGCTTGAGGAAAGTAGTCATGGAAAGAGGGACAAGAATTAGTGCTATTAACAGTCTTAGGTTTTTTAAGGAAAGAAATGGCCAGGCATGGTAGCTCACACCTGTAATCCCAGCACTTTGGGAGGTTGAGGTGGGCAGATTGCCTGAGCCCAGGAGTTCAAGACCAACCTGGGCAACATGGTGAAACCTCATCTCTACTAAAATACAAAAAATTAGCTGGGCGTGGTGGTGCACACCTGTGGTCCCAGCTACTCAGGAGGCTGAGGCGGGAGAATCGCTTGAACCCAGAAGTCAGAGGTTGGCAGTGAGCCGACATCACGCCACTGCAGTGAAACTCCGTCTGAAAAAAAAAAAAAAGAAAAAAGTTAAGAGAGATTTAAGAAAATCAGGGAAAATGTTAATGTTCATCTTGGAAGTGGGTAAATGGGTGTTGGTATTTATTTTAATCACACATATACACATATTTTGTTTTAAAATGTTTATTATTAAATTATAAAAAGTTACTAATTAGGCTGAAAACTTTTTATGAAGTTAAAAGTAGATCAGCCCTATGACCTATCAGTTGTACTTCCTGTAAAAATAAGAACATTGATAACAAAATACTGATAACACAGCAGCATGAATGAATCTCTAAAAATGTTGTTAGGTTATTTTGTTAACAAAATATTAGTCACAGATAAGTACATATGTATATGTGATTCTACTTATATGAAGTTCAAGAATAGGCAAAACTAAGCTGTGCTGATAAAAACTAGAAAGTAGTTGTCTTAGGGTATAGGGAACTGACTGAAAAAGGGTACAAGGGAACTTTCAGAGTGATGGAAATGGTCTATATCTTGTAACAGAAAAAAAGAGAAAATATATTGGAGGCTAATCTCTTATTTTTCCTGAAACTGTTTGCTTTAGGTGGTGCTTTCTACACAGCAGAGACTAGCGAAAATGCAAAATTGCATTATTACAACTCCTGGGCACTTATCCTCCATGCTACAGCATTGTGGCTTACAAGCACAGGCTTTGTTGTTGCTGACCCAGATGAAGGAGCATCTAATCTCTCCAGGCCTGTAACACCAACTTCCATGTGTCAGGGTTCATCATCTGGGGCTACCATAAAGTCCCCTGAGGATGTCTACACTGATAGATTCCATCTTATTTTAGGTCAGTTAAACCACTTATACAAGTTTACAACCCTGGGGGGCGGTTATTCTTTTTTTTTTTTTTTTTTTTTGAAATGGAGTTTCACTCTTTCGCCCAGGCAGTGGCATGATTTCAACTCAAGCTCACAATTATTGTCAATTGAAAATAAAAATATAAATTACTTAAGCTCTCTGCTCATTTATGTCAGAATTAGTGTCAATAATAGTGCCTACTTTGTCAGCTATTATGAGAATTTAATAAAAAGATGTATGTCAAAGCACAGCGACTGATATGTGGTAATCACCCAATAAATTTTAGCCAAAGTAAAGTTATGAAACTCCATACGTTTTCTGGTGCAATTTTATTGTAATTTTTGCAGATTTGAACTGTTTCATAGCAACTAAGCAACTAGTGTACAAGCCTAGCTTAGATTTTTTTTTTTTTTTTTTTTTTTGGAGACAGTTTTGCTCTTGTTGCCCAGGCTGAAGTCCAATGGAGCGATCTCGGCTCACCACAACCTCTGCCTCCTGGGTTCAAACGATTCTCCTGCCTCAGCCTCCCGAGTAGCCAGGATTACAGGCATGCGCCACCATGCCCAGCTAATTTTGTATTTTTAGTCGAGATGGGGTTTCTCCATGTTGTTCAGGCTGGTCTCAAACTCCCCACCTCAGATGATCCGCCCGCCTCGGCCTCCCAAAGTGCTGGGATGACAGGCGTGAGCCACCGTGCCCGGCATAGATTTTTTTTGTACATGTAGATAGAAACAAACTATTAAGTGACTTGTCTTGTCATTTAATTGTTTAGTCTTAAATTCATTGTGATTTATTTGTATTACCTTTTTACTGTTTGTTTATATATCTTACCAAAATATTACTTAATTTCATAAACCAATAATTTGAAAGAAGCTTCCTCCTCTTTTTGCTTTCCACAGGAATCAGCGTGGAATTTCTATGTTCCTTACGTTCAGATGCAACCATGGAAAGCATAACTGCTTGTTTACATGCATTGCAAGCACTTCTAGATGTACCTTGGCCCAGATCAAAAATTGGCAGTGATCAGGTGATTTATCTGGGGGTTTTTTTGTAAGGCTTCTGTAGTCTTTAAGGAAGAGAAACATGTTCAGGTTTCTATAGTTAACAGTAAGTAAACACAGAGAAATTTTTTTTTTAAACCGTACAGCTGCACAGCTAGGCCTTGAAGCAGAATGCCATAAGCATATGTGTTGACCCAAAAGCAATCATCCCTCTTACTCTGCCACTTTTCTGTCTCTGCTTCTTTCTGCAGTGATGGGAGGGTTCTATATTGCATTGTCGAGGACAGTAGCCACTAATTACATGTGGCATTTATTCTTTGTTTCTTTTTTTTCTGCATACCCTGCTCTTTGTGTATATACCTATATCTTATATTCCATTCCCCAAGAGAGAATCTAATGGGTTCATGTAGTTACAGTCCATTACAAAGTATTCCTGTTGGCTGAGTTCTCCCTCCAGGTCTTTTTAAGAGATTGCTGGCTAGCCTGTAGGTGGAGTCAGGCACTAATATCTGACGTGGGTGTGGCCATGGGAAAAGGGTTCCTGTACAAAGTGTGGTATTTCCCTTTGACTGCTTTTCTCAAGGGCAAGTGTGCATTGGGCAGATACTTTTGATACGTGTTTTATCAAGTATATTACTTTTGTTATTGACTCTTGGATGTTAAGATAAGTGAGTAGTGGCCGGGCGAGGTGGCTCACGCCTGTAATCCCAGCACTTTGGGAGGCTGAGGCGAGCGGATCACGAGGTCAGGAGATCGAAACCATCCTGGCTAACACGGTGAAACCCTGTCTCTACTAAAAATTAAAAAAAAAAATTAGCTGGGTGTGGTGGTGCATACCTGTAGTCCCAGCTACTCGGGAGGCTGAGACAGGAGAATGACGTGAACCCAGGAGGCGGAGCTTGCAGTGAGCGGAGATCGCGCCACTGCACTTCAGCCTGGGCGACAGAGCAAGACTCCATCTCAAAAAAAAAAAAAAAAAAAAAGATAAGTGAGTAGTATAATTTCCTCTGCATAGACTGTCTATTATTTAAGTGTTTAATACTAACTTTTATTAGGTTTAAAGTGTTAATCAGGTTGAGACAGGGTTTCACCATGTTGGCCAGGCTTGACCTCGAACTCCTGGCCTCAAGTAATCCACTCACCTCGGCCTCCCAAAGTGCTGGGATTGCAGGCATGAGCCACTGTGCCCAGCCTCTGGAGTTGATTTAAAATGGAGCCAGTGTTACTTAACTTTATTGCACTAAAGCAATTTGTTACATTCTCTATTTCTGAATTTTATCATGGCATTTAGCATTGGTATTTTTTACAAAAGAAATGTATAATTTCTAATTCAGTGTCCTGTACATGATTTCCATGATAGGACTTGGGTATAGAATTGCTGAATGTTCTACATCGAGTAATTTTAACCAGAGAATCACCTTCCATTCAGTTGGCTTCACTTGAAGTGGTAAGGCAGATTATCTGTGCTGCTGAAGAACATGTGAAAGAAAAAAGACGAAGTGCAGAAGGTAAATGTTAACCTTTAATGCCGAGTTGATCAAATAGCATCATTCTTTTGTAAAGTATTATTTAATGTATCTAGTTTTGATACTCTTTTGTGTGTAGTACAAATGTAACATGTCTAGGCATGGCCTTATTTACTTTTTTTGCTCTACACATTCGGAGAAACTTCCCTAGTAATAAACTATAGAAATGATCCCTGAAAGTAGAGTCTTTAGGCATGGCTTTATTTATTTATTTATTTAGTGAGACAAGGGCTCACTCCAGTTGCCCAAGCTGGAGTGCATTGGCACAATCTCGCCTCACTGCAGCCTCAACCTCCCAGGCTCAGGTGATTCTCCCACCTTAGCCTCCTGAGTAGCTAGGACTACAGGCACATGCCACCATGCCTGGCTAATTTTTTTGTATTTTTTAGTAGAGATGGAATGTGGCCATGTTGCCCAGCCTGGTCTCTCGAACTCCTAGACTCAGGCAGTCCACCCACCTCGGCCTCCCAGAGTGCTGGGATTACAGGCATGAGCCATCATGCCCAGCCTGGCATGGTTTTAAATCTTCTCATTCACCTCTACATGTTAGTTTAGATATTGTCAGTAGTTAAACTACTATTCTCTGGGTGAAATGAGAATTTTAACAAAACCTGGAAGAAATAAATCCCTTACACTACTAGAATACTTGCTTTAGCTGTGTTTACCAACGTGCATGGAAAGAACTTATGTTTGCAGATTGCTCATTTACAAGTCTAATACGGTATTGGAGAGTTTACCACTTAAGATTATAGTTGGCTGCATATTATAGAAAACCCAATATAAGAGTGAATTTAAACCCCAAAGATTTATTTGCTCACCTAAATAGGTGGCCAGAGATAGGCAGTCTAGGGCTGACATGGCACCTTCTTAAAGACATTAAGGACGTGACTTTCTGTCTTTCTGTCCAGCCACCATCGATACGTAAGGTCACATGGTAATTTCTGGAGCTCTAGCTATCAGGTTTACAGTCTTAACAGCAAGAAGGAGTTAACCGGGCAATATTGTAAGGCTGACAGGATTAAAAAGACTTCTTTTGACTAATTGCAATAGGAAGTCATAATAAAGATGATTACTTTTACCTTCATAACTTCTTTCTCCCTCAGTCTTTAACACCCAAAATTTAGTCATTAAATGTATTTCCTGGCCGGGCGCAGTGGCTCGTACCTGTAATCCTGGCATTTTGGGAGGCCGGGGCGGGTGGATCGCTTGAGGTCAGGAGTTCGAGACCAGCCTGACCAACATGGTGAAACCTTGTCTCTACTACAAATACAAAAATTAGCTGGGCATGGTGGTGCATGCCTGTAATCCCAGCTACTTGGGAGGCTGAGGCAGGAGAGTCACTTGAAACTGGAAGGCAGAGGTTGCAGTGAGCTGAGATCATGCCATTGCATTCCAGCCTGTGTGACAGAGCGAGACTCCGTCTCAAAAAAATAAAATAAATGTATTTCCTGTAACAGGATTTAACTAAATTGCCATCTACCAGAAGCAGAGCAAGCACAAAGTATTTATTAAACACTATTCTTTCTTTTAGTTGATGATGGGGCTGCTGAAAAGGAAACTCTGCCAGAGTTTGGAGAGGGAAAGGACACCGGAGGACTTGTGCCTGGGAAGTCTTTGGTCTTTGCAACACTGGAATTGTGTGTATGCATTCTAGTTAGACAGCTCCCAGAATTAAATCCTAAATTGACAGGTAGCCCAGGAGTAAAAGCTAGGAAGCCACAGATGCTATCAGAAGATGGAAGTAGATTGGTTTCAGCTGCGTTGGTTATCCTTTCAGAACTTCCTGCAGTGTGCTCTCCTGAAGGTATGCTGTGGTATGTGATTGCTTGACTTGACCTAGAAGAGAAATGGTTTTAATGGATAATGGAGTCTAGTTGCTAATCTTTTTCTTTTTAAATGAATGCTGACCCAAACATTTGGGTATTACCTTTAATCCTCTAAGATTAGGATTACATTTTAATAAATTGTTTAACTAAAAGTAAAAATATAGAGGGCCAGGCGCAATGGCTCATGCCTGTAATCCCAGCACTTTGGAAGGCCAAGGTGGGTGGATCACCTGAGGTCAGGAGTTCGAGACTAGCCTGACCAACATGGTGAAACCCCGTCTCTACTAAAAATACAAAATTAGCCAGGCATGGTGGCACATGCCTGTAATCCCAGCTACTTAAGAGGCTAAGGCAGGAGAATCGCTTGAACCCAGGAGGCGGAGGTTGCAGTGAGCCAGGATCATGCCATTGCACTCCAGCCTGTGCAACAAGAGTGAAATTACGTCTAAAAAAAAAAAAAAGAGAGTGAAAATATAGAGATAGCAAGTATTATAGATATGCTCTTCTATGATTGACAGTACTTCTGACCAGTCAGTGGCAATTATTAGTGCTTGGGCATGTTTTGGTATACAATTTCTAACAGACTTTTCCTGCCTCAGTGATGGCAGAAGTTTGTCATTCTATCTGGTTCTGTTTGGAATTGACTCCATACTCTTTTTTGTTGTTGTTGTTTAACACAAGTACTTTCTCTGTCACCCAGGCCAGAGTGCAGTGGAACAATCATAGTTCACTGTAACCTCAAACTCCTGGGCTTAAGCAATCCTCCTGCCTTAGCCTCCTGAGTAGTTAGGACTCAGGCCTGTGCCACCATACCTGGCTAATTTTTTTTTTTTTTAATTTTTTGTAGAGATGGGGTCTTGCTATGTTGCCCAGGCTGGTCTTGAACTCCTGGCCTCAAGTGATCCTCCCTCCTTGATATCCCAAAGTGCTGGGACTACAGGTGTGAGCCACCATGCCCAGCAAGTCCATACTCTTTAACATAGCATTTAAGGCTCTCTGTGTAGCTCTGTTAAGCCGTTACCTTTTTTCAGTTCCTTCTTTGCAAATCCTAAACCCAAGAGGCTTCATGTTCATCCTTGTTCTGTGCTACCGTGTCGTTACTTGATCTGAAATGACCCTTATCTGCTTTTTAAAATTTTTCTTCCTTCGTGGTTCAACTGCAGGCCTACCTCATGTATAAAGGCTTCCCTAAAAACTCTAGCTCATCTGAGTTTTGTTTTTTCATGTATATGCATGTGTTATTTCCATATGTAGGTCTGTAGCTCGTATCTGTCCTACAAAGGCATTATATGTAATTGATTATTACATATAAAAGAGAAATGTCTTGTTTCCAATTAAATTTTGTATATTCTGTGAAATCTAGCAGATTATAGGTATTTAGTACTTAGCAGATACTTCTTAATTGGTAAACATATTTCTGCTAAAGGTGATTTTTTGTTTTTTGTTTGTTTGTTTTTTGAAATGGAGTCTTGCTGTGTCACCCAGGCTGGAGTGCAGTGGTGCGATCTCGGCTCACTGCAACCTCTGCCTCCCGGATTCAAGCAATTCTTCTGCCTCAGCCTCCCGAGTATCTGGGACTACAGGCATGCGCCACCACACCCGGCTAATTTTTGTATTTTTAGTAGAGACAGGGTTTCACCATTTTGGCCAGGCTGGTCTCGAACTCCTGACCTCATGATCCACCCACCGTGGCCTCCCAAAGTGCTGGGATTACAGGCTCAGCCACAGCCACTAAAGGTGTTATTTTTTTGTTAGTTGGTTGGTTTTTTTTTTAAGACAGGGTCTCACTCTGTGCCCAGGCTGGAGTTCAGTGGTACAGTCTCAGCTCACTGCAGCCTCAACCCCCTGGGCTCAAGCAGTCTTCCCACCTCAGCCTCCTAAGTAGCTGGGACCAACAGGCGCACACCACCATCCCCATCCCAGCTTTTTTTTTTTTTTTGTAGAGATGAAGTCTCACTATGTTGCCCAGGCAACATTGTGAATGTACTTACTGCCACTGGACTGTACACTAAAAATGGTTAAAATGGTAAACTTTATGTTGTATATATTTTACCACAGTAAAAGATAAATAAAAATAAATTCATTTATCAACTGCCAAAGAAAACAAAAACAGCGAAAGCAAACATCATCTCCAGTTATAACCATCAAGATTTAATCCATCCTTAAAAAATTTTAATAAAGCTACTTACATTATCTTAACAGTTACAATTCTTTATTAGAAATCATCTTTTAAAAACTAAAAATCTGACATTGTCTTACTCCTTGATGATTTATTTTCAGGAACCATATATGTATAGGTTGAAATCCAGTGTGTTTTTAAAAAATGTATCTTACAGGAAGCATCTCAATTCTCCCTACTATATTGTACCTCACAATCGGGGTCCTCAGAGAGACTGCTGTGAAGTTACCTGGGGGCCAGTTATCTTCAACAGTTGCAGCTTCCCTACAGGCTCTAAAAGGAATATTATCTTCTCCCATGGCCCGGGCAGAAAAGAGCCGTACTGCTTGGACTGACCTTCTCCGAAGTGCCTTAACAACAATTCTTGACTGTTGGGATCCAGGTAATTGAGGCTATTTGGAAGCAGTTCAGTTTGTTTTAAAAAGTGAGAAGAAGAGTTTTTTGAGGATAAGATATTTTACTTGATCATATTTGGCCATATCACCTAGAGGAGACCATATTCAATACTATGTGTTTAGAAGATATATATAAGTAGATAGATAGAAAATTGGCCGGGTGCAGTGGCTCACACCTGTAATCCCAGCACTTTGGGAGGCCAAGGCAGGTGGATCACCTGAGGTCAGGAGTTCGGGACCAGCTGGGCAATATGGTGAAACCCCGTCTCTACTAAAAATACAAAAATCAGCCGGGTCTGGTGGCACATGCCTATAATCCCAGCTACCCAATGCTGTCTCAGCTACTCCACTGAGACAGGAGAATTGCTTGAACCCTGGAGGCAGAGGTTGCAGGGAGCCAAGATCACGCCATTGCACTCCAGCCTGGACAACAGAGCGAGACTCCGTCTCAAAAAAAAAAAAGAAAGCTGTGTTCTGGGGCCAGGCGCAGTGGCTCACGTCTATAATCCCAGCACTTTGGGAAGCCAAAGCTTGCGGATCACTTGAGGTCAGGAGTTCAAGGCCAGCCTGGCCAACGTGGTGAAACCCCATCTCTACTGAAAATACAAAAATTACCCAGGTGTGGTAGTGCACGCCTGTGGTCCCAGCTCTCGGAAGGCTGAGGCAGGAGGCAGGAGGATTGCTTAAACCCAGGAGGCAGAGCTTGTAGTGAGCCAAGATCGTGCCACTGCACTCCAGCCTGGGTAACAGAACAAGACTCTTGTCTCAAAAAAATAAAATTAAAAAGCTGTGTTCCGATTTTAACAGCATTAAGGTTGTTAAATGACAGGCAGCCTATATTTTGACAGTGAAAGACCTTCACATGTAATAGTGTGTTTAGTAAAAAATGTAGTATGATCCATGTCTAGCCAATGGAAGTTTTTAATACACACAGTATACTGAAAAATACATAAGCCATACAAAAAGACCAATCTGGTTCACCATGCCAGCATTTACTAAGTGACTAGCCAAGTTATTCAGTTTTTCTGCACCTTAGTTTTCTTATTAATAAATAAAGATATTATGTTGCAAGAAATTATTAGAGCAGTAACTTAATATGTGAAAAGCATCTCACTTATTACCTGGCATGTATCAATAAATGATAGCCAGTATTATTTTCAGCATCCATTAAAACTTGTTTTTCGTCTGGTGCAGTGGCTCACACCTGTAATCCTAGCTACCCAGGAGGCTGAGGCAGGAGAATCGCTTGAACCCGGGAGGCAGAGGTTGCAGTGAGCCGAGGTCGCGCCACTGCACTCCAGCCTGGGGGACAAAGCGAGACTCCATCTCAAAAAAACAAACAAAAAAAACTTGTTTCTCTTTTTTCTTATTTTTGTGAGGTTTTTATTTTCAATAGTATGTTGTAGTAATTATAAAAAGTCTTTAGACACAGTATGCATTTTCCCTGCCTTCCCAGTTTTGTTTATAAATGTCACAATTTGCCATATTTCATTTTACATATAAAATGTTTTCAACTGAAATCAGCATTTATTGACCACCCACTTTGCCCAAAGTTGGGAATCTAGTGGAGTCTGGCTCCTATAAATTGCTGTAGGGTGTGATTATTACCTTAAGAATTTCCCAAAGGCAATAGTAATGTCTTAATTATCGCTGCATTTCTAGTACAATAAAAAAAATTCTAACTGGTTTTTTTTAAAAAAAATGGGAGTAATTAGTACTGTTTAAGTAAAATCAGGCAGAGTGTCACAAGTAGGATTCTCTAAAAGTACTCACCGAGAGGGAGTTTGGAGAGCAAGAAGTTTATTAAGAAACATCTGTGAAGGGAAGAGGGGAAGGCAATATTGGGCAAAAGAAATCAAACTGTGCCAGTTTCCCAACAAATCTCAGTAAATCCGTCTGAGGAGCTCTGGAGCCAGATTGCCCATCAGAGTGTCTTAACATATGACAGAAATGGCCTGGCCTTCAAATGTGGGCTGCTCCAGGAAGGATTTGATCTCAGGTAAGACAGCCATCTCTAGCTGAGACTGATCCGGAAGGAGCTGACCCTTGATCACACTTCCCACAGCTGGGCAGCACATTCTCCCTTGAAGGGGATCTCTCAGTGGTGCATCTCTGTATCCACCACTAGAGGCTTCTCAGAAGAGTCAACGTCTTAAAAGATTAGAAAGTTTTCTCCACATGGACATCATAGAAATGGATTCTAGGAATCGCTTGAACCCGGGAGATGGAGATTGCCGTGTGAGCCAAGATCGCACCTCTGCACTCCAGCCTGGGCGACAGAGCGAGACTCTGTCTCAATAAAAAAGAAAACAAAAAAAGAAAGAAATGGATTCTAGGTACAACAGTTTGACCAAAAACTTGGAGAATTAAATAGCTAGGGAAGGCAAGTAGAACAATGAGGGGGTGTGGATTTGGATGGAAGAGTGTATAAGAGTCGTGAATGACGATTAGTAGGGAAAGAAATGAAGTTGGATGGTACATGGGGCCAGATTATGGAGGGTTTGGCATGATTTAGACTGCCTTTAATAGGCATGTGGAATCATGAAACTTTTTTTGTTGTTTGTTGTTGTTGTTGTTGAGATGGAGTCTCGCTCTGTTGCCCAGGCTGGAGTGCAATGGTGCGATCTCAGCTCACTGCAACTTCTGCCTCCCGGGTTCAAGTGATTCTCCTGCCTCAGCCTCCTGAGTATCTGAGATTACAGGTGCTCACCACCAGGCCTGGATAATTTTTGTTTTTTTTGTATTTTTAGTAGAGACAGGGTTTCACCATGTTGGTCAGGCTGGTCTCGAACTCCTGACCTCATGATCCGCCTGCCTCGGCCTCGCAAAGTGCTGGGATTACAGACATGAGCCATCATGCCCGGCCGAAAGGGTTTTTTTTGTTTGTTTGTTTGTTTTGAGGCGGAGTTTTGCTCTTGTTGCCCAGGCTGGAGTGCAATGGCGTGATCTTGGCTCACCACAATCTCTGCCTCCCAGGTTCAAGCAATTCTCCTGCCTCAGCCTCCCGAGTAGCTGGGATTACAGGCATGTGCCACCACGCCTGGCTAATTTTTTTTTGTATTTTTAGTAGAGACAGAGTTTCTCCATGTTGGTCAGGCTGGTCTTGAACTCCTGACCTCAGATGATCTGCCCACCTTGGCCTCCCAAAGTGCTGGGATTACAGGCATGAGCCACCGTGCCTGGCTACGAAAGGGTTTTAAAAAGGAAAGTAATGTGCTTGGATTTGTGTTTCTAAAGGTTCGCTCTTGGCAGCAGTGTAAAGAAGAAAGCCAAACTGAGAGATAAGATAATAATAGTATGGACAAAAAGGAGTAAAATGATGAAAAGTCAAATGTTAAGCAGTTTTCAACAGAACTTACTAGTAGTTTGATTTAGGAGTTGAAAGGGTAGGATGACTTGAACACTCACATGTGATTAACAGAAATAACCCAGTGAGGGTTTTTAGGAGAAGAGAGTGAGTTGATTTTGAAATGCCTAGAGGATAGTCAAATGGAGCAGATGGGTAGAGGTATGGAATTCAAGAAAGTAGTCTGGGCTAGAGATACTTTCTGGACTATGTATGTATTTGGGAGCTATCAATGTAACCTATGGGACAACTGAAATCACCCAGCTTGAGTTTCTGGAGCAAGAAGAGGACCAAAATCAAGGTGAGAGGAGATTCAGAAGATAATGTGGTTACATAAGCCAGTTTTTAATAAAGAGGGAGTGGTCAGCACTATAAAATACTGTAGAGAGGCCAAACAGTGTGGGGGATAGAGCTCACAGTGTTGAGGCACAAGTGATAGGTGTAAGGAATGGGAAAGATCAAGTATAGGCTTCTCTTCACAGGAAGAAGAGAAATAGCTAAAGGGAAAATGTAAGATCAAGGGATAACTTTTTTTTAAGATGACATTCAAGCCTGAGTTCATACTTAACGGGGGAAAAAAAGGAGGTGGACATGGGGTTGGAGATAGAAGTATTAGAAAGGAAAGCAGCATCCCTGTCTAGGCAGAAGGAATAAAATTTACAGCACATTTAAAAGGATTGACCTCTGCCAATATGAGGAAAGAACAGCAGGTAAGGATGGAAAATAATATTATAGCTGCAAGTTTTTATGTTGAGGGCTGGCCAGTGTGGCTCACTCCTGTAATCCCAGCACTTTGGGAGGCCTTGGCGAGAGGACCGCTTGAGGCCAGGAGTTCAAGACCAGTGTGGGCAACATAACAAGATACTGTCTTTACAAATAATAATAATAATTCATGTTGAGGGTTATGATGAGCTTGCCTCTTTCATCTCACAAAAAAAAATGGGTTGTGTTTTGTTGTTGTTGTTGTTGTTGTTGTTTTGGATGTGTATCAGGGAATTAGGCTGGGACAGGATTTAGACTAGCTACTAAGAGAAATTAAGGAGTTGATCATGACAGGTTAAATGTTTCCTGCCCAACAAATTGCCTCAAAACTTAGTGGCTTAAAAGAGCAAACGCATATTATATTATCTGACAGTTTCTATGGGTCCAGGATTAGGAGCAGTTTAGCTATGGGGTTCTAGCTTAGGTTCTCTCATGAAATTACTGTTAAGGTGTTGGCCAGGGCTGCAGCTAGAGGGTTCATTTCCAAGATGACTCATTCATCTGGCTAGCTAAGCGAATTGTGCATCTATCCTAGGTAAAAGAGAGTAGGAATAAAGATATTTTAGAAGAAATGGTAAAAGGAACCCAGGAGAACTTTATCTTGCTGAGAATAAAGACATTTTTACTAAACAAATTAGCTGACTCTGTTGCAGTTTCAAGTTGCTATAGGTAGTTAAAAATAACTTTGCTGTAAGGGAAGCAGTATAGCATTATAGTTAACAGTACACTCTCTGTAATCAAACTTTTTGCCTTACTAATGGTGTGACTTGGACAAATGACTGAATTTCTGTTTCTCGTCCATAAAATGAGAGATATAAGAGTACCTACCTCATGATGCTGTTATGTTGATTAAATATTTAATCTATATAAAGTGCTTATAACAGTGCTACATGTTAACTTTAAATATTAACTGTGTACTTATTTTACCTTAAAATCACTCAGATGTCTTTTATAAAATAAATCCTATTCATCCATAAAATTTTGCTTTCACTGATACTGTGCCTCTTGAGTATAGTCAACTCAGGTATTATCTCCTCAAGGCTTTCTCTGATCACCCAGTATAGACTGTCCTGAGCTACTTTGAATGTTGTTTGTTTGTTTGTTTGTTTGTTTGTTTAAAGAGACAGGGACTTGCTGTGTTGCCCAGGCTGGAGTGCAGTGTCTATTCACAGGCACGATCATTGTGCACTGCAGCCTTGAACTCCTGGACTCAACCAGTCCTCCCACCTCAGTGTCTCAAGTAGCTGGGACTGTAGACACACACCACTGCTCCTGGTGTGATGTTTGTTTTGTTTTGTTTTGTTTTTATTGAGACGGAGTCTCCCTGTGCAGCCCAGGCTGGAGTGCAGTGGCGTAATCTTGGCTCACTGCAACCTCCGCCTCCCGATGTCAAGTGATTCTCCTGCGTCAGCTTCCCAAGTAGCTGGGATTACAGTCATGCGCCACCACATCTGGACAATTTTTGTATTTTTAGTAGAGACCGGGCTTCACCATGTTGGCCAGGCTAGTCTTGAACCCCTGACCTCAAGTGATCCGCCTGCCTCAGCCTCCCAAAGTGCTGGGATTACAGGCCACCGCACCCAGCCAGCTTTTTAATATATTTTTATATGCTTAGACCTTATCACTAGTTGAAAGTCTTTGCTTCTCAGTTTATAGTGTATCTTCTCTATAAGATGTATTCTCTGTGCCTAAAAGAGGGCTGGCACACAGTGTTTCTTAAGTACTTGTTAAATGAATGTGACCGAAACTACTACATATGTATGTCATTTCTTCATACGTATCAACCCATTCTTAAACAATTTAAATATTTGAATTTGCTACACCTTTCCTTTTTGAATAACAGTGATTTTTTTTCCATAGCAGTTTCATTAAAATTATTTAATGAGAGTATGACTGGAAAATAAAGGTAGATTACTTCTAATAGAAAATTCCTTCAAATGATTGTGGCCTACACAGCTGTTTTCAGGTTTTTCTCTACTCTTGAGAAATCGTATTTGTAAAGTGCTAAGGTATTTTCACTTGATACATGTATTATAAAAATACTTTAACAAAGAGAAAATAATTGTGCAAGCATTTCTGTGTTGCTTCACAGTAAAAATAATTAACATGATAAGTAGCATATACTGAGCGTCATGTGTAGCATACTATTCTAAATGCTTCACATGGATTAACTCATTTAATCTTCACAACCATATCAATATGAGTACTGTTGTTATTCCCATTTTACGGATGAGAAAACTGAAGATGGGGTTAGATGTCCAAAGTCACACAACTAATAAATATATATTCCTAGTAAATGTATGTATTTATTTACTGATGTCTTAACCTTTAAAGATTATAATTACTTTGGTAGTTCTTAGCTCTAGAATCACTTATAATGCACATCTTAAAATGTACATTTGCCAGGGTTCTTAGTCAGCGTTCATTGTCTGTATCTGTTGTGTACACCAAACTGTTACTACCAAACTGAAGACAGCTTCACACAGGTATATAAAGCGGTAAATATGATCTGTTTCTAATAGAGCATTTCTCTTTAGTTGATGAAACACACCAAGAACTTGATGAAGTCAGTCTACTTACTGCTATCACAGTGTTTATTTTGTCTACCAGTCCAGAAGTAACTACCATCCCATGCCTTCAGAAGCGCTGTATTGATAAATTTAAAGCTACTCTTGAGATAAAAGATCCTGTGGTAAGTGTCTTTTAGCAGAAAGATATATGTAATAGGACAATGGCTAGGCTTTTACAAAATTTTCTGTGTGATTTTGTTGGCTCCAATAGGAAGTATTTGACTACAATTTTTTTATTTCTAGATTTAAGATTAATTTCTATTTCAGGAGTGACAAAGCCAAATAACAGTAGTCTTGTTCTTCAGCCCTAAGGGTAGAGCATAGTGGCAGAAGAGGAAATGTTAAGAAACTGAATTTGAAATGGAGGAATCTTAAGATTGATGTAGCACTGGAACTTTATAAGGGACTTTTATAAGATACTTTGTAGCATATTATAGTGGATTTTATTAAAAAAAAAAAAAAGAAAAGAAAAGAAAGGGAGGCCAGGCACTGTGGCTCATGCCTGTAATTCCATCCAGCACTTTGGGAGGACGCGGTGGGCAGATTGCTTGAGGCCAGAAGTCCGAGAGCAGCCTTGCAGCATGGTGAGAATGCATCTCTACAAAAAATACAAAAATTAGCCTGGTGTGGGGGAGCAGGCCTGTAGTCCCAGCTGCTCTGGGGGACTGAGGCAGGAGGATCACTCGAGCCTGGGACCTTGAGGCTGCAATGAGCCACGATCATGCCATTGCACTGCAGCCTGGATGACAGAGCCAGACGCTGTCTCAAAAAAAAGACTCCAGCACATACCTTCAGTAATGTGAATGTGAAATAACAGGACCCATTCCAAAAGCAATACACACAAATTTATCCCATTCCTTTATGTCCCCTTCATTTGCTTGAGTAATGTCCTGTTTTTTATGTGCCTCTAGGTGAATTCATAGCCAATGATCACACATATATCTACTCCTGAAGATACAGGAACCAGATTTTCTCTCAGAAAAAATAATTATTAAAATACCATTATAGTTAACTCAATAAGTTTATTTATATCTTTGATGTATAGTCATTTCCTTTTATCGTCTGTCCTGTTGCCTGCTGCCTGCAGCAGCTTTGTATAGCAGTCTCCAAGTCGGGACTCTGATGCCTGATGACACATTAGTATGGTCCAGACTTTCCTTGAAACACTCAGACCATGACATTTGAACATCAAATACATCATTTTTCTCTATAACATTTTCTGAAATCAACAAAATATCTTTCAAGGTTGTATGTGTTTTGTTTTGGGTGTTTTTTTGTTTTGTTTTGTTTTGTTTTGCTCTCTACCCATAAAAATGTTAAAGGAGGAGGCTGGGCGCGGTGGCTCATGTCTGTAATCCCAGCACTTCTGGAGGCCAAGGCGGGTGGATCACTTGAGGTCAGGAGTTCGAGACCAGCCTGACCAACGAGGTGAAACCCCGTCTCTACTAAAAATACAAAAAATTAGCTGGGTGTGGAGGTGCATGCCTGTAGTCCCAGCAACTTGGGAGGTTGAAACAGGAAAATCGCTTGAACGCAGGAGGCAGAGGTTGCAGTGTGCTGAGATCGCACTACTACACTCCAGCCTGGGCACTCAAAAAAATAGTTATTGGTGGTGTTTTTGTTTTTTACATTATAGAGAAAGACATGAGGGGGAAAATGGGAATTAGAGAAAAGAAGAAAAGTTAACCACTCAGTTTTGCTTCCCTGTTTACCTATATGCCTCTTTCCTATTCCAAACTGTCACAACCACTGTTAGCATAGACGTTTGATTACCTGTTGGTCCTTGGACTTTCAAAATTAAAGACAAATTAGAAATAAATTTAAATACCTTCACTACTTTAAAAAGCAAAGAGTCCTCAGGGACTTTTTAAAAATTTATTTATAGTATTTGCTATTCTTTTCTCTTACCTTATTAGGTACAAATCAAGACCTACCAGCTCCTACATTCCATCTTTCAGTATCCAAATCCAGCTGTTTCCTACCCATACATTTACTCTTTAGCATCCTGTATCATGGAAGAACTACAGGAAATAGACAAGAGAAAACCTGAAAACACTGCTGAGCTTCAGATCTTCCAAGAAGGCATAAAGGTCTTAGAAACACTGGTTACTGTTGCCGAAGAACACCATCGTAAGTGTCAGCACTAAATTCATACTCAGTCTCTACAAAAATCAGAATGTTACTGTTATTTAAATTGCAAAACATTCAGTCACATTGTATCTGTATTTCACATTCATTGAAAGGTGTTATGTTAATCCCAAGTATTGATATTATTTAGTATTAATTTAGAAGAGATTGGACGAATTGTTTTCTTTAGTGGGGAAAAATGTATACAGATCAAGTGCATTTGCAGCCTTATGTTAGGAACATTTATGTCCCTGAACTTATATTATTTGTTTACTTTCTAGGCTCTCAGCTGGTGGCCTGTCTTTTGCCCATCCTCATTTCCTTCCTTTTGGATGAAAATTCTCTGGGATCAGCAACTTCCATAATGAGAAATTTACATGACTTTGCTCTACAAAATCTCATGCAGATTGGACCTCAGTATTCATCTGTTTTTAAGAGTTTAGTGGCTTCTTCTCCAGCCCTAAAAGCCCGCCTTGAGGCCGCTATAAAGGGCAATCAGGAAAGTGTCAAAGTCAAGATACCAACATCTAAATATACTAAGAGTCCTGGAAAAAACTCAAGCATCCAGTTAAAGACCAGTTTCCTCTGATGTTATTTTTTTTGGAAGAGTAAGCACCTTAATATAATACTTGATCATTTCCTTTGGTGACAAAAGGGACATTTTAGACACAAGTGCCCTTAGAGGTCTAGTTGATTGTTTTACCTTAAATAGCTGTGACTCTTCAAAGTAACAGCATACTTAACATTTTTTTGTGTATGCCTGGGGTTTGTGTTTTGTTTTGTTTTGTTTTGTTTTGTTTTTCTATTTAAAAAGACAATGGAGCTAACTTACCAGGAATTTTAAGAAAGTGCTAAAGAACTAAACTTACTAAACAGTCCACTGCTTTAAAAATGAAATGAATTTCTTCTAACAGTCCATACACATGCAGTATACTTAATACTGTGACAGATATAAATATGACTCTAGTGTAAATTATCTGCACTAATATTGTATCCCAATTGCTGATTTAAAATTCCGCTTTGGCCAGGCACGGTGGCTCACCCCTGTAATTCCAGCACTTTGGAAGGCCAAGGCGGGCAGATCACAAGGTCAGGAGTTTGAGACCAGCCTGACCAACATGGTGAAACCCTGTCTCTACTAAAAATACAAAAATTAGCCAGGTGTGGTGGCACACACCTGTAATCCCAGCTACTCAGGAGGCTGAGGCAGGAAAATCACTTGAACCTGGCAGGCAGAGGTTGCAGTGAGCCAAGATTGTGCCACTGCACTCCAGCCTGGGCGACAGAATGAGACTCCATCTTAAAAAAACAACAAAAAAAATTCTGCCTTATTCAGTAATTGTATTAAACTTTCTCTGATTTCTCCAAGAAGATGAAATGATTGGAGAGCTATTTAGGAAACCTGGTCTAGGATTATCCAGTATACAATAGTACAAATTACTTATAGCCTTACAGTGTGACATAAGATTTGGTGTCTATATCATGGTTTTTCCACCATCTTTTGGTTTAGTTTATATTGGGTTCAGAAAATGGAAGTTTTACTCATTTTAAATAGAATAAGGCATCTCCACTATTTTTCAAATGGATTTTTCTGTTTACCTCTGTTCTTACCAATTTTGTTCGTTTTCATTTGTGGCAAACATTTGTATCAATGAGTTTTAACATAGGTTCATATCTACATTGTATTTAGATCAACTATGGGTTTATATAAATGCCAAATTTAGTACAACAAATTTAGGTCATCAGGTGAATACAAGTATTTTTTTTAACATGAAACATATTTTATTATAGAAAAAAGATTAATGATAAAGTCATATTGGTTGAAAAATATTTTTTAACTGTGTTCATGATTGTTGATTCTCCTTCTACTTCAGTGTTATACTGTGTGAATCAAGCACTATGTCAAAACAGCATTTCCCTGTTAAAAATTACAAACCGAAGTGATAGAGGCATGTCAGAATTGAGAAGACATTTTGAAGCAAGAGCAATGTGATGTACCTATTTTATTATGTTTGTATATAAATACTATTGTAAATTGTTCAGAGTGAAAACATTTAACAAACTCTAACACTACAATCATTTTTTCTAAATTACATAAATAAAGCTAATTTTCGTTATCATTCTTGTATTTTTAAATTATTTTACCAACAAAAGATGGCAGGTTGGTTTCTCTCACATGGATTCCAGAAAATCAGCCTTTTTTCTCAGAAGAGCCCTTTCTTTGGAGCATTATTTGTGATGGTTTAGATTCTCTGTCTCTTCCTAAGTGTCTCTAGGCATTGAGTGTATATTTCTCATTGTTCCCTTTACCTAAAATGTCCTTTTCTCTCCTGTCTTCTGTCTGGTGATTGCCCACTCCTTTTAGGCCTGGCTTAAATATCACCTTTCCTTGGTAACTCTCTTTAACACTTCTTAACTTCCTCTTACACCAATTTAACTGCTTCCCCATCTGTGTTTCCATAGTGCTTAATACATTCTTGTATGCATAAAAAATCACATTGCACTTTGTGGTTTGTTTGTTTGTTTGTTTAAGCCAAGGTCTTGTTCTGTTGCCCAGGCTGGAATGCAATGGTGTGAACACAGCTCAGTGCAGCCTTGACCTACTATGCTCAAGTGATCCTCTTGCCTCAGCCCCCCAAGTAGCAGGAACTACAGATGTGTGCCTCCAAGGCTAATTTAAAAACTTTTTGTAGATATGAGGTCTCACTCATATGTTGTCCAGTCTGGTCTCAAACTCCTGAGCTCAAGCTGTCCTCCCACCTTGGCCTCCCAAAGTGCTAGGATTACAGGTGTGAGCCACCACACCCTGCCTACATTGCGTTTTAATATTATCTTGTTTCCCTCCTAGACTGTACTGCTTCAGAGGGAGAAATTATGTCTTCTATAACTTGGCTCACTTAATAGCTATTGAATTGCACTGGTACAGGATGGATGAGGACTCATAACTTCTTTGCCAAGGCAAATGCTGAACTAGGTTGTTCTCAGGATGTAACTAATTAATTTGATTAGGGGTTTTAAAAAAGTCTTTTGTCTGTTTTAGCTGTTTCATTTAGTTTGCTCTTACACATTAAGATTTCTACTCAGTAGCCTAGTATCCTGAATTATTTGGATTAAAGGTGCTTATATGAACGTCAGTAATTAGGAAAAAAAACTCTTATGTCCAGTGTAATGGAATTAGGAAATTTGAGCTATTCTTAAATGTATCTCCTTAAATCGCCTTATTTAATACAACCCTGAACTATTAAATGTATCTTTACTGATAATGAAATTAAGGCTTAACAGCTGGGGTTTGAACTCATCTTTCTGATCCCAAGCATTCATGCTGGAGACAGGAAAACTGGCAATCCCGATTCCATCAAGGTATAGCTTTTCTCCTCTTTCAGCACTCCGGGCTCCCTCAGGAGCCTTCCTCACTCTTTGTTGAAGATATTTTCAATTACATTTCTCCAAATTACAACTAAAAAGTCTTTTGCTAATACAATAGGGGAAAAGTTTTTTTTAAATTATTTTCTACAGCAGTTTTTTTTTTTTTTTGAGACAGAGTTTTGCTCTTGTTGCCCAGGCTGGAGTGCAATGGCATGATCTCAGCCCACCGCAACCTCTGCCTGCCGGGTTCAAGTGATTCTCCTGCCTCAGCCTTCCCAAGTAGCTGGGATTATAGGCATGCACCACCACATCTGGCTAATTTTGTATTTTTAGTGGAGATGGGGTTTGTCCATGTTGGTCAGGCTGGTTTCAAACTCCTGAACTCAGGTGATCCGCCCCTCGGCCTCCCAAAGTGCTGGGATTACAGGCATGAGCCACTGTACCTGGCCTGTCCTCTACAGTTTCTATGGGAATAGATTATATGCTTAGATATTAATGAGTCTAGTTGTAATAAAGCAGTTGCATATTAATTAGCTTGGTAACTTTACAAATTAAAAATGTTGATTACCAACTTGGATGAAACCATCAAAATGGTATAATATTTGTCTTGAGCTTTATTTTTTTTCAAAGAGGAGAAATAGAGACAAAGCTACTAGTTAAGTCATTCTATTTAGCCCATTGCTTAAAAGCTTATGTAAAATAACACTGGATATAACAGATTTCTGTTAATAAAATGTTGAGTCTAAATTTTATATAAAACAAACTTCACCATCAAGGGAACATTACGGCCCTTGAAAAGATATAAGTAACTACTATAAAAGAGGTATGACGGTGAGGTTTGGGCTTAAAATTTATTTATTTAAAAAAAAAGTTGGCGGGGCATGGTTGCTCATGCCTATAATCCCAGCACTTTGGGAGGCCGAGGCGGGCGGATCACGAGGTCAGGGGATCAAGACCATCCTGGCTAACACGGTGAAACCCCATCTTTACTAAAAATACAAAAAATTAGCCGGGCATGGTGGCGGGTGCCTGTGATTCCAGCTACTTGGGAGGCTGAGGCAGGAGAATTGCTTGAACCTGGGAGGCGGAGGTTGCATTGAGCCAAGATTGCACCATTGCACTCCAGCCTGGGTGACAGAGCAAGACTCTGTCTCAAAAAAAAAAAAAAGAAGAAGTTATGAGTATAGCGCTAAGGGAGCCCAGAGAAGAAAACTGGAGCTTCCAAGATCAACTTTATGAAAAGTATCATATGATACAGGCCTAGAGAATAGCACTTGATGGAATAGATACATAACTCAAGAGTACTTTTTTTAACCAATATTTAAAACTGTTATATATATATGATATATAATCCCAAAATTATGGCCCATTATTAGATAAAATGCTGAAATGTATTCATAACTACAGAATTATGTACCACATATTTCCCCAAAACTTTGTTTTGTTTTTTGTTTGTTTTCTGAGATGGAGTCTTGATCCATCGCCCAGGCTGGAATGCAGTGGCGTGATCTCAGCTCACTTCAACCTCCACCTCTCAGGTTCAAGCAATTCTCCTGCCTCAGCCTCCCAAATGGCTAGCATTACAGGCGTGCCCCACCATGCCTGGCTAATTTTTGTAATTTTTTTTTTTAATAGAGATGGTGTTTCACTGTGTTGGCCAGGCTGGTCTCAAACTCCTGACCTTAAGTGATCTGCTGGCCACAGCCTGCCAAAGTGCTAAGATTACAGGGCTGAGCCACCACACCCAGCCTGGGCTACTTTTTATGGTATTAGGAATAAAAAAGAGAAAATGGAAACAGTTTTACCCCAGTGGAACAAGAAAGGGAAGATTCTGGCTTTTTGTATTTGGAGGTTTTCTGTTTTTATTTTTAAAGAGGCAGCCTGTTTCTTTCATGAACCATATTCTGTTTCTTTCATGCTTCAGAAGTAATCAGTTATGGCCTGCAGCACTGGACAAATCAATGGTATCAGCATACATCTCAGATGTGATAACTTCAGAATCCAAGAGAAGAATCATCCCAAGGGCTGGACACAGTGGCTCACACTTGTAATCCCAGCAATTTGGGAGGCCAAGGCGAGAGGATCTCCTGAGCTGAGGAGTTCGAAGTTACAGTAAGCTATAATTGTGCCACTGCACTGCAGCCTGAGCTACCAAGTGAGACCCTATCTTAAAAACATACATAATTTTTTAAGAAGAATCATTCTGGGCCCAAGTCATATCCTCCATGATGACATATACCATATTTTCTCTGATCTGTATTCCAGTAATAGGGAGTAGGGTCAATCCCTTCCTTTTTATAACCTGCAGGCATTTCTTCATTATCCCAGATATGCATTGATCCTCCCACAGTCTCACCAACATTCAGCATCAACACACTGACAGATTCAGTAAGACAGGAATGCTCAGGATGTCACTGCATATAGAAGGACTTGATCACAGGAAATCAACACAGCAAGATTGGTTCATTAATGGTGTTGTCATCAGTCTCAGGAGCTTTTGGGATTTTTTTCTCCAAATTCCCAGGAAGTTCCATATCTTTTCTTTATATTGTGTTTTAGCAACACCATAGCATCTGTTTAAAAGGCCGTTTGGTGGGCTTAAAGTAAGGGTTCAGGTTATATATTCATTGCCAGTGACTTAAAGACTACCACATCACAAACCAAGCCCTCCAATCAGTTCAGGAGGTCCTCAAAGGTCAGAAAAGGGCACCCAGCTTCCACATGAGTATATTCAGCCAAGTGCCTTCAAATTCTGGATGTTCTGCCCTGTATGACTGTGCAATACAAAAAAAACATCTGGGGCTGGAATGCATGTCTCCTGGTACAACTAAGAGAACTGAATGAAAAATGTCTCTTCCATGGGCTGGGCACAGTGGCTCACTCCTGTAATCCCAGCACTTTGGGAGGCTGAGGCAGGTGGGTTGCTTGAGCCCAGGAGTTTGAGATTGGTAACAACAGGAGGCAGAGAAACTCTAGGCAGACAACAGCAGGTCCCTGATGAAGCCCCACCCTTGTGGAAAAGCCGCGGCCCAAAGTGAGAACTTCTATCCCTGTTTTCCCACTCAAATGTTGCCTTTTCTAAACCACCCATGGTCCACCCCCCATCCTGTGCCTATAAATACCCCAGACTCAGCCGGCAGAGAGGAGAAGCAGCTGGACGTAGGAGACTACAGCTGGACATTGGAGAGAAGTGGCTTAACTTCAGAGTAACAGCTTGGTGACATAACTTTGAAGAAGAATCCAGCCAAATACAGCCGGACTTCAGGGGAAGATTACCTACCCCCATCCCCTTTAATCTCCCCTTCCCACTGAGAGCCACTTCATCAGCAATAAAATCCCCCACACTTACCATCCTTCAATTTGTTTGTGTGACCTCATTTTTCCTGGATGCTGGACAAGAGCTTGGGAGCCACAAGCGCGGAAACAAAAGGGCTCACGGACCTGTTAACACCTGAGCTGTCCATGGACAGCAGAGCTAAAAGAGCACTGTAACATGCCCTCTGGGGCTTCAAGGGTTGTGGGCACCACCTCCCCAGTTGCTGCTATGGGGCCTTAAAAGCGCTCACCCCAGCTCCTGCACCTGCTCACCTGTGCACTCCCTCCCACATGAGGAGGAACGCAGCAGGTCCAAGTGAGAGGCGTTTGCCCCTGCTGACACCAAAGTGAACAGCAGGTTCCAGCACTCGTGCATTCCGGTTCCCACCTTGTTCACTCACATGCTCCCTCCCACGAGGAGTCGAGAGCTACAGGCTGAGTAAATGAGGCACCCCTGTTGCCAGTCCCGCAAAGGGGTCAGGGAAATATCCTGCTTCAAGACCAGCCTGGAAAACATGGCAAAACCCCGTCACTACTAAAAACACAAAAATGAGCCAGGCGTAGTGGCACATGTCTGTAATCCCCATTACTTGGGAGGCTGAGGCACAAGAATTGCTTGAACCTGGGAGGCTGAGATCGCGCCACGACACTACAGCCTGGGTGACAAAGCAAGACACTCTCTCTCAAAAAAAAAAAAAAAAGAAGCCTCTTCCCCCAAATAGTCAAGTTTGAAGAGTGTAACACCAGCCTGGGTAACATAGTGAGACCTGGTCTCTACTGAAAAAAGAAAATCTGCATGGTGGTGCATGCCCATAGTCCAAGCTACTTAGGAAGCTGAGGCGGGAGAATGACTTGAACCTGGGAGATGGAGGCTGCAGTGAACCGTGATTGCACCAGTGCATGCCAGCCTGGGTGACAGAGTGAGACCCTGTCTCAAAAATAAAAAACAAAAAAAGTGTAGCACCACCTTCTGCTGATATTTGCACTGTTTTTGGAGGGGTAACGTCACAGTACCCCCATAAAAGAAGTGATCTCTAAAGCACCTGGTGGCCATGGATCGTGCTTTTCAGAGTTTGAACATGTTTTCTCCGAAGATCATCAAGTGTCTGTTGATCTGGATGTCAACAACAACCAAGAGTCTTGTAACGTTAATTTTAAGAGAAGAATTACCTTTTTTGCAGCATCCTAAAGAATTCCCTTTATCTTTATTATAAGATTTTCATTACGAGGGAAAAAATTCAGCCCTCAAACTACTGAACTATTAAAAAACCCACTAAACTATGATAATGTTAATGCAAAATTGAAAATATTTGAAATAACTGTATATTCTTTAAAAAAAGTACAACACTAAAATGTTGTCATTTTGGCTGGGCATGGTGGCACTTTGGGAGGCCAAGGCAGGCCAATCACTTGAGGCCAGGAGTTCGAGACCAGCCTGGCCAACATGGTGAAACCTTGTTTCTACTAAAAAAATAAAAATTAGCCAGGTGTGGTGGCGGGCACCTGTAATCCCAGCTACTCGGGAGGCTGAGGCAGGTGAATTGCTTGAACCTGGGAAGCGGAAGTTGCAGTGAGCCAAGATCACACCACTGCACTCCAGCCTGGACAACAGAGTGAGACTCGGTCTCAAAAAAAAAAAAAAAAAAAAAAACTTGTCGTTTCTGGTGGTTTAATGATTTTCTGTATGTATCTTTCCAGAGCCCATTACTATTTATAACTATAAAGTCAAGGTAATTATATACATTGCATCTTCTCCATCAATTGAATATACTTTCCTCTTTACAAATAATTTGTTAGCTCTTTTTTTTCTTTCTTTCTTTTTTTTTTTTTTTTTTTTTTGAGACAGAGTCTCATGCTGTCATCCAGGCTAGAGTGCAGTGGTGTAATCTTGGCTCACTGCAACCTCAGCCTCCTGGGTTCAAGCTATTCTCCTGCCTCAGCCTCCCAAGTAGCTGGGTTTACAGGTGCCCGTCACTACGCCTGGCTAATTTTTGTATTTTTAGTAGAGACAGGGTTTCACCATGTTGGCCAGGCTGGTCTCGAACTGCTGACCCCAAGTGCCCACCCGCCTAGGCCTCCCAAAGTGCTGGGATCACAGGCATAAGCCACAGCACCCAGCCTAATTTGTTAACTCTTGCAAGACCTCAACTATTCAGAAGAAATTATCTCTGTTTGCTAGAAATATAGTTATCTAATGGCTGGCTGGCTGGCAGTGATCAATTAATAAATTATACCCATGTTGGCCTATCTGTTTACCAGCCTATTTAATTGATGTCTGGGCTTGTTAGCTTTGAGGAAATTTTGTATTGTGATATAGAACTGGAACATATCCAGTATAGACCACAAATACAATCCAGATTGCATAAATCAAAAAGTGTAGCTTCCTTTAATTGCTTTTCTCTTTTGTTAGGACTCCTGTGCTATCAATTGGGGCATTATAAAATTATGATTCCACAGTCTACTTGAGGAAAATTCCTATGTCCACATATCATCCTTTAAGTAGAGAGTGTATTTTAAAAAATTAACATTTTTAAAATGATTCTTACTATTCCAAGTATTCTGTATTTTCTGAGATAATAAGAAGTCATAGGCTGGGCATGGTGGCTCACGCCTGTAATCCCAATACTTTGGGAGGCCGAGGTGGGTGGATTACTTGAGGCCAAGAGTTTAAGACCAGCCTGGCCAACATGGTGAAACTCTGTCTCTACAAAAAAAATACAAAAATTAGCCAGGCGAGGTGGTGCATGACTGTAGTCCCAGCTACTCAGGAGGCTGAGGCAGGAGCATCGCTTGAACCTGGGAGGTGGAGGTTGCAGTGAGCTGAGATCGCGCCACTGGGAGACAGAGCAAAACTGTGTCAAAAAAATGAAAACATAAAAATGAGAAAAGAGGTCATTGCTGCCAATGAAAAAGTGGTGTTGACAATGTTTTTGCTTAATTGGATTAAAATTTAATCTTTTTCCTGGAAAAATACCTACAGGCCAAAAAACTTTATAAGCAGAAAAATAGACACAGACACAGAAACACACACACATATCAGAAATAGCAGACTGCCTTATAAAATATTCCAAGAAAGAACAAAACAAATGAGATTTTTAACAGCAAAGTATGCCGGTGACACAGCAAAAGCAGCTTTGCTAGTGCTATTATTGGAGGAAGTGCATGTGCAACCAGAACTGATGGTCTCAGCTGAACAATGAAGTCTATAAATCCCACTGTTTTCTCTGTTAATTGCTTCTTTCTTGGGAAAGTTTTGGGCCTTCTATTTTATATTCAAATGCTGGAGGAGTGCTCACCACTCTGAATTGCCAGGGTAACTGGGCTTCCCACATCCTTTCCCTCTCTAGTGGTGTCAGGTACTAGAAACACATCATCTAGATCTTTGTTTAAACACAAAAGCTCCTTAAAAATCGATTTTCTAAATTATGGAAATACTTTTGTTTCAGTGGTCAACAGATCAATTGTGAGTCAACATCAAATGAGAAGTGGTTCCTATTCTCCACTTTCTATTCTGCAGTCAGCTGTAGTCATCATCATTTGCTACAGTTTTCATTGCAGATGCTTTCTCTTTTCAATAATAATGTGATCATTGTGATTCTCAATGATGTATAAAAAATTTGTAGAATTTTCTACAATGAATATGTTCCCTTAGTTGATAGATTTATATTCTTAACAGTACTGGGACTTCCAGAAATCACCCTAGATCCTGTCTCTAGGCAAGCACATGCCTAAACCATTTAGAACAATTCTTTTTCTTTTAGACAGGATCTCACTCTGTTGCCCAGGCTGGAGTGCAGTGGCGTGATGATGGCTCACTGCAGACTTGACCTCCCTAGGCTCAAGTGATCCTCTCACCTCAGCCTCCTGAGTAGCTGGGACTACAGGCGTGCATCACCATGTCTAGCTAATTTTTTGTAGAGATGGGCACATATCACCCTTTAAGCAGACAATGTATTTCAAAAAAAATTTTAAAAATGATTCTTACTATTTCAAGTATTCTGTATTTTTTGAGCAAATAAGAAGTCATAGGCTGGGCATGGTGGCTCATGCCTGTAATGCCAGCACTTTGGGAGGCTGAGGCGGGTGGATTGCTTGAGACCAGGAGTTGAGACCACCCTGGCCAATGTGGCGAAACATCATCTCTACTAAAAGTACAAAAATTAGCCAGGCATGGTGGCTAATGTTCACCATGTTACCCAGGCTGGTCTCAAACTCCTGAGCTCAAGCCATCTGCAGGCCTTGGCCTCCCAAAGTGCTAGGATTACAGGTGTAAGCCACCTCGCCCAGCCCATTCTATTCTAAAAGATTGGAAGTTTTCATTGTTTTTCCTTGATAACCTGTTTAGCATATCTCATTGTGTGAATAATGGAGTAGTTATGAATTCTTTTTTTTTTTTTTGAGACGGAGTCTCACTCTGTTGCCCAGGCTGGATTGCAGTGGCATGATCTCAGCTCACTGCAACCTCCGCCTCCTGGGTTGAAGTGATACTCCTGCCTCAGCCTCCCAAGTACCTGGGATTATAGGCATGCACCACCACACCCGGCTAATTTTTGTATTTTTAGTAGAGATGGGGTTTCACCATGTGGCCAGGCTGGTCTCAAACTCCTGACCTCAGGTGATTTGCCCGCCTCGGCCTCCCAAAGTGCTGGGATTACAGGTGTGAGACGCCACGTCCAATCAAAGCAATTTCTTTTGAGGTATGATGGAGCATGTGACGACTTCAGGAATGGCTGGATTTTTTTGGGGGGGGCGGGGGACTGAGTCTTGCTTTGTTGCCCAGGCTGGAGTGTGATAGCACCATCTCGGCTCACTGCAACCTCCACCTCCTGGGTTCAAGTGACTCTCCTGCCTCAGCCTCCTGAGTAGCTGGGACTACAGGCGTGCACTACCATGCCCATCTAATTTTTGTATTTTTAGTAGAGAGGGGTTTCGCCATGTTGGCAGGCTGATCTCAAACTCCTGACATCAAGTGATTAGCCGCCTCCACCTCCCAAAGTGCTAGGATTACAGGCATGAGCCACCACGCCCGGCCCATAATCATCTTTTCTATAAGCATGTAAAAGTGTCTGTTTTAGTTTCCTAGGACTGCTGTAACAAACTACCATAAATCCGATGGCTTTATGCAATCAAAATTTTGTTTTCTCCCCAATCAAAATTTTGTTTTCTCCCCATTCTGGAGGCTAGAAGTCTGAAATCAAGGCCTAGGCTCCCTTCAAAGGCCCTAGGGAAGAATTCTTTCTTGCCTCTTCTAGCTTCTAGTGTCCCAGGTATTCCTTGGCTTCTAGCGCCATAACTCCAAGTCTCTGCCTCCATCTTCACAAGGTTTCCTCCATCTGTCTCTCTTCTATGTGTCTCTCATAAGGACAATTTTAATTGGATTTAGGGCCCACCGGAATAATTCATGATGATCTCCTCTCTAGTCCCTTAATTATTATACCTACAAAAGCCTACTTTTCCAAATTAAATCCCATTCACAGGTTCCGGAACATGGACATACCTCTTTGGGGGCCGTCATTCTACCCACTACAGTGCCCCAAATTCCTGAATTCCAGACTCAGCATTGCAGTGAATACAGCAGTAGCTCTTATTCATCAAATACATTATTTTCATTTGCTCAAGCAGATTTCAACCAAGCTACTTACCAAGAAGTCAGTTACATGCTGAGACAACTGGATAGGCACATGCAAAAAAAATGAAATTGAACCTTTACCTCACACATATACTAAAGTTACACGAAAATGAATCCAAGACCCAAATATAAGCTAAAACTGTACACCTCTTAGAAGAAAATATAGATGTAAATTTCCGTGACTTGGATTTGGTAATGGTTTCTTAGATATAACACATAAAGCACAAGTGACCAGAGAAAAAGGAGATAAATTGGACTTCAAAATTAAAAACTTTTGTACTTCAAAACACACCATCAAGAAAGTGAAAAGACAACACACAGAATGAGAGGGAGAACTTGGCAAACCACATATCTAATAAAAGTCTAATATCCAGAATATATGAAGAACTCTTAAAACTCAACACTGAAGGCCGGGGGTGGTGACTCATGCCTGTAATCCCAGAACTTCAAGAGGCTGAGGCAGGAGGATCACTTGAGCTCCAAGAATTCAACACCAGCCTGGGCGACATGGTGAGACCCTGTCTCCATTTAAAAAAAAAGAAAAGAAAACTCAATACTGAAAAGACAATCCAATTTAAAAATGGGTAAAGGATTTAAACAGACATTTCTTCAAGGAATATAATAGATGCTCAATAAGCAAAGGAAAAGATGCTCAACATCATTAATCATTAGGGAAATGCAAAACCACAATGAGATGCCACTTCACATCCACCAGTATGGCTGTGTGAACACCGGTATCTGAGACAGGCCTCAGTTAATTTAGAAAGTTTATTTTGCCAAGGTTGAGGATACACACTGGTGACACAACCTCAGGAGGTCCTGACAACAAGTGCCCAAGGTGGTCAGAGCACAGTTTGGTTTTACACATTTTAGGGAGACATGAGACATCAATCAACATATGTAAGAAGAACATTGGTTCAGAAAGGCGGGATAACTCTGAAGCGTGGAGAGGGATTCCAGGTCATAGGTAGATAAGAGACAAATGTTTGCATTCTTTTTAGTTATCTGATTAGCCTCTCCAAAGGAGGCATTTATCTGATTAGCCTCTCCAAAGGAGGCAATCAGATATGCATTTATCTCAGTGAACAGAGGGGTGAGTTTGAATAGAATGGGAGGCAGGTTTGCCCTAAACAGTCACCAGCTTGACTTTTCACTTTAGCTTAGTGATTTTGGGGCCCCAAGATTTAGTTTCCTTTCACATTTCCGCCTTCTCTTTTAAAAAAATCTTTTGGAGAAAGCATTTTAGAAGAAAATGAGTCTCTGGTTTCAGGCTTCATCTGATTCCTAGACAGGTAGGTCCAGAGATATTAGGAAAGCTCATTTTTAGCAGGTTGTGAAGTTTCATGTCCTATGAAGAGAAAGCAAGAGGAGGAAGGAAGGAAAACAACAAGAAACAAAAGAAGAATCCTGGAAAATCAATATAGGCCACATTACTCTGAAGTTCATACATCAGTAGGCAGGTATGAAAGTGGCTGATGTACGTAAATAGGTTGCTGTTATTTTCTTCTGAAGTTTAAGTTGTCTAGCTTCAGTTCACAGGGCTTTAAGAAAGCATAGCTTAGTTTTTGGTGACTCCAAAAGGAAAAATGGGGGAAAAAAGAATGAAAAAAATTGAAAACATTATTTTGAAGACTTGTAGCCAAAAAAAAAAAAAAAATAAGTCCAAACTGTAGAAAATAATAAAAATTGAAAAACATTAGGCAAGACTAGAATCTAACAACAGGTGAACTATAGTTTTTGAAACATAGATTTTCTCTCTCCAGTTCCCATTTTTAGTAAAGACAAATCATAGTGGGACTGATTTGCTTTATTATACTTGGCCTGATTATTTGTATACAGTGCAACCAGAATAATTTATTTTTTGAGATGGAATTTCACTCTTGTTGCCCAGGCTAGAGTGCAATGGTGCAAACTTGGCTCACCGCAACTTCTGCCTCCCAGGTTCAAGCAATTCTCCTGCCTCACTCTCCTGAGCAGCTGGGATTACAGGCATGCACCACCACACCTGGCTAATTTTGTATTTTTAGTAGAGACAGGGTTTCTCCATGTTGGTCAGGCTGGTCTCGAACTCCTGACCTCAAGTGATCCACCTACCTTGGTCTCCCAAAGTGCTAGGATTACAGGCGTGAGCCACCATGCCCAGCCATAATTTTTTTTACATAGAATTTTAAATTGGCTTCCATGGAACATTGTTTCACTGGTCAGGAACCCGGTACATGGACTGTGTAGACAAAGGTATGAGGCCACTTTTCCCAAGGGGTTTTTTTATTGGCTCTCTTAGTCGTTTGATTCCTTAACGGAAAGTACACCATTTCAGTCAAAGCCTTGATAAAATAACCAGTTTCTCCAATTGTGTCCTACTACAAATGAACACAGATTCTTATTGCACTTGTGCAAATAACCATATTGCCAAAAGTTAAGAATACTCACAAATAGTTTCCAAATTCTGGAGAAATCAGGTAGAAAGAAACAAATATGCTCCAAATTTTGTTCATAGGAGTATACTTACTTGTTAAAATTTGACAATAGCTCAAAAGAAATGTTTCCTTGACTCTGAAAAAACAAAACAAAGGATCAGAAACATTTTAATCAAAATATCAAAAAGACTATTTCAGTCCTCTATCAGTTCAGTCCATGCAGTTAATTCCTGGTCTACTTCATTTTCATGAATATTTCAGCTCTCCATGAGTCCTGAAAGTTTTCCCTCAATTCTGATGTCACAGTCTCCAAAGTTATCAGAAACCTGCATTCAAGAGAACCTTTTAGGCTGGGCGCAGTGGCTCATGCCTGTAATCCCAGCACTTTGGGGAGGCCAAGGTGGGTGGATCGCCTGAGGTCAGGAGTTTGCGAACAGCCCGGCCAACATGGTGAAACCCTGTCTCTACTAAAAATATAAAAATTAGCCAGGCATGGTGGTGAGCACATGTAATCCCAGCTACTCAGGAGGCTGAGGCAGGAGAATTGTTTGAACCCAGGAGGTGGAGGTTGCAGTGAGCCAAGATCATGCGATTGCGTTCCAACCTGTCTCAAAAAAAAAAAAAAAAGCACCTGTTAGCACCTGTTAGAGTTTTATTGATTATAAAACCACCTTATAAAGAGGACCAAACCAAGAAAACAATTGTCTGTGGATGACAAAAGTTTTAGGGCAGCCATAGTAAAAAACACAACTGACAAGGAAATTTTTTGCCCCTGTGGCAAACAATAATTTAACATAATGATTACAATTATTACTGATAATGTATACTAAGTCGTATCAGAATTATAGGAGTTTCCCATAATTTTGGAACACATACCAATAACATATTTATACAAATACAGCCCAAAGAAAACCAAACACCATTTCATATTTGACAGTGCTTCCTGTATAATTTTTATACCAAATAAGACAAATTATGTCATTTTTGGACTTTAGGGAACCTAATATCTTAAAGGATTAATTAGGTCAGAAAAAGACATAACACACACACACATATGTGTGTGTGTGTGTGTGTATATATATTTTTTTTTTTTTTTTTTTTTGAGACAAAACTGTCTCAAAGGCTGTCACCCAGGCTGTCACCCAGGCTGGAGTGCAGTGGTACGATCGTGGCTCACTGCCACCTCTGGCTCCTGGGTTCAAGCAATTCTCCTGCCTCAGCCTCCCAAGTAGCTGGGACTACAGGCCTGTGCCACACACCCAGTTAATTTTTGTATTTTTAGTAAAGATGGGGTTTCACTATGTTGGCCAGGCTGGTCCCAAACTCTTGACCTCAGGTGATTCACTGCCTTGACCTCCCAAAGTGCTGGGATTACAGGCACGAGCCATCGCACCTGGCCAATACATAATTTATAATTTGATTCTGGGTTGTCAAATATCAAAGGTTTAAAACACTTGGTATCACAATCATTGTAAAAAAACTCATTCATTTGACCAAAGTGATAACTCGGGGATTAAAAAAAAGTGAAAACCTTCATTCGTTGAGAGGAGACTTAATTTTTATAAACAATCTATAAAATTTTAATCTTGACCATAAGATATAACTTCCATAAACCTTTTATAAACATTGTAACCTTTATTAAGGAGTCACTTAATGCTTCAAGAAAACCTTGTTGCTCTGACACAGGGGCCCATATGCTGGTCTTGCATCAGTGTGCCTTTCACATTATTGATTAACTTATAGAGAAACTGAACTTATTTTATTCCTGAAAATTGGCCCTTACAGTGTCACACACCCACCTCTTCCACAATAGTCCCTGGGCCTTGAGGAGTTGAATAGCTTTAAATTCTGACCCTGTGTCACAGGAAATGCAGTTTATTTTGATTGGCATCTTCTAGCAGGCCTGAAGATGACGCTTTAATTGCTGTCAGTGTTTAAGATTTCGCACGACTTGGTGTCCTTTTTAGACCTACGAGTCAAAGCCTTGTAACTCACTGTCACAAGGACTTTAAAAGCACATATGAGGGCTGGGTGTGGTGGCCCACACCTGTAATCCCAGCACTTTTGGAGGCCGAGGCAGGCGGATCACCTGAGGTCAGGAGTTCAAGACCAGCCTGGTCAACATGGTGAAGCCCCATCTCTACTAAAAATACAAAAATTAGCTGGGCATTGTGGCGTGCGCCTGTAGTCCCAGCTATTCAGTAGGCTGAGGCAAGAGAATCACTTGAACCCAGGAGGCGGATGTTGCAGTGAGCTGAGATTACACCATTGCACTCCACCTTGGGCTACAAGAACAAAATTCTGTCTCAAAAAAAAAAAAAAAAAAACAAAGAAAGAAAGAAAGAAAACATTGTCAGCATCAGGCCACAATAAACACAACTCAAGGAAATAAACTTATATGAGCGGGAAATGAGTTGAAGGAGAGCGTTACTATTTTGCGCCCTTTAAAAGGGTTAAAAGGGGACAGAAAATGAAAATCGTGAGATCCAGTAAAGGTGAACGTTGAGTTAAAAAAAATTAAAATCTCTTGGCCAGGCATGGTGGCTCACGCCTGTAATCCCAGCACTTTGGGAGACCAAAGCGGGCAGATCATGAGTTCAGGAGATCGAGACCATCCTGGCTAACACAGTGAAACCACGTCTCTACTAAAAATACAAAAAATTAGCTGGGCATGGTGACGGGTGCCTGTAGTCCCAGCTACTCGGGAGGCTGAGGCAGGAGAATGGCGTGAACCCAGCAGGCAGAGCTTGCAGTGAGCCAAGATCGTGCCACTGCACTCCAGCCTCAGCGACAGTGCGAGACTCTGTCTCAAAAAAATAAATAAAAATAAAAATAAAAAATAAATTAAAATCTCTCATAATTTATTAAGAGTAAATCAATCCCTTAAGAAAATTTCCTTGTTGTAACCAATTATATAGTGTATAAGATTTTTTATACATCAAGCCCAGTCTCTAAAAAGACCATTATAATTTCACTTTAATTATAGACAACTTGATCATATAAAAGTTTTTTTTTTTTTTTTAATAAATCTTCTTATTGTGACTTACATAGACCGTTCATGATATGCTTTGACTTTCTGGTTTGTCCTGAACATCCTTCTTTCTTAAACAGTCATTTTATTCTAGGACTAAATTTGCCACACAAGATTCTTTCTCATATGAAATTATTTTTCTTTATGCTTTCTTACCAAAAAAACCCAAAAAAAACGCTTTATTTTTATAACTTTCTTTTCTTTTTTCCTTTTTTTTCAAGATGGAGTCTCACTCTTTCATCCAGGCTGGAGTGTGGTGGCGCAATCTCAACACACTACAACCTCCACCTCCTGGGTTCAAGTGATTCTCCTGCCTCAGCCTCCGAAGTATTTGGGATTACAGTTGTCCACCACCACACCTGGCTAATTTTCATATTTTTAGTAGATACGGGGTTTCACCATGTTGGCCAGGCTGGTCTCAAACTCTTGACCTCAGGTGATTGTCTGCCTCGGCCTCCCAAAGTTCTGGTATTACAGGTGTGAGCCACCATGCCTGGCCTATTTTTATAACTTTATTTACATCTCTCTTATTTCATGATTCTTTTTAGCTTGGCTCTTTTTCCTTTTTTTGAGATGGAGTCTTGCTCTTGTTGCCCAGGCTGGAGTGAAATGGCATGATCTTGGCTCACCACAACCTCCGCCTCCCGGGTTCAAGCAATTCTCCTGCCCCAGCCTCCTGAGTAGCTGGGATTAAAGGCATGCACCATCACGCCCAGCTAATTTTGCATTTTTAATAGAGACAGAGTTTCTCCATGTTAGTCAGACTGGTCTTGAACTCCCGACCTCAGGTGATCTGCCCACCTCAGCCTCCCAAAGTGCTTGGATCACAGGCGTGAGCCACCGTGCCCAACCCCTTTTTACCTTGCTTTATATATAACCTTTAAATAAGCTTTGAATTAGACAAAACTTTTTCACCTTTTTTAAAAGGACACACATTTTTTCAGAAAGAATGCTTTTCTACAATATAATTTTATTGGAAAATACCCAAATAATAAAATACCTATTACTTATTATTATTATTTTGAGACAGAGTCTCCCTCTGTCGCCCAGGCTGGAGTGCAGTGGTGCAATCTCAGCTCGCTGCAACCGCTGCCTCCCAGGTTCAAGCAATTCTCCTGTCTCAGCCTCCCAAGTAGCTGGGACTACAGGCACCTACCATCACACCCAGCTAATTTTTTTAATTATTATTTTTAGTAGAGATGAGGTTTCCTATGTTGGCCAAGCTGGTCTTGAACCCCTGACCGCCCACCTCGGCCTCCCAAAGTGCTGGGATTACAGGCATAAGCCACCACGCCCAGCCATATTATTTAATTTAATATAACTTTAGATTCTAAGTTATGACAAGTTTATCTACAACTATCCCGCTGTATTTACCTAACTATTTTATTTTAATTATTTACCTAGATTACTTATGAAAACTGTGATAGCCATCATTTAAAGTTATGGAACCACCACTGCAAAATTATAACTGAGACAGCAAAAAAGATCTGACCTAACTGACTTCATCTTGCTTCTAACCTCCAAGCTGTCCTTGTTCATTCCTGGGCATGGGCCAAACTAACTTTGGGAGGAACTTAGTTTATAGTTTAGCTTTGAAACAACGACATTAACAGTCCTTTCCCAAACAGATTTTAGAGCTCTTTTTCCTTAACGTAAATATGCACAAAGACCATATTACTTCTATTTTACATAAACTCTGGCAAGTAGAGGTGCCATGAAACCTATGGATTACTCGAAAGGGGGCCATTCTCCTTGTTTTCTCCTCGTTCTTAGATGATTTGTTTCCTACTTATTTTCCTAAAGGAGGAACTGAGCTTTAGCCTAAGGTTTTTGAGTGGTAGATTGATGTGTACTGCTTGTGGGCAGGACTCCACAGTGTGTCACCACTGAGTCGTTTCCACCCTCTTATGTATCTCAGTTTCTCTCTCCAGAGTTCTATGACCTCTGAGAGAGTTCAAAACGCTGGGTGATCAGCCCTCATATGCATTTCCTGGACAAGCTTTTTTTTTTTTTTTTTTTTTTTTGAGGCAGAGTCTCACTCCGTCACCCGCGCTGGAGTGCAGTGGCATGATCTCAGCTCACTGCAACCTCCACCTCCCAGATTCAAGTGATTCTCCTGCCTCAGCCTCCTGAGTAGCTGGGATTACAGGTACCTGCCACCACACCCAGCTAACTTTTGTATTTTTAGTAGAGACAGGGTTTCACCATGTTGGCCAGGTTGGTCTCAAACTCCTGATCTCAGGTGATCCGCCCTCCTTGGCCTCCCAAAGAGCTGGAATTACAGGTGTGAGCCACCACACCCGGCTGCCTTTTTCAAAATTAATTTTTGTTGGGGATTTCCCTGTAGGGCTACTGCACATCATCTGGGGGGTCAATCACCCAGACACTCCCATGAGCCCCCTGGTCACCCAGGGGCACCATTTGTCTGGCAGGAGCAAAATGCCCTTCTCTTTCGAACTGAGAAAACTCAGTTTCTCATTTACCTATGAAAACAACAGTTCAGTTCCTCATGCAAATGTTCACAGACAAGCCAAATCGAAATTAGTTTTGGGATAGAGAAGATCCTTTAGAATGCATCTCCAAACTAGAATTAGGATCCTTAAACAACGACTTCCTAGGAGGAAAAAAAAAAAAAAACAGCCGGGCACAGTGGCTCACGCCTGTAATCCCAGCACTTTGGGAGGCTGAGGTGGGAGGATCACCTGAGGTCAGGAGTTCAAGACCAGCCTGACCAACATGGAGAAACCCTGTCTCTACTAAAAATACAAAATTAGCCGGGCATGGTGGCACATGTCTGTAATCTCAGCTTCTCAGGAGACTGAGGCAGGAAAATTGCTTGAATCCAGGAGGCGGGGGTTGCAGCAAGCTGAGATCACGCCATTGTATTCCAGCCTGGGCAACAAGAGCGAAACTCTGTCTCAAACAACAACAACAACAACAACAACAACAACAACAACAACAGCCAAGACCACTTCCTGTAAACTGTGCTCAGCCACCCTTACCTTTCTAGCTCTCATCTGCCATTTCACATGCCAGGGTCAAATCCTATCACAGTACAAGGTCATGTCTGGTTACCTACAAAGCCAAAGAGGTCAGCTCATGTAATACAGGAAAACAGAGCTTTAGACCTAAGAAGAATCTGCCCAGGACTCTTGAAACACCACAAGGAAAACAGAACACCCCAAAAGGGATGAGTGGTGACTTTGTTCTGAATTCTTTAAAGGGGTTCAAGTTATTAGAAGCCTTCTCTAGATTTTCTGATACTACAGGTGGCAAAAAGGGAAGAAGATATAGGGCAGAAGAAAAGTAAATGAAAGAACATTTGATTTTTTAAGGAGGAAGCAAACACAGAAACCAAACACATGGGTTATTTTTTTTCCTCTTTTGTAGCTGCAAGGAATTTTAGCCAAATTAGAGAGGCTTTGGAATTCCCTCTTGGATTTGGCGAAGTCAGGTGGACTTGGTCCCTGAGTGCTCTAATGGTAAGGAGAAATTAAGACCAGCTGGTTGTTAAACTTTAGCCAAGACAATTCAGCTACTTACCTAGGGATGAGTTTCAGGCTGAAGACTGCTCTCTACCATCCTTGAAGCAGGAAAAACTTGAACTCGTCTTCCCTGCTGGGAGCGAGCTCAAACTCCATAAAGGAGCCTGCCTTTCATCATCAGCAAGAAATCTTGCATTCCTGTTGGAAGCAAGTAAAACCAAAAAATAAAATAAAATAAAATAAAGGTGTGGGGAGAGTTGTACAGCAAAATAAACTTTAGATCTCAACCAAATTTTGGGAGATCAGGGGTCCTCTGGAGGGTGTGCTCCCACACCTCAGCAATTTGTCCTATTGGTTTAAGCCATAAGGTTAGGTCATGCTGGTACCAAGCACCGATAGGAACTTCGTCAAAGGTCAGGTGCACCTCCACTCAGAATCCCTTCGTGGCTACCAAAATGTGAACCCGGAATATGTTAGACCGGCTTCAGTTAATGTAGATAGTTTATTTTGCCAAGGTTGAGGGCACACACCCATGACACAGCCTCAGGAGGTCCTGATGACATGTGCCCAAGGTGGTCAGAGCACAGTTTAGTTTTATCATTTTAGGGAGACATGAGACATCAATCAGCATACATGAGATGAACATTGGTTCAGCCTGGAAAAGGGGACAACTCAGAGCAAAGGTGGGGCAACTCGAAGCAGGGAGGGGGCTTCTAGGTCATAGGTAGATAAGAGAAAAACAGTTGCATTCTTTTGAGTTTCTGATTGGCCTCTCCAAAGGAGGCAAGCAGATATGCATTTATCTCAGTAAGCAGGTGATTTTTAATAGAATGGGAGGCAGGTTTGCCCTAAGCAGTTCCCAGCTTGACTTTACCTTTCATTTAGTGATTTTGAGGCCTCAAGATTTATTTTCCTTTCATAGCTATGATAAAAAAAATACAGACAATAACAAGCATTGGGGAGGATGTAGAAAAATTACAACCTCTGTACATTGCTGATTTTTTTTAATTAACAGAGAAAATTTTATGTATTGTGTAGAACACGATGTTTTGAAGTATATATACATTGTGGAATAGTTAAATCTAGCTAATTAACAAATGTGTTACCTCACATAATTATCACTTTTGTGGTGAGAACACTTATCATCCTCTCCATTTACCTTTTTTTCTTTTTTCAGACAAGGTCGTGCTCTGTTGCCCACGCTGTAGTGCACTGGTATGATCATAGCTCACTGCAGCCTCAACCTCCCTGGGCTGAAGCAATCCTTCCACCTCAGCCTCCTGAGTAGCAGGGACTACAGGTGTGCACCGTGACATCTGACCACTCTATTTGCATTTTTTTAGTACACTATATTGTCATTAACTGTAGTCACCATGCTGTATAATAGGTCTCTAAATGGTAAGAAATTAAACATAATTATGATATGATCCAGCAATTTCACTCCTAGGTATGAAAAAATTGAACTGTTCACACACAAACTTGTATATGAACATTTATAGCAGCATTATTTATAATAGCCAAAAAGTGGAAACAACACAAGTGTCCATCAACTGATGAGTGTATTAACAAAATGTGTTATATCCAAACAGTGGAATATTACTCAGCCATAAAAAGAATGACACATTGATACATGCTACTAATGCAGGATTTTTCTTGGCCCCTTTGCCAGGTTTGAAGCAGCAGACATCCCATCTGCTTGGCCCACTGAGCCATGTCTGGCTTGCACTCCAGCCCATGGCTCCTGCTGCTGCTGCTGTGACTACATGCTCAGCCCCTGGCAGGAGGGGATGTGTGAATGAGTGAGTACGGGATCTGACCAGCCATTCCAAACTTCAGCACAGGAGTGGGCTCCATGCAGGGCGTGCAGCTGGATGAGGTGTGTCCTGCCACATCCCAAGGGGATGCAGTGGTGCCCAGGCAAGGGTGCCCACAACCCTGAAGCCCCAGAAGGGGTGTTACAATGTGCTAATTAGCTCATTTAGTCCCACCTTCTGCAGCCTGATGGACAGCAGTGTGTTAACAGCTTGGACAGGCCCTTGCCCAGCTCTGGCCCTTGGCTCCGGGGCTGGCTTGGTCCTGCCATTTCTTCCTGTGGTATTGGGAGGCTGCCCTCTGCTGGTGGAGGGAAGAGGGCTACAGTGTTTACAGCCTTCTGAGTACCTGCACTTGGTGGGTCCCGAATTCTTGTCCCACATCCAAGAAGAATGAGGTCATGCTGACAATTGAAGGGTGATGAGGGCGGAGAATTTTATTGAGCGACAAAACAGCTCTCAGCAGAGAGGGGACAGGAAGGTTGGGTCATCTCCCCAGCATGGCTGAATCTGGGGGTTTTTATAGGCACAGGATGGGGAAGGGGAGGGCCATAGGTAGTATTGGAAAAGGTAACATTTGATTGGTTTAAAAGCATTATTCAGAAAGAACCAATCAGGAAAGGGTGGGCAAACAGGAACAGAAATTCTCACTCAGGGTCGCAGGTTTCATCTAGAACCAGCAGTCCAATCTTTCAGCCTTCAGACTATGTTGGGCTTGAAGGTGGGGTTCACCAAGGACCCGCCCCTAACTGCCTAGGCATTTGTCTGCCTCCTGCTGCTACCACTACAGTGTAGATGAACCTTGAAAACAGAAGAAGCCAAACAGAAAAGCCTTCTTATTATGATTCTATTTACATGAAATGTCTATTTATAGGAAATGCCTGTGAATAGGCAAATCCATACAGAAAGGAAGTAGATTTGTGGTTGCTAGGGGTTGGAAAAGGCGGGCATGGGAGGTGATTGCTAATGGATATGGGGAGTCAGACATAAATAGTTAAGATGAAATCATACTGGAGTAGAGTGGGCTCTTAATCAAATCTGACTCGAGTTCTTATAAAAAGAGGAGCCCCCAATGTGAAGATACAGAAACACAACACAAAGAGAAGATAGCCATGTGAAGAAGAAGCAGAGATTGCAGTTATGTTGCCATAAGCAGAGGAATGTCTGGGGCTAGCAGAAGCTAGAAGAAGCAAGGAAACATCCTCCCTTAGAGGTTTGGGGAGGAGCATGGTCTTGCCAACACCTTGCTTTTGGACTTTTAGCTTTCAGCACTGTGAGGGAATAAATTTCTGTTGCCTAAAGCAAGTTAGTTTGTGGTACTTAGTTATGGCAGCTGTGGGAAACTCATTGAGATTTATATCTCAATTTTTTTTTTTTTTAGAGACAGTCTTGCTCTGTCATCTAGGCTGGAGTGCAGTGGTGCTATCTCGGCTCACTGCAACCTCTGCCTCCCGGGTTCAAGTGATTCTCCTGCCTCAGCCAACTGAGTAGCTCGGATTACAAGCATGTGCCACTATGCCCACCTAATTTTTGTAGAGACGGGATCTCACCATGTTGGCAGGCTGGTCTCGAACTCCCTACCTTAAGTGATCCACCTACCTTGGCCTTCCGAAGTGCTGGGATTGCAGGCATGAGCCACCATGCCTGGCTTATGTCTAAAGTTCTGAAAAAGGAACCAGTTGAAAAGAAGTTAGGAGAGCAGGCTATACTTGGCACATAGTTGTCACTCAAAACATGTGAACATGGTACACTTTGATGGAAGGAAAGGTACTGGAAACAGTGGCTTGCTTAGGTAGATCAGTTTTTAGCAATCTTTATTGCTAAAAAATCAGTCCTATCAGCAGACTGACATCCTATCTTTTTAGTCATCTTACTTAGTAATGCTATTCCAAATCCCAAAACACAAAAGATTTTGTGTTACTTTTTGTCTCTGCCTATTGACCATGGTATGGCGGTGCATTCCACTGTGCGATCTTAGGAAAGCCACTTTCTTATCTGGGGTTTAAATTTCCTCACCTACAAAATGTTCTTCCTACTTCATATTTGAATAATGAGGATTAAATGAAATAGTGTATTTGAAAACACTTGGAATTCCAACTACAGAGACTTACTCTTCCAATACTACAGATTGTGGTTATCTATCTAAATTAAGCTTTACACAGAAGTCTTAATTAAGATGACCTTAAGTCCCTGTTTACCAAACATTCCTGATTGTAAGAACCATCTGGAGATACTTATTATAAATTCCAGACCCTTAGGGCTCACTCCAGAACTACTCAATTAGAATCTTCAGAGAAGAGGCATGAAACTCTTATTTTTAACAAGGGCCCCATGTGACTCTTATGATCTCAAAAATAGAGAGCTCTTCCCTGTCAATAGCTGTTCAAATGTAGTGTGGGAGAAACATCTGAAAAGCTTGTCAAAAAAAAGAAGTGGCAGGAAATTAAAAACAAGTGCCTGGAAGAAAAAATTAAATGCCAGAAAGTAACGAAGTGTTAAAACAAACAATGGGGTTGTGCCAAGCGGACACCAGGGCCACCAGAAGGGGCACCCAAAAGGCCAAAACTGGAAAATGTGAGTATTGAATTATAACTCAAAGTGTAAAATAAACGTCTATAAGTCTCTCCTGATATAAATGAATAAATGATGGAAATGGACCAATGTCCCATGCAGAATTCCAGATAATTTGTGTAAATATTCTACCCTCCAGGAGGTTAAACTGAACTCCCCACCCCTTACGTGTGGGCTGCACGTGGTGATTTCCCACCAAAGAATACATATGGAAAGGGGAGAGGAAAAAGAATACTGTGGAGAAATGACAGAACTACCTTAGTGTACACTTGTTACGTGATAAGAACGGCACTTTGTGGTCTTTTTCCCAAAAACCCATAACCCCAATCTAATCATGAGAAGAACATCAGACAAACCCAAGTTGAAGGGCATTCTATAAAAAATACCTGACCAGGCTGGGTGCAGTGGCTCACACCTGTAATCCCAGCACTTTGGGTGGCCGAGGCGGGCGCATCACCTGAGGTCGGGAGTTCAAGACCAGCCTGACCAACATGAAGAAACCCTGTCTCTACTAAAAAAAAAAAAAAATACAAAATTAGCCAGGCATGGTGGCACATGCCTGTAATCCCAGCTACTCGGGAGGCTGAGGCAGGAGAATAGCCTGAACCTGGGAGGCAGAGGTTGGGGTGAGCCATTTCGTCACTGCACTCCAGCCTGGGCAACAAGAGCAAAACTCCGTCTCAAAACAAAAACAAAAACAAAAAACCTGACCAGTACTTTTCAAAACTGTTTAGGTCATAAAAAAACAAGGAAAGTCTGGGACCAGACACGGTGGCTCATGCCTGTAATTCCAACACTTCGGGAGGCCAAGACAGGAGGGTCACTTGAGGCCAGGAGTTCAAGACTAGCCTGGACAATATAACAAGATCTCACCTCTACAATCAAAAGATTCTCCTGGGCTGGTCTGGGTGGCTCATGCCTGTAATCCCAGCACTTTGGGAGGCTGAGGCGGGCGGATCACTTGAAGTCAGAGTTCAAGACCAGCCTGGCCAACATGGTGAAACCCGGTCTCTACTAAAAATACAAAGTTAGCCAGGCATGGTGGCAGGCAGCTGTAGTCCCAGCTACTCCAGAGGCTGAGGCAGGAGAATCTCTTGAACCTGGGAGGCAGAGGTTGCAGTGAGCTGAGATCGTGCCACTGCACTCCAGCCTGGGAGACAGAGTAAGACTCCTTCTCAAAAAGAAAAAGAAGAAAAAAAAAAGATTCTCCTGGCATAGTGGCACACGCCTGTAGTCCCAGCTACTCCAGAGGCTGAGGTGAAAGGATTGCTTGAGTCCAGGAGTTCAAGGTTACAGTGAGCCATGATTACATCACTGCGCTTCAGCCTGGGCAACAGAAGGAGACCCTATTTCAAAAAACAACAGCAAAAGACTTATGACAAAAACAAGGAAACTCTAAAAAACTGTCATAACCAAGAGAAGCCTAAGAAGGCATGATGACTAAATGTAGCATGGTATCCTAGATGGGATCCTGGAATAGAAAAAGGAGATTAGGTAAGAACTAAGAAAATGTGAATAAAATATGAACTTTAGTTAACAAGAAAGTATCAATATCGGTTCAGTAGTTGTGACAAATGTACCATACTAGTAGTGTAAGATGTTAATAACGGGAAACTGGGTGTGTGTTATATGGAAACTCTGTACTATCTTCACAATTTTTCTGTAAAACTATTCTAAATGTTAATCTTTATTAAAAAAAAAAGAAATTCTGAATCACGACACTAAGTTAAGGTCCAATAATTTGCATTTTCTTTTTCTAGAGACGGAGGCTCGCTATGTTGCCCACACTGGAGTGCAGTGGCTATTCAGAGGTGTGATCTGTGATTGCACACTAGAGCCTCGAACTCCTGAGCTCAAGCAATCTTCCTGCCTAGCTTCCTGAGTAGCTGGGACTACAGGCACACAGCACCAGACCCAGCCAATAATTTACATTTCTAATCAGCACTTGTTTCTCAACTCCCTTCTTCTGATGGGTGGCCACAAGCCCATTCCAAAGTCAGCTCCCTATCTGGCCTTCAGTCTAAAGTAGAACAACTGTGAGGACGTCTGGCCACAAAGTTCGCTGATTAACACTGTAACAGGTATTTGCAAAGTAGGTCATCTCAGCCTCTGTTCACCTGCGTTTTTAGGGATTAGTCAGAGGAACAGGTAACCCTGTTTCAGATCACCAGCAGGAAAAGGCGTGGTAAAATAGAAAAGCAGATAGCTGGTTTCTATTTGGGGAGTAACACCCATCTTAATGGGTGTCAAAACAGCTTAGTCACTTCTATTTTGTTTATAGTGCTCCCTCTCCAAGTACCACTTCCTTGGGCTCCATCCCAGATAAAAGAAATCAAGTGCCAAAGCACTACCTCACAAAATGAGTTGCTGAAGACTTCCATGATAAATAGGTTGTTCCTGAGCCCCTGTTTCCAATAGACATTTCTCCAATCTTTTTTATTTTTTATTTTTTCTTGAGACGGAGTATCGCTCTGTCGCCAGGCTGGAGTGCAGTGGCGCGATCTCGGCTCACTGCAAGCTCCGCTTCCCGGGTTCACGCCATTCTCCTGCCTCAGCCTCCCAAGTAGCTGGGACTAAAGGCGCCCACCACCACGCCCGGCTAATTTTTATACTTTTAGTAGAGACGAGGTTTCAGCATGTTGGCTAGGCTGGTCTCAATCTCTTCACCTCGTGATCCACCCGCCTCGGCCTCCCAAAGTGCTGGGATTAGAGATGTGAGCCACGGCGCCTGGCCCATTTCTCCAGTCTTGATCCTCAGCAAGTCACATCCCTAACGCTTTGTCTGTTCTCTTATACATATAACATTGGTGCCTCTTGTAGGTGAGAAGACTGTGGCATTGAAGAGGATACAGCACTGTTTAGTTAAGTGATCATAAAGATCTATGCATCACAGACTAATGATCCCTGGTAATTTGTGCAAGTTTATAAAAAACTCAGGATCGGCCGGGCGCGGTGGCTCACGCCTGTAATCCCAGCACTTTGGGAGGCCGAGGCGGGCGGATCACGAGGTCATGAGATTGAGACCATCCTGGCTAACACGGTGAAACCCCGTCTCTACTAAAAATACCAAAAAAAAAAAAAAAAATTAGCCGGGCGTAGGGGCAGGCGCCTGTAGTCCCAGCTACTGGGGAGGCTGAGGCAGGAGAATGGCGTGAATCCGGGAGGCGGAGCTTGCAGTGAGCCGAGATCCGGCCGCTGCATTCCAGCCTGGGCGACAGAGCGAGACTCTGTCTCAAAAAAACAAAACAAAACACTCAGGATCCAGGAGAGAAAACCGGCAGGGAAAACAGGGTAGATCTCAGATCTGGAAGGACAAAGAATACTGCCGGGAGTTAGGTTCTTTTGAAGACCTTGAAAAACATACAACCACAAATGTCAGGTGATATTATTTTTCATCACGTGGTCATTGCCACATGGGACGTGTGTGTATCTCCATGGTTACCTTCCCTTGCCAGAACTATAATGCTTTTTTTTCTACCATACTCTTTCTCTAAGGACAGGAAAAGACTTCCTACTCTTTGGTGTTTACACCTATACCATAATTCTTTGTGTTCTCAGCTACTGTGTTGCTCGGTCAACCTACACACAAGGGTCTCTTCATCTTTGCACAGTCCTTCTGTTTGCTTAACCACTTGTATTATTACTCACAAAGCTTCCCTCCCCTTCATTCTCACTGTTCTGTTCAGAATCTAGAAGTAGACAACTGATTTCACCACTGATTCACAATGACCTTGAGTGAGATCCATTGCTAATTAGGAATAATCATATCTGTGAAAAGCGTATCCTTTGAACTCAAAAAACAACTACAACAGAAATTTCAGCACCTATTGTGTGCAATGCACTGTGGCAATACAAGAAAGTTCCAGCTTCGAAAGAGCACTAAACTTTAGCGCCATTAGATCTGGATTCTAATCCTAGATCTGCCACTGACAGATTTTGTTAGCTTGGGCAAGTCGGCCTCCTTGGCCTCAGTTTCTTCTCTGAAGAGTAGTTGGGCACATTGCAACCACCTGCTTCAGCCGGCACAAGATCCACAGTTTTACCAGTGAAAGTTCTGTGCCATGTGAAACTTCTCAGTACCAGGTAAGCCACATGGTCAGACCCCCCACTGGACAGGCTATCTGAAATCCTTTCTGGCTCTGATTCTTTTGGGTCTATGCTTCAGGTTCTACTCAAGGCATGCTGTGTATGCTCTTGGAGAGTGTGGACTGAGTCACAGGGAGGGAGTGGAGTGGCTGTATGCAAAGAAGCTGGAGGCATCCTGCCTCCTGACCTGTGACTCACATGGGATGCTGCAGGACCTCATTCCTAACATCTCATAGGAAGAGATCAGCTGAGAATGGTACATTCAGGCAGGAGACATTCTTGGGTTTTCCAGTGGAAAAGAAATTTAAAAACAATTGACTAATGAGAGGAATGTGTAGCAAATGTTGAAGCTGCCAGCATTCTTGCAAGTGAGCCAATGACCTTTTAAGCTACATCTACAACTGACTAGTTTCTTGGCCATCATCCCAATGAAGGCTCCTTTCCCAGTTTAGACTGTATGGAGATCTGGCTTGGCAGTAAGATTTTTAGCATCCTCAGATACAGATTTATTTCAGCATGAAATCACATTAAATCAGCTTTCTAATAAAGGCCTCAAAAAACAAAAAAGATGGCTGGGTGTGGGGGCTCATGCCTGTAATCCCAACACTTTGGGAGGCAGAGGCAGGTGGATCACCTGAGGTCAGGAGTTCCAGACCAACCTAAAACCCCACCTCTACTAAAAAAAACTCCACAAAAATTAGCCGGATATGGTGGCACGCACCTGTAATTTCAGCTACTCGGGAGGCTGAGGCAGGAAAATCGCTTGAACCTAGGAGGCAGAAGTTGCAGTGAGCCGAGATCACACCATTGCACTCTAGCTTGGGTGACAGAGCAAGACTCCATCTCAAAAAAAAAAAAAGACAGAGTGAGTGACTGTCATGGCTGGTGTTGACAATGAATCTCTTGTCCTATTTTTATGACTTTCAAGAAAAGGATCCTAGGATGACTTGGATCAAGTGGGAGACAGCTTGACACAAGGTCTTGAGCAGATCTGCAAGGGAGTGCAGTTGCTGTCAGCTGACCCAGAACTGACTCTGCAAGAGATGCACTTTGTTACAGATTTCTGTTTAATTTAGAGGCAAACTTCACAATCACCTTGTACATTTTCTGTGTGACTGGTTTCATTTTGGCTTTATGCTTAAGTCAACTCATTTCAATCTCACCTCCTAGAATAATTTTTGCCCAATTGACTTCTCCTCAGTCATTCCTTCTTAAGCAGCTAGATCCAAAACACAGCCCAAATCATTGTTGAGAGGAGATAGAGTGTTCATGGACAGAGTCAAAAGAGCCGATTGAACACAAACTATTTAAGGAACTAAGGAACAAATCAAGGAACTTCTCCAATTCAGCAAATTAAGAAGACAGCAGTTACTCAAGGGCTTCAGCACAAATCAAGTTAAACTGGTTTAAGAAGTATTGTGTCAAATACTAACAACTTCCCCAACCAAATTTACTCCTAACCCTTTTCTGCTAGCTCAACTTTAGTACAACCTGAGAATATTAGCAAAGGAAACTTAGCCAAAAGCTCATGAGTTAATTATCTGGAGACTAATTATGACTCAAATGAAAATTCCTGTTTACATATAACCAAGATCTAGTCACATGAATATCTACAGAAGATATTTTTGGTGATGCATGGTCACCATGGAAGAGACACCCTAAATAAGAAGGCTCCAGGCACGTGACTTGAAATTCTTTCAGTTGAAGGGTATTATATGTTACCTAATGGACTGTGAAGAAATTTAAAAATGTCGTTTGCTTTGTGCAGCCAGGCAGGCAGCCAAGATTCTCATAATAGGCAAGATTGAGCCACCTGCCCTATCCCCTGGCCTTTGAATTTGTTAAGTCCTCATTCGCGGGGCAGGGGGAGGGGTGGGGGGAGACTTTGACTTCTTTAAATCCTTCCTGAGACAGTTTCTGACTGAAGGTCAGATGACACCAAAGAGATTCAATCAAAGCTGTCAATCAGAATCACTAAACTCTTGGTTGGGCTTGCCCTGTGCGAGCCAGATAGCAGTGCTGCCCACACAGGAGCCATTCTCTGGGCACCCACTGTGTGCTGGGGACCGTCAGCTCTGACCCTACACAAACCCCTCCCCACTATTTTTTCCTGTCAGACAAGATGGAGAGTTTGTAGATGTGGTGAGTTCACGTGAAAGTCTCGCTTTTGTCAGGGGTTGTCTTGTGTTTTGTGTTTCATTTTACTCTCCCTCTCATCTCCCCACCACCCCCGCTTTTTTGTTGTTAATTAGTGTGGGGGTTTTTTTGTTTTTGTTTTTGTTTTTGAGACAAGGCCTTGCTCTGTCGCCTAGGCTGGAGTGCAGTGGCGTGATCATAGCTCACTGCAGCTTGAACTCCTGGGCTCAAGTGATCCTCCTGCCTCAGCTTCCTGAGTAGCTGGTACTACAGGCACAAGCCCCCGTGTCTGGCTAATTTTTTATGAGTTTTGTAGATACAGGGTCTCACTACGTTGCTCCAGTTGGTCTCAACCTCCTGGGCTCGAGTTGTGTTTTTAATGGTAAAGCTATGTATATTAAACCGATCCTGGTCCTCAGGAGTTCTGTTTGCTATCCCATTCTAGTTCTCTGAAAGCAGGAATTTTTGTTTCTTTAAGTTATTCATCCTGATATTAATTTGCACCCCCTACTTTGTTCCACTCTAAATCTAATGAAAATCTAAGGCACCATTTTGTAGAGAGAGAGAAAAAAAATAAGATTCAAGGTTATGCCTACTAGGGACAAGGAAGTCGGGATCTATCCAGACTAGAAAAATGGCATTTACACAGAGTGTATCGGACCCACACATTCTAGGACATGTCATGTGGAATTTCTGTTGCCACCAAAAACCTTAGAGCGCCAGTTCAAGAAGAGGAAAGATGTCCCCACTTAAGCTTCCATTGTGGGCAACATAGCATTGCATCTCACCTACATGATAAACAATAAAACGTTTATCCTCTATAGGGAGAAGAATTGGAAATTACACAACCAAAAAAATGACAGGCCATGCATGGTGGCTCATGCCTGTAATCCCAGCATTTTGGGAGGCTGAGGCAGGAACATCGCTTGAGGCCAGACTGAGCAACATAGTGAGACCTCATCTTTACAAAAAAAATTTTTTTGAATTAGCTGGATGTGGTGGTGGTCCTAGCTACTTGGGAGGCTGAGGTGGGAGGATCACTTGAGCTTGGAAGGTAAAGACTGCAGTGAGCCATGACAGTGCCACTGCACTCCAGCCTGGGGTGACAGAACTAGACCCAATTTCAAAACAAAAACCCAATTGACACACACACATACACACACACACAAAATGGCAAAAGCCCGCAATAATTGTTTCCCTTTGTATGCTTTTTACCACTTTACCAATCATCTTTGAAGAACTTTTTTTTTTTTCTGTCACATGGGAAGGAGACAGGGTCTCATTTTGTTGCCCAGGCTGGAGTGCAGTGGTGCAATGTCAGCTCACTGCAACTGCCACCTCCTGGGCTCAAGCAATCCTCTCACCTCATCCTCCTGAGCAGCTGGGACTATAGGCATGTGCCACCATGCTTGGTTAATGTTTTAACTTTTCATAGAGACAAGGTTTCACTGTATTGTCCAGGCTGGTCTTGATCTTCTGGGCTCAAGTGATCCTCTGGCCTCGGCCTCCCAAAGTTCTGGGATTGCAAGCGTGAGCCACTATGCCCAGTTTCAAAGAACTTATGTGTCCTAATCTGTGTTGCTGTAAAGGAATATCCGAGGCTAGGTACTTATTTTAAAAAGAGGTTTATTTTGTTCACAGTTCTGTAGGCTGTACGAGAAGCACGGTGCCAGCATCTGCCTCTGGTGAGGGCCTCAGGCAGAAGTCAAGGGGAAGCTTTTGCAATAACTAATAGGGTGAGAACTCACTCATTACCATGAGGACAGCAGTAAGCCATTCATGAGGGATCCACTCCATGACCCAAACACCTTCCACTAAGCCCCACCCACCACTATCACTGGGATCAAATTGCACATGAGGTATGGAGGGTCAAATATCCAAAATATAGTATTATAGTACATATGGATCTGATAACGATAACATTTTCCTTTATTATAGCACTGTTAAATTATAGTGATATGTTTCCAATCTTTAAATGAATGTGTCTACGAAGTTGGTATAAAATCTTCAGCAAATTGAAGAACCTCCATTCTACTCTAAGTTTGCTGAGAGTTCTTGCTTTTTTTTTTTTTGAGACGGAGTCTCACTCTGTCACCCAGGCTGGAGTGCAGTGCCACGATCTCAGCTCACTGCAACGTTTGCCTCTCGGGTTCAAGCGATTCTCCTGCCTCAGCCTCCTGAGTAGCTGGGATTACAGGCCCATGCCACCATGCCTGGCTAATTTTTCTATTTTTCTTTAGTAGAGATGGGGTTTCGGCCAGATGTGGTGGCTTATGCCTGTAATCCCAGCACTTTGGGAGGCTGAGGTAGGCAGACCATGAGATCAGGAGTTCGAGATCAGCCTGACCAACAGGGTGAAACCCCATCTCTACTAAAAATACAAAAATTAGCCGAGTGTGGTGGTGCGTGCCTGTAATCCCAGTTACTCAGGAGGCTGAGACAGGAGAATCTCTTGAACCCAGGAGACAGAGGTTGCAGTGAGCCAAGATTTAGCCACTGCACTCCAGCCTGGGTGACAAAGTGAGACTCCATCTCAAAAAAAAAAAAAAAGAAAAAAAAGAAATGGGGTTTCACCATGTTGGCCAGGCTGGTCTTGAACTCCAAACCTCAGGTGATCTGCCCACCTTGGCCTCCCAAAGTTCTGGGATTACAGGCTTGAGCCACCGTACCCAGCCTCTGAATTTCTTTAATACTTAGCTTTAATTCATTAATTTTTTTTGAAAACCTGCAACAAAAAGTTGTGATTATATTTTATTTTATTTTATTAATTTATTTATTTTTTCGAGACAAGGTCTGGTTTTATTGCCCAAGCTGGAGTAGAGTGGCATGATCTCAGCTCGCTGCAACCTCCACCTCCCAGGCTGAAGCCATCCTCCCACCTCAGTCTCACATAGTAGCTGGGACCACAAGCATGTGCCACCACCTCTGGCTAATTTTTGTATTTTTTTTGTAGAGACGGGGTTTCGCCATGTTACCCAGGCTGGTCTCTAACTCATGAGCTCAAGCAATCCACCCACCTCAGCCTCCCAAAGTGCTAGGATTACAGGTGTGAGCCACCACACCCGGCCCAAAAGTTGTGATTTCAAATTTTAAAAACAGCTAATAGGCTGGTCCGAGTGCAGTGGTGTTTACAACTAATTGATCACAACTAGTTACAGATTTCTTTGTTCCTTCTCAACTCCCACTGCTTCACTTGACTAGCCTTTAAAATAAGTTATGGCTTCTCTACAAAAAATTTAAAAATTAGCCAAAAAATAAAATAAAATAAATAAGTTAATTAATGAAAAACCAAACACACAGAAAAACAGTTAATATTGTTTTAATACTGTTAAACAGTTAAAACAGAAAGTCATAAGGTAAAAATTTGTAGAAAACAATAACCATTGTACAAAAACAAAGTGTCTCTGGATTCACCGAATGCTGTTTCTAAGTGCCAGAAACAAATACTGTTGCACACATAGGGATGAGAGTGTACACTGCGTTCTGTGCACCCAAGCATCCTGAATGCTGAAGTAGACTGTATTTACTTGTGCTAAAGCAAACTAAATATGCCCAGGAAAGGACTCTGTACTTCTATATTTGAGTCCTTGTGGATGAACTGTAACCTAGCTTAATAATTAGACAAGATTGAAAACCTAATTTAGGAGTATGCACCTGTAACAATAGCTAAGTCTTGGCCAATCCCAGCGGCAGTACTTCTACCATTCATACACTACTGAGTGTTTAAATTGTGTTCAAATATGGCAAACGCCAAGCTGTAACCAATCCAGCCATTCTGTACCTCACTTCCAATTTCTGGAGTCATCTCCCTTTTTTTGGTCTCTAAATCTTCTTCCACCACGTGGCTGCGCCAGAGTCTCTGTGAATCTGCTGTGATTCTGGGGGCTGCCCAATTAGGGAATGTGTTCATTGCTCAATTAAATTCCTTTAGCCTGGCACGGTGGCTCATGCCTGTAATCCCAGCACTTTGGGAAAAGGAGGTGGGTGGATAACTTGAGGTCAAGAGTTCGAGACCAGCCTGGCCAATATGGTGAAACACTGTCTCTACTGAAAATACAAAAATTAGCCGGGCATGGTGGTGCATACCTGTAATCTCAGCTACTTGGGAGGCTGAGGCACAAGAATCGCTTGAACCCGTGAAGAAGAGGTTGCAGTGAGCTGAGATCACGCCATTGCACTCCAGCCTGGGTGACGGAGTGAAACTGTGTCAAAAACAAAACAAACAAACAAACGAAAAAACAAAACAAAACAAAAAACCTTTAAATTTAATTCAGCTGAAGTTTTTCTTTTCTCACTTGTCACTTCCTTCTGGAGAACACAGAACATCAATAAGGGTCTGGTGAGATATAACCAGTGAAGCTATGCAGGTATTTCTTGTGAAAGATGGCAGAGCTATTTCCAATATACAGATTATATGGATTCCTTGCCTCCACACAGGACAAAGCTCTTTGCTTCCTCACTCAAGAAATCTGAAGAAATTGTGGTTGATAGGAAGTATATCAATTAACTGGAAAAATGCCTTGCCTTTGGCATTCCAGTTGATAGCTAAGAGAAGTCACTGGAGACCTCATAAGCTGGAAGTTTTTCTGATCAATCTCACAAGTCTGGTATGCCCTGCCAGGATCACATTTTGAGTCTGTTCATGGGGCTCCACCCTCTCTTTGCTTCCCATAAGAGAACTGAAACCCTCTGCCTTTCCTCCACAGCCACAGGGGATTTTTATCCCCTCTCTCCCACTGCTCTTTCCCCTTCTCCCATCGAGTAGTCTCTGCTTCTAAGCTTGCCTTTTATTCACTCAAGGGCAATGTGTAAAGTGGAGTGACCTCCTGCCAAGATCCAAGACTTCGGAGAAGACTGGTCTCCAACGTGAGGAAGGTTGGAGAGCTGAGATGGTGGGTGCACCCCGTAGCACTGCAGTGGAGAGGAGACATGTTTCTGGCCTCCCAACTTGGATGTGTCCATGTCTTTTCCCAGAAAATATGCTTACACACAATGATTAGTCTCAAACTATCAGTACAGCCTTATACTTTGGGGACGTTAAATGCAAGTATTAATATACCAGAAGCTGGAAGCACATGCCTAACACAGTCTATAGTGCAGCATTGCAGTCCAGTGTGTGAACCCACTTAAAACCCAATCGCCACTTGGAAGACTGTGTAAGAAAATGCTTTCCAAGCCCTAAATCTTAGAAAAGTAAAGCAGAGAATCACAAATAAATGACTCCCTAGTACCTTTACTCTTTTTTTTTCTTTTTTGGAGACAGGGTCTCACTGTGTCTCCCAGGCTGGAGCACAGTGCCACAATCATGGCTCACTGCGGCCTTGCAAGGAGATCCTCCTGGCTCAGCCTCCCAAGTAGCTGGGACTACAGGTATGCACCACGATGCCCAGCTAAGTTTAATTTTTTGTTGTTGTTGTGACAAGGTCTTGCTATGTCACCCTGGCTGCTCTCAGACTCCTGGCCTCAAGTGATCCACCTGCCTCGGCCTCCCAAAGTGCTCTGATTACATGCATGAAGCATCGCACCCAAATTGACCTCTACTTTTACTCTTAAACTGACCTGAGCATCTACAGTTTGTTTGCTGAGGTAAATGTGCTCACTTTATGCACTGTCCACTGTATATACATTTCTACCTCAAAGGATTAACTTACATAAATTTCAGAATTTATTTAGAAAAGTTTTGATAGGCCGGGTGCGGTAGCTCATGCCTGTAATCCCAGCACTTTGGGAAGCCAAGGCAGGCGGATCATGAGGTCAGGAGTTCGAGACCAGCCTGACCAATATGGTGCAATCTCATCTCTACTAAAAATACAAAAATTAGCCGGGCATGGTGGCAAGTGCCTGTAATCCCAGCTACTCAGGAGGTTGAGGCAGGAGAATCGTCTGAACCCAGGAGGCGGAGGTTGCAGTGAGCTGAGATCACGCCACTGTACTCCAGCCTGGGCGACAGAGTGAGACTCCGTCTCAAAAAAAAAAAAAGAAAAAGAAAAGAAAAGTTTTGATAATCCTTAGTGACAGTAAAGGTGTTCAGAAACTGGCACTCACATATGCCACTGGTGAGAGTGTAAATTGCTACAACATATTGGAAGCCAATTAAGTAATACCAAAAAAAAAAAAAAAGGCCTATAAGCAATCTAAATATACACTGTTATGGCTCTGGTTAAATCAGTAATCCAGGGCCAGGCACAGTGGCTCATGCCTGTAATCCCAGCACTTTGGGAAGCTGAGGCAGGCAGATCGCTTGAGCTTGCAAATTTGAGACTGGCCTGGGCAACATGGCGAGACCTCATCTCTACCAAAAATACAAAAATCATCTGGGCATGGTGGTGTACACCTGTGGTCCCAATTACTTGGGAGGCTAAGGTGGGAGGATTGCTTGAGCCCAGGAGGTGGAGGCTGCAGTGAGCCCAGATCATGCTACTGCACCCCAGCCTGGGTGACAAAGCAAGACTCTTATCTCAAAAAAAAAAAAAAAAAAAAAGTAATGCAAACTTTGGAATAATATGCAATTCTTTTTTAAAAGGTAGCAGATTGATTGTACGGATATGTGAAAATGCCCAACATACACTTAATTGTATTTTTATTTTATTTTATTTTATTTATTTTTGAGATGGAGTCTCGCTCTGTATCCCAGGCTGGAGTGCAGTGGTGCAGTCTCAGCTCACTGCAACCTCTGCCTTCTGAGTTCAAGTGATTCTCCTGTCTCAGCTTCCCGAGTAGCTGGGATTATAGATGCAAGCCACCATGCCTGGCTAATGTTTGTATTTTTAGTAGAGACGGGGTTTTGCCATGCTGGCCAGGCTAGTCTCAAACTCCTGATCTCAAGTGATCCGCCCGCCTCGGCCTCCCAAAGTGCTGGGATTACAGGAGTGAGCCACCGTGCCTGACCCTTTTTTTTTTTTTTTTTTGAGACGGATTCTTACTCTGTTGTCCAGGCTGGAGTGCAGTGGCACAATCTCAGCTTACTGCAACCTACTCCCGGCTAATTTTTGTATTTTTAGTAGAGATGGGGTTTCAACATGTTGGCCAGGCTGGTCTCGAACGCCTGACCTCAAGTGATCCACCTGCCTTGGCCTCCCAAAGTGCTAGGATTACAGGCAAGAGCCACCACGCCTGGTCTTAATTTTTTAAAGTTGCAGAATAGAATGCATATTATACTCTTATTTATGATTTTTAAAAACAGATTATACATATATATTTATTTGTATGTTTGTTGAAGCATATGCTTTTCTAAACGTAGGAATTTTCTAGAAGAATATATCTGAAATTATTAATGGTGGTTAAGAACAGGGACCAAGAAATCACCTTATTATTGAATTTCCTTACATAAGCAGAAATGTCATCACTTAATATACCAATTAGGCTGGGCGAGGTGGCTCATGCCTGTAATCCCAGCACTTTGAGAAGCCAAGGCAGGCAGATCACTTGAGCCCAGGAGCTCGAGACCATCCTGGGTGACACTGTAAGACCTCATCTCTACTAAAAATAAAAAAAAAAAATTAGCTGGGCATGGTGGCATGTGCCTGTGGTCCCAGCTAATTGGGAGGCTGAGGAGGGAGGATGGCTTGAGCCCAAATGGTCAAGCCTGCAGTGAGCCGTGATCGTGCCACTGCGCTCCAGCTTGGGTGATAGAGTGAGACCCTATCTCAGAAAAATAAAATAAAATACTAACAAAAAAAAAAAATTTATGTACTTGAGAGTCTACATTATCCATTAGTTCAGTCTGGAAACATAATCAGGCTTCCTAATATTGAAAATCAAGAATCCCAGAGCTGGATGTATTTAATAAAACTTTGAGGCCAGGTGCAGTGGTACACGCCTGTCATCCCAGCACTTTGGAAGGCCGAGGCCCGTGGATCACCTGAGGTCAGGAGTTCGCAACCAGCCTGACTAACATGGTGAAACCCCATCTCTACTAAATACAAAAAAATTAGCCAGGCATGGTGGCGCATGCCTGTAATCCGAACTACTTGGGAGGCTGAGACAGGAGAATCGTTTGCACCTGGGAGGCAGAGGTTGCAGTGAGCTGAGATCGCGCCATTGCACTCCAGCTTGGGCAACAGGAGCAAAACTCTGCCTCAAAAAAAAAAAAACTCTGCCTTATGATGGCAACTTTTGAATCTGGATTAGTCTTTCAGGCTACTGAACCCCCAACAAGAAGCATTAGCGCATTAAGCCTTTCTACTAGCTTCTGTATTTGAGTAAATCAGTGTAATCCTCATGTCTGGAAATGAGAATGTGTCTGTGGTGCTGTATAAACCACCATATACATACCCAACACTGTACTTTAGTTTAGATGTTTTCGAGGCCTGGGGTAATCAAGTCAGAAGATCTTTCTGGGTCTCTGTTTCTTAGAGGAAAGAGGACAGTTAGGTCCCTAGGTGACTCTAGCGTCTTCTTTTCTTTTTTTTTCTTTTTTTGAGATGCAGTCTTGCTCTGTTGCCCAGGCTAGATTGCAGTGATGCAATCTTGGCTCACTGCAATCTCCACCTCCCTGGTTCGAGCAATTCTCCTGCCTCAGCCTCTCAAGTAGCTGGGATTACAGGTGCCTGCCACCACGCCCGGCTAATGTTTGTATTTTTAGTAGAGACGGGGTTTCACCATCTTGGCCAGGCTGGTCTCAAACTCCTGACCTCGTGATCCACCTCCCAAAGTGCTGGCATTACAGGTGTGAGCCACCGTGCCCAGCCGGCTCTAGCATTTTCTAATTACCCCATTTGCTTTCAGCTAACCACTGAGAGACTGAATCAGAAGGACTGGGGACTACTGGGGAAGTTTTTCCACTTTGTTGAATCCTTTTAAATATATGTTCTTATTTCTAAAGCATCAATTTCTTCTGTCCTAGAATTATGTTTTCGTCATTGGTTATTTATATAATGATAACAGTTATTTGCATTATGTAAGTGTGTTCACTGGGCCCTGGGAACCCTACTGATTTAAGTGTCACCATCAGGCGAAGAGGCTCAAGCTCTGTCCTCCAGCTGCCAGTGAACATAAGCTCAGAGCCAGGCTCATGTTTGCAGAGAGTAAGGACTGGCATCCAGAAAGCCAAGGAGCACAAACTGATAACTCAGAGAAGTTTGGGTGAGGGAGGAAAGCTCAGCAGACAGCTAGCTCTGCCCCTACCTTGGATCCTGGAGGCTACTGGGCAAAGTCACCCAATAGGATGTAACAAAACCACACACCTGTCCATGGAGCCACTGAGCTGTGGTCATGAACCAAGCCCCTCTGCTCCAGGCTCAAAGTTGGCACCAGGCCACTGTCCACCCATCAGACTGGCTTTTTTTTTTTTTTTTTTTTTTGAGATGGAGTCTCGCTTTATCACCCAGGCTGGAGTGTAGTGGCAGGATCTCGGCTCACTGCAACCTCCGCCTCCCGGGTTCAAGCCATTCTCCTGCCTCAGCCTCCTGAGTAGCTGGGACCACAGGCACCTGCCACCATGCCCAGCTAATTTTTGTATTTTTAGTAGAGATGGGGTTTCACCATGTTGGTCAGGCTGGTCTCGAACCCCTGACTTCGTGATCCACCCGCCTTGGCCTCCCAAAGTGCTGGGATTACAGGCGTGAGCCACCGTGCCCGGCCTCAGACTGGCTTTTTTAAATCTATCTTTTGAGGATACCAGAGAATCCTAACCTGGATCTTATTTTTGAACAGAGTTGTTATTTTGGGTAACAAGAAAAGTAACTGGGACCCTCATCTGGAAGTCTCACAGTGCTGCCTCTATTATTTAAGTCAAGAGATCCTTTTTTAAGCATATGTGAGGGGCTGAGTCTTATGCACACACTCAAAAGTCATAAGGAGGGAGTGTCCCCAAAGGGTTTCTCTCTCTCTGGCATCCCCACTGGCTTTAGACACAACATCCTCCAAATCTGTTGGATTTTGACTATGAAATTTAGAATTTTTTTTCTTTCCCAAAGAACAACTTTCTCACCACTCTTGTTATACATACTATTCCAAAAATAAATGTAACAAGAAACAGACAAATACAGGACAGTTCAGGAAACCAGTGAGTTTGAAAAATATATATATTTTTTCCCTCTAAAGAATGTGTGTGGCCAGGAGCGGTGGCTCATGCCTGTAATCCCAGCACCTTGGGAGGCCGAGGGGGGAGGATCACCTGAGGTCGGGAGTTCAAGACCAGCCTGAACAACATGGAGAAACCTGGTCTCTACTGGCTGTCTCCTGTTGCTGTCATAGCCCTGTCTTCTCATGTTCACTTCTTCCTCCTATACGCTTCCTTTTCCTCTTTTCCTTCCTCTTCCTGTTGTTATAAATTCTCCTGCATCTCTCCTTCTCTTAAGCATCTATTCTTTTGCCATTTCCTGCAGCAGCCGCTATCGACATAACAAGGCATGAGCCTCACCCTTACCCAAAGCCACTGCCACACCCTGGGCCTGCTGCCATTTCAACTAGCCCAGCTCAGGCTGCCAGTCAAATCACCTCCTCAGCTGGAGAAGCACTGTCACGGTGGCACGTGGCTCAGCAGTACCAGAAATGGCTTACACTAGAGTGTGGGAGACTTACTCTTAAGCTCCTGAGTAATTGCCAGTCTGGGGACACTACGGGGATTGAAGCACTATTATACCTTTATGGCAGTTTGCGTTTGTTTTTCAGTAGTTAACTCCATCCTCAAGCCTCAGAACAAAATCACTGGCATTAGGGAAAGGAAGAGAAATATGCTAGGATTGTCAAGGTACAGAGAAGATGCTATATAAATGTTTATTAAGTTAATGAATGGGTCCAGGCGCGGTGGCTCATGCCTATAATCCTAACACTTTGGGAGGCGGAGGTGGGAGGCTCACTTGAGCTCAGGAGTTCTAGACAAGCCTGGGCAACATAGCAAGACCTTGTCTCTACTAAAAAGTTTGAAAATTAGCTGGGCGTGGTGGCACGTACCTGTAGTCCCAGCTAGTCAGGAGGCTGAGGGGGAGGATCACTTGAGCCCCAGAGGTCAAGGCTGCAGTTAGCCATGATCGCACCACCGCACTCCAGACTGGATGACAGAGTGAGACACTGTCTGCCAAAAAAAAAAAAAAGTGCCCTTCATGAAGAGTAAAAAGTATGTTTTAATAAATCTTTATTTTTATTTTACTTATTTGTTTGTTTATTTTTGAGACAGAGTCTTGCTTTGTTGCCCAGGCTGGAGTGCAGTGGTGCCATCTCAGCTCACGGTAACCTCCACCTCCCAGGTTCACACAATTCTCCTGCCTCAGTCTCCCAAGTAGCTGGGATTACAGGCGCCCACCACCACACTTGGCTAATTTTTGTATTTTCTGTAGAGACGTGGTTTCACTATGTTGGCCAGGCTGGTCTTGAACTCCTGACCTCAGGTGATCTGCCCGCCTCGGCCTCCCAAAGTGCTGGGATTACAGGTATAAGCCACTGCACCTGGGCTGTTTTAATAAATCTTGATCCCTGTGTACACATCTTTTAAGTACTCTGTGTGGTGAAATGGGAAATGCAGTACAAAGCAGTTGAGCTGCTGAATTGTGAGCTGAACTAGCTGCTTTTTTTCAAGGAACACCACTTAAATTTATCTATCTATCTATCTATCTATCTATCTATCTATCTATCTATCTATTTTTAGAGACAATGTCTTGTTCTATTGATCAGGCTGGAGTGCAATAGTGCAATCATAGCTCACTGTAGCCTCAACCTCCCAGGATCAAGTGATCCTCCACCTCAGCTTCCCGAGTAGCTGGGGCTACAGACACACACTACCATACCCAGCTCTTTTTTTTGAGATAGAGTCTTGCTCTGTCGCCCAGGCTGGAGTGCAATGGCACGATCTCGCCTCACTGCAACCTCCAGCTCCCAGGTTCAAGTGATTCTCCTGCCTCAGCCTCCCGACTAGCTGGGATTACAGGTGTGTGCCACCACACCCGGTTAATTTTTGTATTTTTAGTAGAGACGGGGGTTTCACCAGGTTGGCCAGGCTGGTCTCGAACTCCTGACCTCAGGTGATCCACCCACCTTGGCCTCCCAAAGTGCTGGGATTACAGGCATGAGTCACCACGCCCAGCCCATACCCAGCTCATTTTTTAATTTTTTGTAGAGATGGGGTCTCACCATGTTGCCCAGGCTGGTCTCTAACTCCTGGGCTCAAGTGATCCTCCCACCTCAGCCTCCAAAAGTGTTAGGATTACAGGCGCGAGCCACTGCGCCCAGGAAGACTTATTTTTTCTTCCTATAGGAGTCTTTTCTCCTCGTTACCTTTCCCCTATTAAGTTAGGTGTATAAGCCCCAAATTCTAACTACTCTTTTGAGTTACTCACCACTGAGCACTCTCATGTGTATGCATGTAAATAAACTCTGTTTTGTTTTCTTTTAAAGGCTAGTCAAGTGAAGCAGTGGGAGTGGAGAAGGAACAAAAATATCTGTAACTGGTTGTTATCCATTAGTTGTAAACACCACTGCATTCGAACCAGCCAATAAAATCTTTCCTTTTTCTTGCTAATTTGTCTTTTGTCAGTTTAATTCACAGGCCTCAGATACTGAATTTAAGAGGGTAAAGGAAAAGTTTCTCCATTACTACAATAACAGGACAAGGAAAGGGTTCAATAAACAACCTTTCATGTTTCCTACTGAGAAATAAAAATAAAAATTTATCCTGGCCAGGCGTGGTGGTTATGCCAGTAATCCCAGCACTATGGGAGGCTGAAGTGGGTAGATCACCTGACGCCAGGAGTTTGAGACAAGCATGGCCAACACGGTGAAACCCCCTTTCTACTAAACATACAAAAATTAGCTAGGCGTGGTGGTGGGCACCTGTAATCCCAGCTACTCAGAAGTCTGAGGCAGGAGAATCGCTTGAACCTGGGAGGCAGAGGTTGCTGTGGGCCGGGATCGCGCTGTTAGATATGAGTTCTAAATTTCTTTTCAAAGAATCAATATGTCAGTATGTTCAATTCTTTGCCTTCTACTTTTAAACCTATCTTCCTCATAAAAGCAACCTTTTTCCATTACCGGCTCCACCCTGACTCATTTCAATCACCTGCTCCACCCTGACTCATTCCAATTATCTGCTCCACCCTAACTCATTCCGATTACCTGCTAGCTGCTCCGCCCTGACTCATTCTCCACGCTGAATAACCATTTTTTCCTGCGAAACCACTCACCCTGTCACTCTCTTTAAATTAGCCAATTGGAATTAGTTTAGCCTGTGCGGTCTAACCCTAGCCAACAGGGGAACGACACAGCAGCAAGGGGCCACATGTGTCAGGGATAAGAACCCCTTCCCCTCCCTTGTCTTGGTGTGCGCTCATCATTGTTCCATCTCTAAGGGCGCCCCCTTCTATAGAAGTACCTTGCCTTGCTGAGAATTAAAAAGAAAATTTTATATTCGAGTGCTGTTTCTTTTGCGGCACTGAAACTTTGTTTATAACAGCGCTATTGCACTCCAGCCTAGGCAACAAGAGCGAAACTCCATCTCAAAAAGAAGGAAAAAAAAAAAAAGTCCAGGCACAGTGGCTTACGTGTGTAATCCCAGCACTTTGGGAGGCCGAGGCAGGCAGATCACCTTAAGTCAGGAGTTCGACACTAAGCTGGCCAACATGGTGAAACCCGTTATCTACTAAAAATACAAAAAATTAGTCGGGTGTGGTGGCATGTGCTTGTGATCCCAGCTACTCAGGAGGCCGAGGCAGGAGAATTGCTTGAACCCAGGAGATAGAGGTTGCAGTGAGCCAAGATCACGCCACTGCCCTGCAGCCTGGGTGACAAAGTAAGACTCCGTATATATATATAAAAAAAATTATCCTAAGTGGATTAATGCAGGAACAGAAAACCAAATACTGCATGTTCTCACTTGTAAGTGGGAGCTAAACATTGGGTACTCAGGGATATAAAAATGGCAACAATAGAAAGTGGAGACTACCAGAGGGGGAAGGTAGAAGGAGGGCAAGGGTTGAAAAACTATTGGATGCTATGCTCAGACATGGGTAGTTCATTTGTACCCCAAACCTCAGCATCACGCTATATGCCCAGGTAACAAGCCTGCACATGCACCCCCTGAATCTAAAACAAAGTTGAGGGCCGGGCACAGTGGCTCATGCTTGTATCCCAACACTTTGGGAGGCCAGGCAGGTGGATCACCTCAGCTTAGGAGTTCAAGATCAGCCTGGCCAACACGGTGAAACCCCATCTCTGCTAATAATACAAAATAAAATTAGCCGGGTATGGTGGTGCATGCCTGTGATCCCAGCTACTGGGGAGGCTGAGGCAGGAGAATCACTTGAACCTGGGAGGCAGAGTTTGCAGTGAGCCAAGATTGTGACACTGCACTCCAGCCTGGGCAACAAAGCGAGACTGTCTCAAAAATAAATTAATAAATTAAAATAAAGTTGAAAAACAAAATAAAATTCTAAGCCCCCAACTGACTGAACGGACTTCCTCTTGGCCAAGGGGACCTCAGAGAAACCCTGGAAGTGGGTTCCGGCCAAAACAGATGGGAGGTAGTGTCAGAGGCCTGTGAACCAGAGCAACTCCATTTTAAATAGGGGCTGGGTAAAATGAGGCTGAAACCTACTGGGCTGCATTCCCAGATGGCTAAGGCATTCTAAGTCACAGGATGAGATACGAGGTCAGCACAAACTACAGATCATAAAGACCTTGCTGATAAAACAGGTTGCAGTAAAGGAGCCCGCCCAAACCCACCAAAACCAAAATGACCACGAGAGTGACCTCTGGTCGTCCTCACTGCTACAGTCCCACCAGCTCCATGACAGTTTACAAATGCCATAGCAACGCCAGGAAGTTACCCTATATGGTCTAAAAAGGGGAGGCATGAATAATCCACCCCTTGTTTAGCATATCATCAATAAATAGCCATAAAAAAGGGCAACCAGCAGCCCTTGGGGCTTCTCTGCCCATATATGGAGTAGGCATTCTTTTATTCCTTTACTTTCTTATTAAACTTGCTTTCACTTTGCACAGCAGACTTGTTCTGAATTCTTTCTTGTACGAGATCCAAGAACCCTCTCTTGGGATCTGGATCCGGATCCCTGTCCTATAGCAGTAGGACTTGCCTGGTTATAACTGCGCCCCCACCCCCCCAACTTGCTAATTACCATTAGGCTTTCTCTCCTAAGGGCTAAACAGAAATTAGCCCTTTCAAAAGACTCCACTCCTGATCTCAATCAACCACACGATTGCTGTCCCTCGTTTTTGGGGTTTGACACAACACACATTAGATCAGCATTCTTTCCTGAAAAGAGACCAGACCATGCAGTGGTTCTGGTCACTCTACAGAGGATGCACAGAGAGGGTTTTTCCTGTCCTCTGCCTCACCTTTTGAGGTCAGAGGGATGAAAACTCCACCCTCAAGTTATGCTAATGCTGCCCTTTTTTGTACATGAGGCCCAGTTGCATATGCACATGTTTCTCCTTTCATAAATATTCATGACTCTTCTTGTAGCTTATCAAATATGTATATTTGGCCACCCTGCTCAGTATAAATTTCTGTTCCCTCTGCCCCTCCCTTGAAGTGCCTGTTTCTGGTCTCTGGCCAGAGGCTACACTTCCCAACCTGTCAAAATGGCCACTCTGCAGGCTGAAACCCTTTATAAGAGATAAAGCTCTCCTTTCCAAATATATGAACCTCATCATTCTTCAGTTGATAAGTAGAAAGCTAAATCAAGCCTGGAGACAGAAAGACCAGTTTGAAGTTTGAAGTTTGCAATTGTTCAAGTTGACTTGAAAGGATCTGAACTAGGAAATGAGAGAACAAATGAATGGGAGAGACACTGGGGAGGTGGAATGGATTGAATTAAAGATGGAAAGTGAAAAAGAAGAGGGAGCTGAGTTTCAGGTTTAGAGTCTTGGTTTGAGAAAGGTCTGGAGAAAGAACTAGTTGGATATATGATAATAAGTTTGAGGAACCAGCAGAACACAAACGTCTACTGCCCAACCATTTATGCGAGGAGGCCCTGAACAGGTCCTAGATATAATCAAAATGAGTCCTGTGCTGCCTTGACTATGTGCTAGAAATGCAAATCTGTATCTTAGTTCTTTAATTTGTAGGATAAGAAAGGCAACACTCACCTAGCTCCTATAAATTTGAATGCCACGTAGAGATGGAGGGACTCTTGAGATCTTGACAAGAAGCTCCAGAGATTTCTAGTGGGTCGTGAATCCTTTTTGGATTTTACCTGTGTGGGGGACGAAGGTTTTGGCCCCTAAAGATTCACTGAAAAATCACTGACACAAGGCAGACTGACTAATAGGAGAAAAGGTATGCAAATGTAATCAATATGTATACATGGAAGCTTTCAGAATGAAATGCTACCCCCTTGATGAGGAGCTTATATACCATCTTAAGGTTACAGAAAGAAAGGGGGATTGGGCCGGGTGCAGTGGCTCATACCTGTGATCTCAACACTTTGGGAGGCCAAGGCGGGTGGATCACTTGAAGTCAGGAGTTCGAGACCAGCCTGGTCAACATGGTGAAACACCGTCTCTACTAAAAATAAAAAATTATCCGGGTGTGGTGGCATGAGCCTGTAGTCCCAGCTACTCAGGAGGCTGAGGCAGGAGAATCACTTGAACTTGGGAGATGGAGGTTTCAGTGAGCTGAGATCACGCCACTGCACTCCAGCCTGGGCGACAGAGTAAGACTCCATCTCAAAAAAAAAAAAAAAAGAATCGGGGCTTGGATCCTGGCCAAACAGGTTATGAGATGGGGAGTGGATTCTATTGAGGGGATTACTAGGGAGAATCAATGGATCTGGGAATAGAGATTTACTTGCAAATAGTTCTCCTTGACAGCGAAGGGGTCTGTTCAGGTATGGTTACAATCTTGGTCTTACAGGGAGAGGAAGTGAAAACAATTGTTCTCTTTGGTGCATCTGGATCTTAGGCAGATAAAGAAACTTCAACTTCCTTGGGAGAGATGGTGGGGAGGGGCGAGGAGGGCAGAGATACCTTGAGGCTTCTTCAGTTCAACATGTCAAAATGCCATGTTTTGGGGTCCTTGGTTTCTGAGCCCCAACACCTGTATAGATTGATGTGTTAGTGTTACAGTAGGTAGCTAGTCAGACATGAGCAGGGCAGGAGAGAGGCCCCCCAACCCCCACCAGGTGACCATCAGGTTATGGTCAAGCGGTTGTTAAACTGTCTCTCTAAAACAATGATTGGTTGCAGCCAGCACCAAGGAAAGGCAGTCTCCCAATAGAAAAAACTTAAAACTGGTGATCAGCAGCTTCCTGATAAGATCTCAAGAGCTGGGAGAGTGGGCTCAAGCATGCACACTAAGAGGTAAAATGGCAGAGTTTAAACACTCTACTGGTAAGGGAAAAATGCCTGAAATGAGCATGCGCACAACTTCAGTAAACACACTATGCATGCAGCCCCTCCCAAGTGCCAGCAGGCCACTGCACATGTGGACAGCCCACCCCACGGGAAGAATCAGGGAGAAGAGACCGGAAGCAACCAGAGGCATGCCAATGTATAAGACCCCAAGTCAAAAGTCAAACAGGGTACTTAATCTGTCAAGTCACTCATTTGGCCCTCTTTCAATTATACTTTACTTCCTTTCCTTTCTGCTTAATGCTTTTTCATAAACTTTCACTTCTGACCTAAAACTTGTCTCAGTCTTTTCCTCTGCCTTATGTCCCTCGGTCGAATTCTTCCTTCCAAGTAGGCAAGGACTGAGGTTGCTGCAGTCTCCCTAGGGATCCTCTGCCACTAACATTAGTATTAATTGAATCTGGAATTGATGATTACCTACCATTTTGATGTATTAAAAAGGGCAATTTCTCAAGGTTTGCTTGAACTGTGCTGTGTGATGCAGAATACTTTAAAAGAGGATTTTCTGAAAATGATTACATTATTTTCCAAATCAGTTGAGGCAGTCATTAGTCCCAGAAGGTTATTAACTATTTATTTTTATTTATTTATTTATTTTTTTTGAGGTGGAGTCTCGCTCTGTCACTCAGGCTGGAGTGCAGTGGCACGATCTCGGCTCACTGCAACCTCCGGCTCCGGGGTTCAAGCGATTCTCCTGCTTCAGCCTCTTGAGTAGCTGGGATTATAGGTGTGCACCACCACGCCTGGCTAATTTTTTTGTATTTTTAGTACAGACCGGGTTTCATCATGTTGGTTAGGCTGGTCTCAAACTCGTGACCTCGTGATCCTCCTGCATCAGCCTCCCAAAGTCCTGGGATTACAGGCGTGAGCCAACGCACCTGGCCAGTTATTATCTAATTTTAACCACGAAGCTCAAAGAGGTAGAGACAGTTTAAGACTTCATTTGCATTTTAATAAGTATAATGATTATAAAAAATGATTTAATATTTTTTGTCTACACTTTTAATGATAACTCATTCATGTTGCATTTTACAATTTACAGATAGTTTCTATCTATACTTTCTCATCTTACATTTGCAACTACTCTGTGAGATAAATTACGCCAATCTAATTACTCTTGCTTTATAGATAGGGAAATAGGCTCAGATAAGGTAATTGATTTGCCAAAGATCACACAGATTTTAAGTAGCAGGGTCAGTACTTGAAGCCAGGGCTAGAAATCTACATAGAAATCTACATAGACAAATTAGAAATGATGATAAACATACATGTAAGAATTTTTTATGAGACACTATTTAATACTGATCTGGGGCAGGTGAGGTGGCTCACGCCTGTAATCCCTGTACTTTGGGAGGTCGAAGTGGGCAGATCACGAGGTCAGGAGATAGAGATCAGCCTGGCTAACACGGTGAAACCCTGTCTCTACTAAAAATACAAAATTAGCCAGGCGTGGTGGCACATGCCTGTAATCCCAGCTATGCGGGAGGCTGAGGCAGGAGAATCGTTTGAACCTGGGAGGCGGAGGTTGCAGTGAGCCGAGATCGTGCCATTGGACTCCAGCCTGGGCAACAGAGCAATACTCCATCTAAAAAAATAAAAAAGAAAAATTGGAAGTGGTAGGAGAAAACAGGGTTGCCAATTTTTAATTTTGACAAATAAGAACTTTAAAAATTATATATACGCTTATTATCACCATTATTTCATAAGAGACATAGTAATTCCAAAACAAAAAAATGACAGTTGTGAAGCTTACTCAGACGTTTTCCCTAGAGACCAGAGAAACTTGGTTATAGACTGGCATCTATGTATCCAATGAATATATATTATAATATATTTAATCACAGTGAAAATCAAGGCACCAAAATCCCTCCTATATTTCTTCTATTTCTTTATTACTGAATCTGTCAAAAGACAAAATTTCAAAAAATTTAAAATTATCTAACTGGCTTTTATTCATGAATTAGACGGCATTTCATCTAAAAATAGAGGAGTGCTATGCTGGGCATGTTAGGATAGTCGGTTTTTATAAAGTAGCTTGAACAGTAACAAGGAAACAGTGTAATATAAAAAGTGGATTGGTTAACATGAGGTTTACTTCAGGTTACTTTCTTTGTAGGGGTTAAAGCAGAGGGGACTTCCTAACCATGCAGGCTGAAACTGGCCTGTTTGGGGATTTGGCTATTTTCTCTCTCCTTCCTGATTTCTAAGGAAGTCAGATCAACAAGATCATTTCAGTTTGGTGATGTGGAACTTTAGTTTGAGTAACTCCATTTTGGTTTTCTCTGTTGGATCTAGTGCAGGAGCTCAGTCCAAGTCAATGGCCTCCCATAAATTTTATTTAATAAGTCTAACGCATCCTGGTCACATTGTCAGAGGTGTTTGAACCAGAGCAACTCCATCTTGAATAGGAGCTGGGTAAAATGAGGCTGCAACCTACAGGGCTGCATTCCCAGATGGTTAAGGCATTCTAAGTCACTGGATGAGACAGGATGTCAGCACAAGATACAGGTCATAAAGACCTTGCTGATAAAACAGATTGCAGTAAAGAAGCCAGCTAAAACCATAATCAAGGTGGCCACAAGAGTGATCTCTGGTCATCCTCACTGATACATTCCTACCAGCTCCATGACAGTTTACAAATGCCATGGCAACATCAGGAAGTTACCCTGTATGGAGGTCTAAAAAGGGAAGGCATGAATAATCTGCCCCTTGTCTATCATATCATCAAGAAATAACCATAAAAATGGGCAACCAGCAGCCCTTGCGGCTGCTCTGCCTATGGAGTAGCCATTTTCTTTCTTTCTTTTTTTCTTTTCTTTTCTTTTCTTTCCTTCCTTCCTTCCTTTCTTTTTCTTTCCTCTCTCTCTCTTTCTTTCTGATGAAGTCTCACTCTTGTCTCCCAGGCTGTAGTGCAATGGAGCGATCTCGGCTCACTGCAACCTCAGCCTCCTCGGTTCAAGCAATTCTCCTGCTTCAGCCTTCCAAGTAGCTGGGACTACAGGCACGCACCATCACGCCCAGCTAATTTTTGTATTTTTAGTACAGACAGGGTTTCACCATGCTGGCCAGGCTGGTCTCGAACTCCTGACCTCAGGTGATCTGCCCGCCTCAGCCTCCCAAAGTGCTGAGATTACAGGTGTGAGCTGCCTCGCCTGGCCTAACTTAAAATGTTTGCTTATGATTTAAAAAGTTATATGTGTTGGCCGGGCACGGTGGCTCATGCCTGTAATCCCAGCACTTTGGGAGACCGAGGTGGGTGGATCATGAGGTCAGGAGTTTGAGACCAGCCTGGCCAACATGGTGAAACCCTGTCTCTACTAAAGATACAAAAACTTAGCAGAGCGTGGTGGCGGGTGCCTGCAATTCCAGCTACTCAGGAGGCTGAGGCAGGAGAACAGCTTGAACCCGGGAGGCGGAGGTTGCAGTGAGCTGAGATGGGGCCATTGCACTCCAGCCTGGGCAACAGGGCGAGACTCTGTCTCAGAAAAAAGAAAAAAAAAGTTATATGTGTTTATTGTAGGAAATTTAGAAAAACATAAAATAAAAATAACCTATAATTTTACCACATCAAGAAAACATTAACATTTTAGTGTATATTCTTCCAAATTTTTTTCTATGGATATCTAAATACTTTTCAAAATTGAGATTTACTTACTATTTTAATGTGCTTTTCCTACTTTTATTTATATTTATTATTGTTATTTGAGACAGGGTCTCCCTCTGTCGCCAGGCTGGAGTGCAGTGGCATGCTGCAATCTCTGCCTCTCTGGGTTTAAGAAAGCCTTCCACCTCAGCCTTCCAGGTAGCTGGAATTACAGGCATGAGCCACTATGCCCAGCTACTTTTTGTATTTTTTGTAGAGATGGGGTTTCGTAATGTTGCCTAGGCTGGTCTCAAACTCCTGGCCTCAAGCAATCCTCCCACCTTGGCCTCCCAAAGTGCTGGGATTGCAGGTGTGAGCCACTGCACCCTGAGGTTTTCCCACTTTTAACATTTTGTAAGCAAAACATGATTTTTGACAGTTATTCAGTATACTAGCCTATGAATATACATACTATATTTAATCATCATCTTAATTTTGGTTATTTCCATTTTTCAGTATTGTATGAAAAGCTGTCATAAGCACTCCTGTATACCTTTGTTCATGTCCCCAATTTTTCATTAGAATAAATGTCAGTGGAGAGATGATTAAATCAAAGCTATGTATATTAGTCGGTATTTTGTTACAAATTGCTCACCAAAGAGTACATTCCCATAAATAATATGCAAAAGTTTCCATTTCATTGTAGTAATCCAATGCTGACATAATTCTCTTTTTTCTTTCTTTCTTTTTCTTTTCTTTTTTTTTGAGACAGGATCTGTCTTGTTCTGTCGCTTAGGCTGGAGTGCAGTGGCACCATTATGGCTCACTAGCAGCTGTGACCCCCAGACTCAAACAATCCTCCTGTCTCAGGCTCCCAAGGAGTTGGGACCACAGAAGCGTGCCACCAAGCCTGGCTAACTTTTTTTCTTTTTTTTTTTGTAAAGACAGAGTTTCCCCATGTTGCCTCGGCTGGTCCTGGTCTTGAACTCCAGGCCTCTAGGGATCCTTCCGCTTTAGCCTCCCAAAGTTCTGGGATTACAGATGTGAGCCACTGTACCTCACCTAAAAATATATCTTGAATATGCAATTTTGATTTAAAATGTTATTTTCACACAGCCTCCATAAAATGCCAAGATACAGATTGTTTATTATACGGTTCTTCCTCCTTATTCATATTGTTACTATTACTCTTTTTTTTTTTTTTTTTTGAGACAGAGTTTTGCTCTTGTTACCCAGGCTGGAGTGCAGTGGCCTATAAAGGTGAATGGCCTATAAAGAAGACTTCTAAATTACAAGCAACGTGTTATATTTCAAATTGGAAGTGGGTACTCAGCTGTTCATTTTATTTACCTATTTCTTATTTTTTCTTCTTGTTATTATTTTTATTTTTTTTTTGAGACAGTCTTCGTCTGTCACCCAAGAGTGCAGTACAGTCACTGCTGGAGTGCAGTGGCCTTGATCACAGCTCACTGCAGCCTCAAATTCCCAGGCTCAAGTAATACTCCCACGTCAGTCTCCTGAGTAGCTGGGTCTACAGGTGCATGCCACTATGCTTAGCTAATTTTTAAAATTTTTTGTAGAGATGACGTCTCACTATTTTGCCCAGGCTGGTCTTGAACTCCTGGGCTCCAGCAATCCGGTCTCGGCCTCCCAAAGTGCTGGGATTACAGGCATGAGTCACTGCACCTGGACCATTTTATTATTTTTCTTTCTTTCTTCTTTCTTTCTTTCTTTTTTTTTTTTTTTTTGAGATGGAGACTCACTCCGTTGCCCAGGCTGGAGTGCAGTGGTGCAATCTCAGCTCACTGCAACCTCTGCCTCCCAGGTTCAAGACATTGTCGTGCTTCAGCCTTCCGAGTAGCTGGGACTACAAGCGTGTGCCACAATCCCTGGCTAATTTTTGTATTTATAGTAGAGATGGGGTTTCACCATTTTATTATTTTTCTTTAAGCTTTTCTTATACGCTTTATGCAAGCTTTATACTTAAATCACCTTAAATTAAAAAAATGTTTCTTAAGAAAAGCTGTATTTCAAGTTATGTTTATGTCAGTATTATTTACAATAACATAAAATGGAAATAGCCTATTTGTTGGAATAAAGTGAATGTTAGTTCAACCATATGGTGAATGGAATATTATTCAGTTATTTAAAATATTGTTAGGTAGCACCCTATAGAAAGAAATAAACTTACAAGTTAGCAAAAATGATCACATGACAAAAATAATCATGTGATTACAACCATGGAAAACAGTTCAGATAATAAGAATGTATGCTACTGTGATATAGTTGGGTTTTAGCAAAAGGGATTATGAGTGTTTTTCTACTTGCTTTGTTTTTCTAATTTCCTATAGTCTGTTTATGTTGTTTTTAATAATTACAATTTTTGGGCCAGACACAGTTGCTCATGCCTGTATTCCCAGAACTTTGGGAGGTCAAGGTGGGTAGATCACTTGAGGTCAGGAGTTCGAGACCAGCCTGCCAACATGGTGAAACCCCGTCTCTACTAAAAATACAAAAAATTAGCTGGGCATGGTGGCGCACACCTGTAATCCCAGCTACTCAGAAGGCTGAGACAGGAGAATCACTTGAACCCGGGAGGCGGAGGTGGCAGTGAGCCGAGATAGTGCCACTGCACTCCAGCCTGGGCGACAGAGCGAGGCTCTGCCTTAAAAAAATAATAATTACAACAAGAAAAAAAAGATTTCCCCAGAAACATGTTTTGGTTTCACTATAAATTTAAATGGCCAGAAATGGTACCAGTTTATAAAGTTTTGTATAGGAGGGGAAGTTTTCACAGAGAACGTCCTTTCCTTAGATGTTTCTCAGTAACGTCTCAGCCTCTGCACCTCAGAGAACAAAGGTCTTTTGCTAAGATTCAAACTGTTTGCCAAAAATTGAGTTTCCCCTCCTTTTGGTTCTTGCCATTGGCCAGCGTGCTTTTCTATCACCAGAGACCTCCAATATCTTGCTCACACACATCTCACAGCAAGGAGCTGACTAATCCTAAGGCTGGCGGCTTGTTAGGCAACCTTTCACACAGTGCCTATTGCTACCCCATTGCACAATATATTTGACTGGGAATGATAAACCCGTGGTTTACATTTGACTCCAGTCACCTTGTTAGTGCCAGCAGCTTACATGTGTAAATATCACCCACTGCCTTTAGAAAGACATTGACAGTTGACATTGTGTTCCTGGCTCTGTAGCGTTGTGTAACACTGGGGAGGAGCAGAGGGGTGGGGAGAAAGAGCCTATAAGGAAGCATCAATCAGAAGCAAATGAGGATATGAACTTATAATCACTTCCAGCTTTATTTATGAAAGAAATGAAAAGCTGGACACTTAACGGGTTGTAGCTTCAAATAAACTTATTCTTAATATTAGAATTAAAGAACTAGAACAAACAAATTAATCAACATTCAATATATTTCTATTAATCCATTGGTAATATATAAGTAAATCTTTGACAGAGGCAGCACATTTTTTTCAGTGACTAAAATAGGTCAAATGGAGAAAACCCATTGCTCTATTATTACAAATTCTGTTGTAATTTCATCAATGTGACAATAGAGAATGTATATGATAGAAGAAATCACTATGCAAAGAAGGTTCTGTGCTTTGTTTCTTGAGACTACAAGTCATTTCTTTAAACACACACACACACACACAAAACAAAACAAAACAAAACAAAACAAAAACCCTGTAGCTATGCCCAGGTTAGGGGGAAAGAGGAAGTGGGGAACCCTAAAAGAGAAGAGAATAAAGATTTCAATTATCATTTGTTCTAGGAATGAATACTATCTTACTCAGAGCTTTAAGTCTATGAGAATATTCAGCCCATATAGTGTAGTACATTTACTGAGGTTAGATTAGTTATTTTTAGGGTCTTCCATGTCCCCTCTGTACACAGTGTGATAGTAACAGTAACATAAAAGCCACCTGCAAATTTTGTTTTGCTAATAAGATTCCAGACCATTAATGAAAGGACACAGGTTGATTTTGCTAAACAAAACAAAAACTCCAAGAATATCGAAAGCTTGTTTTGAGTGTGAAAGAAGAATAAAACAGATTTCATTTTTATTTGGTTACAAAGAATGTGTTTTTAAAAAGATGGAAGAGAGTAAGGCAAAGACTAACCACTGCTTGATAAAGTAGGATATCATAAGGAAAATTATGCAATGGTTAGTGAGATTGCAGAACACTCAATATAGCTAACTTTCCTCAAGACTGAGAAGGACAAAGTAAGTTTCTTAGAATGAGTATCTTTGTATAGTAAGTTTGAATCATACCAGTACATATTAACCAGGTCATTTACTACTTTGACTTACTCTTTTCATTAATATTCAGGAATTACTGTGGTCAAAACCTTATTAAACAACAAAACCTGAGCGTGGAAGGTGTTTCCAACTTGGACAGGAGCAAAAGGCCAAAACTCACCTATAATGAATCACCAACAACTACCTTAGTGTTCTAAGTGTAACTGATATCCCTGCTAATATTCAGTCCTTAAATGTTTATGATGAAGAATTTCACCTTTGGCCCCTAGGTATACAGAAATCTTTTTCAACCTCATTTGACCAGGTGGTTGTGTTTTTTTAATGGGACCAGGGAAAATGGGTAAAATAGACTGTATAGATCATTGAGTTATATACTATTTATTTATTGAGATGGAGTCTCGCTCTGTCACCCAGGCTGGAGTGCAGTGGTGCCATCTCGGCTCACTGCAACCTCTGCCTCCCGGGTTCAAGTGATTCTCCTGCCTTAGCCTCCCAAGTAGCTGGGACTACAGGTGTGCGCTACCACACCCATCTAAGTTTTGTATTTTTAGCAGAGATGGGGATTCACCATGTTGGCCAGGCTGGTCTTGAACTCCTGAACTCAAGTGATCTGCCCACCTTGGCCTCCCAAAGTGCTGGGATTACAGGTGTGAGCCATTGTGCCTGGCTGAGTTACATACTTTAAATGATGGTGGTCCTGTCTCTTAAAAATGTATATCCAGGGCTGGGTGTGGCAGCTTACACCTGTAATCCCAGCACTTTGGGAGGCCGAGGTGGGCAGACTAAATAAATGGGAACACATTCTATGTTTATCAATTAGAAAATTTGATATTATTAAAACCTTAATACTTTTGAAATTGATCTATAAACTGAATGCAATCCCTAAAAAAATCACAGCTGTCTTGTTTTATAACTAACATGCTAATCTTAAAATTTATTTTATTTTTATTTAATTTAATTAATTAATTTATTTTTTTGAGACCGTGTCTCGCTCTGTTGCCCAGGCTGGAGTGCAGTGGCGCTATCTCGGCTCACTGCAAGCTCCACCTCCCAGGTTCACGCCATTCTCCTGCCTCAGCCTCCCCAGTAGCTGGGACTACAGGTGCCCGCCACCATGCCTGGCTAATTTTTTTTTTTTTTTTTGTATTTTTAGTAGAGATGGGCTTTCACTGTGTTAGCCAGGATAGTCTTGATCTCCTGACCTCGTGATCTGCCCGCCTCGGCCTCCCAAAGTGCTGGGATTACAGGTGTGAGCCACTGCGCCTGGCCTATTTATTTATTTTTTAAGACAGAGTATTGCTGTGTCACCCAGGCTGGAATGCACTGGCGCAACCTCGGTTCACTACAACCTCTGCCTCCTGGGTTCAAGCAATTCTCCTGCCTCAGCCTCCCAAAGTGCTGGGATTACAGGCATGAACCACCACGACCAGCCCATGATAATTTTTAAAAGGAGAAAAAAAGAAAAAATGTTGGAGGATTCACACTGCCTGATTTCAAAACACACTAGAAAGCCACAGTAATCAAGTCATGGAGCTACTGGCATAAGGATGGAAATACAGATCAATGAAACCAAATTGAGAATCCTGATAAACCTTTACATTTATGGGCAACTGATTTTCAACAAGAGCGCCACGGGAATTCATGAGGAAAGAAGAGTCATTTCAACAAATGGTGCTGAGATGATCAGATATCCATTTATTCTTTTCTTTAATCCAAAAAAGGATAATAAAGTTGGATTCCTGCCTTACAACATATACAAAAATTAATTCAAAATGGATCCTAAGCCTAAATGTACAATCTAAAATGATAAAACTCAGAAGAAAACACAGATGTATTTTTTGAGATGGAGTCTCACTCTGTCACCAGGCTGGAGTGCGGTGGCATGATCTCGGCTCATTGCAACCTCTGGCTCCTGGGTTCAAGCGATTTTTCTGCCTCAGCTTCCCGAGTAGCTGGGATTACAGGCACATGCCACCATGCCTGGCCAATTTTTCTATTTTTAGTAGAGATGGGGTTTTGCCGTGTTGGCCAGGCTGGTCTCGAACTCCTGGCCTCAGGTGATCCACCCGCCTCAGACTCCCAAAGTGCTAGGATTACAGGTGTGAGCCACCACACTCGGCAGAAAACATAGATGTAAATTTCCATGCTCTTGGATGAGACAGTGGTTCCTTAGATGCCAAAAGCACATATGACAAAATAAAAAATAAAACTTCAATAAAACTTCAATTTAATAAAAAATTAAACTTCAAAGTTAAAAACTTTTGTGCTTCAAAGGACACTATGAAGAAATTAAAAGGGCGGCCAGGTGCGGTGGCTCACGCCTGTAATCCCAGCACTTTGGGAGGCTAAGGTGGGTGGATCACCTGAGGTTGGGAGTTCAAGACCAGCCTGAACAACATGGAGAAACCTGGTCTCTACTAAAAATACAAAATTAGCTGCGTGTGGTGGCACATGCCTGTAATCCCAGCTACTCAGGAGGCTGAGGCAGGAGAATCGCTTGAACCTGGGAGACTGAGGTTGCGGTGAGCTGAGATCACGCCATTTCACTCCAGCCTGGGCAACAAGAGTGAAACTCCGTCTCAAAAAAAAAAAAAAAAAGGGCAACTCACAAAATGGAGAAAATCCATTTTTTCATTTGCACATTGTTTATCTCACAAGAGACATGTATCCAGGATACAATATATAAAGAACAGTTACAACTCAACAATGAAAAGACAAATATTAGGGGAGCATGGTGGCGCATGCCTATAGTCCCAGCTGCTCAGGAGGCTGAGGTGGGAAGACTGCTTGGGCCAGGAGTTTGAGGCTGCAGTGAGCTATGATTGTATCACTGCACTGCAACCCGGGTGATAGAGTGAGACCCTGTTTAAAAAAAAAAAAAAAAAGAAACACAACAAGTTAGTTTAAAAATAAAGGGTTTGAAGTTTGAATAGACATTTCTCTGAAGATGATATATGAATAGCCAAATAAGCACATAAAAGATGCTCAACAGTTAGGCCTTAGAGAAATGCAAATCAAAATCACAACAAGACGCTACTTCATACATACTAGGATGGCTATAATTAAAAAGTCAGATAATAACAACGGTTGTTGAGTATATGGAGAAATTAGAACACTTGTAAACTGCTGGTGGGAATGTAAAACGGTACAGCCACTTTGGAAAACATTTGATAATTCCTCAAAAAGCTAAATACAGAGTTACTATATGGCTCAGCAATTCCCTTCCTAGGTATGTATCAAAAATAATTGAAAACATAAATATCTACTCAAAAACTTATACTTGAATGTTTTTACCAGCATTATTCATAATAACAAAAAAATGGAAACACCCAAATGTCCACTAATAAATACACAAAGAAAATGTAGTATATAAATGCAATGGACTATTATTCAGCTATAAAAAGGAATGAAGCTCTGATATAAACTACAATATGGATGAACCTTGAATATACGCTAAATGAAAGAAGCCAGATATGAAAGGTCACATGTTGTATCATCCCATTTACATGAAATATCCTGAGTAGGCAAATCCATAAAGACAGAAAATAAATCAGTGGTTTACAGGAACTGAGGGTTGAGGAGAATGTGGGGTGACTGCTAATGAGCATGAGCTTTCAAATTTTTTTTTTTTTTTTTTGAGACGAAGTTTCCCTCTTGTCGCCCAGGCTGCAATGGTGTGATCTCGGCTTATTGCAACCTTCGCATCCTGGGTTCAAGCAATTCTCCTGCCTCAGTCTCCTGAGTAGCTAGGATTACAGGCACGTGCCACCATGCCCGGCTAATTTTTGTATGTTTAGTAGAGATGGGGTTTCACCATATTGGCCAGGCTTGTCTCGAACCCCTGACCTCAGGTGATCCACCCGCCTCGGTCTCCCAAAGTGCTGGTCTTACAGGTGTGAGCCACTGTGCTCATTCTAGTTTTTAAATTTTTTTTGTAGGGTGATGAAAATGTCCTAGAATTTGATAGTGGTTACTGATGCACAAGTTTGCTAATATACTAAAAACCCCTAGACTGTATACTTTCAAAGTATAAACTTCATGTAATGTGAGTCATATTTCAATAAAGCACTTATTAAAAGTGTATTTATCTATATGTCATGTACCTATTAGAAAATTGAATATAAACTTAAAGAAATTTCAGGATAATTTTCAAAGAAAAATTAGTTTAGATAGTTCCTTGAAAGTTTGGTGGCTAATTTCCTTGGTCGTGAAGTACCTTGTCTTAATCTGTAAAATTTTCACCTCAGCACATCCACATGCTCACATTAATAATAGGTATATATAGACTTCAGGTGTTATCAAGACATTGATATTTACCTAGTAAATATAATACTATTCCCCGGGCTCTGAGTTTACATTAAATTCTAATTTATCCACCTTGGTTTTATAGACAAGTGTTCAGGTAATGTATGGCAAATGACCTCCAGGGAAGTAAAAGATAATTTGGGTTTTGAATGACCTAGATGGATTTTTTTTTTTCCTAAGCAGCTTTGCTGGATAACTGCTCACCACTTTAACTCTGCTTCTGCAGACAGGGGGATCCCTGAGCATAGAAGTGTAATCCTCATGGCTGAAATAAAGCAGCTACTTTTCCTGGCTCAGCTAAAAAACCCCAGCTCTCAGGCTTCTTTAGTTAGCTGATAAAAGGGATAAAACAACTCGTTGAATAACAGATACATTTGGATGGTTATGGATAGATGAATTTTGCACTTTGTTGATATAAAATGTCTAAAGACTTGTTTAACTTCATATTGTTTAACAATATGATCAGTCTGTTATATATATTTTATATTTTTATATATATGCCTAGAAAAAAGACCATAGAAATGTTATCAAAATGTTAATAATCTTAAAATGGAAGGTGATTATTATTTTCTTTCTTTTTTCTTTTGTGAATTTTCCAATTTTTCCACTCTCTATATGCATTACACTATTTTTTTCTTCTAGAGATAGGGTCTCACTCTGTTGTCCAGGCTTGAATGCATAGCATGATCATAGCTCACTGTAACCTTGAACTCTTGGGCTGAAGCGATCCTCTTGCCTCAGCCTCTAGAGTAGCTGGAACTACAGTCATGTGCCACCATACCTGGCTCCATTAAATTTGTTTTTATTGCAAAAATGATTGTAAGAGAATTCAAACACTAAAGAGGAATATTTAAAAAAGATCAAAGTCCTCTCCCTTTCTTCCAATCTGCCTTTCAGAGATAATCACTTAATAGTTTGATGCATGTTCTTTTTTTTTTTTCTTCTTTTTGAGACAAAGCCTCACTCTGTCACCCAGGCTGGAGTGCAGTGACACCATTTCAGCTCACCGCAACCTTCACCTCCCAGGTTCAAGCAATTCTCCTGCCTCAGCCTCCTGAGTAACTGGGATTACAGGCACCTGCCACCACGCCTGGCTAATTTTGTATTTTTGGTAGAGACAACGTTTCACCATGTTGGCCAAGCTGGTCTCAAACTCCTAACCTCAAGTGATCCACCTGCCTTGCCCTCCCAAGGTGCTGGGATTACAGGCTTGAACCATGTGCTTGGCCTAACTTTTTTAAAATGAGATCTTAATGTGTTCATGATTCTGCAACTTTCTATTCCAGTTTAAAATATTTGTCATTTCTCTAAGTCAGTCTTCTTTTTTTTCCGAGACAGTCTTGCTCTGTAGCCCAGGCTAGAGTGTAGTGGCGCTATCTTGGCTCACTGCAACCTCTGCCTCAGGCTCAAGCAATTCTCCTGCCTCAGCCTCCCAAGTAGCTAGGATTACAGGCGCATGCCACCACACGGACTAATTTTTTTTTTCTTTTTTGAGATGGAGTCTCACTCTGTCACCCAGGCTGGAGTGCAGTGGTGAGATCTCGGCTCACTGCAACCTCCACCTCCTGGGTTCAAGCGATTCTCCTGCCTTAGTCTCCTGAGTAGCTGGGATTATAGGCGCGTACTACCATGTCCGGCTAATTTTTGTATTTTTAGTAGAGACAGGGTTTCACCATGTTGGTCAGGCTGGTCTCGAACTCCTGACCTTGTGATCCGCCTGCCTCGGCCTCCCAAAGTGCTGGGATTACAGGCATGAGCCACCGTGCCTGGCCCACACCAACTAACTTTTGTATTTTTAGTAGAGACAGGGTTTCACCATGTTGGCCAGGCTGGTCTTGAACTAGCTGGTCTTGAACTCCTGACCTCGTGATCCACCACCACCCCCACCCCACCCCCAACTCAGCCTCCCAAAGTTCTGGGATTACAGGCATGAGCCACTGCGCCCAGCCAGTCAGTCTTCTTTTTAACATCTTCACAGATTAGATGAATGTCTCATATTTTATTTGTTCACTCTGTCATTGACAGGACATATAGGCTGTTTTCAATATTTAATAAATACAAAAATTCTACAGTAAACATCCTGGTAAATTTCTTTTTCTGCAATCACTATAATTTCTATAGGCTTGATTCCTCAAGGTGTATTACTTCTTGTCATCAGGGAAAAAAAATCATTTAATCTAGAGAGACAGCTAGGAGCTTCTGCACCCAGGCTTTTTTAATTCAAAATCTGCCCTGTCATTTACCGGATGTGTAGTCTTACACAAATTAATCTCTGCAGGTCTTGGTTTCCCTATCTGTAAAATGGACATAGTAACATTATCTCCTTTTAAGGGTTGTTAGGAGGATTAAATGAGTTAGTACAAGTACTTGAGGCTGGGCACAGTGGCTCATGCCTGTAATCCCAGCACTTTGGGAGGCTGAGGCAGGTGGATCATCCGAGGTTAGGAGATGGAGACCAGCCTGACCAATATGGTGAAACCCTGTCTCTACTAAAAATATAAAAATTAGCCAGGCGTGGTAGCAGGCACCTGTAGTCCCAGCTACTCGGGAGGTTGAGACAGGAGAATTGCTTGAACTCGGGAGGCAGAGGTTGCAGTGAGCCAAGATGGTGCCACTGCACTCCAGCCTGGGCAACACAGCAAGACTCCGTCTCCAAAAAAAAAAAAGCATTTGAAGTGGTGACTGGGTACATAATGAGCCCTGTACAAGTATTTTTTAAGTTAATTTTTAAAATAGTCATTCCTTTTGTTTTTTCCTAGAATAATGGTACCTGTTTAATTTTTTATGTAACAAAGTAAATACAGGAACACATTTACGTAAACTATTTTAAGTTTTAAAAAGCTTCAGTAAGCTGGATGCAGTAGCTCATGCCTGTAATCCTGGCACTTTAAGAGGCTGAGGTGGGCTGACTGCTTGAGCCCAGGTGTTTGAGACCAGCCTGGGCAACACAGAAAGACCCTGTCTCTTATTCAAAAGTAATTTAAAATTTTTTAATTATAAAAAAATTAAAAAGCTTAAGCATATAACTATAGCTGTCTCCCTTTCCATAGATACTAATTTGGTTAAATGACACAGTTATTAAGAAATATTTCTCTCAGATTGCCTAGAAATACTGTATGTCAGTATTGCTTCCTTTATCCTCCTAGTCCTCCCATATTTAAAAAAAATTACAAAATTTCATTACATACAAAAAGTATAGACACTAGTATAATTATGAACTATAATATACTCATTACTAGTATTCAATGGATCTACTCAGTATATGGCCAATTGTGTTCATCTGTACTCTACCCACTGTCTGGTCAAATGACCTTGAATCCTAATTACCATATCATTTTATCTATAAATATTTTTGAATGAATTTCTAAGCAATTAGGACATTTTTGTTGTTGTTGTTGAGATGGAGTCTCGCTCTGTTGCCCAGGCTGGAGTGCAGTGGCACAATCTTGGCTCACTGCAACGTCCACCTCCCTGGTTCAAACGATTCTCCTGCCTCAGCCTCCCGAGTAGCTGGGATTACAGGCATAGGCCACCACGCCCGGCTAATTTTGTATTTTTAGTAGAGATGGGGTTTCACCATGTTGGTCAGGCTGGTCTCGAACTCCTGACCTCAGGTGATCCACCCACCTCGGTGGCCTCCCACAGTGCTGGGATTACAGGCATGAGCCACCCCTGGCCCCAGTTTTCAAAATCATACAACAATTATATAACTTTTTCCCCTAATGTGCACATTTTGCAATCTATAATAAGAAAATATAATTCTCTACAGAATTTGGGTTCTTGAAAGTTTTCTTTAAAAAAAAAAACTTTAGATTAAAAATAAAAATTTATTTTTCTTAAAAGAGATGGGGTCTCTCTACCTTGCCCAGGCTGGTCGCTAACTCCTGGGCTCAAGTGATCCTCCCTCCTGCCTCAGCCTCCCAAAGTGCTAGGATTACAGGAGTGAGCCATCTCGCCTGGCCCTGGGTTCTTGAAAATTTTCTATTGAATACATTTTTACAAATTAGATCCCACTTTTCTTTTAACTGGCTTATAAAGTAATTATTATGTATCCAAGTATATTTATGCAGAGTAATATTATGTATCCAAGTAAAGTTTATGCAGAGTAATACACTTTTTATTCATTGGCAAGAATAATTTTCCTTAAGATAAAAGGGACAGGATGTTTACAAAGAGCATATTATAGAAAGATTTTTTTAGCCATGGAACAACTAACTAGAAACATAAAGCACACAAATTTTACACCTATTATTATTTTTGTCTTCACTACCAAGGGATATGGTAAGATATAGTGAATCATGTAACAAATTGTTCAAATTCCAGAATTTATTTTTAAATAATCATTTTTGAAATCTTTAGAAAATAAGCAGTGATTCTTAGAAGACAGCATTACTAAGAATTAGTCATCTCAAGCTAAACTTACTGTCTTATTTAACTTTTTATTTTGAAATAAGTTTGGGATTATAAAAGTTGCAAAGGTAATTTAAAATTTTCTTTTTTTTTTACTTTTTGAGATGGAGTCTCCCTCTGTCGCCAAAGCTGGAGTGCAGTGGGGCGATCTTGGCTCACTGCAACCTCCACCTCCCGGGTTCAAGCGATTGTCCTGCCTCAGCCTCCCGAGTAGCTGGGACTACAGGTGAATGCCACCACGCCCAGCTCATTTTTGTATTTTTAGTAGAGACGGGGTTTCATCATATTGGTCAGGCTGGTCTTGAACTCCTGACCTCGTGATCCACTCGCCTTGGCCTCCCAAAGTGCTGGGATTACAGGCATGAGCCACTGTGCCTGGCCTAAAATTTTCTATATGCCCTTAACCCAGCTTCCCCGAATGTTATTGGGATGATATAATTGATGTAACTGAATTTTGAGAAGGCATTGGCAAGATTTTCTTTAAAGTTTTATTAGAGACAAGCTGGGTGCAGTGGCTCACACTCATAATCTCAGCACTTTGGGAGGCAGAGGCAGGCAGATCATTTGAGGCCAATATGTTATTATTATTATATTGACCCAGGTCAGTGGTTCTCAGCCTTGGCTACACATTGGTGACCTAGAGCTCTTTAAGAAATACTGACGCCACTGGGCGCGGTGGCTCACGCCTGTAATCCCAGCACTTTGGGAGGCCAAGGCGGGCGGATCACAAGGTCAGGAGATTGAGACCATCCTGGCTAATACTGTGAAACCCCGTCTCTACTAAAAATACAAAAAAATTAGCCGGGCGTGGTGGCTGGCACCTGTAGTTCCAGCTACTCGGGAGGCTGAGGCAGGAGAATGGTGTCAAGCCAGGAGGCAGAGCTTGCAGTGAGCCGAGATCACGCCACTGCACTCCAGCCTGGTTGACAGAGCGAGACTCCGTCTCAAAAAAAAAAAACAAAAACAAAAACAAACAAAAAAAACCCAAAAACCGATGCCTTATGTCTAGAGACTGACAACAACCAGTAAGCCTGAGACAATGGGCATGATGTCGAGATGAGAATGGAAGAATGGAAAGGCAGCATATTGTGAAGGGCACTGAAAGTAATAAGTAATGTTGAGGTGTTTTAATTTCTTTTTCTTTTTTTTTTTTTTTTTTTTTTGAGACGGAGTCTTGTTCTGTCGCCCAGGCTGGAGTGCAGTGGTGCGATCTTGGCTCACTGCAACCTCCACCTCTCAGGTTCAAGTGATTCTCCTGCCTCAGCCTCCCAAGTAGCTGGGATTACAGGCACCTAACACCACGCCCAGATAATTTTTGTATTTTTAGTAGAGACGGGGTTTCACCATGTTGACCAAGCTGGTCTTGAACTCCTGACCTCAGGTGATCCACCTGCCTCGGCCTCCCAAAGTGCTGGGATTACAGGCATTAGCCACCATGCCCGGCTTTTTCTTTTCTTTTTTTTTTTTTTTGAGACGAAGTTTTACTTTTGTCGCCCAGGCTGGAGTGCAATGGCATGATCTCGGCTCACTGCAACCCCTGCCTCCCTGAGTCAAGTGATTCTCCTGCCTCAGCCTCCTGAGTAGCTGGGATTACAGGCACCCACCACAACGCCCAGATAATTTTTGTATTTTTAGTAGAGATGGGGTTTTGCCATGTTGGCCTAGCTGGTCTTGAACTCCTGACCTCAGGTGATCTGTCCACCTCGGCCTCTCAAAGTGCTGGGATTACAGGCATGAGCTACTACACTTGGCCTTGATTTCATTCTTGAAGTGGAAGAGCTATCACAGATATGGGAAGAGATAGTGAAGCAGGGAAACAACATTATTCAATTATTGGAAGTTTTTCAAATATAATTAAAATTATATGAAAGATACATTAAATGTAGAAAGTCTGGCCGGGTACAGTGGCTCATGCCTATAATCCCAGCACTTTGGGAGGTCAAGGCGGGCAGATCACCTGAGGTCCAGAGTTTGAGACCATCCTGACCAACATGGAGAAACCCCGTCTCTACTACAAATGCAAAATTAGCTGGGTGTGCCGGCGCATGCCCCTAAATCCAGCTACTCGGGAGGCTGAGGCAGGAGAATTACTTGAACCGGAGAGGCAGAGGTTGCAGTGAGCCAAGATCGCGCCATTGCACTCCAGTCTGGGCAACAAGAGTGAAACTACATCTCAAAAAAAAAGAAAGTCAAATATTTTTCAATGCTAATACTGATTAAAAGAATATTTAAAGAAAAAAATATGGGCCAGGCACAGTGGCTCGCCTGTAATCCCAACACTTTGGGAGGTTAAGGTGGGCAAATCATTTCAGCTCAAGAGTTTAAGACCAGCGTGGGCAACATAGCAAAATCCCCGTCTCTACAAAACATACAAAAATTAACCAGGTGTGCTGGTGAGTATCTGTAGTCCTAGCTACTTGGGAGGCTGAGGTGGAAAGAGTGCTTGAACCCGGGAGGCGGAAGTTGCAGTGAGCGGAGACCGTGCCACTGCACTCCAGTCTGGGTGACAGAGCAAGACTCTGTCTCAAATAAAAAAGAAAAAAGCCGGGTGTGGTGGCTCACGCCTGTAATCCCAGCACTTTGGGAGGCCAGGGTGGGCAGATCACCTGAGGCCAGGAGCTCAAGAGCAGCCTGGGCAACACGGTGAAAACCCATCTCTACTAAAAATACAAAAATTATCTGGGTGTGGTGGCAGGCACCTGTTATCCCAGCTATACAGGAGGCTGAGGCAGGATAATTGCTTGAACCCGGGAGGTAGAGATTACAGTTTGCTGAGATCGCACCACTGCACTCCAGCCTGGGCGAGAGAGTGAGACTACGCTTGAAAAAAAAAAAAAAAGAAAAAAGGTTGGGTGCAGTGGCTCACGCCTGTAATCCAACACTTTAGGAGGCCGAGGCAAGCAGATCACAAGGTCAGAAGTTTGAGACCAGCCTGGCCAACATGGCGTAAACCCCGTCTCTAATAAAAATACAAAATTAGCCAGGTGTGGTGGCACACACCTATAGTCCCAGCTACTCGGAAGGCTGTGGCAGGAGAATCACTTGTACCTGGGAGGTGGAGGTTGCAGTGGGCCGAGATTGTGTCACTGCACTCCAGCCTGGTCAATGGAGCAAGACTCCATCTCAGAAAAAGAAACAAAACAAAACAAAACAAAAAAACTGATGCCTGGATCCTATTTTCAGAGATCCTGATTGAAGTGGCCTGAGGTATATCTTGGACATTCAGAATTTTAAAAGTTCCCCAGGTGGAGAAAATATTTGCAAAAGACATACTGGATAAAGGACTTTTATCATCAAATAACCTTTTTTTTTTTTTTTTGAGATAGGTTGTTGATCTGTTGCCCAAGCTAGAGTGCAGTGGTGTGATCATAGCTCACTGCTGTCTCAGACCCACTGGGCTCAAGACATCCTTCTACCTCAGCCTCCCAAGTAGCTGGAACCACAAGCGTGCACCACTGCATCCAGTTAATTAAAAAAAATTTTTTTTTGTAGAGATGGGGTCTTAGTATGTTACCCAGGCTTACAATGAACTCTTAAAACTTACAAGAAGAAAATGAATGCCATGATTTTAAAAATGGGCAAAAGGCCTGAACAGACATCTCACTAAAGAAGATATATGGATGACAAATAAGCATATGAAAAGATGTTTGAGATCATATATCATTAAGGAATTACAAATTAAAACAACAATAAGATATCACTAAACACCTATTAGAATGGCAAAAATCCAAAACACTGACAATACCAAATGCGGGCAAGAATATGGAGCAAGAACTCTCATTCCTTGATGGTGAGAATGTGAAATGGTAGAGCCACTTTGGGAGACAGTTTGACAGTTTCTTATAAAACTAAAAATACTCCAGGAGGCTGAAGCAGGAGAATTGCTTGAACCTGGGAGGCGGAGGTTGCAGTGAGCTGAGATCATGCCACTGCACTCCAGCTGGGGGGACAGTGCAAGATGCCATCTCAAAAAAAAAAAAAAAAATACTCCTACTTTACAATCCTGCAGTCATACTGCTTGGAATTTACCCCAAAGAGCGGAAGACTAATGTCCACACAAAAACCTGCATATATACGCTTATAGCTGCTTTATTCATAATTGCCAAAACCTGGAAGCAACAAAAGATGTCCTTTGGCAAGTGAATAGATAAACTGTAGTACATCTATACAGTGGACTATTATTCAGCACTAAAAATATATGAGCAGCAGAGAAAGGTGGCACGTGGTTGTAGCTGCAGCTATTTGGGAGGCTCAAGTGAGAAGATCACTGGAGTCCAGGAGTTTGAGGCCTGGCCTGGAATGTGGGTTGGTTTCGGGCCAGCCTGGTCTCAGTATTGAGACCTTGTCTGAAAAAAAAAAAAAAGGCCAGGCGCGATGGCTCACACCTGTAATCCCAGCACTTTAGGAGGCCAAGGCGGGTGGATTTTGAGGTCAAGAGATTGAGACCATCCTGGCTAACATGGTGAAACCCTGTCTCTACTAAAACTATAGAAATTAGCTGGGTGTGGTGGCGTTCGCTTGTAGTCCCAGCTACTCTGGAGGCTGAGGCAGAAGAGTCGCTTGAACCTGGGAGATGGAGGTTGCAGTGTGCTGAGATTGCGCCGCTGCACTCCAGCCTGGCGACAGAGCAAGACTCCGTCTTGAAAAAAAAAAAAAGAAAAGAAAAAAAGGAAGAAGATCTATTTTAAAACTGAGAAGCAATAATATTTCAGGTATTCCAGGTCTCAATATGGAGACCCTGTCTCAAAAAAAAAAAAAAAAAAAAAAAAGAAGACATGAAAGGAAGAAAAGTCTATTTTTTTAAAAAGTTCCCCAGGTGAATCTAATGTGCAATTAAGGTTGAGAACTATTGACCTTCTTTGAACACATATCTCCTTCAATTTTTATAATATCCATCAAATTACGTAGCTGTTGTTACCCATTTGATATATAAGGAAACTAAGGTTTTTTTGTTTTTTGGGGTTTTTTTTTTTTGAGACAGAGTCTCACTCTGTTGCCCAAACTGGAGTGCAATGGCACAATCTCCGCTCACCGCAACCTCCACCTCCTAGGTTCAAGCAATTCTTGTGCCTCAGCCTTCCCAGTAGCTGGGACTACAGTCACACACCACCATGCCCTGCTAATTCTTGTATTTTTCGTAGAGATGGAGTTTTACCATGTTGCCCAGCCTGGTCTTGAACTCCTGACTTCACATGATCCACCCGCCTTGGTCTCCCAAAGTGCTGGGATTACAGGAGTGAGCCACTACTCTTGGCCAGGTATTACCTTTATTTTACCTAAGAGGAAAAACTCAGAGGTTAGATGACTTCCTCGGAGTCTCACAACTAGTAAGGGACAGGTTTCATTCTCAAATCCATGTCTTCAACTCTATGGCTCTTAGAATCTGAAGGAACATTAAAGATAATGTACTCTACTTTCTCTCATGCTAAAGTACTGTGCACCTGAGTAGTACTGTGCACCATCCCTGACTAGTGTGTGTGTGTGTGTGCGCGTGTGTGTGAGAGAGAGAGACAGAGAAACAGAGAGACAGAGACAGAGACACAGAAAGAGGGGGAGGGGAGATAGGATCTCACTCTGTCATCCAGGCTGGGATGGAGTCGCATGATCTTGGTTTACTGTAATCTCAGTCTTCTAGGATGAAGTGATCCTCCTACCTCAGCCTCTGGACTAGCTGGGACTGTAGACTAAGTTTTAAAAACTTTTTATAGTGATGAGGTCTCACTATGTTACCCAGGCTGGTCTTGAACTCCTGGGCTCAGGCGAGCCTCCCACCTCAGCCTCCCAAAATGCAAGGATTACAGGTGTATGCCACAGCCCCTGACCCATTCCTGACTTGTTATCCAGTCTCTTTTGTCATATTTCCAGTGTTGGGAAATTATTACTTCATGAAGCAATGCATTTTACTTTGATCTACTAGCTCCAATGATTACAAAATGGTATGACCAAGTATACATATGAGAGTTGGCAGATGGATGTTTGAAACCCAGTTCCCCATTTTATTAGGTAGGTGAATTTGGGAAAGTTATTTAACATCTCCAAACCACAGTTTCCTGGCTGGGTGCAGTGGTTCATGCCTGTAATCCCTGCACTTTGGGAGGCTGAAGAGGGTGGATCACTTGAGGCCAGGAGTTTGAGACCAGTCTGGCCAACATGGAGAAGCCCTGTCTCTACTAAAAATACAAAAATTAGCCAGGTGTGGTGGTGTGCGCCTGTAGTCCCAGCTATTCGTGAGGCACAAGAATCGCTTGAACCCAGGAGGTGGAGGCTGCAGTGAGCTGAGATCGTGCCACTGCACTCCAGCTGGGTGAGAGAGTAAGACTCTGTCTCAAATAAATAAATAAATAAATAAATAAAAACACAGAAAATACCTATTTTCAGTGTTAATCATTTTATATATATAATAAACTAATGTATAAATACTAAATAATAATATATATTAAAGTATTTTTCTAACTGTAGCCAGGCGCTGTGGCTCATCCCTGCAATCTCAGCACTTTGGAAGGCTGAGGTGGATGGATCCCTTAAGCCCAGGAGCTGGAGATCAACTTGGGCAACATGGTGAAACCCTGTGTCTACTAAAAATACAAAAATTAGCCAGGCATGGTGGCGCAGGCCTGTAATCCCAGCTACTCGGGACGCTGAGGTATGAGAATCGCTTGAACCCGGGAGGCAGAGGTTGCAGTGTGCTGAGATTGTGCCACTGCACTCCAGCCTAGATGACAGAGCGAGTCTCTGTCTCAAAAACAAAAAAAACCCCCAAAAAACAAAAAATAAAATAAAATAACATATCTTGCTAACTGTAAAGCTTAATAGAAACAGATTTTAACTTTAAAGTGGTTAATAATCCTAAAACCTACATGGCATCTCAGTACTTTCTTGTTTTAAATATCTAAAGGCTCCCCTTGCCCAAAGAACAAAGTTCAAACTCATTACAGTGTTCAAGACCCTTGAGAAATTGTCTCCAATTAACCTCAATGATCTCTTCCAGCCACTAACACCACTCTAGGTACCAACCAAACTTAGTTTCCCACTCTTCCTGATTGCAGACCACATTCTTTCATACCCAGAACTTCACAGAAGTTGAGGATAGCCAGGGACACTTACATTTGTAGTTCAAACTTGAAGACATGTCCAAACAGACATTTTCTGTAGCATATTTTATAGGTTTTCATTTACGAATTATGCCATTGATACACAAAAAACATAATGCTTTATCGTTGTGCTATTCATAACTATAAGGTTAACTTTAGAAAATTAATTCATAGGCCAGGCGCGGTGGCTCACGCCTGTAATCCCAGCACTTTGGGAGGCTGAGGTGGGTGGATCACCTGAGGTCGGGAGTTTGAGACCAGCTGACCAACATGGAGAAACCCCGTCTCTACTAAAAACGCAAAAATATTAGCCAGGCACGGTGGTGCATGCCTGTAATCCCAGCTATTCGGGAGGCTGAGGCGGGAGAATCGCTTGAACCCGGGAGGCGGAGGTTGCGGTGAGCCAAGATCGCACCATTGCACTCCAGCCTGGGCAGCAAGAGTGAAACTCGGTCACAGAAAAAAAAAAAAAAAAAAAGGAAAGAAAAGAAATTTAATTTAACACAGTACATACCAGTTGATGAAATGAGTTTAGATTTGTATGATGAATATCTTCCTTTTTATTAATAGTCCTGTGAGTTGATCCCAGCGACTGTGTACATATCGGAGTTCCTTTGTCAAAGTGGAGCCCCAGCCAAAAGGCAGCCTGTTGCTTCATTCTGCCAAGAGGGACCCTCTTCGTACCTCTGTGCCTGTCCATATGCTTTTCCTAATTATCTGGCCAGCTGTGACTCAATATCTGAGATTTAATTCACACTTCATTCCTGAAGCTTTCCAAGATGCCATCTCCTACCTCCTTAATGTTCCCAGCATGTACCTGACAATATCACCTAATAAGCGCTATGACAGAGGAGACTCAGAGGAGTGTGTTTACATCTACCTTTACTGAAGAAGAGGTCTGTGACTACTGAGCCTTACACTGCGCCTGGCACAGAGCAGTTCTCGATGGTCTATGATTCTTGGATTTTGGAAGCAATGGGAAATACCAACATGTAAACAGTTCCTGGTTTCTTGGGATAAGTACTCAAGTCTGGTCAGTTGCCTTTATCTGGATATTTTGTTGTCTTCACGACTTCATTTCTTTCCTTTAATGCTCTTGTTCTGGGATCTCATGCTTGAATTCTTTTTTTCTGTTTGAGTTTAAAATAATAACATGCACCGGGCATGTGGCTCATTCCTATAATCCCAGCACTTCTGGCGGCCAAGGCTGGAGCATTGCTTGAGCCCAGGAGTTGGAGACCAGCCTGGGCAACATAGTTAGATCCTGTCTCTACAAAAAAATAAAAATAGCTAGGTGTAGTGGCATGGGCCTGTAGTCCCAGCTACTCCGGAGGCTGAGGCAGGAGAATGGTCTTGAGCCCACGAGTTGGAAGCTGCTGTCATTAAGGATCACACTGCTGCACTCCAGCCTGAGCCACAGAGCAAGACCCTGCCTCTAAATAAAAATCAAAATAAATACGATAATAACATCTTTAAAAAGTGCAATAAGTGTCACAGCATTCTTTTGATAATGTTTCTTTAAAGCACACTAGTCATTAATCTTGCGGGCAGGAAGTGGGTGGTACATGTAGAGATAGTGCAGGATAAAAAAATATATATCTTAAAAACTTGGTAAAGATGGCCAGGCACAGTGGCTCATGCCTATAATCCCAGCACTTTGGGAGGCCAAGGCGGGCGGATCACGAGGTCAGGAGATCGAGACCATCCTGGCTAACACGGTGAAACCCCATCTCTACTAAAAAATACAAAAAATTAGCCAGGCGTGGTGGCGGGTGCCTGTACCTGTAGTCCCAGCTACTCGGGAGGCTGAGGCAGGAGAATGGTGTGAACCCAGGAGGCAGAGCTTGCAGTGAGCCAAGATTATGCCACTGCACTCCAGCCTGGGCAACAGAATGAGACTCTGTCTAAAAAAAAAAAAAAAAAAAACTTGGTAAAGGTATAACCCCTTTTTCTAACTCTTCTATTTTTTGTTAATAGCATCACCATTTTCCTAGCTTCCAAGTCCTCTTTCCAGGTAAGGGTTTTTTTTTGTTGTTTTTTGTTTTGGCAGGGTCTTGCTCTATTGCCCAGGCTGTAGTGCAGCGGCATGATCATGGCTCACTGCAGCTTCGACCTCGAGGGCTCAGGTGATCCTCCTGCCTTTGACTCCTGAGTAGCTGGGACTACAGGTGTGCACCACCACACCCAGCTAATTTAAAAAATTATTTGTAGAGGCAGGGTCTCCCTATGTTGCCTAGGCTGGTCTCCTACTCCTGGGCTCAAGTGATCCCCCTGCCTCTGCCTCCCAAAGTGGTGGGATTACAGGTGTGAGCCATGGCGCCTGAACGGAAGTTTTTAAGTTAATCATTTAAATTCTGATATATCTTCTTTCAAAAATTATTTTTAGATTTCTTCCCCATTCATATTGCCAATAACTAGACTTTTCTTTCCTCCATTATTGCAGCATTTCAACAACCTCCAGCTAATCTCGTCTAGATAGATCCTTTTAGTCGTTCTAGACACTTTCTATAATTAGTCTTCTTAAGACTAGTTTTTCCAGTGTTGTAGTCCAGAACTTGCTACTTAGCTTAGCCTAATTTCTCCATTCCTCATTCAAGGCCTTCCCCACTTTAGCTCCAAATTTCTCTCTCTGTTGCTTACCGTTGGTTCTTTGCTGAGGGCACAGGTGACCTTTCCTATGTCCAGGAACATATCAGGCTTTATGTTCTTCCCTTTCCTTTCAGTGTCCACATTGTACCCATTCTTCAAGGTCCAGACGGAATGCCACTTCCTTCTTGAAGTTTCCTGGCAGCTCCAATTCACACTCATGACATCTAAATAATTATCCTCATGTGTTGTACTTGTGACAAAATAGTTGAATCCTCTTTTTCCTCTTGTTTGGTTAACAGGATACCTAAACGGACCATCACCTGAGACAACGGGACATGCGCGAATAGCTATCTGAAGTTTTGGAAATTTGTCATTTCCAAAATACTGGTTATTTTTCTAAATAACTAGTAAAAAAGAAAGAAAAAAAGAACCAGTATTTTGGAAATGACAAATTTGCTTAGTCGCCCAGACTGGAGTGAGGTGGCATTATCAAAGCTCACTGCAGCCTCAATTTCTTGAGCTCGAGGGATCATCCCATCTCAACCGCTCCAGTAGCTGGGACCACAGGTGTGCGTCACCACATCTGGGTAATTATTTTTTAAATTTTAATTTTTTTGCAGAGACCAGGTCTATGTTGCTCAGGCTGGTCTCGAACTCCCGGCCTCAGAAGAGTAAAATCATAAAGTGCTGGTATTACAGGAAAAGCAGCGGCCCCAAATGCTGTTCTTTACTTATACCTAGCAGCTCCTCTGGTTGCTTGAGGGACCATGTCTGAAACACTATCATGTCGTATTAATTTTTATTTTTGTTTAAAAGCTAAAAGTGAGAGTACAGTAGGACGTCTCCGAGCTCCAACTACGTCCTATAAGCATGCATCCTTTATTCTGCGTGTGAAATAAAGTTTGAAAAGAATAACTACAGACATACTTGTGACCACAAGCCACAAGAAACGTAGTCAAAAGTGCACTCTCAGTGCTGCTGCCGACCGGGCACGGCGCTGGGCCTGCATCTGCGCTTTCCTGGAGCCTAAGTGTCTCATCTGTACAACGTTGATAATCGTCGGCAGCACCTCTTTCCCAGGGTTGCTCTGAAGGGTTTTCTTTGGGGTGAACCGCCGGGCGGTCGGCCTCCCAGGAGCGGGGGGAGACGCCTTCCTTACGCGACGCATTTCCGTGCGCGAGGAGGGAAGATCGTGGCGGAGTGCGGGTGGCCTGGGCAGAAGGCTCAGCCGGGACAGGTTGGACCGCAGCTTTGCTGTGCTGTGCCGCGCGACGCCCTCCGTAGGAGCGCGCAGTGTTAGCCACGGCGCCAAGCAAGCTGGACGTGCGTGCACAAGCGCGCTCGGACTGACAGGGAAGCGAGAAGGGGACCAGGGCGCACCATAGAAAAGCCGCGGCAGAAACGTACGACCCAGCCCGAGGCGGCAGGGGCGAGAGCGCCAGGGCAGGGGCGGCGACGCGGCGTCCCCGGTTGGCGCCCCTGCGCGGCGGTCGGCCGTCTCCGCAGCGCCCCAGGTGGCCGCTGGCGGGGTCGCCGCCGGGGGAGTGGATTTGCTCCGCCTCCGCCGGGCTCGGCTGCCCTCGGCAGCTTCCCCGCCTGGCTCTCGCTCGACCCTCCTCCCCTCCCCCTCCCGGTTCGCGATGGACTGGGCCTCCCCGCCGCGCCACCGCCGCCCGCAGCACCGCGCGGGCCTCTGAGCTGCAGGGCCTGAGGAGCCCTGGGGAGCTTGCTGGGGACTGGACGTCCGCTGGCTGCTGCCGCACGAGAGAACCTCTCGCTTCCCTGTCACCAGGGCCCCGCGGAGGAAGGGGAGGGACGAGGCGCGGCTTTTCCTGTGCCGCCTGCCCGGTTCGACCTGCGCGGCCTGCGGCTTCTTGGGAACTCTAGGGCCGCGGCCGGGCCTGGCTCTGCCCGCGGCCTGCTGGGAGCTGGATCGGAGCGGTTTGGAACGACAAGCCCGAGTAAGAGCCTGCGGGAAGGGGAGGCGGGAGCGCCTCGGACCGTCGGAAGGGCCCTGCGTGGGGGCCAGGATCCCGGACGACCGGCGACTGGCGGAAAGCGAGACCCCGGCGCCGAGTGAGGTCGGCCAGGCTGCTGCCGACTTCCCCGCTGGCCCCTTTGTTCCCCTCCCGGGGCCCTGCCGGCGGCGGGGCCCGGCTTGCCCGCGCCAGAGCCCCAGGCCGGCTCCTTTTGCCCTTGAGAAGGGTTCGCTGCCAGGCCTTCGAGTTCCGGGCGCAGCTCCCGGGAGAGCCGGCGCCCTGCCTGGCCCGGCGGCCTCCTCTCGGGCACGAAGCCTTGCTGCTGCTTCTCCAGAACTTCCCCTCCTCCTAGACACAGGTAGTTAACTTAGTGGGGTTTGGTGCTGGGGAACCAGAGCGCGGGGGCCAGCGCCTCTCCGCGCCCGGCTCGGCCGGGCCCTGGGTGTGGGGTCAACCCCGCTGGTCGCCGCCGTTGGGTGCCCACCGCGCACCGCCGCCGGCTTCCCACACCTGCGGCTGCGTTACGTGGGACCCAAAGCTGACCTCCAGTCGGGGCGCTTACAGGGCGCTTTTGTAATGACTTGCCTGTTGGGGCTGCTTCTCGGTTTTGTTTTTGTTTTTTTAACCAACTGCCCTATCTTGTGAAGATGGGGAAAGAGGGCCGTAGGTTGGCCTACATTCGGATCCGTAACCTGCTAGTCCATTGCATTTACTTTTAGCCTTTCCTTTTTTTTTTTTTTTTTAACTTTTAAGAATAGTTGCCAAGACTGCCAAAATTCCTAACCAACTCTTTATTCATAGATAAATCTTGTATATAATTGTCGTTTGTATTTGGACATCTTTAAAATAGAAGTAAATTGAGAAGTCAGCAGAATTTGTGAAATTGGAGGTAATTTTGAAGGAGAAACAATTTGGAGGGGGATTGGATCAAGATGTTTAGAGTTTCCTCAAAATACTGAATCTAACCCTTATCTGAAGATCAGTTTTGGGTGGAGAAGGAGGGGGATGAAGTTTGGTGGAAAATACAGAACCTTTAGTTAGGTGTTCTTTGCCTTCTGGCATAGACTTTAGTGATAGCAGTAGTGGGACCTGAAGCTTGACTGACTTTGACACAGACAGCTCTGGTTTCTAGTTAAGCAGCAACCTAATCAGCTTATATACTCTTGTGCAAAACTGGTTTTCATTTGGTATGCTATCTGTACGTTAAACCTGGGGGATAAGGAAAGTTGAAAAACTGCATTAAGCACTCTTACGTCCAAACGTACTTAGGAGTCTTTTTTAATTGCTAGGAGGACACTATGAAAATTTGGTTCTAGCAGATGTAAAGGAAAAAAAATTTAAGCCCAAGCTGTTCAGTCCTGGAATTTAAAGGACTTTTTTCCCTTTACTTTTCAAATTTAAGCAAAGAGGCTTTTAAAAAACCATGGCAGATGTGGACCCAGATACACTGCTGGAATGGCTACAGATGGGACAGGGTGATGAAAGGGACATGCAACTAATAGCCCTTGAACAGCTATGCATGCTGCTTTTGATGTCTGACAACGTGGATCGTTGTTTTGAAACGTAAGTACATTCCTTCATCATGTTCCTTTGGGTTACTGTAGTGACATCTGTTTTCAACCATTTGCTGACTTCAGTTTGTGTGGAAATTTCTCTAGTGAATTTTAATACGTATCTTTAAAACTATTCCTGAAGAGTTTTGTGTTTACACTTTTCCAAGAAATAAAAATTGGTAGGTGAAGAAACTCTAGGACTGATAATTACGATGACACAAATACATATTTGTTGAATGAATGGGAATTAGTAGGAATACTAATTTTAACCCATAGCTTTGGTTGATTCATTTTCAAAATGTCATGAACTGGGGAAAATACAAATATTTATTTTCTTAAAGGTATCTATTTCTGTACCATGAAATTGATTTATGGAATAAGAGATGATAATAAACATATGTTTTGAACTGCCCATGTCTTCATTGATGTTGTCATATGACAATACTTTTGTTAAAGCAGATTATTGGTTTGTAAATTTCAGTTTGGGAAGGTATAAATTGGATCTTAACCATGTAGCAGAAGAGTAGAAAATTTGGAGTAGTAGAAACATTTTGAAGTTTGGGGAGTTTAAACAGTTTTATTGGGAGGTTATAACTTAGTATTTATGCAAAAATATAAAAGATAATTCTTACTAGATAGGCCTTACAGCCATTTTTTCCCTCTTATGTAAGTCATAACTTGTCCAGTCAGAATAACAATTCTTCTGAGTGTTGAACATGTGTTTCGTTTTTACTGTTTATTTTACATTTGTATTTACAGTTTTGAACTCCAGTAATAAGTAATTGAAAACTCTGATGTTTCTTTATTTATTTTAATGCTATTTTAAGGTAATTAGTAGAAAATGTTTGAGATGTTGACCTAAAAAATTTGGTATAATTATCCTAATGTGTTTTAGGTGGGAATAAAGTCTATATTACTTAGTTGGCAAAATTTTTAAAGTACCTTCATTTTTGATTATTGAATAACTTTCAGTTGTAACTCTTGTTAAAACAGTACTAAGATAAAAATCCTTATTAATAAAATTTCCAAATTACAATTAGTTAGTGGTCCATTTATTTCCATTAGTTTTTGTCATTGGCAGAGTTTTGAGTATGTAAGAATAACTTAGCCCTTAGTTGACACTTGTTTTAGCAGGATTTATAGTAAAGTAGATTTTTTAAAATTTATTTTTATTTTTTTCCTCATCCTGACTCTCAAGATAAAAATTGTGTTCATAGATTTCATTAGAGGTAACCTGAAAGTTACTTTTGGTATTTTAAAAATCATACTTGTCAGTCAAGTCAACTGTCATTTCTTAGCTTCTGTTTAGTACTAATATGTAGTAGAAGTATTTGTTATGACATTTAAAAAAGTGTTGCCCGATCATTAAAAAGTCAGGAAACAACAGGTTCTGGAGAGGATGTGGAGAAATAGGAACACTTTTACACTGTTGGTGGGACTGACTGTAAACTAGTTCAACCATTGTGGAAGACAGTGTGGCGATTCCTCAAGGATCTAGAACTACAAATACCGTTTGACCCAGCAATCCCATTACTGGGTATATACCCAAAGGATTATAATAATCATGCTGCTATAAAGACACATGCACACTTATGTTTATTGTGGCACTATTCACAATAGCAAAGACTTGGAACCAACCCAAATGTCCATCAGTGATAGACTGGATTAAGCAAACATGGCACATATACACCATGGAATACTATGCAGCCATAAAAAATGATGAGTTCATGTCTTTTGTAGGGACATGGATGAAACTGGAAACCATCATTCTCAGCAAGCTATCGCAAGGACAAAACACCAAATGCATGTTCTCACTCATAGGTGGGAATTGAACAATGAGAACACTTGGACACAGGAAGGGGAACATCACACACCGGGGGCTGTTGTGGGGTGGGGGGAGGGGGGAGGGATAGCATTAGGAGATATACCTAATGTAAATGACAAGTTAATGGGTGCAGCACACCAATATGGCACATGTATACATATGTAACAAACCTGCACGTTGAGCACATGTACCCTAAAACTTAAAGTATAATAAAAAAAAAAGTGTTGCCATATTAAAACAATTTAAATGAAATTTTTAAAACATAAAATTTATCTCCATGTAAAATCCTTCCATCCTAACATAACAGCTGTTATTTTTTCCATTTTCCTCTCTAGGCTTTATTCATATATAGTATGATGTAATTTTTTTTTTTTTTAAGAGACTGGGGCCTCACTATGTTGCCCAGGCTGGCCTCGAGCTCCTGGGTTCAAGTGATTCTCCTGCCTTGGCCTCTTCGGTAGCTGGGTCTACAGGCTATGCCACCACACCTGGCTTTATAATGTAATTTTAAGGAAATGAACCTAAAGTTAAGTCGGATGCGATTTACTATATGAAGGTACAAGAGTTATTTCAAGTTGAAGGGGTTAGCCATGTTTGGTGTAGTGTACCAGTAACCTCCAAAAACTAGACATTTGGTTTAATTTTGTGACTGTTTTGTTTTTAAACATGTTTGCTTTTCATTCTATAGCCAGATTTTCTTGTTGTCACAAGGGAAAATTGTCCTGGTTCCTTCTTGAAACTAGTGAGGGAGGCATAGTGAGATGGAAAGAATGGGCTGTGGCATCAGAGACTTGGGTTCAGATCCTTGGTCTGCTGTGTTCATTAGCCTCTGAGAGCCTTACTTTCTTCCCCTGTAAAATGGCAGTAGTCTTTTTTTCTTTTCTGTTTTTTCATACGAAGTCTCACTCTGTTGCCCAGGCTGGAGTGCAGTGGTGCGATCTTGGCTCACTGCAACCTCCGCCTCCCAGGTTCAAGTGATTCTCCTGCTTCAGCCTCCCGAGTAGCTGGGACGACAGGTGCGTGCCACCACACCTGGCTAATTTTTGTATTTTAGTAGAGATGGGGTTTCACCGTGTTGACCAGGATGGTCTCCATCTCTTGATCTCGTGATCCACCTGCCTCAGCCTCCCAAAGTGCTGGGATTACAGGTGTGAGCCACCATGCCCGGCCAGTAGTCTTTTTTCCAATGGGCCTTCTTCTGAGGATTAAAGGAGAGAATGTATGTTAAGTGTTTTGAGTAAAGTAGGCTACCCACTGATACCATCATTAATAAATATCTAATTTTGAATTTTATTTTAGCACTTTATTCCATGAATAAAGTGATTGATTTGGGAAGGTCTTTTAAAATTCTTTTAAGCAATCAACTCACAGCAGGCAAAAAAAGCAAGATGATGTGCGTATTTTGAATATTGGTAAAAATCTTTCATACTACCTTGATTTCATAAAGTAGTAGCAAATAGGACTTAGTTCTGTCTAATAAACCAAAACATGCCTGTATGTCCTGATAATATGTTTGCCTAATTAGCTTGTCTTAATAGTTACACATCTGTTTAGTCAGGAAGGGCAGGTGGTGTGGTAGAAACAACGGCCTCTGCAATGGGATAGACTTGGGTTCAGATACCTGCCTTTTCCACTGAATAGTTGTGTGATAGCCTTTGAAGTCTGTTTCCTCATCCTTGCAGGATTTTTCTGAAAATAAATGGGATAATAGTCAAGGATTTCTTTTTCCTTTAACTTAGTATTGTACATGGCTCTCCACTTTTTTTTTTTTTTGAGACAGAGTCTCGCTCTGTCACCCAGGCTGGAGTGCAGTGGCTATTTTAGCCATGCCCGGCTAATTTTTGTATTTTTAGTAGAAACGAGGTTTCACTGTGTTGGCCAGGATGGTCTCAATCTCCTGACCTCGTGATCCACCCGTCTCAGCCTCCCAAAGTGCCGGAATTACAGGCATGAGCCACCGCGCCTGGCTGGCTCTCCACTGTTTGTACCCATTTTGACAGTGTCTTTCTGAAGTTGAAGGAATATAACTTTTTCTGTGATGTATCAGTGCTTCTTATTAATGCCTGAACTTATTAAGGTAATGCTCCAGAAAGTAAAACACCTTCAAGATAGGTTTTTGCTTTTACCTGATGTATCGTTGAGTTCTAAAATGTAATAATGTAATATGGCCGGGTGCGGTGGCTCACGCCTGTAATCCCAGCACTTTGGGAGGCTGAGGTGGGCAGATCACTTGAGGTCAGGAGTTCAAGACCAGCCTGGCAAACATGGCGAAACCCCATCTCTACTAAAAATACAAAATTTAGCTGAGCATTGTGGCATGTGCCTGTAATCCCAGCTACTTGGGAGGCTGAGGCAGGAGAATCTCTTGAACCTGGAAGCCGGAGGTGGCAGTGAACCAAGATTGTGCCATTGCACTCCAGCCTTGGTGACAGAGTGAGACCCTGCCTCCAAAGAAGAAAAAAAAAAAAAGTAAGTCATATGAGTTATTAGCTAATGAGTATTTTGTATTCACATCAAAATAGGTGATCATCATATGTATTAATGTTATAAATACGTATCATGGGCATTTCTGGATTTGCTACTAAATCTGAATATAATTTGAAAGTTATGTCCTCTGGAAATTGAGCATCTCAGAAGATGCTTTTAGGTGCTAGAAGGCTTTATTTAAAAAATAATGATGTCACTTAATTTTGAGGGCACAAAAGGATATACAGTAAAAAGTCCGTTGTCTTCCTTTTCCTGTCTCCTAGTTACTTGGTTCCTCTTCCCAGAGGAAACCACTGTTAATCATTTTCTAGTGTATCCTTCAAGAGATATCCAAGGAACATTGTTTTGAGTCTGGATTCCAAAGCTGTTGAACATAGTGGTAAAAAAATCTTTTTTGATATGTTTAAAAGGTAAAAAAATAACTGTACAGGAACAAGTTTTTTAACTTTAAATTGTCTACTTTATGTCAGGTCTTGGAAAGATACGGTGATGACCAAAGCAAATATAGCACCTTATGGTGCCTAATAGTCTAATAGGGAAAACAGATAATTGTGGGGAAAAAAATGTGGTTACAAACTGTGTTAAATGTCATGAAGGAAAAGCTCAGGGTACTGTGACAGCATGAAGCAGGGACAAGACCTGGAGAGGTGGGGATGGGCAGAGTGGTCTTTGGGGAAGTGGTTTTCTTTTTTTTTTTTTTTCAAGACAAGAGTCTTGCTCTGTCGCCCATGCTGGAGTGTAATAGCGTGATCTGAGCTCACTGCAACCTCCACCTCCCAGGCTCAAGTGATTCTCCTGCCTCAGCCTCCCCAGTAACTGGAATTACAGGCACATGCCACCATGCTTGGCTACTTTTTGTATTTTTAAGTAGAGATTGGGTTTCACTATGTTGGCCAGGCTGGTCTCGAATTCCTGACCTCAAGTGATCCGCCCGCCTTGGCTTCCCAAAGTGCTGGGATTACAGGCGTGATCTTTTTTTTTTTTAAATTAGATGGAGACAAGGTCTCACTAGGTTCCCCAGACTGATCTAGAACTCCTGAGCTTAAATGATCCTCCCACCTTGGCCTTCCAAAGTGCTAGGATTACAGGCGTGAGCCACTGTGCCTGGCCAAGAAAGGGGAAGCGGTTTTTCCTAGAGCTAGGAAGGATGAGTAAGGAGAGATAGGAAGTGGGGACAAAACAAACAAATGCTTGTAGACTTGATAGGAGGCTGTGATCCAGAGAGATAGAGGGTTTTGTGATAAAAGTAGAAAGTTGAATAGATTTGAGAGAGATTTGGAAGGCAAGATAGTCAGGACTTGTCGAATGATTAAATATGAGAGAGTGAGAAAGAAGTGTCGTGGATGACTCAGGTTACAATGGATGATAATGCCACTCACTGAGAGAGAACACTGGAAAGAGGACCATGTTTGAGAGATTGAGATCATGAGTTTGGGTTTGGATATGTTGAGTATGAGGTACTTTTGAGACATCTCAGTGGAGATATTAAGTAAGCAGTTGTGTAAATGGAAATTGGAGGTTAGCCTGGATTAGAGAAAAATTTTAGAGTCAAGCGCCTGTGGAGGTTAATTGTGGCCATGGGATGTGATTGAGATCTGGGGCAGTGATGCTTAAACTCTATGGTCTCAGGACTTCCTTAAGCTCTTAAAAATTATTGTGGATCCTGAAGAACTTTTGTTTACGTTAGTATGCTTACTGCTATTTGCCATATTCAGAATGAAACTGGGAAGTTGTTTTCTTTTTTGAGATGGAGTCTTGCTCTGTCACCCAGGCCGGAGTGCAGTGGCACAATCTTGGCTCACTGCAACCTCTGCCTCCTGGGTTCAAGTGACTCTCCAGCATCAGCCTCCCTAGTAGCTGGGATTACAGGTGCGCACCACCGTGTCCAGCTAATTTTTGTAGTTTTAGTAGAGACGGGGTTTCACCATGTTGGCCAGGCTGATCTCGAACTCCCGACCTCAGGTCAGAAACCAGGAGGCGGAGCTTGCAGTGAGCCGAGATCGCGCCACTGCACTCCAGCCTGGGCGACAGAGTGAGACTCTGTCTCAAAAAAAAAAAAATTATAATAATAAACCCCTTAAATGTTAAAATTTTTTTGTGAAAAATAACTTTTTTAAAAGAAAACATTTTGGGAGAAGCATTAATTTACATTTTTGCAAATCTCATTAAAGTCTGCCTTAATGGAAGATAGCTGGATTCTCATATCTGCTTCTGCATTCAGTTTGTTGCATTATGTTATTTTGATTGAAATATATGAAAAAATCATCCACAGATGTATTTGGGAAAGGGAAGAATATTATATTTTTTAATGTAATCATGGATATGCTTCTTTGATAACATGTCAAAATTCAACAAGTGATAGTTTCTTAAGGATTAGTTATAACGTGGATTCTGTTTTTTTTTTTTTTCTTCGAGGCAGAGTCTCGCTCCCAGGTTGGAGTGTAGTGGTACGATCTTGGCTCACTGCAACCTCCATCTCCTAGATTCAAGCAGTTCTCCTGCCTTAGCCTCCTGAGTAGCTGGGACTACAGGCGCAGACAACCACACTGGAATAATTTTTTTATTTTTAGTATTTTATGTTGGTCAGGCTGGCCTTGAACTCCTTACCTCAAGTGATGCACCTGCCTTGGCCTCCCAAAGTACTGGATTACAGGCATGAGCCACTGCACCCTACCAGGATTAGTTACAATGTGGATTCTGATATCAGTGAACTTATACTCACTCTGTTAGGTTAAAATCTGATGATCTGTCTTATACCTTGAGTGACTGTTTTACCCGTATTTACTTTTGCAAAAATCATGCATTGGTCATGTGGAAAATATCAGTCCACTGAGTTACACAGGTTTTCCAAATGTGGACATATCTCGTTTCACAGTGCCAAAAAGTCTTATTTGTCAATATGACTACCACTCTCATCAGACAAGTTTTTAAATATTCAGAAGCTGTCAAGCTCGTGGTGTCAAATACAAGTTTTCCAAAAATGTCATTTTTGCTTGTAGAGTGTTATGATTGGCAACAAATACAGTTGATTGTTTTCCTTGAAATGAAAGGCATACGTGATTAAATTTTGAAAAAATGTTTGCCAGATATCCAAGTCTGAAAGATCAGTTTGTCTGATAGTCCTTCAAGTAAAAATGGTGTTGCAAGAAAAAAGTGACTAGTTCAGTTCTCAAGTATGTACTTTGCCGTTATTCTTCAGTATGCAGTGCTTTATAATTAATTCCCATTTCCTTTAAGTAGAATATTGAAAAGATCTTCAGGGGTTGAGATTTAGTAAATTTAATAATTTTGTTGCTTCATCTAGTTTATTCTTTAGTGAAACTGGCTTTTTTCTTAATACCAGTGCTTGGCAGTGAAGAATACAGTTAACTAGTAGTACAGGTTAGTGCTACTGCGTTGATTCATGTTAAAGCACCTGCAGTTTTATCCACCATTGCTTTTGCATCATTAGTGCACATGTCAACACCGGAAAGAAAGTGATTCAAGAAGAGAAAGGGCAATTGTTTTGAATACTAGTGAGGGGTCAAGTAGGGGTTAGATGAAAAGATGTCCTTTAGGTTTAGCAACATTCTCAAGGTCATTGATCTTAATGAGAGCTGAGTGGAGTGGTGGTGAGGGGCAGATCTGAATGGGTTGAGGAGTGAGTGGAACATGAAATGGAGGACATGTGGAAACTTTTTTGAAGAATTGAATTGAAAAAGTAGTGTGGAGTTTTTTCTTTTAAAGGTCAAAGAGGTAAGAAAGAGAGTGAATAATCCCTAGGGTAAGGATTCTGAAAAACTGGGAGAGAATTGGCTTTTGTATAGAAGCAGTGCTTCTTAAATTTTAATGTGCATAATGAGAATCACCTGGGGATCATGTTAAAATGCATATTCTGATTCAGTTGGTCTTATATGAAGCTTGATATTCTGCATTTCTAATATGGTCCTAGATTATGCAGAAGCTGTTGGTCAGAAAATCCCACCTTGAGTAGCAAAACCCTGATCCACTGGTGGAGAGATTGGTTTTAGGTAGAAGTTGTATACTACCATTGTAACAGAGAAGATAGAGACGTTAGATGCACATGTTTCGGGTTTGATGGTAAAAAGTTGAAGGGCTGGGGCTGGGCGTGGTGGCTCGTGCCTATCTGCAATCCCAGCACTTTGGGAGGCCGAGGCGGGTGGATCAGTTGAGGTCAGGAGTTCGAGACCAGCCACAGTGCCTGGCCCTGAGTTATAGGCTTAAAAATTGGTTTGCCTGTACTACTCCCTTTTACAGAATCTGTTGGGTTCTTTACCTACCGGATCAAATTTAAATGTCTTCAAAGACCCCTCCTGCATATTCTCACATGTATATATTACTTCCACTTTACTATACTTTCAGTGCTCCACTGGACTACGAGCTCATCTTTGTTTTCCCATTGCTAAGCATAGTGCCTGGTGGCACACAAATAGCTAATATCCAGATAGTGAAGGAATGAATTGAAGAGATTGCTTATATTGGACCTGTTTTCCACCTAATGCCTAAAATGCCCATGGAAGGTATTTGTGGAGTTGAGAAACTGGTTGTTAGTATGCAGGAGGAAGAGTATTGTATTCTTTTTTTTAGCAGAAATAGTAATGGTATCAATAAGTACTTTCCTTACTTTCTACCATTAATGTACCTGCCTTTTCTTTCTTTCTTTCTTTTTTTTTTTTGAGATGGAGTCTTGCTCTGTCGTGTAGGCTGGAGTGCAGTGGCGCAATCTCGGCTCACTGTAACTTCTGCCTCCCGGGTTCAAGCAATGCTTCTGCCTCAGCCTTCTGAGTAGCTGGGACTACAGGCGCACACCACCATGCCCAGCTAATTTTTGTATTTTTTAGTAGAGACAGGGTTTCACCATATAGGCCAGGCTGGTCTCGAACTCCTGACCTCGTGATCTGCCCGCCTCGGCCTCCCAAAGTGCTGGGATTACAGGTGTGAGCCACTGCGCCCGACCTGTACCTGCCTTTTCTATATTGACCTGTTTTCTTCTACCCAATGGCAGAGTAATAGGGAAATGAATTACTTTCGTTGATCAGCCCTGACCCTTTTCTGGAGAAGGAATGTTCATTGATATATCAAATATGTATAACCCTCAAGAGTTAAATAAATGAGCCGAACACGGTGGCTCATGCTTGTAATCCTGATACTTTGGGAGGCTGAGTCAGGTGGATGACTTAAACTCAGGAGTACAAGTCCAACCTGGCCAACATGGCAAAACCCCATCCCTACTAAAAATACAAAAATTAGCAGGGTGTGGTGGCACATTCCTGTAATCCCAGCTTCTCAGGAGGCTGAGGCACGAGAATCGCTTGAACCCGGGAGGTAGAGGTTGCAGTGAGCCCAGATTCCCAGATTGCACTACCGCACTCCAGCCTGGGAGACAGAGTGAGACTCCGTCTCAAAAAAAAAAAAAAAAGTTAAATGAATTCCTGTAAACAGACAGCAACTGTGTATGTGCTTCTTTTCAGTGGACAGCAGAGAGAAGTGCTGGAATGAGAAACACTGTCTGTGAGGGTTTCTAACCTGGGACTCCAGGGGGTCCATAGATGATTAAATTCAGGGAGCTTTTGTGACGGTTACCAAAGTTTCTGTCAGCTAAAAAAATGTAGAGGCCAGGCGCCACCGGTGGCTCATGCCTGTAATCCCAGCACTATGGGAGGCTGGGGCAGGTAAATCACCTGAGATCGGGAGTTCGAGACCAGTCTGGCCAATATGGTGAAACCCCATCTCTACTAAAAATACAAAAATTAGCAGAGGTCTGGTGGCATGTGCCTGTAATCTCAGCTACTTGGAGTCTGAGGCAGGAGAATTGCTTGACCCTGGGAGGCGGAGGTTGCAGTGAGCCGAAATTGCACCACTGGCGCTGCAGCCTGGGCAACAGAGTGAGACCCTGTCTCAAAAAAAAAAAAAAAAATTAAAAACCACTGTTAATAGTTTTAACAGGAAAAATACAAGGAAAATTATCAGAGATAGATTTTTATCATTTTTATGTATGGGTATGACATTGTGTTTTATAACGCTTTGTAAAGTGTACTTTGCATAGTTCTTGACTGTATTAGATTGAATTCTTCAGAGTCAGTGAAGTCTTTCTTACTCATCTTTGTATCCTACCCCCAACACTTAGCATAGCACTTGGCATAGAAAGGCATTCAATAGATGTGTTGAATGAATTGCAGTCAAATTTGTATGTGTATTTTAATTGGAGAAAAGCAAGCTTACATCTTATAATTGGACTTTACCCCCTTTTTCTTTGCAAGGGAAAACCATAATTTTCAGCTACTATACCAGGAGTTATTTTTAGTTCAGCAATACCAAGAAAGTCAAGGCTGGGAGCAGAGGCAAAAATGGAATATGAAATGGATCAAAAGATGTTGTGTTATTTATTGTCTTTAAGAAACCAGATGTGTTCAGGTTTTTCAGTTAAAATATTTCATTTTTTAAAAATGAAGTGCCTGATTTACAGACTATTTTATAAAATATCTCTACTACAGATAATGCCCTTTATTTTTTTAAAAAACAGTTAAATTCTTTCATGTTGTTGCCAATCTTCTGAAATCTTGGCCCAAGTCCAAGTGATATAGCCTGAAAAAAGCATATGGTAGTTATTATAGTACAGAAAATATTACAGTTCCCAGGGAAATTCTTTCTCTTTGGAACCTCATGTAACCTTTTTTTATTGCTTCCATCAGGGAAAGATTCTGATGTCTTTACAGATAGCATTTTGGAAACCAGTACCTAATTTGGAGTCATCTGAAGATTCTTCTTAATCTCACTTGTGTGGTTGACTACTCTTGACAGGAGTTCTGTATCGACTGATTGATCCTAAAGTTTCCTAAATAGGCTTCCTAATCTATTGGTATTATATTAATAATATAGTACTCACGTTAAGATAATAAAAAAAGAATTTCTACCTATAATGTAAGAGGTAAATACTTGGCAAGCTTAAAATTTTGAGTAATTGTAATTATATATAAAATTTTGTGCCATAGAAGTATCATTTTAGCATTATTCAGGGAGGGCTGTGATTATTCTATGAATGATAGTTAACTTTTTCTTAAATTTGTTTAAATTACATACGGGGAAGTTAGCTTTTTATTATTGTACGTTGCTATGAGTCATGTAACCACCACTATAATTGAAATGCAGAACATTTCCATGACTTTGAAACATCATCTGGTGCTGTCCCTTGGAACTCAAACCCTTTCCCCATCCCAGTGCCTGGCACTTGGTGGCCTGTTTTCTGTTGATATAGTTTTGACTTTTCTAGAATGTCATGTAAATGGAATCATATATACAATACGTAGTTTTTTGAGTCTGATTTCTTTCACTTAGCATATCGCATTTGAGATTCATCTATGTTGCTATTGTGTCAATAGTTCATTCTCTTTAATTGCTAACTAATATTCCTTTTCATGGATATTTTGGTGATTATGACCTAAACTGCTATAAACAGTAGTGTATAGATTTTGTGTGTATGTGAGAACATAAGCTTTTAAAAAATATTTATTTATTTATTTGTTTTTTGAGACAGAGTTTCGCTCTTGTTGCCCAGGCTGGAGTGCAGTGGCGTGATCTTGGCTCACTGCAACCTCCGCCTCCTGGGTTCAACTGATTCTTCTGCCTCAGCCTCCCAAGTTGCTGGGATTACAGGTGCCCGCCACCATGCCCGGCTAATTTTTGTATTTTTAGTAGGAATGGGATTTTACCATGTTGGCCAGGCTGGTCTCAAAATCCTGACCTCAGGTGATCTGCCTGCCTCAGCCTCCCAAAGTGCTGGGATTACAGGCATGAGCCACCACGTCTGGCCATAAGTTTTTATTTCTTCTGAAATTCTTGGAGATAAATTCAACAAGATGTAGAAATTGAAAAACTTATTTCAAAATTTATATGGAAATGCAAAGGACTTATGCTTGCCAAAACAACTTTTATGAAGAACAAAGTTGGGAACTAACACTAGTCTATATTTCAATATTTATTATACAGCTACAGTAATCAAGACAATGTGGTATTGATATAAACATAGACAAATAGAACTGTGGAACAGAATATAGAGTTCAGAAATAGACTTCCACATATACGGAAAACTTACTTTGACAAAGGTACAAAGGCAGTTCAGTAGAAAAAGGATAGTTTTTTTTGTGATGCTGAAACAATTGGATATCCATATGCAATAAGTTTAACTTTGATACATATCTCACACTATATATATTTTTAAAAACCCAAATGAATCATAGACCTAGTTGTAAAACCTAAAACTATAAAACTTCTAGAAGAAAACATAGGAGAAATTCATTGTGACCTTGCGTTATGCAAATATTTCTTTAGGTAAGCACCAAAAGCATAATTCATAAGAGAATAAATTTTTATGTTCGAAGGTTTTTACTACTAGTTTAGTTTATGTGATAGATATAGGATTATCCAGGTTATCTAATGCTGCTTGCGTGAGTTCTGGTAGAGTGTCTTATTTTATTTTTTTTTGAGGTGGAGTCTTGCTCTGCTGCCAGGCTGGAGTGCAATGGCGCGATCTTGGCTCACTGCAACCTCCGCCTCCTGGGTTCAAGTGATTCTCCTGCCTCAGTCTCCTGAGTAGCTGGGATTACAGGCACGTGCCACCACATCCAGCTAATTTTTTGCATTTTTAGTAGAAACGGGGTGTCACCATGTTAGCCAGGCTGGTCTTGAACTCCTGACCTCAGGTGATCTGCCTGCGTTGGCCTCCCAAAGTGCTGAGATTACAGACATGAACCACCATGCCCGGCCAGTAGAATGTCTTGTAAGGAATTTGTCTGTTTAATCTGAATTTAAATTTGTGGGCATAGAGTTGTTTGTGATATTCCCTTTTATCCTTTTGATATCTGTAGGGTCTTTAGTGATAAACCCCCTTTTCATCCTGAAACTGGTTATTTTTATCTTTTTTATTTTGGTTAATCTGGCTAGAGATTTAGCCATTGTCTAGGAACCTTTTCCAAGAACCAGCTTTTGGCTTCATTCATTTTCCCTGTTTTTCTGTTTAAAGTTTTATTCATTTCTGTTCTTTATTATTGCCTTCTGCTTTGGTTTTGGGTTTAATTTGCTCTTTTTTTCCCGTTTTCTTTTTTTTTTTTTTTTTTTTGAGACAGAGTCTCGCTCTGTCACCCAGGCTGGAGTGCAGTGACACGGATGTTGGCTCACTGCAAGCTCCACGTCCTGAGTTCAAGCGATTCTCCTCCTAACTCAGCGGATTACAGGCGCTCAAGACCACACCCAGCTAATTTTTGTATTTTTAGTAGAGATGGGATTTCACCAAATTGTCCAGGCTGATCTCAAACTCCTGACCTCAGGTGATCTACCTGCCTCAGCATCCCAAAGTGCTGGGATTACAGGCGTGAGCCACCATGCCTGGCCTTTTTCTCTGTTTTTCTTTCTTTCTTTTTTTTTTTTTGAGATGGAGTTTCGCTTTTGTTGCCCAGGCTGGAGTGCAATGGTGTGATCTCGGCTCACTGCAACCTCTGCCTCCCGGGTTCAATCGATTCTCCTACCTCAGCTTCCTGAGTAGCTGGGATTACAGGCATGCACTACCACATCTGGCTAATTTGTTTGTTTGTTTGTATTTTTAGTAGAGACGGGGTTTCTCCATGTTGGTCAGGCTGGTTGGTCTCTAACTCCCAACCTCAGGTGATCCGCCTGCCTCGACCTCCCAAAGTGCTGGGATTACATGCGTGAGCCACCACGCCCGCCCTTCTCTGTTTTCTTAAGTGGAAGCTGGGGTTTGATTTTTGAAAGCTGGGGTTTGAGGCCTGAAGCATTTAATGCCATAAATTTCTCTTTATATACTACTTTAGTTGTATCCTACAAAGTTTGATGTTATATATTTATTTCAATCAGTTAGTAATTTTTTTTTTTTTTTTTTTGAGACAGGGTCTGGTCCATACGGAGAAACTCCGTCTCCAGCCCAGGCTGGAGTGCAGTGGTGTCATCTTGGCTCACTGCAGCCTCGACCTCCCAGGCTCAAGCCATTTTTCCCTACCTCAGCCTCCTGACTAGCTGAGATTACAGGCATGTGCCACCATACCCGGCTTATTTTTGTATTTATTGTAGAGACAGGGTTTTGCTATGTTGCCCAGGCTGGTCTAGAACTCCTGAGCTAAAGCCATCTGCCCGCCTCGGCCTCCCAAAGTGCTAGGATTACAGGCGTGAGCCACTGCACCCAGCCGGTCACAACATACTAACTAAGGAAATAAGCAAATTATGTGATAGTATTTATAGTATGGTTCTACTTGTGAATAATGAAAACATATCCAATGTTTAAGTATATGGAAAAATGAGGCCAGGCGCAGTGACTCAGGTCTGTAACCCCAGTGCTTTGGGAGGCTGAAGCAGGAGGATTGTTTGAGCCCAGGAGTTTGGAGCTCCTGAAACATCCAGGTAGCAGGGAGTTATGATTGCATAGCTATACTGCAGCCTAAGTGACAGAGCGAGACACTGTCTTTTTAAAAAACAAAACCAAAAAAGGTGGGGTGCAGTGGGGCATGCCTGTAATCTCAGCACTTTGGGAGGCTGAAGTGGGAGGATCATTTGAGGCCAGGAGTTGGAGACCAGTCTGGGCAACAGAGAGATAACTTATCTCTTAAAAAAATCAATATATAAAAAATAGGGCCTGGTGCGGCAACTCCCCACACTTGGGAGGCCAAGGTGGGAGGATTGCTTGAGCCCAGGAGTTTGAGACCAGCCTGGGCAACATAGCGAGACCCCCATCTCTACAAAAAATAAAAAAAAATTAGCCAAGCTTATGGTGTTTAAGGCTGCAGTGAGCTGTAATTGTGCCATCCTACTCCAGTCTGGCCTACAGAGCAAGACTGACTCTCTTAGAATTCAAAACAAAACAAAAAAAGGACTAACACTCATCAATCTTTAGATACAGTATTACCTCTTTGGTTGAAATTATGGGGACTTTCACTTTGTACGTTACATGTTTCTATGGTATTTTCATTTTATTGCTTTGTACTCAGAAAAAAGCTAAGACACAATCTGGACTCAGTGAGTTCATCCTGATCTTTTGCCCTTTGGCTCTGATTTCCAGCCGCACAATACTTGCAGATCGTTTATATCACTTACTTACTGCTGTGTGACAAATCACCCCAAAGTTAGTAGTATTAAACAAGAATTATGCTAACAGATCATTTGGATTTTGAAAACTGGAAAGGGTAGAGTGGAGATGGCTTGTCTCTGTTCTGCGGTATCTGGGACCTCAGCTAGGAAATCTCAAAGATGGGAAGTGACTTGACACTTAGGCACTAGAATCACCAGATGATTTGTTCTGTTGCATGTGGTCGAGCCTGGCTTCTAGCTGGGACCTTGCCTAGATTTTTTAGTTGGAACACCTACATGTGGACTCTCAATGTGGCTGCTTAGGCTTCCTCACAGGATGGTGACTGGGTTCTAAGAGCATGAGTCCCAGAAGAATGCAGCAGAAGCTGTATCATCTTTTATTCATTGAGTTAGCATTTGAAGTCACACAGTGGTCACTTTCACTATAATCATAAGCCTGCTCGGATTCAAGAGGAAAGAACACAGGCCCTCTCATAGGGAAGACCATCAAAGTCACGTTGTAAAAAAGAATATGTGGGGTGGGAGGTAGATAATGTTGTGGACATCATTGGAAAATACTAGCTGCCTCATCATGTAATTCCTCAAGCATCTTTTCTAAGACAGGGTCTCACTCTCATCCAGGCTGGAATGCAGCTCACTGCAGCCTCTACCTCCTGGGCTCGAGTGATCCTCCTACCTCAGCCCTCTACCCCCCATCCAGTAGCTGGGACTATAGGCGTGCACCACCATGCCCAGCTAATTATTTAAAGTTTTTGTAGAGATGGGATCTCGCTGTGTTGCCCAGGCTGGTCTTGAACTCCTGGGCTCAAGCAATCCCACCTTGGCCTCCTAAAGTGCTGGGATTAATGGTGTGAGCCACTGTGCCTGGCTGATGCATTTGGATTTTATCCTCAGGGTACTGAAGGATATGAAATTAACAGATTTGTGTTTTAAAAAAATATCTTTGGTAATAGGTAATAGAATGGTGAATGGACTGGATAGTCTAGTGAGAGATTCTGGTTAGGAAGCTGTGGTAGTAATACAAAAAAAGAAGTGAGGAGGGTTGGAATTCTAAGGACAGATACTAAACCGAGTTAGGAGGTAGAACCAACAAGATTAAGTCTTAGATTTTGTATTTTAGAAGCAAGAGTTCTGGAAAACTTTTATGAATTTTACTTGAGTGACTAGGCATATGGTAGGTTAGAGGATATGAGTAATATGGCTTTTGGTAGAGAAGCTTCTTTTAGTTTTGGGCAAGTTATGTTTGAAGGCTCCTGAGACATATCCAGGTGGCACTAGATGAGTAGGGGAGGCAGTTGTGTCTGCAGTTCTGTTATTTAGGAGAGCAGTTTGGGCTAGAGGCTAGAGTTGACATCTTGCTTTACTATGAGAAATGAGAGATGGAAGTGGATTCAGTTGTTTGTGTTGTGGGAAAGTTGGGGGCAGGTGGGTAGAGTGAGGTGGGTGACCCTGTGGGAATTGGGCCAGGATGAAGTTGTGTGTGGAGGGATGGGGGGGGTATATTTGTGAGGGATTGGGCATGTGTGGTGGAGTTCATTAGGGAGCTGAAGGAGTTCTTTTCATTTGGCTTCTCATTCTAGATGCAAAAAAAAGTTACTCAGCATGTAAAACACTAGTGTCACTTCTGTGCAGGAAACTTTGCTGCGTGCTGTATGAAATAAAGCCCTAGTCCTGAGGAGCTTTTAGGAGAGAGTTACAATGGATAAGAGGAAATAAAATATAAATTGTAAAGTTAAGAGAAAAAACAGGCCTGTTTGGGGTAGTTAGGGAAGGTAGTCTAAAAGTCTAGGAGGTGACATTTAGGCTGGGATAGGAAGAATAACAAGGCCGGGCGCGGTTTCTCACGCTTGTAATCCCAGTACCTTGGGAGGCCGTGGCGGGTGTATCACAAGGTCAGGAGATCGAGACCAGCCTGGCCAATATGGTGAAACCTCGTCTCTACTAAAAATACAAAAATTAGCCAGGTGTGGTGGCAGGCGCCTATAATCCCAGCTACTTGGGAGGCTGAGGCAAGAGAATTGTTTGAACGCAGGAGGCAGAGGTTGAAGTGAGCTGAGATCGTGTCACTGCACTCCAGCCTGGGCGACAGAGCAAGACTCTGTCTCAAAAAAAAAAAAAAAAAAGGAAGAATAACAAAGAGCTAGCTTTGGAAAGAGTTAGGGGAAAAGGATTTTAGACAGATGGAACAGCACACACATTAGCTTTTATCTGTCTGTCTGTCTGTCTGTCTGTCTGCCTATCTACCTATCTATCTATCTATCTATCTACAGCTGTCTCTATATTTTGAAACCAATGTGTTCAGGCCAGGTGTGGTGACTCACACCTGTAATACCGTCTCTTTGGGAGGCCAAGGTGGGCAGATCACCTGAGGTCTGGAGTTTGAGACCAGCCTGGACAACGTGGTGAAACCCTGTCTCTACTAAAAAATACAAAAATAAAATTAGCCAGCCCCAGTGGCTTGCGCCTGTAGTCCCATCTCCTTGGGAGGCCAAGGCAGGAGAATTGCTTGAACCCAGGAGGCAGTGAGCTGAGTTTGTGCCCCTGCACTCTGGTGATAGAGTCAGACTCCGTTTCAAAAATCAACAACAACAAAGAAAAAAAAACTTGTATGAGTTCATACAAGTATCTCTAGTTCTAATCTAACACCACAGGGCTCATGCTAGTTTTCTCTTTCTATATTTTCAGTTCTCTTTTCCTTCAGTGAGAAACATGGCTCCCATTATCCTTAATATATTTATTTGATCAATTCTTCTGTATGTATCAATTGCCCATCACTGGGACATTCCATTGCACAAATGTCTTGTTCACTTTGCTCATGCTGTAATATCTTATACCAGAATGATCTCCTCTTCTTTCCAGATATGCTGCTCCTCAGTGCCAGTGCTGGGCATAACTCTTATGTAGGTGTATGAGGGGTTATTTCAGTAGTCCAAACCAGACTTTGAAGTTGGCTTAGATTAGAGGTTTTTTATTTTAATTTAATTTTATTTTATTTTTGAGAAAGTCTCACTCTGTCGTCCAGGCTGAAATGCAGTGGCGCGATCTCAGCTCACTGCCCCTTCTGCCTCCAGGGTTCAAGCAATTCTCCTGCCTCAGCCTCCCAGGGAGCTGGGACTACAGGCACAAGCCACTGCCCCTTGCTAATTTGATTTTTTGTGTTTTTTAGTAGAGATGAGGTTTTGCCACATTGGCCAGGCTGGTCTTGAACTCTGTAAGCCAGGTGATCTGCCCACCTTGGCCTCCCAAAGTGCTGGGATTACAGGCATGAGCCACCACGCCGGGCCTGTTTTTTGGGTTCTTTTTTTTTTTTTTTGGAGACAGAGTCTCTCTCGCTCTTTCACCTAGGCTGGAGTGCAGTGGTGCGATCTCGGCTCACTGCAACCTCCACCTCCCAGGTTCAAGTGGTTCTCCTGCCTCAGCCTCCCGAGTAGCTGGGATTACAGGCATGTGCCACCACGTCCGGCTGATTTTTGTATTTTTAATAGAGATGGGGTTTCGCATGTTGGCCAGGCTAGTCTCGAATTTGCCTCAAGTGATCCGCCCACCTCGGCCTCCCAAAGTGCTAGGATTACAGACATGAGCCACTGTGCCTGGCCCATAGGATATATTTTGGAGGGCTTAATTGGTGGGATTTTTTTTTTTTTTTTTTGACACGGAGTTTTGCTCTTGTTGCCCAGGCTGGAGTGCAGTGGCGTGATGTCAGCTCACTGCAACCTCCGCCTCCTGGGTTCAGGCAGTTCTCATGCCTCAGCCTCCCCAGTAGCTGGGATAACGGACATGTGCCACCATGCCTGGCTAATTTTTGTATTTTTAGTAGAGATGGGGTTTCACCATGTTGGTCAGGCCGGTCACGTACTCCTGACCTCAGGTGATCCACCCGGCTTGGCCTCCCAAAGTGCTGGGATTACAAGTATGAGCCACCACACCTGGCCTAATTGGTGGGATTTAACTGATGGGTTGGGTATGAAATGGGGGGAAATCAAGAATGATTCTCAGCTTTTTGGCTTTCTGGATGGTTGACATTTACTATGATGGAGATTTGGGAATAGAGGCACACATCAGGAGTTTTGTTTTGAATATACTCATTTTAAGATGCCTGTGATATTTCTAAATGGAGATAGTGATATTGAGTCAGTCTAGGGTGGAGAAAATACTTGGGGAGTTTTTGTGATACGTGGATGAGATTTATATTTGTGGTGTATGAACTAAGAGAATGGATGAAATCCATTAAAAAGGTAATTAAAGAGATAGGAAAGATGACGAGGGAATCTAGGAAGGAAGCTAGAGTGGAAAACCAGGGGAGTCATAAATCGAGAGAAAATTGAAGAAAATACTCATTCTAGACCGTGAAAGAAATGTAGCAGAGTTATTAGGTATTGTTCTCATTTAAGGTTGGTGATCGTAAATTTATAGCGAGGTCAGATTTCCTGATAATGTGAATATTTTTTCTTTGTCAATCCCTGTTGACATAGATTTAGACCTAGGGAATGTGGGGGGTCGTTCATTTAGCCAGAAATGGGGCAAGGGATTTGAGAGTTTTGCTCATAGAAGGTAGTCGAGTGCTTGTCCAATAACCACAAAGGTCAAGTTGAATTATCTTTTTTTTTTTTTTTTTAAACGGGGTCTCACTTTGTTGCCCAGGCTGGAGTACAGTGTACGATTATGGCTCACTGTAGCCTGGACCTCCCTGGGCTCATGTGATCTTCCCATCTCAGCCTCCTGAGTAACTGGGACCTCAGGCACGTGTCCCCACACCTGCTAAATTTTGTGTTTTTTATAGAGACCAGGTTTTACCATGTTGGCCAGGATGGTCTCGAACTCCTGGGCTCAAGTGACCTGCCCACCTCAGCCTCCGAAAGTGCAGGGATTACAGGCATCAGCCACCATGCCTGGCCTCAAGTTGAATTATCTATCAACACAGGGTTTCTCTGAAAATGATGCTATGAAATTCCCTAACAGTGGAAGCATCAGGTTTTTTGTTTCTGTTTTTTGTTTTGAGACAGAGTCTCTCTTTGTCTGTTGCCTAGGCTAGAGTGCAGTGGTGCGATCTCGGCTCACTGCAAGCTTCGCCTCCCAGGTTCACACCATTCTGCCTCAGCCTCCTGAGTAGCTGGGACTACAGGCGCCCGCCACCACGCCCAGCTAATTTTTTGTATTTTTAATGGAGACGGGGTTTCACCGTGTTAGCCAGGATGGTCTCGATCTCCTGACCTCATGATCCGTCCTCCTTGGCCTTCCAAAATGCTGGTATTACAGGCGTGAGCCACCGCACCTGGCCAGAAGCATCAGTGTTTAAATCTTATCTGTTTAAATTACAATGGCTGTATTAAAGCAGAATATCCAGCCAAGTATCTATTAGGAAATGACACTTGTTATTTGTTTTAGTTTCAATGTGAACTTCAGGTAATATAATTCTCTCAACTATCTGTATTTTTTAGAATTCAGTAATTAATGTTGGCATTTTCTTCCCAATGTCTTTGCTTGATTTATAGTTAGATTTTTAAGATTTTGTAATTGGCTTTTCAGTTGTGAGTAAATACTATTAACCTATATGCATATGCGTGTGTGTATGTATATGTCTATGTATACATATATTTTTTAAGAGAATCTTAACTCTGTTGCCCAGGCTAAAGTGCATTGTGTGTGATCATGGCTCACTGCAGCCTTGAACTCCTGGGCTCAAGTGATCCTCTTGCCTCAGCCTCCCAAATAGCTGGGACTGCAGACATGCGCCACTATGCCAGCTAATTTTTTTTTGAGACAGGGTGTGGCTCACCCAGGCTAGAGTACAGTGGCATGATCTTGGCTCACTGCAACCTCTGCCTCTCAGACTTAAGCCATCCTCCCACCTCAGCCTCCCGAGTAGCTGGGACCACAGGTGCACGCCTCCATGCCTGACTACTTTTTGTATTTTTTGTAGTGATGGGGTCTCACTTTGTTGTTCAGCCTGGTCTCAAACTCTTAGGAGCTCAAGAGATCTGCCTGGCTCAGCCTCCCGAAGTGCTGGGAGTATAGGAGTGAGCCATGGCACCCAGCTGGCTAATTTTTTAATCTTTTTTTTAGAGACGGGTCTCACTGTCTTGCCTAGGCTGGTCTAGAAATCCCGGGCTCAAGTGATCATCCTGCCTCAGCCTTCTGAGTAGCTAGGATTACAGCAGTGAGCTACTGTGCACGGCTTAACCTGTATTTTAATTGAGTACTTTTGTTAGGAATCTTCTAATAGTGTTTTAAAGTTGTTTTAAAGAAAAGTTTTTAGAATTATGTGTGAGATAATGATTACATCTATTTTCACTTGAATAATATGTCTTTATAACCACTTAAAATTTTATTACTTTGGGCAAGGTGTGGTGGCTCACACCTGTAATCCCAGCACTTTAGGAGTCCGAGATGGGAAGATTGCTGGAGCCCAGGAGTTCAAGACTAGGCGGGGCAACATAGCAAGAACTTGTCTCTACCAAAAATCAAAAAATTAACTGGGTATGGTAGTGCATGCCTGTGGTCCCAGCTACTTGGGAGGCTGATTTGAGAGGATTGCTTGAGCCTGGGAGGTCAAGGATACAGTGAGCCAAGATCGCGCCACTGCACTTTAGCTTGGGTGACAAGAGTGGGACCCTGTCTTAAAAAAAAAAGACAAAATTTTACTATTTCAAGAATTCTCATAAGTTTTAAGTTGAGTAGTGATGACACAAAATTATTGGAATAGTTTTTGACTTAAAAGGCCCTCCACTGAGTTCAGCAGAATTTCTCTTCTCTGAAGACTGAATTATCCGAATTTGAGTTAACATTGTTCACTTCAGATAATTTTGACCCATCTTGAGTTTCATACACTATAATTTCATGTGTTGGAAATTTTATTTGCTATGCTAGTCTATTATAAATTAATAGATAAATAAAGGGGAAATAATAACACTTGAATCCATTAAGAAAAAAAACTGTTATTTTTAAAACCTCACTTATGAGCAACTGAATTTATAAGAGAATAAACTTTAGAGCAAATTTACCTGTTCTGTTAAGTAAGTATTGTTGGCATGAGAGGTATCCAAGTATATTAACTTTGAGTTAACTTTCAAAAATTTGTTACTCATGTAAACCTTTTTGCTAATACCTTTCACATAAATACAGTATATTTATGTATATTTTAAATAAAATATAAATTCTATATAATTTATTTTTTTTAATGTATGTGTTTTCACATACTGATTGCTAGAGGGTTACTGAGTTTTACATCAAATTTGTTGCTTTATTTTTAGGAATCTGATTTGGGATTTTTTTTACCTTGTTTGTGTGTAAAGTAAATTTTAGTTAAGTTTTCGTATTAAAGAGATAATTTTCAATAATTTGGCTGTATTTGCTGTAAATCAGTGGCTATATTACAGGAAATACCACATAAATGAAAGGAGTCTGCCTAATCCAGCTGATTTCCTTTTGCTTTGGCAATTAATGTATTCATAATAGTAGCTTATAGTAATGTGAGTTTTATTTTTTAATTATTAATTTTTGAGACGGAGTCTCGCTCTGTTGCCCAGGCTGGAGTGCAGTGGCTTGATCTTGGCTCACTGCAAGCTCTGCCTCCCGGGTTCATGCCATTCTTCCGCCTCAGCCTCTCAAGTAGCTGGGACTACAGGCGCATACCACCATGCTGGCTAATTTTTATATTCTTAGTAGAGATGATACTTCACCATGTTGGCCAGGCTGGTCTCGAACTCCTTAGCTCAAGTGATCTGCCCGCCTTGGCCTCCCGAAGTGCTGGGATTACAGGCATGAGCCATCGCACCTGGCCAGTAATGTGAGTTTTTATTAGCAAAACTCACAGAAGGAAAAAATCTCATTATCATGTAACTAGTTTAATAGGAATATTGGCTGGACACAGTGGCTCATGCCTGTAATCCCAGCACTTTGGGAGGCTGAGGTGGACAGATTGCTTGAGCTCAGGAGTTCGAGACCAGCCTGGGCAACATGGCAAAACTGCATCTCTACAAAAAAATTTTTAAAAACTAGCTTGGCGTGTTGGCATACACCTGTGGTCCCAGCTACTTGGGAGGCCGAGGTGGGAGGAAGGTTGAGCCCAGAAGGTTGAGGCTGCAGTGAGCCATGATTACACCACTGCACTCCAGCCTGGGCGACAGAGCAAGACCCTGTCTGAAAAAAAAAAAAAAAAAAAAAAGGCTGGGCGCGGTGGCTCATGTCTGTAACCCCAGCACTTTGGGAGGCCTAGATGGGTAGATCATTTGAGGCCAGAAGTTCTAGATCAGCCTGGCCAACATGGTGAAACCCCATTCTCTACTAAAAATACAAAAATTAGCCGGGCATGTGTTAGGCACCTGTAGTCCCAACTACTCAGGAGACTGACGCAGGAGAATTACTTGACCCCAGGAAGCAGAGGTTGTGGTGAGCCAAAATGGTGTCACTGCACTCCAGCCTGGGTGACAGAGACTGTCTCAAAAAAAAAAAGGAAAAGTAAAAAGACATTTCTTTGATTTTCCTTGAAACCATGATATAAAAAAAGTGCATTTTACATATGTAGGAATATGCCCCAGATACCTTGTTACTGTTGAAAAAGTAACTCAACAGCTAAAAAAAAAAAATTGGTTTTTCTGTCCAATAGCCAAGGCACAACAGATATTTCTTAGGAACACAGTTGATCACAATTAAAATCTGAGACTCTATGAGGTTAGAGTTTTCTGGGTTTTGACCTTTTTGAAACTGGCTCTGTTTTGTTTTTTTTTTTTCTTTTGAGACAGGGTCTTGCTCTGTCACCCAGGCTGGAGTGCACAGGTGCGATCATGGCTCACTGTAGCCTTGATCTCCTGGGTTCAAGTGAGCCTCCTGCCTCAGCCTCCCGAGTAGCTGGGACCACAGGTGCACACTAGCAGCCTGGCTTGGCTTTTCATTTTTTGTAGAGATGAAGTCTCCTTGTGATGCCCAGGCTGTTCTTGAACTCCTGGACTCAAGCACTCAAGATGGGAGCATCTTGGCTTCCCAAAGTGATGGGATTACTGAGTGATCCACTGCGCCCAGCTGAAACTGGCTCTTTAACTATACTTGTTCAGGAAATGCATCACATTTTAGGGAACACAGCAGGAACTGTTATTCCCCAAATTAGCAAATACTACATTCCCCCATGAAATGTATTAAGTTTATACTAAGCATTGCTCTTAAATTTTATTTTTTTTTGATGTGCAGTTTTTACCCTGGGTAAGAAAAATGGATGAATAATTGTATTATTATAAAGCATATGGTAAATCTATTCTTGTCATTTGATACTTGAACTATCAACTTCATTTTATTCTTTATTCAAAAACTACTATTTTCTAAAGAAAACACATTACTCTTTTAGACTGTGTTTTTTCTTTGCTATTAACACTTTAACAGTCTCTTCTCATTTCTTCCATCTACTTCATATGCATATGTAGAGCATACGTAGTATGCTCTAACAAGGCTTAAGATTCTGATATGCTAGACAGTTTTGTGACATTACCTGAGAACTATGGGACTAGTTCTTACAACCTAGCCTGAAGGCATTTAATTCCTGACTTAGAAATATTACAAATGACTACATGTCGTAGGTTGCCAGTGTTGCTGGCTAATAAAAAACACCTCTGGCTGGGTGGAGTGGCTCATGCCTGTAATCCCAGCACTTTGGGAGGTTGAGGCAGGCAGATCACTTGAGGCCAGGAGTTCAATACCAGCCTGGCCAACATGGTGAAACCCCATCTCTAGTAAAAATACAAAAATTAGCTGGGTGTGGTGGCGTGCGCCTGTAATCCTAGCTACCCTGGAGGCTGAGGCACAAGAATTGCTTGAACATGGGAGACAGAGGCTGCAGTGAGCCAAAATTATGCCACTGCACTGGTCAACAGAACGAGACTATCAAAAAACAAAAACCTGTGTTTAATCAATGATTACTCAGTCATTGCATGAAAGATGTCTTCTAAAATTTTTTTATTTTTATGTATTTTTTTAATAGTGAGTCTTGCCATGTTGCCAAGCTGATCTTGAACTGCCTCAGCCTCCCAAAGTGCTGAGACTGCAAGCGTGAGCCACCATACGGGCCCTAAAATTTTTTTAACAGTATTCTTTCTTCTGGACCCTTTAAGTTAAGAATCATCTAAGCGGATATTAAACCGTAGAATTAGATATACTTTAACATTCATACAGATTTTTTTTTTTAAGATGGAGTTTTGCTTTTGTTGCCCAGGCAGTGGCATGATCTCAGCTCACTGCAACCTCCACTTCCCAGGTTCAAGCAATTCTCCTGCCTTAGCCTCCTGAGTAGCTGGGATTACAGGTGCTTGCTATACCTGGCTAATTATTTTGTATTTTTAGTAGTGACGGGGTTTCATCATGTTGGCCAGGCTGGTCTTGAACTCCTGACCTCAGGTGATCCACCTGCCTCAGCCTCCCAAAGTGCAAGGATTACAGGCGTGAGCCACCGGGCCTGGCCTCATACAGATATTTCTTAAAGGCTACTAAAGGTATGGGAAGTACTCATTTGTATACACTAAGAATAGGAAGATAAATTATTCCATTAAAATGTTGAGGGTGTTACCCTTTGTGTTATCTGTAGCTGTAGTTTAGTCTGTCTAGAGAAACTAGAATAATGTATTTGATGTCACATAGCTGAGATTTCTACTAAATGTAAATTATGATCTTTTCATATTTTAAGTGTTGATAAAATATAGGGAGTATTACTGATATCTCAAAAATTCTGTTTTTGATGGAACTATCTTGGACAGGTTTGTGTAATAAGCATTAGACTGTTAAAGGGAGAGGATGGGGGCTAAAGTTTAGTTTAATATGCTAGGCACTGAGCTGTTTTTAATGTGTATGATTTCATTTAATCTTCATAACCATATAAAGTATTATTTTTTATTTTATTTTATTTATTTATTTTGAGATGTAGTCTCGCTCTGTCACCCAGGCTGGAGTGCAGTGGTGCAATATCAGCTCACTTCAACCTCCCTGTCCTGGGCTCGAGTGATTTTCCTGCCTCAGCCTCCCAAGTAGCTGGGACTACAGGCATGTGCCACCATGCCCAGCTAATTTTTGTATTTTTAGTAGAGACAGGGTTTTACTGTGTTGGCCAGTCTGGTCTTGAACTCCTGACCTCAAGTGATCTGCCTGCCTCAGCCTCCCAAAGTGCAAGGATTACAGGCATGAGCCACTGTGCCCGACCTAAAGTAGGCGTTATTTAGCTATTACTTATGCTTCACAAGTAAGGAAAAAGACGCAGAAAAGTCACACAGTTGCTGTTCTTTTTTTTACCCCAGTCTTTTAGACCCCAAATCAGTGCTTCTTTCTGAAAAATATGAATTGAGCAGTGTTCCTGGCCTTCTGGGACTTTTAAGTGAATAAGGAAGTAAAGTGATATATTAAACAGTGTATGTGCTGCTTTTATGAGGGTTAAGGAACATGAAAGTACCACTTAAGTATTTGGGGGCTTAAGGAGGGTTTCATAGAGCAGTTCATGTTTGAGGTTTTTTTTTTTTTTTTGAGACAGAGTTTGTTTTGCTCTGTTGCCCAGGCTGGAGTACAGTGGCGTGATCTCGGCTCACTGCAACCTCCATCTCCCGGGAGTGATTCTCTTGCCTCAGCCTCCTGAGTAGCTGGGACTACAGGTGCCTGTCACTATGCCCGGCTGATATTTTGCATTTTTAGTAGAGATGGGGTTTCACCATGTTGGGCAGGCTGGTCTCGAACTCCTGACCTCAGGTGATCTGCCCGCCTCGGCCTCCCAAAGTGCTGGGATTATAGGCGTGAGCCACCATGCCTGGCCATTTTTTTTTTTTAAACATGCTTTCAAGTTAATGCTGCTGTTTTAAACCATTTACACCTTGGTATTTTCAGCAGCGATGAAATTAGCATGTGAGTATTGTTATGGAAGCAAAAACAATGTGAGAAATATTACCTAATAAGCATTCAGACACAGTATTGAGCACAGTGTGTTACATTATAACTTGTTATTTTCTATTATTTTGTTAATGTTTTGCTGTTAAGAATTTAATAACCCTAGATGTAATATGATTTCTTTCACTACAGATGTCCTCCTCGTACTTTCTTACCAGCCCTTTGCAAAATTTTTCTTGATGAAAGTGCTCCAGACAATGTATTAGAGGTGACAGCCCGTGCCATAACATACTACCTGGATGTATCTGCAGAATGTACCCGAAGGATTGTTGGGGTAGATGGAGCCATAAAAGCACTTTGTAATCGTTTGGTTGTAGTTGAACTTAACAACAGGACTAGCAGAGACTTAGCTGAACAGTGTGTAAAGGTAAGTGTTATTTATTGGCTCATTACTTATTTTTCTCAGACCTCTTAGGGATGAGTATTGGCTCATTTAAACATCACTTAGAGACTGAAAAATATATTTACTGAAAAAAAGAAATTCTTCCTATTTTCAGCCTTACTTTATTGAGAGTAGTTGAGAACAGTGGAAATCACAACCCTTGTGGCACCAAAGGAGGTTCCATAGGGCTTGCGAAAGGAAATCTTATCTTAGAAGGAAAACTGTAGGTGATTGCTATGTTCTGTGCTGCTTCAGTGCACTTCAGTTCCTGGTAGTCATTTAGAGATAGGTTGTCCCTGTTCTTACCCAAATCATTTTGTATTATAATAGTAACAATCACCACCACAACAAACACCACCCACCAGTGCTAGGCGTTATTCTAAGCACTTTAAGGTATTAACTCATTTAATCTTCACAGCAACCCTATATGGGATAGGTTGGTGCCAGGAATATTATTATTATTATTATTTTTTTTGAGACAGTTGCTGTGTCTCCCAGACTGGGGTGCAGTGGCACGAAGTCGACTCATTGCAACCTCCACCTCCCAGTTCAAGCAGTTCTCCTGCCTCAGTCTCCCAAGTAGCTGGGACTACAGGTGCCCACCACCACGCCCGGCTGATTTGTTTTGTATTTTTAGCAGAGATGGAGTTTCACTATGTTGGCCAGGCTGGTCTTGAACTCCTGACCTTGTGATCCCCCTGCCTTGGCCTCCCAAAGTGCTCGGATTGTAGGTGTCAGCCACCACCCCCAGCCGAATATTATCCTATGTTACAGATGAAAAAAATTCAAGTATGCTGAGGTTAAGGAACATACTTGGGAGTAGTGAGCAGCAGAGTCAAGACTTGAAGTTTAGGAATTTGAAGATTAGGAAGTTTGGTTCTAGGGCCCAGGGATTTAACTATTTTGCTATATTCCCTGTAAAGTAAGCTGTTGTCTTTATGTAACTCTAAAAGCATTAGTACTAGATCCATACTTTATTGGAACTATTTGTGGTGAATACATTGAGATTTTACATGATTTTTTTTTTTTTTTTTTTTTTTTTGAGACAGAGTCTTGCTCTGTCTCCCAGGCTGGAGTGCAGTGGTGCAGTCTCAGCTCACTGCAACCTCTGCCTCCTGGGTTCAAGTGATTCTCCTGCCTTAGCCTCCTGAGTAGGTGGGACTACAGGTGCGTGCCACCATGCCCGGCTAATTTTTTGTATTTTTAGTAGAGATGGGGTTTCACCATGTTGGCCAGGCTGGTCTCGAACTCCTGACCTCAGGTGATCTACCCGCCTCGGCTTCCCAAAGTGCTGCTGGGATTACAGGCTTGAGTCACTGTGACCGGCCCCTGATTCTTTTTTCTTTTCTTGTTTTTTTTTTTTTTTAATGATTTCTGCTTCATTCTTTTTATGATTCTTGCTGCTTTAGGTCAGCAGTTCTCAAATTTTTTGTCTCAGGATCCCATTACAAGTCTTAAATAATTGAGGATACCCAAAGAGCTTTTGTTCATATATAGGTTTTGTCTATTTATTGACCATATTAGATACTGAAACTGATAAATTTAAAATATTTATTTATCGTAAAATAAATTAATTACATGTTATACATAACAGGTTAATGAAAAATAACCTTTTTAAATAAACAGAGTTAGTGAGAAGACTGGAATTCTTATGCATTTTTGCAAGTCTCTTAAGAACACTCTGTTTTTACAGTAGACCGATGGATCCTCCTGTCTGCTTTTGCATTCAGTCTGGTACAGTATCACATCATGCTTAGCTTCTGGAAAATGCTACCCTAGACTCATGAGAATGATAATGAAAAAGACAAATAGTATTAGAGTATTATTATGAGCTTTTGCTAAATTACTTGTAGTTCTTTAGCTTGCCATACAGATTTCACTTTCTAAACCTGCACTGTCCAATATGGTAGCCAAATAAGTCTATTGAACACTTCAAATGTGGCTACTCCAAATAGAGATGCGTTGTAAGTATAAAGTATACATGCATTTTTAAAGACTATACATAAAAGACTATAATATATATCAGTAGTTTTCTATATTGATTTCATGTTGAAATGATGATGCCTGGATATATTGGGTCAAATAAAAAATATTATTATTATTATTATTATTTTTTTTTTGAGACAGAGTTTCACTCTTGTTGCCCAGGCTGGAGTGCAGTGGCGCGATCTCAGCTCACGACAACCTCTGCCTCCCAGGTTCAAATGATTCTCCTGCCTCAGCCTCCTGAGTAGCTGGGATTAGAGGCATGCGCCACCATGCCCGGCTAATTTTATATTTTTTAGTAGAGACAGGTTTTCTCCATGTTGGTCAGGCTGGTCTCGGACTCCTGACCTCAAGTGATCCGCCCGCCTCGGCCTCCCAAAGTGTTGGGATTACAGGCGTGAGCCACCATGCCCGGCTATTATTATTATTTTTTGAGACAGAGTCTCACTCTCTTGCCCAGGATGGGAGTGCAATGGGCGATCATGGCTCACTGCAGCCCTGACCTCCAGGGCTCAAGTGATCCTCTTGCCTCAACCTCCTGAGTCGCTGGGACCATAGCACATGCCACTACTATGCCTGGCTAATTTTTGTATGTTTTGTAGACATCAGGTTTTGCCATGTTGCCCAGGTTAGTCTTGAACTTCTGGGCTCAAGTGAACAGCCCACCTTGGCCTCCCAAAGTGCTGGGATCACAGGTGTGAGCTACCACACTCATCTAAAATATATTATTAAAATTAATTTCATTTGTTTCACTTTTCTGTTTTTAATGTGTCACTAATAAATTTGGAGAGCTCATTGTTTCTGTGATTCTTGAAAATCAGGCTTGCATTCTTTCGTTACATTTGTTTTACTATTATAGGTATTAGAACTGATATGTACTCGTGAGTCAGGAGCAGTCTTTGAGGCTGGTGGTTTGAATTGTGTGCTTACCTTCATTCGTGACAGTGGACATCTAGTTCATAAAGACACCTTGCACTCTGCTATGGCTGTGGTATCAAGACTCTGTGGCAAAATGGAGCCTCAAGATTCTTCTTTAGAAATTTGTGTAGAATCTCTGTCTAGTTTATTAAAACATGAAGATCATCAGGTAAATAAGTTGCTGTTATATACTGTCCATTTTCAGAAAGTGATTTTTTTAGTGTCCCCTATTTATAATTATGATAGACTGTAAATTTGTACTTTTCACTTGATGAAATCGAGGTAATTCCATCCTCTTTCTCTAATTTTATCTCTGCATGTGGTAATCTCCATTTTGGGAATGAAACTTTTAAGATTATAAATGTGATATATGTTTATTCTTAAAATTTAAATATCATAAAAATATTTTTACAGCTGTACTTGTACTGAGTGTAATTTTGCTGACTTGGTGCAGTTTTGTTGACCTGATTTTGTTGACTTAAGATAGATCTCATTTAAATAAGACAGTATTTTTTATTTTTATTTTTTTTTTTGAGATGGAGTCTTGCTCTGTCACCCAGGGTGGAGTGCAGCGGCATGATCTTGGCTCACTGGAACCTCTGCCTCCTGGGTTCAAGCGATTGTCCTGCCTCAGCCTCCCAAGTAGCTGGTACGACAGGTGCCCACCACCATGCCCGGCTAATTTTTGTATTTTTAGTAGAGACGGGGTTTCACCATATTGGCCAGGCTGTTCTTGAACTCCTGACCTTGTGATCTGTCCACCTCAGCCTCCCAAAGTGCTGGGATTACAGACGTGAGCCACCGTGCCAGGCATAAGACAGTATTTATAATCTTACCTGTAAATCCTTATTGAATTAACATACTTCAGAAAATAAAACTTGGCTTTTAATGCCTTTTTATTGTTCACATGTTATTTTCAGTTGATATCATAGATTATTGTGACAAAGGTACACATAATAATAGTTAATATTTTTGAGCTTTTACTATCCTTCTAGATTCTTTATATGTGTTACCTCATTTAAGCTAACACAATGAGATATAGGTACCATTAATATCCCCATTTTACAAATGAGGGAACTGAGGCTTTAAGCAGTTTAAGTAACTTCCTCGGATTACACAGTTAGCAGTATATGGAGCCATGATTCAAATCTAGGCAGATCACATGCTTAATCACTTGGCTGCAGTTGCCTTTCTTATAGTGTCAGTATTGAAATGATCATTACTAACCCTTTTTAGGTGAATTTTATCTGTGGGCATTTTCTTCACATCGTTAGGTTTCAGATGGAGCTCTGCGATGCTTTGCATCACTGGCTGACCGATTTACCCGTCGTGGTGTTGACCCAGCTCCATTAGCCAAGCATGGATTAACTGAGGAGCTGTTATCCCGAATGGCTGCTGCTGGTGGTACTGTATCAGGACCATCATCAGCATGCAAACCAGGTCGCAGCACCACAGGAGCTCCATCCACCACTGCAGATTCCAAATTGAGTAATCAGGTGTCAACAATTGTAAGTCTGCTCTCAACACTTTGCAGAGGCTCTCCGGTAGTAACACATGTAAGAATGTTTTTGAATCTTTGCTTTTTAATCTTCAGAAAAAGTGTTTTTGTATAATGCTAATATATTAAACTTCTTTCTTCCCATTCTCTTTCTAGGATCTCCTGAGGTCGGAGCTTCCAGATTCAATTGAAAGTGCATTGCAGGGTGATGAAAGATGTGTGCTTGATACTATGCGTTTGGTTGACCTTCTCTTGGTGCTATTATTTGAAGGACGAAAAGCTTTGCCAAAGTCTAGTGCTGGATCTACAGGCAGAATCCCAGGACTCCGGAGATTAGATAGTTCTGGGGAGCGCTCACATCGGCAGCTTATAGATTGTATTCGAAGTAAAGATACCGATGCACTTATAGATGCAATTGACACAGGAGGTCAGAAAATATTTTTTTAAATATAAAAAGAAAGTTGTGAGATAGCCATATAGGCAGTTTCTAGTTTTCAGACAGAACTCTTAGAAATCCAGATAACAAAGTGGCACCCCTTCAATATTCTCCACTGTCCCTGTGTATAATTGTGTAATTATCAGCTTGGTTCATGGTGAAACCTGAATAAATGCTTGTTTAGTGAGTAAAACTTCTATAAAGTTTGAAATTTCTGTTTTATACCTGAAGGAGATCTTATAAATTCTAAGGTTTTCTCAAGATTGACAGAAACTGATGTGAATGAATTATAATAATGCAGATTTTTTTTGACTGCTGCATGAGGTGATGAGCAAATATAATTCCTGAAAGATGCTTCTGGGTCATCAGATTTGTTCTTCTGTGTTCTTTGGATTATGGATGTGGATTAGCCTCTTTTAGCAACTACTACCTTATTTAGTTGTGTATTTAGTGTTTTCCTTTCTTATTTCATGTTTATTTTTAAGACTTAAAGCCTTGTGAATCCCCAGTGGTTTAAACATTTTCAAATGTTTTTTCTTTTTTGGAGGGGGACAGAGTCTCGCTCTGTTGTGCAGGCTGGAGTGCAGTGGTACAATCTCGGCTCACTGCATCCTCTGCCTTCTGGGTTTTAGCGATCCTCCTGCCTCAGCCTCCCGAGTAGTTGGGATTACAGGCATGTGCCACCACACCCGCCTAATTTTTGTGTTTTTAGTAGGGACGGGGTTTCACCATGTTGGCCATGCTGGTCTCAAACTCCTGACCTCTGCCCACCTTGGCCTCCCAGAGTGCTGGGATTACAGGCGTGAGCCACCGTGCCTGGACTTAAATACTTTTTCTTAGCTGATCTCAAGTTTGCTGATTATGTACTGCTTTGTAGTTGACCTAAATATTTAAAACACTTTCTTGGCTCTTTATTTAGATGATGACTAATGACAATCTTAAAATGGTTCAGTCTTTAGAAAAGTTTAGTATTTTATTGGCTTTAAAAATACGTTTCTTTTTTTTTCCTTCAAAATTTCAGCCTTTGAAGTAAATTTTATGGATGATGTAGGTCAGACTCTATTAAACTGGGCCTCTGCTTTTGGAACTCAGGAAATGGTAAGCTAATAAATAAAAGCTAGTATTTAAATTAAGCATAGAAATATTAATCAAAAGCAGCTTTATGATTCGTTATCATTTTACAGGTAGAATTTCTTTGTGAGAGAGGTGCAGATGTTAATAGAGGTCAAAGGTCATCATCATTACATTATGCTGCATGTTTTGGAAGACCTCAAGTAGCAAAGGTAAAGTCTAGGTTTTAAAATTACTAATTTTTAACATTTACATGGTTTAAAAATTAGAATGATATAAAACCTTTTATTTCCATGCCATCTCCATCCACTTCATTCCCCCTTACTCACTATAAGTGTTTTTCATTAGTTTTTTCTTTTTAGTGTTTCCTAATACAGGTTCAATAAAAACAAATATATATATATGTGTTCCCTCCTTTTCTTATACACTCACCTGTACTTTGTTTTTTTACTTAATAATATAAATTAGAGATCTCTCCCTGTTAGCATGTAGAGAACTTTTTTTATATCTGTATGCATATCCTGTACTACAAGTTTATTCAACTAGTCACCTAGTGTTGAACATGTGATTGTTTCCAATTTATTACTCTTGGCAATGAATAACTTTGCCTATATTTTCTCTTGTTTGTATTCATCAATAAAATATTCTTTTTCTTTTTTTTTGAGACAGGGTTTTGCTCTGTCGCCCAGGCTGGAGTGCAGTGGCACAGTAGTGACTCATTGCAGCCTTGAATTCCTGTGTTCAAACGATCTCGTGCCTCAGCCTCCCAAGTGGCTGGAATTATAAGGCGTGTGCCATCATACTTGGCTAGTTTTTGTACTTTTAGTAGGGACAGGGTTTTGCCATGTTGGCCAGGCTGGTCTCAAACTCCTAGCCTCAAGTGATCCACCTTCATTGTCCTCCCAAAGTGCTGGGATTATAGGCGTGAGCCACTGCACCCAGCCAAATATTCTGTTTGTAGAAGAATCACTAGACTCAGACTAGCAAAGGACTTTGGGGAGTTATTTTTACAGTTAGAGAAATTGAGGTCCAAAGAGGTTAAATGAAAAGGTTTACATCAAATATATGAACTAGGTGTCTATAATCTGCCAATCGTGAAGTTATTTGGTATAGTATGAGGTTAGTCCACTCTGAAGTTGTGCACACCTGGATTCGAGTCTCAGCTTATGCACAAAAAAGGCTATATGACCTTGGACAATTTATTATCTATAAAATATATATTCTTAGCAAGATTATTGTGAGAATTAGAAAAAAATATTGTATAGATTTACTGTAGTAATCAGCATATTGTAGGTGTTCAAATGATAGCTGCTATTATTGTCATCTTTACACTACAACAAAATTTTCAATAACAGGTTAGTAGCTTTCTAGCCTGAGAAGGATGGTCTCTTCAAGCCTGAATTCTATTTGTTTGAATTGGTTAGTTTTTAGAGAGAATGATGCTTCTAAGGGTGACTAATACTGAGTAAGCAAAGAAGGTTTTAGAGTTTCCCTTTCAAGTACTTTTAAGGTCAGCTGTTAGCAAAAAAGTTTTTATTGAGCCATTGTGATTGAGTAGTCTGGGTATGAAATTATGAAAGGTTTAAGGTGTTAGTGGGTATAGAGGTGGATATATTGATGACTTTTTATTTTTGAAATAGGGTCTTGCTCTGTCTCACAGGCTGGAGTGCGGTGGTACAATCATAGCTCATGTAACCTTGAATTCCTGGGCTCAAGTGATCCTCCTGCCTCAGCCTCCGGAGTCATTAGAACTACAGGCGTGTGCCACCATACTGGCTAATTTTTATTTTTATTTTATTATTTATGTATTATTTGTAGAGACGCGATCTCACCATGTTGCCTAGGCTGATCTTGAACTCCTGGCCTCCAGTGATCCTCCGGCATAGCCTCCCAAAGTGCTGGGATTATAGGCGTGAGCCACCACACCTGGTTGACTTTTTGGTGTAAAATTTAATTTGACTTAACTTGGTAATTGGCAGTATATAGGAGGCGATGTCGTTGATTGCCAGGTCATAAATTAAACAGTACCTCTCTTAAAGTAAAGAAATTGGAAGGCAGAGTTTGATGGAGAAGGTGACATGTTAAGATGGAACATACTTAATTTGAGATGATGATAAATAACCAAGTACAATTAATTCATAAGTTTTTCAAGATACGATAGGCTGCTTTTTTTGTTTTTTGAGATGGAGTTTCGCTCTTGTTGCCCAGGCTGGAGTGCAATGGTTCAAACGATCTTGGCTCACTATAACCTCTGTCTCCTGGGTTCAAGCGATTCTCCTGCCTCAGCCTTCCAAGTAGCTGGGATTACAGGCATGCGCCACCACGCCTGGCTAATTTTGTATTTTTAGTAGAGACGGGGTTTCTCCATGTTGGTCAGGCTGGTCTTGAACTTCCGTCCTCAGGTGACCCACCTGCCTCGGCCTCCCAGAGTGCTGGGATTACAGAGTAGGCTGCTTTTAAGGTACTAAGTGCAAAGGCAGAGATATGGATTGCCACCTGCTTGATTAAGTAATTCTGGAAAATCTTTAGTTTACATAGTTGGACGTCAAAGAAATAAAGTATTGTTATATTCAAATTAAATGCTTTTCTTCTCTAGACTCTGTTACGGCATGGTGCAAATCCAGATCTGAGAGATGAAGATGGGAAAACTCCATTAGATAAAGCTCGAGAAAGGGGCCATAGTGAAGTCGTAGCTATTCTTCAGTCTCCAGGTGAGTGCTACATTCTTTCCTTTGAAGCCATCTACTGTTATTTTTCAGCTTTCACTTCCATAGCTTTCTGTAGACACATTAACATTATATAAATGAACTATTCCTATGATGTCAAATAATTATATATGTATATCCTTACATTTAATAAACTTTTAACAGCTTAATTTTCTATGTTCTTTGAGATTGTGACTGCCTGATTCCAGAATGACCAAAATCTAAAGTTCAAGGAATATGGGAATGTCAGATAAAGAATACTTTGGTATTGTTTAGATAGGGTAGTTTGACCAAAAATTTTTTTTTTTTTTGAGGCGGAGTCTTGCTCTGTCGCCCGGGCTGGAGTGCAATGGCACTATCTCGGCTTACTGCAAGCTCCGCCTCCTGGGTTCATGCTGTTTTCCTGCCTCAGCCTCCCGAGTAGCTGGGACTACAAGCACCCACCACTGCGCCTGGCTAATTTTTTTTGTATTTTTATTAGAGACGGGGTTTCACCGTGTTAGCAAGGATGGTCTCGATCTCCTGACCTCGTGATCTGCCCGCCTCGGTCTCCCAAAGTGCTAGGATTACAGGCGTGAGCCACCGTGCCCAGCTGACCAAAGTTTTAAGTTTTCAGAGGGTTGATGAATCCAGAAGCTCTGTGAAATAATTTTTGGAACGAAGTGGAGTATCCACAATTATCTTCTTAATTTGTTATTGAGCTCATTGAAGTTACTAGTGCTCTTTAGTATTATAAGCATCAGTGAAACAATGTTCTAATTTCAGTGTATTTGTTAATTAGAGATAATTATTATTTGAAGTTGGATATATCATAAGGTTTTTTTCCTTGAAAGCAAAATTTTCAAAAAAAGTATTTCTTTAAAAAATATTTGTCTGTAGGTGATTGGATGTGTCCAGTTAATAAAGGAGATGATAAGAAAAAGAAAGACACAAACAAAGATGAAGAAGAATGTAATGAGCCCAAAGGAGATCCGGAAATGGCACCCATATACTTGAAAAGGTTATTGCCAGTGTTTGCACAAACATTTCAGCAAACTATGCTGCCTTCAATAAGGTAGTCATTCATATTATTTGATTTGTTAGTCAAATCACACCAATTATATGGTTTTATTTATCTCCCTTTTCCAGAAGGATTTGAGGTTTATTTTAATGTTAAAAAGGTGTGGTAAGAATAAAAATTAGATCAGAAGTGGGAAAGTCCTGTCTTTTCTTCTGATGATCTGAATGAAGGGGAGTTTTAGAAAAGATTACTAGATTCTTAACAAATTTTTGGTAGCTCTCTGAATATTAAATCTCTATTTGATAAGTATTGCAAACACTTATTGAGCTTTTTGGAAGCCTGTTGGTAGGGACAGTATGAGATGGCCACTGGAGGAGTTATACAGATAAATGAGACTTGGCTCTTGCTTACTCTTCCCCTTGCGGGCTAGTAAGGATGTATGTGGGTAAAACATAGAGTGGTAAATGGTAGATTAGGCACATATTCAGGGTTCTATGGGAATATAGATGATTTAACAACTAATTGGGCTGGGCAGATTGGAGACAGTTTTATGCAGAGGTGAGATTTAAATTGTGGTTGAAAAGATACTTAGGAGTTTTCTAGGCAGACAGATTTGGAAGCATGGGTGAAGAACAGTATGTGCAAATGCATGAAGGTATGAATCCATCCATCAGGAACTCCTTGTGGCTCTCCCTCTACAGTGTATCCATAGCTTGCTATTTCTTTTCATCTTTTGCTAGTCAGTACTCTGATCCAAACTACCAAAGGATTTGACCACTGCAGTAGTCTCTTAATTAATCATTCTGCTTTTTCTCTCTTGCTTCTTTACAATGTTTGTACATATTAGGCTGAATTACATATGTAGATGTGTGCGTGTATATATATTTTTAATTAATTGATTTTTGAGACAGGGTATCGCTTTCACCTGGGCTGAAGTGCAGTGGCTGGATCACGGCTCACTGCAGCCTTGACTTCCTGGGCTCCAGTGATTCTCCCACCTTAGCCTCCCAAATAGCTGGGACTACAAGTGTGCCACCATGCCCAGATAATTTTTTGTACTTTTAGTGTAGATGGGGATTCACCACATTGCCCAGGCTGGTCTCAAACTCCTGGGCTCAAGTGATGGCCCACCTCAGCCTCCCAAGTGCTGGGATTACAGACATGGGCCACTACACCTGACCATATATATTTTTAGAGACAGGTCTTGCTCTGTCACCCAAGCTGGAGTGCAGTGGCACAATCATAGCTCACTGTAACCTTGAACTCCTGGGCTCCAGCGATCCCCCACCTCAGCCTCTCAAGTAGCTAGGACTACAGATGTATACCGCCTTGCCTGGCTAATTCTTAAATTTTTTGTGGAGACATGGTGTTGCTCTGTTGCCTAGGCTGGTCTTGAACTCCTAGCCTCAAGTGATATTTCTGCTTTGGCCACCCAAAGTGTTGGGATTGTAAGTGTGAGCTTCTGCATTGCACCTGTCCTGAGAATTATATACATTTTTTTTTTTTTTAATTTTTTTTAGAGACAAAGTCTTGCTCTCTTGTCCAGGCTGGAGTGCAGTGGCACAATCACAGCTTACTGCATACTTGAACTCCTGGGCTCAAGGAATCCTCCCACCTCAGTCTGCTGAGTATCTAGGACTACAGGCGTGCACTACCACACCAGCTAATGTTTTTATTTTTTTGTGGAGATGAGGTTGGCCATCTTGCCCAGGCTGGTCTTTAACTCCAGGGCTCAAGCAATCCTCTGGCCTCAGCTTCCTGAAGTGCTGGAATTACAGGCATGAGCTACCGCACTTGGCTTGAGAATTGTATCTTTAAATCATAATTATATCACACCACTTCCTAGTTTGAACCCTTCATCGCTTCTAATTGGCTTTAACTAAAACTCAGCTCCTTAACCCTTAGGCTTGCAAGTTCTTTACATAATCCCAACCCAGCTCTCCAACAGAGTACTACCTAACATTTGGCCCGTTACACTTATGCTAGCCTTGTTTCTGTTTGTGGAACCCTCCAAGTACATCCTTGCCTTAGGGCTTTTGCACTTGTTTGTCATCTGCTTGAAACTTTCTGTCCCTAGATATTCTGAATGGGTGTTTGCTTCGTACCATTCAGCTCTCAGTTCAAATGTTACATCCATTGAAGTCTGTCTCCCTGATTTAAATTTACCCCGTTACACTTTTTATATCAATAATGTTTTACTGACTTTACAAAGCTTATGCTATCTTGGCTGGGTGCGGTGGCTCACACCTATTATCCCAGCACTTTGGGAGGCCAAGGCAGGTGGATCACTTGAGGCCAGGAGTTTGAGACCAGCCTGGCTAACATGGCGAAACCCTGTCTCTATGAAAAATAAAAAAATCATCTGGGTGTGGTAGCACTTGCCTGTAGTCCCAGCTACTTGGGAGGCTGAGGCAGGAGAATTGCTTGAACCCACGAGGCGGAGGTTGCAGTGAGCCAAGATTGCGCCACTGCATTCCAGCCTAGGCAACAGAGCAAGACTCCATCTAAAAAAAAAGGTAACACTCTCTGAAATACTGCTTTTTTGGGGGTTTTGTTTGTTTTATTGTCTTGTGTCTTTAAAGTAAGCACCACGAGAGCTGGTCTTATGTACTGCTATATTCCTACAAAGGCAAGGAGATATAGAATAGGGCCTGATCCTTAGGTCCTCAGTAGATATTTACTGAATGATTGAATGAGTGTGTTTTGTTAGCAGTTGCAAGTATTTCAATATTAATGGAGTACAGGATACATTTGGAAAGCTCAGAGAATAATGTTAAGAAAGTAGAGAGGAGCTTTTTATAACCTATGATGGCTTTTGTAGGCCATGTGAAAGAGCGTGGACTCTACCTCACATTTAAGAAGGATTATTAAAGACCCGTAAGGAAAATTTGACACATCTGGATTTCTATTGATCAAGATCACTTTGACACCCTGGCAGAGAGAAGAACTGGAGGAAGGAGAGAATAGAAACAGACAAGTGTTGATTGAGATAGGAACTTCAGGGCAACTGGATTAGTGAGAACAAATTTAAGAGTTTGACAGATGGGTTGTGTAGGGATTGGTGACCAATTAGATGGTGGATTGAAGGAAGAAAGGGTGGAAGATGACTGCAGGTTTTTGGCTGAGTAGGAATCTGATTTTGGTCGTTTTCAGTTCAGGAGGTCTGTAGAGCATGCAGTTTTATAAGATTCAAGTACCTCAAATACCAGTATTATGAGCTGACGTTAAAATACAAGCAGTCTGCTTTAAATAGGAGAGAAGTGGCCGCAAAATAATTCACTGTGAACATTTAATAGCTTGGTTTTTAATTCTTCCCCAAATAGCTACAGAGGTGTAGGTGTTAGTGGGGTCACTTTTTTTTTTTAAGTTACACAAGACTTGAATCATCTTAAATGGCAAGTTCAGTTTTGAATAAGATAATTTGATCTGAAAATTTTAGAGGACCATCTGTTACGCCCGTGCAAGAATCATTCTGGAGTAGAAGTGCTTCATGATCAGGCCATCAGAAAATTATAAAGTATGCCACCATATAACAGAGTTCCCTTATTGGATGGTTATTTTCTTTTATCATTTTAAATGTTTGGAGATATTAGTGTTAGAAAATTTGATGCTAAATTTTCCCAGGTAGTTATTAGCAGACACATTTAATTGTAGCTAGGAAAATAATATATGTCTTAGTTTAAGAACTCATACTCTGGAATCAACTCATTGCACTTTCCTATATGTTTGGCCATGGGCAAAACACATAACCTCTTAATTGGCTTGTCTCCAAGGTGAGGATAGTTATACTTAATCCTCTTTAGGAGTGAGAATAAAAATTAAATATGTGTGTAGCATAGTGTCTAAAATGTTAGAGGTATTTGAAAAGTGATAGTTTATTTTTTGGAATTATTTAGCATTATTAAAAACAAGGGGGAGCACATGGTGGCGCATTTCTGGTCCCAGCTACTTGGGAAGTTGAGGTAGTAGGATCACTTGAGACCAGCTTAGGCAACATAGTGTGACCCTGTCTCGAAAAAACAAGGTGGTTTGGTTACAACCTGATATTTTACCAGTTTTTTTGAAGTTTTATCAGATAAGTAAACTAAACGCTGATTCAGACAGTTAAAGGAGCGTCCATGTGTATTGACATTAGCTATTACCTGTATAGGCCTGTGCACAGTATCTGTTCAGGAAATAAAAGGCAGACAGCAGATCAGTGAAGGCTTCAAAACAGAGATTGGTAGTATCAGTGGTGGAGTAGTTTGTAAAAGCCTGGTTATTTTCTCTGTAAGATAATTAGACTGAGTACTTCTCCACTTTGTTTTAGAAGAAAGCTACATAGAATTTTGAAGAGGTCTGGTAAGTAAACATCTTAGGAGTTAGTATAAATAACTGGACAAAGATTGAGTCTACTTTGCAGCAAACTAGATCTTTGAGGACCTTTTGAAAAAAAATTTTTTTTTTTTTGAGACAGAGTCTTGCTCTGTCACCCAGCCTGGAGTGAAGTGGCATAATCTTGGCTTACTGCAACCTCCACCTCCTGGGTTCAAGTGATTCTCCTGCCTCAGCCTCCCAGGGGTTTACAGGGATTGCAAGCACACACCACCATGCCCGGCTAATTTTTGTAGTTTTAGTAGAGACGGGGTTTTGCCATGTTGGCCAGCTTGGCCTTGAACTCCTGACCTCAAGTGATCCGCCTGTGTCTGCATCCTGAAGTGCTGGGATTACAGGGGTGAGCCACCGTGCCTGGCCCTTCAAGAAATTTTTAAAAATATTTTAGCTACAGGGTCTCACTGTCGCACAGGCCGGAGTATGGTGGAGTGCTCATAGCTTACTGCAACCTCAAACTCCTGGGCTCAAGGGATTTTCCCAACTCAGCCTCCCAAGCAGCTGCGACCACAGTTGTGCACCACCACGCCCACCTAATTTTTTGGGGGAGGAAAGGGGCTCACTCTGTCACCTAGGCTAGAGTGCAATGGCACATCTTGGCTCACTGCAGGCTCTGCCTCCTAGGCTCAAGCGATCCTCTCACCTTAGTCTCCCAAGTAGCTGAGACTACAGATGCATGCCACCATGCCTGGCTAAACACCTGGCTAATTAAAATAGTTTTTTTTTTGTAGAGATGAAGTCTTGCTGTGTTGCCCAGAGTGGTCTCAAACTCCTGGGCTTAAGCGATCTTCCGATGTCAGCCTCCCGAAGTGTTGGGCTTACAGGCATGAGCCACCGTGTGTGGTGTGGTTTTCTTTTCTTTCCTTCTTTGTGTGTGTGTGTGTGTGTGTGTGTATGTGTGTATGTGTGTGACAGGATCTTACCCTGCTGCTCAGGCTGGAGTGCAGTGGTGTGATCTCAGCTCACTGCAGCCTCAGCCTCCTGGGCTCAAGCAATTCTCCAGCCTCCCAAGTTGCTGATACTACAGGCGAGCACCACCACACCTGACTAATTTTTTTATTTTTTTGTGTGTAAACAAGGTCTTACTGTGTTGCCCAGACTGGTCTTGAACTCTTCGGCTCTAGTGATCCTCCCAAAGTGCTAGGTTTACAGGTGTGAGCCACTGCGACTGGCCCAATTGTTTTTTTTTTAAAACAATTTGAGAGAAAAAAGTAGACTTGGTGGGATATAGTGGGAAATTGTTCTTGGGTGAAAACATTAAATAATCTGAAGACATAAATTCTTCTAAAATTAATTTGTAGGTTATGCAGTTCTAAAGGAAATAACTACAGAATTTGTTTTAGAACTTGACAGATCCCAAAGTTCATCTGGAAGAATAAATAGGTGAGATTATTAAAGAAAAATCTGAAATGTTAGTGTAACCCTTTAGCAATGAAACTTTTATGATAACTAGCAGAGTAGTGTGTAAATCAATGGAATAAAATAGTCCCCCCAATAGAGCCAGTTATATATAGGTATTGAATGTATTATAATGGATGTTTCTCAGATCATTCACGGGAGGGAGTACTATTTATTGTTACTGGAATATCTGCTTTGTAGTTTGATTTTAAAAATCACCCTAATCTTTTATCTTATATTTTAAATCTAAACAAATTCTAAGACTTAAAAACTAAAATATTAGGAAAACAAAAAGATAAGATACTTTTTTTCCCTATCCTCCGAAACTTTTTTTTTTTTTTTTGAGACAGTCTTGCTCTGTCACTCAGGTTGGAGTGCAGTAGCATGATCTTGGTTGACTGCAAACCTCCGACTCCCAGGTTCAAGTGATTCTCGTGCCTCAGCCTCCTGAGGAGCTGGGATTAAGGACATGCACCACCATGCCCAGCTAATTTTTGTATTTTTTTTAGTAGAGACAGGGTTTCACCATATTGGCCAGGCTGTCTTGAACTCCTAGCCTCATGTGATCCACCCTCTTCAGCCTCCCAAAGTGTTGGAATTACAGGCGTGAGCCCCTCCAGAACGTCTGAGCAAAAGAAAATATACTTGAATGTTTATCAGACCTTGATAGGAAGAATGGCTTTTTCTTTTTCTTGTTTTTCTTTTCTTTTTTTTTTTTTTTTTTTTTTTTGAGACAGAGTCCTGCTCTGTTGCACAGGCTGGAGTGCAGTGGCACCATCTCAGCTCCTGAGTAACTGGGATTACAGGCACACACCACCATGCCTGGCTAATTTTTTTGTGTTTTTAGTAAAGATGGGGTTTTGCCATGTTGGCCAGGCTTGTCTCGAACTCCTGATCTCAGATGATCTGCCTGCCTTGGCCTCCCAAAGTGCTGGGATTACAGGCGTGAGCCACCACACCCAGCCTGGCTTTTTCTTTTTCTTTTTCCTTTCTTTCTTTCTTTCTTTTTTTTTTTTTTTTTTTTGAGACAGGGTGTTGCTCTGTCACCCAGACTGGAGTGCATAGTATGATCACAGCTCACTGCAACCTTGAGTCTTGAGTTCCATGGCACAGTGTATCCTCTTGCCTCAGCCTCTTGAGTAGCTAGAACTGCAGGCACACGCCACCAGGTCCAGCTGATTTTTATTTTTAGAGAGAGTCTTGCTTTGCTGCCCAGGCTGGTCTTGAACTCCCAGGCTTAAGCAGTTCCCCTGCCTCGACCTCCCAAACTGCGATATTACAGCCGTGAGCCACTATGCCTGCCTTACTTCAGAAACTTATTTGCATTAGCCAAATATGTCCTTTTAAATTTATTTTATGTAAAAAACATAAAACTACTACATACCAGAAACAATATTACCTGCATCCACAAATGTCTCAGAATAGAAACTTTTAATTTAAATAAATTTGCCAGCAGGTGGGTATTTGTTAGCAAATATGACAAAGGGATACTGTCTTTATTATATACAAAGGGTATGTACAAATTGATCATAAAAATTTCAGAGCCATTTGAGTAAATTAGTCAATGAAATTAAGGCACAGTGTTCAAGAGGAAACATAGCAAAAAATTAATATGGAAAAATGTATTTCCTAGCTGGGTGTGTTAGCTCATGCATGTAATCCCAGCACTTTGGGAGGCTGAGGTGGGAGGATTGCTTGAGTCCAGGAGTTTGAGTCTAGCCTGGGCAACTAGTGAAACCCTGTCTCTACAAAACACACAAAAATTAGCTGAGTGTGGTGGCGCATACCCATAGTCCTGACTACTCGAGAGGCTGAGGTGGGAGGATTGCTTGAGCCTGGGCGGTCGAGGCTGCAGTGAGCTGAGATTGTGCTGCTGCACTCCAGTCTAGATGACAAAGTGAAATGCTGTCTCAAAAAAAAAAAAAAAAAATTTCCTTACTAGTAAAAAGCAAAACATTTTAGAAATAAGTAAAATTTGGTATCATTTTTACCTATTAGACAGTTAAGAAACTTAAAAAATGAGAAATTTTTTTAAGTAAAAAGGAGTATTGTAGATATTCATATTTAGTGATAATTTAAGGTGTTAACAGCCTTTTTTTGAATCAGTTTGCCAACATGAATGCAGTACTCATACACATTCAATACTTAATGAAAGTGTTTAGGCTGTTAGATCCAAGAATCCCTTTGTACTGAAGGAATATGAAGAAACTGTTTACACAAAAATAAATAGTGCTATTTTTAATAGAAAATACTGTAAACTAAATGTTCAAAATTTTTATAGTAGTGTTAAGCAGGAAAATTTTATGTTGTATTATGTATCATCTGATTAAGAGATAGAATTTGAATACAGGCTCTGTAATTTATTAGTTCGGTGATCTTAGTAGACTGACTTAACTATCGCTTAGTATCTTCACTTGTAAATTTGAGATAATAAAACCCGCCTCATAGGTTTTGTTGTGTGGGTTAAATGAATTATGTTTTTAAAGTACATAAAAAGGTTACTGCTCGTAATGGCTCAGTATATGAGAGAGAGATAGATAAATAACATAAACATTCTAATACATTGTTAGTTGAAATAAGTCATGATATAAAACTAATAGTTAAATTCTGGTATTTACAGTGGAATATAAATAAAAACTGGGGCCAGTAATAAAAACCGGCGCCAGGCGCAGTGACTCATGCCTGTAATCCCAGCACTTTGGGAGGCCGAGCAGGGTGGATCTCCTGAGCACAGGATTTCGAGACCAGCCTGGGCAACGTGGTAAAACCCTGTCTCTACAAAAAATAGAAAAATTAGCTGGGCACAGTGGCAGGAGCCTGTAGTCCCAGCTACTTGGGAGGCTGAGGCACGAGAATCACTTGAACCTGGGAGTCAGAGGTTGCAGTGAGCTAAAATCCTGCCACTGCACTCCAGCCTGGGGGACAGAGCGAGACCCTGTCTCAAAAAAAAAATTAAAATTATGGCTGGGTGCGGTAGCTCACGCCTGTAATTCCAGCACTTTGGAGGCTGAGGCAGGCAGATCACCTGAGGTCAGGAGTTCGAGATCAGCCTGGCCAACATGATGAAACTCCGTCTCTACTAAAACTACAAAAATTAACTGGGTGTGGTGGTGCACACCTGTAATCGCAGCTACTCTGGAGGCTGAGACAGGAGAATCGCTTGAACCCTGGAGGTGGAGGTTGCAGTGAGCTGAGATCACACCACTGCACTCCAGCCTGGATGACAGAGCGAGACTCTGTCCCAAAAAAATAAATAAATAAAATTAAATTAAAAACGACAAAACAAAAACCGGAAAGAACCAATCCTGTTAGAACGGTTTGTCCTCTGTCCACCTATCATTTTCTGTACTGTACTTGAATTTGTAATAAAGCATATTCCTTCATTAAAGAAATATAATGTTATAACTTCAGCTAGAGAGAGTTATAAAATATGTAGAGACCCCATGCTGTAGAAATACAGCTGTGTCACATGCCTCTCTAGGACATCAGTTGAAAATTTTGCCTCTTTATCCTTCTATCATTCACCTCAAGGGTAATGATACCTGCAGCTTAGTGCCTAGAACATTGTTAGATACTTAGAAAATATTTGTTAAATGGATTGATTATTGGCTCTTGGTAAAATATTTGTTAAATGGATTGATTATTGGCTCTTACATAATAGACAAGCCTTTTTTTGTTTGTTTGTTTTTGTTTAAGACAGAGTCTGGCTCTGTCGTCCAGGCTGGAGTGCAGTGGCATGATCTTGGCCTGCTGCAACCTCTGCCTCTAGGGTTCAAGCAATTCTTCTGTCTCAGCCTCCTGAGTAGCTGGGACTACAGATGCCCACCACCATGCCTGGCTAATTTTTGTATTTTTAGTAGAGACGGGGTTTCACCATATTGGTCAGGCTGGTCTCGAACTCCTGACCTCAGGTGATCCACCTGCCTCAGCCTTCCAAAGTGCTGGGATTACAGGCGTGAACCACCTCGCCCAGCCAAGCCTCATCTTATTAATAGTTTATTATCATTTAAATGTATGTGAATATGTGTTTTTTATTTTAAAAGATCAGGTTACATGTTATAAAGTTGAGGTTAATTTGGCTGGGCGTGGTGGCTCACGCCTGTAATCCCAGCACTTTGGGAAGTAGAGGCGGACGGATCATGAGGTCAGGAGATCAAGACCATCCTGGCTAACACAGTGAAACCCCATCTTTACTAAAAATACAAAAAATTAGCTGAGCGTGGTGGCGTGCGCCTGTAGTCCCAGCTACTCGGGAGGCTGAGGCAGGAGAATGGCGCAAACCTGGGAGGCAGAGGTTGCAGTGAACTGAGATTGTGCCACTACACTTCAGCCTAGGCGACAGAGCAAGACTCTGTTCTCCAAAAAAAAAACATTGAGGTTAATTTATGTGACTTTATATAGAGTGTCTGCTACGGTCTAAGCAAAGCAATAAGTGAATAAAAGGGAAAGGAGGCATACTAATTTGTTAATGATGGGAATATTTTGGGGGCATGGGATTATTAGGATCTCTTATTTTCATTTATATGAGTCCATAGTTGTAGTGAACGTGGTTTTTAAATTTGATGAAGGACAAATTAATTCAAAATTTTGTTTTTCATATAAATTACCTACTATCTTAAATTCTTAGAGCATTGTATTTTGGATTATAGGAAATTTTAGATTAGTTATAATTTGTATCATTTCTTTTCTTTTTTTAATTTTGTTTTGTGTTTTGAGATGGAGTCTCCTTCAGTCTCCCAGGATGGAGTACAGTGGCACCATCTCCTGGGTTCAAGTGATTATTCCGCCTTAGGCTCCTGAGTAGCTGAGATTACAGGTGCCTGCCACCACGTCTAGCTAATTTTTGTATTTTTAGTACAGACGGGGTTTCCATGTTGGCCAAGCTAGTCTTGAACTCCTGACCTCAAGCAATCTGCCTCCCTCAGCCTCCCAAAATGCAGGGATTACAGGCGTGAGCCACTGCACTGGGCCACATTTATTTTCTTAGTAGTTGTAGTACTTTTTACTTGATTTTCTAAAATTATCCTGACATGTTAACATTCATGCTGGTAAAGTGTAGAATATAGAAGAGTACATTTAAGAAAATTTTATAAGTCATTTTTGGTGAGCTCAATATATTTATAATAGAAAATAAATGGAATTATTTCAAAAATGAACATATAGTGCTGAGTCCCAATTTTTTGTATTTTTTTATTAAGTGTATTTTTTTTAGCAGAGTGTATAAAATGTAACATTGGATATTTTACTGTTCATTAATGCATGCATTTTGGTTTATTTTAACTTCATTTGGCTTCATATAATTCCATTTTTACTTTTTAAGGAAAGCAAGTCTTGCTCTAATTCGAAAAATGATTCATTTTTGCTCTGAAGCACTGTTAAAAGAAGTTTGTGATTCTGATGTTGGTCACAATTTGCCTACGATACTAGTGGAAATCACTGCAACTGTCCTGGATCAAGAGGTCAGTTTCTTTTTCAAAACTCTTCAGCATTAATTTCCTTTAGCTAGTAGTCTGAAATAAAAATTTTGTTTTAATTTCAGTAAATCATGTTGTGCAAATTACTGCATTTCTCTACTCCTGGCAACTAAACTTATTTTTATTTTTATTTTTTTCAGGATGATGATGATGGCCACTTGCTGGCTTTGCAGATCATAAGGGATTTAGTAGATAAAGGTGGTGATATATTTTTGGATCAGCTAGCCAGACTTGGTGTAATTAGCAAAGTGTCAACGTTAGCAGGTCCTTCCTCTGATGATGAGAATGAAGAGGAATCAAAACCAGAAAAAGTGAGTGGTCTTAATTATAGAGGTATCAGGAGGAGTTTTTTTTTTTTTTTGAGGAAAATCTAGTTTCAATTTTTGATGGTTTTTGACAGGATAATGACAATATGAAATAGTTCTGTATATTTTTTAAATTGGTCAATTTTCTTTTAAAACATTTTGATCAATTTTAAACATACAGAAATGTTGCAAATACAATTAAAGAATATCAGAATACTCTATCCAAATTCAGTAGTTAACATTTTGCCCCATTTCCTTTAATATTTTTTCAGACACATGTATCTGTGTGTGTGTGTGTGTGTGTGTATGTGTACTTTTTTTTTGAGATGGAGTTTCGCTCTTGTTGTCCAGGCTGGAGTGCAATGATGCGATCTCAGCTCACTGCAACCTTCACCTCCCTGGCTAATTTTGTATTTTTAGTAGAGACGGGGTTTCTCCATGTTGGTCAGGCTGATCTCAAACTCCTGACCTCAGGTAATCCGCCTGCCCTGACCTCCCAAAGGCTGAGGTTGCAGTGAGCCGAGATCGCACCACCGCACTCCAGCCTGGGCGACAGAGTGAGACTCCAACTTTTTTTTTTTTTTTTTTTTTTTTTTATTGAGACAGAGTCTCGCTCTGTCACTCAGGCTGGAGTGCAGTGGCGCGATCTTGGCTCACTGCAAGCTCTGCCTCCCGGATTCACGCCATTCTCCTGCCTCAGCCTCCCCAGTAGCTGGGACTACAGGCGCCTGCCACCACGCCTGGCTAATTTTTTGTACTTTTAATAGAGACAGGGTTTCACCATGCTAGCCAGGATGGTCTCGATCTCCTGACCTCGTGATCCGCCCACCTCTGCCTCCCAAAGTGCTGGGTTTACAGGCGTGAGCCACCGCGCCCGGCCTGAGACTCCATCTTAAAAAAAAAAAAAATTTGATGGTAAGCTGAATACAGAGTTTTCCCTTTTAACCTAAATATTTCACCAAAAAAACCTAGGACATAGTTGTAGTGTAATTATCAAAATTGTACTAATCAGAAAATTTAATATTTATGTAACACTAATATATTCTCTGGAGACCATGTTTAGATTTTGCCATTGTCTTTAATGTCCTTCATAGTAATTTTTTTTTCTGGTCCACAATGAAATCCAGGAGCACACATTACATTGGTTATCATATTCCTGAGAACCTGCGATAGTTTGTCCTGAGAACCTACAACAGTCTGTCAGCCTTCCTTTTATTTTCATAGCTTTGGTGTTTATGAAGAGAATAGAACAGTTAATTTAAACAAAGAGCCTAACTTTGTGTCATGTTTCTTTGTGATTAAATTCAGCTTATGTGTTTTAGCAAAAGTCCCATAGAGGTGATACTATGCTCTTCTAGGTGCATAATGTTCCTTCTCGGAGGCACATTTGTGTCTCTTTGCCCTGTTGGTTATGACAACTTGGATCACTTGCTTAAGTTTTTCTCTTCCAGGTTTCTCTACTGTAAAGTTGTAAAGTTGCTCTTTTTCCTTTTTTTTTTTTTTTTTTTGAGACAGAATCTTGCTCTGTTGCCCAGGCTGGAGTGCAATGGCATAATCTCGGCTCACTGCACCCTCCACCTTCTGGGTTAAAGCGATTCTCATGCCTCAGCCTCCGGAGTAGCTGGGATTACAGGCACGTACCACCACGCCCAGCTAATTTTTGAATTTTTAGTAGAGACGGGGTTTCACCATATTGGCCAGGCCAGTCTCGAACTTCTGACCTAGGTGATCCACCCACCTCGGCCTCCCAAACTGTTGGTATTACAGGCGTGAGTCACTGCTCCTGGCCTCTTTTTCCTTTTGTAATAAGTAATTTGTAGGGACAGAATTCCAGACTGTAAATATGCTGTTTCTCAGTAAATTTAACCCACCAATTTCTGTATTCATTGGTAACTCTTGCCTTAGACTGCAAATTTAAATATACCTTTTCCATCTCTAGTGATTCCCAGCAAGATTTATTTCTAGTATTTAGTGAATGCTTACTGTGTGTTAATAACAGGGTAGTAATATATTTGAAAAAAAATGGTGGCATATGAGTTATAATTGTAGAATCCTGAGAGTGGTGAAAGAGAGAGTGTGTATGTGTTACCCAAATCTGGTTAATCGTCAGAATTACTGGGGGATTTAAGGTAAAACAAAACAAAAATG